>NC_064636.1:117751026-118371651 GCF_023864275.1 Schistocerca cancellata | reverse complement strand
ATCCATTGTTCTATCCATAGGTTCATCAATGAGCCATCCAGCATTTTCTAAATCGTTCATATCCGAAGGAGAAGCAGATACATACGTTTTAAGAGTTGTTACACCTTCACTGCGTGTACAATCAAACTCGACCCCATAAAGTCCATATCGTATCTCAGGAAACAGGAATGCTAAAGCATTATGCATAAGGTTCGATGCCACTGTAGCAGTACCATCCCTTATCGTAACGATCCATCAAGATATGTGAAACCCTGGCATGTGAGGGTTAAAGCGTCTTGGTGTTGGATGACAGTCCTGATTTCATTGCTCTTGTTAAAACGTGGTTGATGCATAATGTTCCTCCAAGAAGTAATCATAGCGTACAACACACTCATCATATTCCATCGGGATAGTTATACTGAACGATGTCATTGCATGGCTTCAGACTCACCGATTTAAGAAACTCGTAGTCTGCTTGTACTGTTGTGAAGAGCCACAGTGTGCGTTGAGCACTTTGGTTTCATACCTTATGCCCATCCTGTCTTCGGTGTCAATATGGGGATACTGTGATCTCTGACTGATTGAACCTTCCAGTCCGGCAACTTAAAGGTCATCACTTTTGCTGTCAATAGGCCCTGGCTTGTTGAAGGCCACCACCGCTTCAGGGTCTCTGCAGCTACAATGTCACTGCAGCTCTGCTTTAAATGCAGCCATTCAATAATTTCATCGGCATGAAAGTCGACAAGTCGATTATGCTGGTCCACAATACTCAGCTGCAGATAGTCAAAAGCTTGAACTGTTACTAGTAGGTAAATAGCGTTGGTAGAGGTCTCAACGACATTATTCTTTGTTCCCACTGATGGGGATAAGGGTTTGATGGGGTGTTGCCCTTATCACAAAACTAAGAGGTTTGAGAAAACTTGTGTGAAAGTACTGAAAACACGTTTTATTGCGTCACACTAAACAGTTCCTTTGCAATAACAGCCAGCGACTGATGGGCAGTGCAGAACCTTCAAGGATATGCATTGTTCGAATCATGTGATTTTCGGAGCTACATGCAAAGATGAAGTGGAAATGTTACTTTCATTCCCTGTTATTTTTGTCACTGGTCTCCCCTACTATAAATTCAGATACAGCTATTTTGAATAAACAGTATATGAATTTACCTGTGAAGTCTGAGTCTGAAAGAGCTGTTTAAAAAGTAATAATAATTTGTGGTTGTGGAGGGGTCAAACTCTATGACAAAGATTTTGGCAATATTCTACGAAAATTAAGTACTTTGAACAGTATTGTCATGTTATTTGGTAAAGTTGTTCTCAATAGTGATTTTCAAGGGATAATGTTTTCGTTACTTTTGTCTGAATAAGTGGAGTAGTTACATGAGATAAGGCAGAGCATTGACAATAATTCCCAAGTTTTCAGTTTACAACTATGTTCAGAAATATACCTTGTTATATAATTGGGGCATTATTCAAGTGTCTTCAAATGTGAGTGACTAGTAGTTAATTTAGCTCTTTTTTACTTATCACACAGAATGTGTCTGATTATTGGTCAAGTTCATCATTTTTGCTAATTATGATAAATGGAGAATTTAATGTCACTCATTCCTTATAAAATTACTTAGTAGACTTTATATCATTTGTACTAATATTTCTTTGATGTCACAAGACAAGTTAATCAATGTACAAAAGAAAAATATTTTCTTCTTTTAAAATTTTCCATTGAATGGTTCTTGTAGCATTTTGCTAATGTATATTAGGACTTGATTATTGGTACCCCGTCCTTGACTTATGGCATTCAACCAAAAGCATAAAAGTACGCTTCTTATTTTGTAATATCTTTCCTTTCTTCGCGTGTCACTCTAGTGGTATTGATTGCCGTTTAATAAGTTTTGTGAAAGTATTTTTGTAACTTCATTATTCTGGGATTTTATATCCAAATACCTTTGCCAAAGAAGAGCAATAATTATTGTTTGCCATGAATCTGTAACTGCACCTTTCATTTTAAATCTAACACCACAATACATATTTAGTCATTTGCATCAATTAGATTTCTGGAAGACAATATAAAATTCTGTAGTTGTGAAATATCAGTTCACATTCTGCTCATTGTCATAGTTTTATGAACTTTGTTTAAAATTTATTGCAAATTCAGTCCATATGATTCATTCATCCAAAGTTGGATTAGGTTTGAAATCATTTATTGATCTTGGCTTTGTTTAAAAGTAAACTTTGATAAGTCTTATCAACATTTGTTGCTTATGGATAAAATACACACGCACTCAGACAAGCTACATATTTTGCACATTTAGCATTAATTTCAAAAACAATGTAGTCATTCTTTACATACTTTACGTCTTTGTGCTATCAGATTTGAAACTTCTATATTTTGCTTTTGTTTTTATGGCCTAATTAACCAGTTGCATCTTTATTTACAACACATTGATAAAATCCAGAAATTTTGTTTTGTGAAGAACAGTATTGTTCAGTTTGTAATATGATGCATGATTAATTGCTGTTTTGTCACACTTCTCACTAACAATAGCTACTTCCCTCAAAATTTCTCATATTATAAAGACAGTTCGACTATTTGAAAACTTTGCTTTCATAATTGCACTGGATGACTGTTCCTGTGCAATTTATGTCTCTATAGGGCACAAAATGACATATATGAGCTATGTATGACATTCTGTGAGGGTGATATGGTTGATAGCCTCTGATCAAAACTGAATCTACCAATGGCAGTTTCTGTATATATACATATGGTACCACTTGTGGTCATATTTGTGCAGTTTTTGGTTTTTGCTAGGAGCTAGCTTTATTGGCATACTTCTATAAATATAATATAAATAACTGACTACGTATACCCCAGAAATTTAATCATACTGATACTTTTTACATCCAATAGATATAAAAATAAATAGAATTATATATTTTGTGATGCAGAAATAATTTAACAGAGAAGAATTAATAGATGGGTACTATTTGTATTGACAATATTAAAAATACAGTAATCATTTATATCATTGTAAATACTTAAATATATATCTATGCATAGCAATATCTTTCGGGATGCAATTGTGACTTTACTGCATGCTGGTAATCAGTCAGTTATCTGGAATGAGTCAGTCATGTGTAATTGTTCTACTACGGAATTACAAGATAAGTAAAATTTTATCTGTGACCCTAAAAACTTATCCATCAATGTCATGAAAGAAAATTTTTTTATAAATTCACAAGTGCAACATACAAATGGTGTTTCAGTCTTGATATGGATCTGATTAATGAAAAATGATATCAAACATTTGAACACCTGGACATTATTGCCAAGAAGATGGTAGTAATACTGTTTTACTTTCTGTCACCACTACTATAAAATTACCTTCATTTTTGGAAAACTAATCGTGTTTGCATTTCGATTGCTAAATAAAGGTGTTTTTTCTTGAGTTCACTATTATCAGTATAATAGACAGTGGTTGTAACATGCATAAACAAATGGCAGTAAACACTGTTTAATTGTCTGCAAATGTTTGTTCACTTGTTCTGCTTGCATTTGCGGCATTGTAAATAAGACTTCAGGTTAAGAGTTTGTTAATGGTCAGTTGCCACTGCACATGATGGCACTGCAGCCAGCTCCACATTGCTTTCTGATGCCACTGTGATGTAAGTGGCACAGCTAACAGTTGCCACACTGTTTTCCATGTGCTTTCGCCACCACCAAAAGTTTATATCAGAGACTGCTGCCTGTGTCATAGCTGTTAGTATCTATGGGCACTGGAAGCCAAAAACAATAAATGTTATGCTGCTTGTGTTTATCCTGTTGGGAACTGAGCATACAGGAGAGATCCCCATCTAGTAGATTCCATTGTTTGTTGCAGGTGATGGTGAAGAGTAGATTTGCAAGGAAATATTGTTTTATTGTACGTCTCACTTGTATTTACTTTCAAGTGCTGTCTCCTGTGCATTCAAAAACATTGCTAGAGGGCTGCATTACTAGATGGTTGGTTGATTGATTTAGGAGACTTGACCAAACAGTGAGGTTCTAGGTCCCTTGTGATAAGGAAAGGATGGGGAAGAAAGTCTGCTGTGCTCTTTCACAGTAGCCATCCTGGCATTTGTATGAGGTGATTTAGGGAAATCATGGAAAACTTAAATCAGAATTGTCAGAGGCCAGTTTTAACTGTTCTCCTCCCAGATCTGAGTCCAGTGTGCTAACAACTGATCCACCTCACTCGGTGCACTATTCGTCAGATTTATATTTTATAATGTGTGTTTACTATGGTATGTGAAGCTGCTGCTATGTAGCTAACAAGGGGGCCTTACAGACTTCTCTGCCCTCTACGATTTCCTCTATACTTGTAAGATTGGACAACAGTTTCTAAAAGGAGTATAACACAATTCTAAAAAAAATTCGAAATAACTGCTTTTGAAGAGTAGAAGATTTCCAAGAGCAGCAAAGTATAAAATTAGTAGTAAATTAAAAAATAAGTGGTAATTGAATGCAAAGTGTAAATGTCAGGTAATTGTAAAGTAGCTTGTTAGAACATGTAACATATCAAGTAAATTAGAAGCTGAAAGACATGCAAAATTCCTTATTGTTGAAAATATTATATATATAGCAACAATACTACTCAATTTCTACATTCAGGGAACTCTATTTCCTATTTGACATTTTGCATTTTTACACACGATTCTTACTGATAATGAATATTGACATTTTCATATATTTAGTAGCAAAAAAGAAAAATATGTTATTTTTAAGGAAATCGTAAATCAATATTCCTTACTTAACATTTCTGTTTCTAGATATACACAGAATTTAAATAAATAAGAAATAAAGTGTTGCTGCTATCGACATTTGAATCAGAAACTTTGCAATCACCAAACTTCCACACTACACTCACAGTTAGCAATGGCATTATTCCAACACTGCCTCAACACAACCTACTTTCAATACAATAATAACTTTTATGAGCAGATTGACAGAGTGGCTATGGCCAGTCCTCTCAGTCCTGCTGTGGCTAACTTATTTATGGAGACTTTTGAACAATGGGCGTTGCAGACTGCCAGTAAGAGACCAGCCAGATAGTATCGCTATGTCGACGACACGTTCGTAGTATGGACACATGGAGCAGAGGAATTGGATGCCTTCCTGACACATTTAAACAGCATTAATCCGAAAATCCGATTCACTATGGAGACGGAAAGGAATGGGCAATTGAATTTCCTGGATGTGTCTGTGATTAAACGACAGGACGGAACGTTGGGCCGTAAGGTGTATAGAAAGCCTACACATACTGATCGTTATCTACACAATGATTCAAACCACCACCCTAGACAAAAAAGAGGTGTAATTAAAACTTTTGTAGATAGGGCGTACACACTTTGCGAACCTGTTTATTTAAAAGATGATATTGAACATATACGGTCAACTTTCGTGAAGAATGGCTATTCTAGCAAGGATATAGATCGATCACTTCGCTCTAGGCGGAGAATCAGGTGTAACGACGAACAACAGTCGCCCAAGGGCAAAGTTTTTCTTCCGTTCATTAGTAGTGTCACAGATCGCATTGGGAAAGTTTTAGGCAAGTATGGGGTGGAAACTATTTTCAGACCCACCAGGAAAATAAAAGAATTTTTAAGGTCGGCAAAAGATGCACGACACCCTTTGGCTACACCGGGGGTATATAAAATTCCTTGTAGTTTTTAACAGTTTACATCAGTACCACAAAGAGAAGTGTGAACACCCGCCTTGTTGAACATAAGAGGAACTGCCGCCTGGGTCACACGGATCGGCCGTTGCGGAACATGTTTACCAGGAAGGTGATCATGAAATAAAATTCAGCGAGACGAGCGTCTTATCAAAAACCTCGTATTATTTTGCACGCTTGTATAGAGAGGCTATCGAGATTGATAAACATCGTAATAATTTCAACAGGAAAGACGAAGGTGTTAAACTGGATAAAATTTGGATGTCAGCGTTGCACCAGAAGCGTGACGATCGATTACTTTCAATCGAGAATGTTGGCATTACCAGAGACAATCTCATAGCCGACGCCACGTGATCGACAGTTGCGCCCTCTGTACTGCCTAGATAATCAGCGCTTCCTCGAGTTCTCTTCGCAGTTCGCCGCTTTACCTCCGAGGATGTCTCCCGCAGTCGGAGACGAAACGTCAGGAGAGAGTTTTATACTTTGACCACGGCCTATCAGCCCGGAAGTTTCAAGTGAAGACAATACCGGCCGTGAAAGCTTACATTGTATGATGAATATCATACCATTTTGCTTGTCACAGTGCTGAATGGCAAAAGAAGTTACGTCTTCCATAATTCAAAAAATCTGAATACAGTTTCAGAATAAAGAAACTAGCAATGATCTCCACATCTACATCTACGTGATTGCTAGTCACAATAAAGTGCCTGGCAGAGGGTTCAGTGAATCACCTGCAAGTTTTCTCTTTACCATTCCACTCGAACGGCTCATGGGAACAGCGAGCACTTAAATTTTTCTGTGCGAGTCCTGATTTCTCTTATTTTATTTCGATGATTATTTCTCCCTGTGTAGGTGGGTGCCAAAAGAATGTTTCCGGAATCGAAGGAGAAAACTGCTTATTGAAATTTCATGAGAAGATCCCGTCACAACGAAAAACGCCTTTCTTTTAATGATTACCACTCCAATTCACGTATCACGTCTTTGGCACTTTCTCCCCTATTTCGCGATAACACAAAACGAGCCGCCCTTCTTTGTACTTTTTTTATGTCATGCGCCAGTCCCACACCACACATCAATACTCCAGAATAGGGTGGACAAGCGTGGTGTAAGCAGTCTCTTTGGTAGACCTGTAGCATCTTCTGTTTTGCCAATGAATCGCAGTCTTTGGTTTGCTCTACCCACAATATTATCTATGTGATCGTTCCAATTTAGGTTATTTATAATTGTAATCCCTAAGTATTTAGTTGAAATGATAGCCCTCAGATTTGTGTGACTTATCGTTTAATCTAAATTTAGTGGATTTCTTTCAGTACCCATGTGAATAAATTCACACTTTTCTTTATTCAGGGTCAATTGCCACTTTTCTCACCACACAGATATCTTATCTAAAGCATTTTTCAATTCTTTTCGGTCATCTGATGAGTTTACAAGCTGAAAATGACAGCATCATCTGCAAACAATCTAAGACAGCTACTAAGATTTGTCATGTCCTGAGAAGGAGTTAGATCGACACGTGTTATACTCAGGGGTGTTACCTCGTTCGATCTTCTCGAACAGTGATAGGAGGTGCAGGCAGCTTCTGCAACTCCGACCTCTAGAAGGAGTAAGCTATTGCTAAAGAGAAGGATACGTAACTCGGTGAGGAGTGGTTACTTATTCAGGGCAGAATTCACAAAATTCCTGTAGCTTGACAACTGAAAAGCCCTACTGGCAATGCCTTGCAATAATTTTATCAGTTGAACCCCTTTATCTGGAATATATCTCCTTGAATGCTATGGAGCTGAGGGTTGTGAATCGTACTAAGTTCCCACGTCTGCTCTAGAACTACACTGAGCTTGCATTGTTATACTCAGCAGATCTCGACTGACTACAGGGTCTTCCTGACCCCCTATTTATACAGCTTTCGTGTGTCACAGAAAGCTTCTAGAACATATTATATCTACTGTCGAGAGGCATTTCCATCATCATGTGATGTATGAAAGCTACTTGGATCCCCGTTTTGAGTCTGACCACAGCAGTCATTTAGCCACATAACGTTATTTTTCTCCTGGCGCCACTTCATCGCCGCTGGTCAGTATCATCTACAAATACTGTTGCAATGCTTCCTGGAGCGTGAGCCTAGCTGCTTTTCCAGCTGAATAGGTCATAATACATTTAATTTATAATCGCTGTTGATTCAGATTCGCAACACCTCCCTTCCCCATGGGAAATTTTATGAGCTCTGTCCTAAGAGGTTATAAAATTTCTGAGACCTCTGTTTCACTGCCAGTGGAACATTTCTCTTTTCATTATTAGCTTTATACATTCTTACTACATCTATCCATCAAAATATGTGGCGTCCATTAACATTGATTGGACAAATGAAAATTCACCCACACACAATTTGAACAACGTTTAAAATTGAATTCTGTTTTGCATTCATCACTGTCCTTTATACATAATACAGCAATTACCATTTATTTTTAAATATATATCCATTTAAGTTTTCTTTTTACACATTTTCCTTAATACTCTTTCAGTGGACACTTCCTTACACAATACCTTCAATTGCTACAATTTACAAGTTTATCTATCTTTTATTTGTGCATATTCTTGGCGAGTCCACCATGGGGGTTGTTGCTCTTGATGCCATGGACATGTTTGGTGATTGATTGCTCTGTTAACGCTGAGAAACTTATAGTGTTTAGTTCATCTTCTGCCTCATAGGTTCGGAGGCCTGTGTGTGCTTATACCTTACTATTTCCCTTTTTGGCTCCTGCTTATAACATTGTTTGTTGCTCAAATTTTCGCACAGCATCTTCTACTTATTTCACACGTTTGTCCACATTTTCGACAACATTTGCAATATTTACATGAACAACAGGTAGAAATAATCAAAACTATTGTTTCAGACCGCACGTATCCGTACATGGAATATGTACTCATTGACCATCCTCGGAAGGTGGTCCGCTGTTGATATTATATTTTGTTTTACAGATTGTATATCTTATGTCCTGCTGCTTTTAATTCGTCTAAATGACGTACTATATGCTCCAGTGGTAACATCACTGGTATTTCTGACACCTTCTGCTTGTCATCTTCCAGTGTACAACAATCAAAATCTGTATTTAAGGGTGGGACTATATCTTCTACATTATTATTGGTAAGAGTTATCCTCTCTGATTGTAACGTAATTGGAGCGCCATATCTTTTGCATTCACTCTTAAAACTTAATTTTCCTTTTCCTCTTATAATGAGATCGGCGGGTGGCAAGTCATTACATAGTACAGTTAACCTTCCTCTTTTGGGACTACGAATAACCATTCGTTTCTCGATATCTGTGTCAGATACTTTAGTTCAATATAATATATTTCAGTTTGCAATCTTTCGGTATTGTCCTAACTTATTGAAGCATTCTGGTTTCATACCTCTCATGGTCATATGTCGAAATTAATACCAAATTCTGTTTACAGTTTTGGTGCTTCATGGTTATCGTTTCACACAACAAGATGGTCTCCTGCCATTTGTGCGTATTGCCTCTTTCCATCATCAATTATGAGAAACTCTTTCTCTGGGGTGATATATGTAAATAACCTCTTATTACTATCATAGTCTGCTGGCAAAGACCATATTTTATATAAAGAGTACTCGTTGCTATCCAGTAATGGTAAATTTAATACATTACTTACTGTACTGCCGCCTAAAAATACATCTAAGTCTATTACAGGTAATAGTTGATACCCATGGTCTTCAGTGAGTTAGATCACAAACTTTTTATCTCTCAATTCATTCTTAACTAGTCTGAAATATTTAACCACTTGAATAGGATTTATTAAGTGCAGCTCTGTTAATTTTTTCCTTGCGTTTTCAACTGCCGATATGAACAGATAATATTCTCTTTCTAACCCATTAAACATCAGCGTTAGCTGAACTAACTGTTTCGTGATTGCTACTAAAATCAATGTTAGTGGTATATTCTTATCTGTACTATTTTCGAACTCCTCTATATGTTTGCTCAACTTATGTATTCCATTTTCTATAATTTCCTCATTTTTAGTTACCGCATTTTTTGTCTGATTGAACCCCACTTATGATGTCCTTATGATCGTTACTTGTTCCTTTGGTAGCCTTACCAATTCTCGCTGCTGTTCTTCCACAACATCTACCTTTGCTTTAAAAAATTATGCAGCTTCCTCATCTAATGTACTGAATAAAACTTTACTTGATTTCCCTACAAAATTCAAAATGCCTCATTTCGCACGTCCTTGCTCGTGTTGGGCGAATTGATTTATTAATTTCCTCGCTTCCGTTATTTTCTCATTATGCCAGCTGATGGTTTGGTTTGCATTTCACATTCTATGGTACTTAATTTCGCCTTCTGTATTTCCCTTATGCAATTTGCCACTGCTCTTGTGGATGCCTGATCTGTGCTTTCAAACTTATCGTGCCATGCCTGCAAATTAAAATAACTTACTATTCGCCACATTGTGCTGCATAGTTGTACAGTTCCTTGATTATCGTTATATGTACCAGGTGCTGACTGGAATCTCTGTCCTGCACCTCCTGTGGAAGTATCTTGTTTTCTGTTACACTGGCCACTGCAAAGCTTCCGATTATTATTACTCTCCAATCTTTGCTGCCATCATCTGTAATTAAAAGAACTCTTTTAGTCTTTTTTGCATGCACCTTTACGCACTTATGTCCTTTTATACTTATTATTACATTTGGCCCCTTTACATCTACAACAGTGAATGATCACTCCATTGACTATCTAGTTTTCTCAAAAGCCCTCTTCTTACACTTTTGTCAAATAAAAGTACTCTATCATGTCTTCTAAACACTTTCGGATCCTGTTCTTTCATATTGTTCTTTACTTTCTTCTTTGCGTTTCTACGTGTTAGCCCTGGCCTCCTGATGTAATATCTGCATCTTTTGCCTTCTTTCTGTCACATAATCATTGTAATTATATATTACGTTCTCTGGCTTCTTCTGTAATATTCTCAGAATATTGCACTTTCTTGCAAAAAATAATTGTACAGTGAGGGCCGATATTGAGTGGATTAATTACTATAAAGTTAGATTTTTATTTTTTCACTTTATGTTCGTCAGTGCCTTCTGCCTGGCGGTAAGCTGCAGCGTATCAGTCATGTTTCCCAGAACCAGATAGAACCACCCTGAAACTCACACGTTGAGCCATCAGCAGCTAAACTCACGTGTTGCTGACGTGGTAACGCTACCGAACTACGTGTCTTATGATCTGACCGAGCAATAGGGATGCTTGGAGGTGGTCAAGTGGGGTTGGAATCGCGGCCAGCTGTCGGAAGCGGACACACCGTTCGCCCTCTTCTGCTGGCAGCTTCCAAACCGATCAGACGCCCTCCTCACCTGCTCTCTTGGGCGGTAGTCCATTCAGTCTCGGCGGCTCCTCCAGGCCTGCCTTTCTTTGCGGCATCAAAACTTCACACATGATAAACTATGTTTTATTCTTCACCTCAACGGGTGGCTACCGCTTTCCCCTCCTGGCCAATCCTGACGCATTAACATAATTCAAAAGGCATATAAGCCGTTGTACTGTGCGGCGTTGTGCTGACTACGAAAGTTGCAAACGGTATCTAACTATACCAATCTCTCTGATCCTTTGCTATGAAATTTCTTAACATTTCCGTTAGAGTACGATGTGTGCGCTCCAGAGGCCCATTCATTTGTGGATGGAAGCTGGTTGTCTGTATTTTCTCAATCTTTAATAATTTGTACGCCCGCTTCATAGCCTCTCTTAAAAAGTTACTTCCCATACCGCTTAGCAGTGATGTTTGTATTCCGAATTTCTAGATTACACTTTCTACTAGTTTTCTTGCAACTGTATCCGCATCTTGCCGTTCTATTGGTTCTGCTATAACAAAGTTAGTCAGAGAATCTTGGAACGTCAGGATGGATCTGTTTCCTACATTCGATAGCGTCATAGGACCTACTATGTCAACGGCACAATTCTCAAAAATAAACTCTGGCGTTGGCGTTATCTCCAATGGCTGTTTTGTTTTCGTCTGTGATCTTATTCTTCTGGCAACTCTCGCAAGAACGTATATATTTTTCGATGTCTGCCTTCATTCCAGGCCAACTGCAGTACTGTTTTACTGGCTCATATGTCCTCCCCATTTCTTTATATCCTCCTATCGGTGACTCGTGCATCTGCTTTAAAAAACCCATTTTCTCTTCCTGGCTCAATGCAATCTCTGAGCCCATCGGTGGCGCCGCTTCTTCATCTGCTTCTTCTATGCCTTTTTGTTCCTCTTGCACCTCCCTGGTCGCAGTTTCTGTTTCTTCCGGTGCTTCGTCTTTCGTCTTCGGCACTGCCTCTGTTTCTCCTTCTCGCATACTCCTAATCCATGATAATGTGCCTACTACTTCATTTCGTTTGCTCTCTTTGTACAGTACTGGGTGATCGTATTCTTCTAGCTTCAACCGGAACTTCATTATTTTTCGATCATGGATCTGATATACTCCTTAACCACACAAGTGTCTTGTGGTCGGTCACGATTTTAAACTTCCGACTACGGCCTACAAATTTCACAGCCCATACAACGGCGAGTAATTCTCGTTCCACTGTACTATAATTCTGTTCCACGTTATTTAATGTTCGTGATATGAATGCTATAGGTAAATTCTGTCCCATTTGTCCCTGGTTTAGATAAGCTCTGACCACATGATTGCTGATATCCTTGGTTACTATAAATTCTTTTTCCAAATCCGGATATTCCAATATCGGTGGACTAATCAGTTTTTCCTTCAACTGCTGGAATGCCTCTTCTTGGCTCAATCCCCACTCATACCGAATTCACTTCTTCAATAAATCACGTAGCGGTTTGGCCATTTTGCTTAAATTCCTTATAAAGCACCTGTATTATCCAATGAGCCCCAGATATGATTTCAATTGCTTTGTTGTCTTGGGCGGCAGGTACTTTTTGATGGCTTCTATCTTTGCGGGATCTGGCTGTAGTCCTGACGCAGTTAGGACGTGGCCCAGAAGAGTTACCTCTTCTCTTAGAAACTCACATTTAACTACTTGTAATTTCAAGTTTCCTTGTCTTAGATGTTCGAATACTTCTTCCAGGTGTACATTATGTTCCTCTAACGTTGCACACACTCCACAATATCATCGAGGTAAATAAAAACCTTGTTGCCCTGTACTCCACTGAGTATCTTATTTATTAGTCTCTGGAACGTCGACGGCGCGGTTTTTAGTCCCATGGCCATTTTTGTTGTACTAATAATGTCCTGTGGGAGTGCCCTCTCGGCCCTTTTCGTCTATCAACACTTGATAATACCCTTTCGCTAAATTCTTCATGGAAAAATACTTCACTTTTCTCAGGCTGTCTAATATCTCATCTATCCTGGGAAGGGGATAAACCGTATTTAATGAAATGTCGTTTAATGTCCTACTATTCGCCATTTCTGCCGACCACTGGCATCTAGTTTGTTTGGCAACACCAGTATGGGGAAATTCCATTGGCTAGTACTATGAGATATTATCCCATCAGCTAACATCCCTTCTACTTCCTTTTGTAGCGATTCTTGCTGCGCCTGGGGTATTCTATACGGCCTTTGATTTATTATCATTCCTTTTTCTTCTGGTATCAATGGTATACTATGTTTAACTACAGTAGTATGAGTCAATATGTTCCCAAGCAAATGAAATACAGCATTATATGTGGCGCATATCCTCTCAAGAGCTTCTACTTCCTCGGTATTTAGATGTTTTGTTCGCATGTTTTCTCTTTAGATGCTGAGCCTTGACGTATTTACAGTCTTCAGTCTGGTGGACACTTGTCTAATTTTATAACTACTTGTTGGTGGGAATTCTTATGCTAACCCTTCTGGCGTGTCTAAATTGTACCTTTTCTTTGCGATTATTTAATATACTAGTAATACCAGTCCCTCCTTGCATTGCTACTATTGCCTCAGTGATAGTCACGCCCCTGTTTCGGAATTATCACTTCTGTACTGTTCACTTTCGATACCCTTACTCATACAAATCTTTCCTCCGTGGAACCGATCGTAAGTTTTCACAATGTTAGCCCCTACTGGCTACGTTTATCATACTTAAAATCTTTTACTGGTTGTCAATGCTGGCTACATTTCACTGATCGCCTCTTGTGAACCTATGTTCTTCCGGCTTCTCGGTGCTATTCTTCATTTTAATTACCTGACCTTCAACTGATTTCCTGGGACGAGCTATTTCCCTTCTCTGTTTATCTATCTGCTTTTTGGCAGCTTCTAATTCACTTTCCACGAAATAGACTTTACCTTTTAAATACCGGGTTTCCTTCCTTATTTTATCGTTTTCTCTTCTTTCCTCTTCATACTTCTTAATTTCCGTATTTACATTCACTTTCAACACATGGCACTCTCTCTTTATCTGTGAGATTCCCTCTATGTCTCTCGATATTGCCATGTCTATTCGGTCCTCATGGCCGTCGTCTTGCATACCTTGCTTATCTGCTAACGGTCACGCTCCCAACGTCCGTGTTTGGTAACTGCCGCGCAACTGTCCCGTTCTCTGTTTGTAAGTAGGCTGTTTAGGTTTTTATGTTGGTAACGCCATGTAGTGCTCTATATGAAAATCACTGACTGTGATGTGTGCAGTCTGCGGCTGGTATGCATTGTTCGAATTTGCTATTGTAGTGTTGGGCAGTTGGAGGTGAGCCACCAGCAGTGGTGGATGTGGGGAGAGAAATGGCGCAATTTTGAGAGCGGATGATCTGGACGTGTATCACAACCAGTACATTTGTAAGAATGGATGTCATGAACTGCTATATGTATTATGACTTTTGAACACTTTTAGGGTAAATACATTGTTTGCTCTCTATCAAAATCTTTCATTTGCTAACTATGCCTATCAGTAGTTAGTGCCGCCAGTAGTTTCAATCTTTTATTTAGCTAGCAGTATTGGCGCTCGCTGTATTGCAGTAGTTTGAGTAACGAAGATTTTTCTGAGGTAAGTGATTTGTGAAATGCATAGGTTAATTTAGTCAGGGCCATTCTCTTGTAGGGATTATTGAAAATCAGATTGCGTTGCACTATAAAATATTGTGTGTCAGTTTAGTGTTGATCAGAATAAGTAACGAGCGAAATGAAACTTCGTGGCAGATTAAAACTGTGTGCCCGACCGAGACTCGAACTCGGGACCTTTGCGTTTCGCGGGCAAGTGCTCTACCATCTGAGCTACCGAAGCACGACTCACGCCCGGTACTCACAGCTTTACTTCTGCCAGTATCTCGTCTCCTACCTTCCAAACTTTACAGAAGCTCTCCTGCGAACCTTAGAGCTTTGCAAAGACGGCATTGAAGCTTTTCAGGAATTCTTACAAGAATTATAAATTGACACTGACAATCGCCGAACGCGAAAACAGGAACACAACAATTACAGGTCACATCCGTCGCAATTCCGCGATGAAAGACATAATAACTGGACACGAAAAGGCTATTCTTACAACGTAAATCGTGACCAAAACAGACACCACCCGTATGACAACCATTGGCAGAGTAATAATAATGACAGGGAAAGATCACCTCTCCGCGGTAATGACTATCACAAAGACAATCAGAGAAACAGACAATATGGGAACCAAAATAATTATTATCAAGAGAGACAGAGTAGCTTTAGACGCAACGGTCCAGTGCGCAGTTACGATTCAGGGAGAAATTGTTCACCATGTGACCGACAAGAAAGAAACTATGGAATCTACCGACATGACGACAGACGATATGATCGTAACGACAGACCTGAACTGCATTAGAACTGGCGGGATTCAAACAGGGCAGGGCCCTCTCGACAAGGTGAATTTGTAGTTAGGTCTCCTAATCCTAATATCGGCGCGCGCCATCAAAGAGACAGACAATGACTCGCACCACAGGCAGCCACGTGCGCCGGCTGGCTCAGAGGAAAATAACAGATGCTAACCTTGAGAAAAATTTTAGCACTCCTTACTGATGCATACAACATGATAATTGCTTTCAAATTGAAACTCTGCGTACTAGGAAGAGTGAAGGTTTACACCACACTTCACATGTAAAACCGTTTATTGAAAGATAATCTGCTTTTTAACTTAGTCTTTGCCATAGAATTTTTCACTTCACGCTACTAGTACAATTTGTCACACTGAGAAACTGTTAACATGCAACAATGTTTTGAAATTAACTATCCAGTCAAGAACCAAGAGAACTTATTTAGACAGTAATTACGAATGAATTGTTATAGTGAACAGACAACACAGTGTTATTGTGTGTGTACATTCTTGCTTGTTAGTTATATGATTACGTAATGACTTTAAGGCTCACATACTTAGAATATATACCAGTACTGCTAACGAGATTTTTATTCAACATTTTGGTTTACTTGAAAATACATTCTGGATTTAAAGTACTTTCTGTGAGATTAAAGATGACGTAGTATTTGGTTTCTTTGACAGCTACACGATTCTGTCACGACACTACTAATGTGTGACACAATTTACATTGTTGCTTTTGTGGTGTATCTGTTTTATATCTGCACAGTTTTTCTGAATTCTTCTGGAAAGTAAAACATGTTTTAATAGTAACTTTTGTGGTATAGCTACAATGAGACAGCCTTTTCCGTATCACAACAATACGTTACATTATAGTACTTTCTTGATCATGGTAAGGTATGTAATAACTACGATATCTATACGCAAAGCATTTCACTTTCGTTTATGATGAGGTAAGTACATTGACTTCAGCAGAACTTTGCTTACAGAGGACGATAACTACGACACTTCCACAGAATTATCTTACAGCAAGACGCACATTTAGCGCTACAAGACACGCATTTGAGTGATTAATTTTGTACTTAAACCATTTATTTTTCAAGATTTTTGTATTACGAAGAAAGTTTTCTGTGATACATTTCATTCCATTGCTGTAGTCTGTAACACCTGAGGGTACAATTGCATTAATCCTCAGGGGGTTACGCGCTTACTTTGTGTACCATGTGTTTGAGAAGCACAAGGAGCTCTAGCTAATATGGTATTTGCTTATACAACTTTACACATCGGTACCATATTTCTCTAACACAGAATTACACAGCTATCTGATTATTTAACACAGAAACAAAAATTTTATTACTATGTCAGAGACACATGTTTACGCAAATACACAGTTGGATAATTTCACACTTATGAAATTGTATTTTGTCTGTACTTTGTGCCCTGTTCATATTTTTTCAGAAGCATTGCGATACTATGAGAGCTTTGAATGATGCATTTGGTATGGGATCACGATTTTTAAAGTACCTTTGAGGTAGATGACACTATTGAAGTGTCAGAGATTTTTTTTCAGGTTTCGAAATTATTGGAGGAAGCTACAACGATTTTGAGATTTGACTGAGGTGTTATGATGATATTATTACGATGACAATGTGTATTATGCTGTTGAGGTATGTTTATGATCAATAAGCTGATGCTATATGAGAAATTTGAGTATGATATGTATTTATTATGATGAAATAATGACGAAGTGTCGACGAATACGTATGTGTGTAATAAAGTAAGGAATAATGAGTAGTGGTTAGGGACTCTGGTTTGTGAAAAAAGATGTTGGAAACCAAGAATCGTACTTTAAGAGTTATGAAATGTGTGTATATGTGTGAATGTATTATAATGCCGGCGAAATTTTTTGGACACTGTTATATTGATAGGATTTTGTTTCTACACACGTGTAACGCAAATTCTCAACCTGTGAAATTTTTGTATATTCGACTTGCAGCAGCAAGTCGTATACCCCTAGCTTACGTATTTGTTACATAGTTTAATTCTTAATTTCTTTGCGTGTTTTTGGGTACTTGCATTCTTTAATTCATAAATTTCGGGCGTATTATAGTATTTGAGAGTTGTGGCATCGCGCTTTAGTGTTTACTTCGTAGATTCTAACTTAAATTGCATGTGAGTTTCGTATAGGAGGTGTAATTTCGAGTTTTAGTTACTGTAATCGTAAATTCAGGCAGATTGTCACGCAGTCGTTAGGCATTTATACAGGTTAGTTAATACATTCTTCGTGTGTTTCCCTTGCGTTATCTAGGCACGGACTCGTGTTTCAGTAACTGTTGTTCAACATCGATTAGAATGGACAGGGACTGTGATTGCTGTGTTCGGATGAGGGCTGAGATGGCATCCCTTCGCTCACAGCTGCAAGCGACGCTGACTTCGGTCATGCAGCTTGAAGCTGTGGCCAATGGGCACCACTGTGGGGAGCCGGACTTGGGTATAACGGGGATGTCAACCTCGTCCCGTCTGTCCCCAGATCGGTCTGCTGCTGTGGTTGCCCCGGTTGCTGCCTGCAGTGGGGCTGAGACCTGGCCTGTGACCGAGCGGGGTGGCGCAGTGGTTAGACACTGGACTCGCATTCGGGAGGACGACGGTTCAATCCCGCGTCCGGCCATCGTGATTTAGGTTTTCCGTGATTTCCCTAAATCACTTCAGGCAAATGCCGGGATGGTTCCTCTGAAAGGGCAAGGCCGACTTCCTTCCCAGTCCTTCCCTAATCCGATGAGACCGATGACCACGCTGTCTGGTCTCCTTCCCCAAAACCAACCACCAACCAACCTGGCCTGTGGTTGATTGGGAGGTCGTTCCAAGGCATGGCAGGCAGCGAAAGACGTCCTCAGAGGCTGATCAGAAAGCCTCCCATGTGCGTCTGACAAACAGGTTTCAGGCACTGTCTATGGCTGAGCCAGATGCAGCTGCCTGCCCTGTTTCAGAGGATGATTCTCAGCCTTCAAGGTCCGGGCAATCACAGAGGGTGGGCTTATTGGTAGTTGGGAGCTGCAATGGTAGGCATGTAATGGGGCCCCTTAGGGATATGGCGGCTAAGGAGGGCAAGAAATCCAGTGTGCACTCCATGTGCATTCCGGGTGGAGTCATTCCTGATGTGGAAAGGGTCCTTCCGGATGCCATGAAGAGCACAGGGTGCAGCCAGCTGCAGGTGGTGGCACATGTCGGCACTAATGACGTGTGTCGCTTTGGATCTGAGGAAATTCTCTCTGGATTCCAGCGGCTATCTGATTTGGTGAAGGCTGCTGGTCTTACTTACGAGATGAAGGCAGAGCTCACCGTCTGCAGCATCGTTGACAGAACCGACTGCGGACCTTTGGTGCAGAGCCAGGTGGAGGGTCTGAATCAGAGGCTCAGATGGTTTTGCGACCGTGTTGGCTGCAGATTCCTTGACTTGCGCCATAGGGTGGTGGGGTATCGGGTTCCGCTCATTAGGTCTGGAGTTCACTACACTCAACTGGCGGCTACACGAGTAGCGGTGGCTGTGTGACGTGGACTGGACGGTTTTTTAGGTTAGAAGGCCTCGGGGAAGTACGGGGTGGGCTGCAATCTCAACAGGTGCATGGCAAATACAGGACGTGTTTGGATCAAGGAACAATCGGAATTGTAGTTGTACATTGTTGTAGTTGTGCTGGGAAAGTCCCTGAGCTTCAAGCGCTAATAGAAATCACAGAAACTGAAATCGTTATAGGTACAGAAAGCTGGTTATGCCTGAAATAAGTTCTTCTGAAATTTTTACGAAGTCTCAGACGGTGTTCAGGAAAGATAGATTCACCAGAATTGGTGGTGGAGTGTTTGTGTCTGTCAGTAGTGGTTTATCTTGTAGTGAAGTCGAAGTAGATACTCCGTGCGAATTGGTATGGGTGGAGGTTATACTTAACAGCCGAACTAAGTTAGTAATTGGCTCCTTCTACAGACCCCCAGACTCCGATGATATAGTTGCTGAACAGTTCAGAGAAAATTTGAGTCTCGTAACAAATAAATACCCCACTCATACAGTTATAGTTGGTGGGAACTTCAAACTTCCCTCGATATGTTGGCAAAAATTCTTGTTCAAAACCGGTGGTAGGCAGAAAACATCTTCCGAGATTGTCCTAAATGCTTTCTCCGAAAATTATTTCGAGCAATTAGTCCACGAACCCACGCGAATTGTAAATGGTTGTGGAAACACACTTGACCTCCTAGCCACAAACAATCCAGAGCTGATATAGAGCATCATGACTGATACAGGGATTAGTGATCACAAGGTCGTTGTAGCTAGGCTCAATACCGTTTCTTCCAAATCCACCAGAAACAAACGCAAAATAATTTTATTTAAAAAAGCGGATAAAGTGTCACTAGAAGCCTTCGTAAGAGACAATCTCCATTCCTTCCGAACTGACTGTGCAAATGTAGACGAGATTTGGCTCAAATTCAAAGATATAGTAGCAACAGCAATTGAGAGATTCATACCTCATGAATTGGTAAGAGATGAAACTGATCCCCCGTGGTACACAAAACAGGTCCGAACGCCGTTGCAGAGGCAACGGAAAAAGCATGCGAAGTTCAAAAGAACGCAAAATCCAGAAGATTGGCTAAAATTTAAGGCGCGCGAAATTTGGCACGGACTTCAATGCGAGATGCCTTTAATAGGTTCCACAACGAAACAATGTCTCGAAATTTGGTAGAAAATCCGAAGAAATTCTGGTCGTATGTAAAGTACAAAAGCGGCAAGGCGCAGTCAATACCTTTGCTGCGCAGTGCCGATGGTACTGTTACCGACGACTGTGCCGCTAAAGCGGAGTTATTGAACGCAGTTTTCCGAAATTCCTTCACCAGGGAAATCGAATGGAATTTGAAACACGAACAGCTTCTAGCATGAGTTTCTTAGAAGTAGATACCTTAGGGGTTGCGAAGCAACTCAAATCGCTTGATACGGGCAAGTCTTCAGGTCCAGATAGTATACCGATTAGGTTCCTTTCAGATTACGCTGATACAATAGCTCCCTACTTAGCAATCATATACAACCGCTCACTCACCGATAGATCTGTACCTACAGATTGGAAAATTGCGCAGGTCGCACCAGTGTTTAAGAAGGGTATTAGGAGTAATCCATCGAACTACAGACCTATATCACTGATATCGCTTTGCAGTAAGGTTTTGGAGCATATACTGTATTCAAACATTATGAATCACCTCGAAGGGAACGATCTATTGATACGTAATCAGCATGGTTTCAGAAAACATCGTTCTTGTGCAACGCAGCTAGCTCTTTATTCGCACGAAGTAATGGCCGCTATCGATAGGGGATCTCAAGTTGATTCCTTATTTCTAGATTCCCGGAAAGCTTTTGACACCGTTCCTCACAAGAGACTTCTAATCAAGCTGTGGGCCTATGGCATATCGTCTCAGTTGTGCGACTGGATTCGTGATTTCCTGTCAGGAAGGTCGCAGTTCGTAGTAATAGACGGCAAATCATCGAGTAAAACTGAAGTGATATCAGGTGTTCCCCATGGAAGCGTCCTGGGACCTCTGCTATTCCTGGTCTATATAAATGACCTGGGTGAGAATCTGAGCAGTTCTCTTAGGTTGTTCGCAGATGACGCTGTAATTTACCGTCTAGTAAGGTCATCCGAAGACCAGTATCAGTTGCAAAGCCATTTAGAAAAGATTGCTGTATGGTGTGGCAGGTGGCAGTTGACGCTAAATAACGAAAAGTGTGAGGTGATCCACATGAGTTCCAAAAGAAATCCGTTGGAATTCGATTACTCGATAAATAATACAATTCTCAAGGCTGTCAATTCAAGTAAGTACCCGGGTGATAAAATTACAAACAACTTCAGTTGGAAAGAGCACATAGATAATATTGTGGGGAAGGCGAGCCAAAGGTTGCGTTTCATTGGCAGAACACTTAGAAGATGCAACAAGTCCACTAAAGAGACAGCTTACACTACACTCGTTCGTCCTCTGTTAGAATATTGCTGCGCGGTCTGGGATCCTTACCAGGTGGGATTGACGGAGGACATCGAAAGGGTGTAAAAAAGGGCAGCTCGTTTTGTATTATCACGTAATAGGGGAGAGAGTGTGGCAGATATGATACACGAATTGGGATGGAAGTCATTAAAGCAAAGACGTTTTTCGTCGTGGTGAGATGTATTTACGAAATTTCAGTCACCAACTTTCTCTTCCGAATGCGAAAATATTTTGTTGAGCCCAACCTACATAGGTAGGAATGATCATCAAAATAAAATAAGAGAAATCAGAGCTCGAACAGAAAGGTTTAGGTGTTCGTTTTTCCCGCACGCTGTTCGGGAGTGGAATGGTAGAGAGATAGTATGATTGTGGTTCGATGAACCCTCTGCCAAGCACTTAAATGTGAATTGCAGAGTAGTCATGTAGATGTAGATGTTCTTCCCTTTTTGGGTATTTGTATGACTTGAGGAATTTTACAGTCTTTAGGTACAGATCTTTCTGTGAGTGAGTGGTTGTATATAACAGCTAAATATGGAGCTATTGAATCAACAAGCATACTCTGAGAGGAACCTGACTGGTATACAGTCTGGACCTTTGTCTTTATTAAGTGATTTAAGCTGCTTTGCGACACTGGTGATATCTGCTTCTCTGTTTCTCATCTTGGCAATTGTTCTTGATTGGAATTCTGGAATATTTACTTTGTCTTCTTTGGTGAAGGAGTTTCAGAAACCGTGTTTAGTAAATCTGCTTTACTGGCACTGCCATCAGTGACTTCACCGTTGTTATTGCGTAGTGAAGGTATTGATTGCGTCTTGCCACTTGTGTGCTTTATGTATGATCAGAATCTCTTTGGGTTTTTGCCAGATTTCGAGACAGAATTTAGTTGTGGAAATTATTAAAAGCATCTCGCATTGAAGTACACACTATATTTCGAACTTCCGTAAAACTTCGCCAGTCTTGGGGATTTTGCGTTCTTTTAAGTTTGGCATGTTTTTTTCGCTGCTTCGGCAGCAGCGATATGACCTGTTTAGTGTACCATGGGGGATCAGTACCATCACTTATTAATTTATGTGGTATATATCTCTCAATTGCTGTTGAAACTATCACTCTGAAATCATTCCACAACTTTTCTACACTTACATGATCAGATCGGAAGACGTGAAGACAGTCTCTTAAAACGGCGATGATAGCATTTTTATCAGCTTTTTTAAATAGATATACTCGTACTTTGCATGCCTTTTTGATGGCATTCAGCCTAGCAGCAACTGTCTTGTGGTCGCTAATCCCTGTATTCATTTAGTCGCTAATCCCTGTATTCATCATGACACTCACTATTTGTCCGGGATTATTTGTTGCTAAGAGGTCAAGTATGCTTTTGCAATCATTTACGCATCGAATAGGCTCATGAACTAATTGTTCAAAATAATTTTCTGAGAAAGCATTCAGTACAATTTCGGATGATGCTTTATGCCTACCACCAGCTTTCAACATATAATTTTTCCAGCATATCGAGGGTGGATTGAAGTCAACACTGAGTATAACTGTATGAGTTGAGTACCTATTTGAAATGAGACATGTTTTCTTTGAACTGTTCAGCAGCTATATCTTCTGAATTGGGGTATCGGTAAAACGATCCCATTAATAGTTTAGTCCGATTGTCAAGTATAACCTTTACCCATACAAATCCGCAGGAACTATCTACTTCAGTTTAACTACAAGGCAAACTACTTCTGACAGCAATAAATACTCCACCACCAACTGCATTTAATCTATGTTTTCTGAACCCTGTTAGATTGTTTGAAAAATAGCGGCTGAACTTATTTCCGGCTTTAGCCAGCTTTCTGTACCTATAACTATTTCAGCTTCAGTGCTCTCTATTAAGGATTTGGAGCTCTGGTTCTTTTCCAACACAGCTACGACCATTTACAACTACAGTACCGATCGTTTCTACATCTAACATACTGTGTTTTATCTGTCCCCTTTTAGACAGACGCCATTTCTGTGGTTCCCTAAGACCTTCTAACCTAAAAAGCCTCCCATACCCTTCCACACAGCCCTCGTTACCCGTGTAGCCGCTTCCTGTGTGTAGTGGATTCCTGACCTATTGAGCGGAACCTGGAAACCCACCAACCGATGGCGCAAGTCAAGGAATCTGCAGCCTACACGGTCACAGAACCACCTGAGCCTCTGATTCAGGCCCACCACTCAGCTCTGCACCAAAGGACCACAGTCAGTTCTGTTGACGATGCTGCAAATGGTGAGCTCCGCCTTAATCTCACAAGCAACACTGGCAGTCTTTGCCATATCCACTAGCTGCCCGAAACCACAGAGAATCTCCTCTGCTTCCAAGAGACACACGCCATTGGTACAGACATGAGCCATGAACCGACATAGGCTTATAAATGGCCAAAGCTAAATCATGAAGGATGTTCTTTACAGCGAATGCACGTTAAATTACTGGGATCTGAATCACTAGGAAAAGTATGGCCTAAACGTTTCTGAACATCTTCACTAACATTTGCTAAAGAAATTATAAATGTAGAAATAACTGGAATACTATGCAGAGTCTTTTCACCTTAGCCACTGTATCTTTTCTTTCTAAGTACTAAAAAATGTAAGAATAGCTGATTTTTTTCCTTCAGTAGAGCTGACTATTTCACTGTTAAGAAACTGATACATAAATTTTGTTCTTATTTAAAGAACCACACACACACACACACACACACACACACACACACACACACACACACACACACACACTGTGTTGAATTTTTTCATCTGTACTGCTACTGAAAAACCTACCTAGTACTGTGCATTCAGATATCTAGCCTTTGTAATGGAAGAACATTCAATAAAAAAACCAACTTGGCATAAAAAGTTGGCAATGTGCCAAGAAAACAAACTATAATAATAATAAAATAAGAAATAGGAAGACGCAGATGTATGAAATCCGATACTGTAACATGGGTGAAGCATGGTGAATGTAGATTAACTTGTGGTATTAGCAGATGACGACAGAAATTTCATCGTCATCGTCGTCCCCTCCCTCCTCCACCATGCATCAGTGTCAATACTTTCTTCCCAAGAAACCTTAACATTGCTGCAGTGTTCCATGCCATTCATACATCTTGAAAAACATTGTGAAATGCTTTTGTTGTTCTATTCTTTCATGTGTGAGTCGACCTTTATGACAGTCTGTCTAATGACCATGTAGTATTTGAGTTCTGTGGGATGTTTCTTCAATTTTTACTCTTCCTCACATCACACCAGATTATTTGTAATTTATCATTCTACGTTTTTCAACGTCATTCGATATTACTGAGATCCCCTGCTATACCCGTAGGCCAGGACAGATAGTTTAACTTGTGGAAGGCGGCCAAAATAAGTGGGTGTCAGCTGGACTTGCAATACTACTTAATTCATTTTACAAATATTACAAACATTAAAAACAGAGCAAGGCCAACATTAATTTTAGAACTTAATTCCCACCTAAATGCACCATTCAATCTCACTCTTCAAGGGAAAAACAACTTTAATTTAAAATTGGCTGAAGGCCAACCACTTAATACTCAAAAAGAAGAATTTGAATTTTAAAAGGCACAAGGCCTTATCCTAAAATTTCTTTAAATCAGACTGAGGGCCCAAACAGTCTCACGCCTTAAGGGCAAAACAACATTAGTTTGAAATCGGCTTAAGGCCAGTAACTTAAGACTCAAAAACAGGAATTTGAATTTAAAAGGCAGACAGCCTTATCTTAAAACTTTTCTCTAAATTAGGTTGAAGGCCCAAACAATCTCACGCCTCAAGGGCATAACAACTTTAATTTAAAGTTGGCTAGAAGCCATACATAAACAAACACCAAGGACAAATAAGAAAAAATAGCACATCAAACGGCGCTTAGAAGTTCCAGGGGTTGGCCTAGAACTCAACCACTAATGCTAACTTACGTGAGACAGGCAGTCGGCCCAACAATTCTCAATCCGACGGCAACCCAACTGACAGGCAGTCAATGGAAAGGAGAACTTCCGCTCCACCCGACCAGCACACAATGGGGAGTTCAATGGAACACGCAGAAGGTATCGGCGCCTGCAACGAATTACATCTTCAACTGTCAAACTACAAGCCATGCTGGACAGCCACAACACGACGAGAAAAATACACTGCCTGAGCTTACATCAACAGCCAGGGCAGGTAATAGGGGCGTTATCGGCCACAAGGTAGAAGACTCCGCTGGTGCACTTCAATTCGAAAATAATCGATTTAAGTTAAACTACACAGGAGGGCGACTAGAATTTCGCCAACTTGAAAACACACGTTGTTGCTTGCGGGAATGTCCCAACAGCCCACTACGACATCAAAGACACAATGTGAACAAGTGAGGCTGGCTGGTAGATTAAGTAAAGACTCAATTTTCGTGCCTGGGATCGGTGAACCACGGACCCTGTATCAATGGGAACTCCCCATCACATTCAGACTGCATGTAGACTGCACCAGCAGGCCAGGCCAGACACGCGCCACAGAGACTTCCTTGCTGCTCCACGCAAACCAACCAATGGCCCGCATGGCACAGCCTTAAACTATAAGCGTGAGGCCAAAGATACTACAAGGATGTAAATATCGATACACGCTGCTGCTGCCACTTGCAGAGAGAGAGGATAGCAGCATGCTCGTGATAACTGCACGACACTGAGCACAGAATAGCAACCAAGGTTTAATGCAAGGCATAAGACGAACCAGCCACGGCCCAATTACACTACTGGCCATTAAAATTGCTACACCAAGAAGAAATGCAGATGATAAACGGGTATTCATTGGACAAATATATTATACTAGAACTGACATGTGATTACATTTTCACGCAGTTTGGGTGCATAGATCCTGAGAAATCAGTAGCCAGAACAACCACCTCTGGCCGTAATAACGGCCTTGATACGCCTGGGCATTGAGTCAAACAGAGCTTGGATGGCTGCCCATTAAGCTTCAACACGATACCACAGTTCATCAAGAGTAGTGACTGGCGTATTGTGACGAGCCAGCTGCTCGGACATCATTGAACAGACGTATTCAATTGGTGAGAGATCTGGAGAATGTGCTGGCCGGGGCAGCAGTCGAACATTTTCTGTATCCACAAAGGCCCGTACAGGACCTAAAACATTCGGTCGTGTATTATCCTGCTGAAATGTAGGGTTTCACAGGGATCGAATGAAGAGTAGAGCCACGGGTCGTAACACATCTGAAATGTAACGTCCACTGTTCAAAGTGCCGTCAATGTGAACAAGAGGTGACCGAGATGTGTAACCAATGGCACCCCATATCATCACGCTGGGTGATACGTGAGTATGGCAATGACGAATAGACACTTCCAATGTGCGTTCATCACGATGTCGCCAAACACAGATGCGACCATCATGATGCTGTAAACAGAACCTGGATTCATCCGAAAAAATGACGTTTTGCCAAACGTGTACCCAGGTTCATCGTTGAATACACCATCGCAGGCACTCCTGTCTGTGATGCAGCGTCATGGGTAACCGCAGCCATGGTCTCTGAGCTGATAGTCCATGCTGCTGCAAACGTCGTCGAACTGTTCGTGCAGATGGTTTCTGTCTTGCAAACGTCCCCATCTGTTGACTCAGGGATCGAGGCGTGGCTGCACGATCCGTTACAGTCAAGTGGATAAGATGCCTGTCATCTTGACTGCTACTGATACGAGGCTGTTGGGATCCAGCATGGCGTTCGGTATTACCCTCCTGAACCCACCGATTCCATATTCTGCTAACAGTCATTGGATCTCAACCAACGCGAGCAGCAATGTCGCGATACAATAAACTGAAATCGCGGTAGGCTACAATCTGACCTTTATCACAGTCGGAAACGTGATGGTACGCATTTCTCCTCCTTACACGAGGCATCACAACAACGTTTCAGCAGACAGAGCCAGTCAACTGCTGTTTGTGTATGAGAAATCGGTTGGAAACTTTCCTCATGTCAGCACGTTGCAGGTTTCGCTACCAGCGCCAACCTTGTGTGAACGCTCTGAAAAGCTAATCATTTGCATATCACAGCATCTTCTTCCTGTCGGTTAAATTTCGCGTCTGTAGCACGTCATCTTCATGGTGTAGAAATTTTAATGGCCAGTAGTGTACATTGAGTCTAAATGCTTTTGACAGTAAGTGGGCCAATTCTAAAGTAGTATTGCACACCTGATAATCAGCAGCATGACAGAGTTGAAAATATATGATTTACGCACTGTTTCTTGTCACTCTTACAGCGAGTATTGTGGATTGGGAGGAATGGGACGTGCACTGAAAGTTTTATGTTGATACATATTTTGACGTTATTTTTAAGCTTTCATACAAATTTATGTTGCCATAAGAGATTTATGACGATGATGACACTGATGACAATAATGATAGTTTTTAAAATCTTAACGAATTATTTACTTTTGAATACATTATGGGAGAGGCAGTGATCAATGTCATACAAATATTCACTGTTAAAAACAGACTTGATCACGATTTATTTATCAAGGTGACCGATTTCGACCACTACTGTGGTCATCTTCAGACCTACAAGTTGTATACAAATCTTTAATTAGAGGGCTACATACATTAAAAAAATACATAACGTTATAAAGCTATAAAACCATGAATTACCATTGAGAAGGAAACTCTTTCTGTTGGAGAATCACTACTGGAGAAACCAGTGCACGTCTTACTACATATAATAGAGGCTCCGCCCCCTTCTGACAGCATTATGTCATTACTAACCAATGAATTATAAGTCGAAATACAATTTAAAATTTCTTTATGGAAAGAATATTGTCAAGCATTAAAAACCAACACACACTAAACTTAGCTCATTAAACAGCTATTGTCAATTAAGAAGCGTTAAAAATATTTAAACATGTAGGTAAAATGAACTTCGGTTTGGCAGTACATGGGTTGCCCTCTCAAGGCCTGTTAGTGAACCATTTGGAACCACTGGTTGCCATGGTGAAATTGGACGCCGTTCCAATGATGAGGAAGCAGGCTTCTTTCCACTGAAGTTGTTGTAAAGTCGATAGGCGAGCTAGTGGTTGCCATGGTGAGGACAAATGCCAGTGCAAAGATGTGGCAGCAGGCTTCTTTCCAACGAAGTTGTTGCGAAAGTGGAATGGCGAAGACTGTCACGTCAAACGATGTATTATTGAGCAGCAACATGTCTTTATTGAAACGATTTTCAATGAGAAGGCTGCAATAATCTTTAGCTGACATGTATACTACATGCTGCACAATTACGATACGAAGTTGTTGTCCATATATATGAAATATTGTCAATGAAGTTGGTATGTAAATTACATGTGACAATTTTTAAAAGGCATTGCTATTCCTTAAGTTATATGCCAGTCTTATAAACAAATAAAAATAATGAAAATGGAAGGAATTAAAAATTATAATATTATGAGCCATAGTGTCAAAAATAAAAGGATGTGAATTAGCAATATACAGTCTAAAAGCATATAAGCAAAAATTCTAAAACAGATCGTCAGTCATAAAATAATGTTTGGTGAAATAAAATTACAATGTAAAGATAAAATATTTCCTAAAAGTCTTAATAATCTTAAAAAACGAAGGACAGAAGGGTAAACAGACTAAAGGCAGATCATCGAAAAGCTGAAAGATATGTTTGTCTTTGAACTGAAGTTGTTCGTTTAAAACAGATAATGGATTACTTTTGTGAAGTGAAAAGATTTCAATTTCTTCTAAAGTATTTAGCAGTGGTCCTTTTGGCACAGTATGTAAAATTTTCAAATTGTTAGAAATGCAATCCTCAGAATGATTGTATCCATCAAGATGTTGGCCAAATATTGATTTGGTACATGCAGTACCAGTAGTATGTTCTTTGAAACGTGTTAGAAAGTTATGGCCAGTTTGGCCAATATACTGTTTCTCACAGTCATTACATATTATCTTGTAAACGCCAGACTTTTGGTATGCATTTGAGTCCCCAATTGTGTGTTTCAGTTTCATCTGCAGGGAGTTATTAGTTTTAAATGCTATTGTCACGCTTGTGCTCTTAAATAATTTATTTATTTTATCTGAAATAGGTCCCATGTATGTCATTTTTGTATATCTCTTCTTGGAATTTATAACAGCACCATTTGTTTCTTGTAATTTTTGATATAACAGATCAACCTGATGTGAATTATAAGTGTTAGCAACTGCTATCTGTTTTAATGTATCAATTTCCTCCTGGATTGCATCAGGTTGAAGAGGTAATTTCAGTATCCTATGTATTATAGTTTAAAAAAATGCCATTTTGTATCATAATGGATGGCATGATATAGCATTTATGGTTATGTCGGTTGATGTGGGTTTTCTATAAATAGAAATATTATGTTTTCCCTTCTTGTTTGTAATTGTGAAGTCCAGTAAATTACTACTATTGTTAGTTTCGTGTTCTACTGTAAATACAAGTTTTGAGTGTAAAGTATTTAAGTTGTTAGCGAAAGCATCAATTTCTTCCTTAGAACGGTTATATAATAGCAATGTATCGTCAACGCATCTTTTGTAGTATATAATTTTATTTGTTATTTCTGGATTATTTTTGAAAAATTTAATTTCAACAAAATTGACGAAGGTATCTGCTATAGTGCTAGCCAGTGAATTCCCCATTGCAAGTCCACCTTCCTGTATGTATATTTTATTATTATATGAAAAATAATTAAAATCTAGAGTAATTCTTAACAGTTCAATGAATTCTACTATTTCTTTGGGGCTCATGTTTTTGTGATACGTTAATATAGTATCTGGAATAGGTATATTTGTGTAAAAATTTGTGATGTCCAATGATGCAAACCTTGCGTTTTTTGGAATATCCACATCATAAATTAATTTTGTTAATTCAAAACTGTTTTTAATACTATAATTTTCTTCATAAATGTAAAAGAATTTTAAGATTTGATTAAGCTTTTTGTTCAGGTTATAAGAGGGACTATTGGTATTATTAACAAGTGGATGAAGTGGTAAATTTGGTTTGTGTAATTTGATTTGTGATCTCAACTTAGGTAAGGTGGGGTTCATAACTTCAAGTGTTATTTTATCTTTAGGTGAAAGTAAAGAGTCACTATCATCAATCAGCTTTTTAATATTTGTTTGAAATCTTGAAGTCGGGTCTTTATTAACCTCAGTTATTCCATTAGCGTCAAAAAACTGTATAGTCTTAAAAACATAATCATCTTCACTGACAATGACGAGAGTATTCCCTTTATCTGCCCTGATGGCAATAGCTTTATTAGTTATTAACTTCTGATTGATTTGTTTTACAAATTTTAATTCATTATTATGTTTATTTTTATTTTTTTCATTAGTAATGACATTTTTAGTTTTATGTGCAATGTCACATATTTCAGACCAACTAAATTGTGCATGTTTTGCAGCAACCTTTATGTCAGCAATCACAAGTTTAATATTTGCATTGCTCAATTCTGGAGCTAAATTATACACTCCTGGAAATGGAAAAAAGAACACATTGACACCGGTGTGTCAGACCCACCATACTTGCTCCGGACACTGCGAGAGGGCTGTACAAGCAATGATCACACGCACGGCACAGCGGACACACCAGGAATCGCGGTGTTGGCCGTCGAATGGCGCTAGCTGCGCAGCATTTGTGCACCGCCGCCGTCAGTGTCAGCCAGTTTGCCGTGGCATACGGAGCTCCATCGCAGTCTTTAACACTGGTAGCATGCCGCGACAGCGTGGACGTGAACCATATGTGCAGTTGACGGACTTTGAACGAGGGCGTATAGTGGGCATGCGGGAGGCCGGGTGGACGTACCGCCGAATTGCTCAACACGTGGGGCGTGAGGTCTCCACAGTACATGGATGTTGTCGCCAGTGGTCGGCGGAAGGTGCACATGCCCGTCGACCTGGGACCGGACCGCAGCGACGCACGGATGCACGCCAAGACCGTAGGATCCTACGCAGTGCCGTAGGGGACCGCACCGCCACTTCCCAGCAAATTAGGGACACTGTTGCTCCTGGGGTATCGGAGAGGACCATTCGCAACCGTCTCCATGAAGCTGGGCTACGGTCCCGCACACCGTTAGGCCGTCTTCTGCTCACGCCCCAACATCGTGCAGCCCGCCTCCAGTGGTGTCGCGACAGGCGTGAATGGAGGGACGAATGGAGACGTGTCGTCTTCAGCGATGAGAGTCGCTTCTGCCTTGGTGCCAATGATGGTCGTATGCGTGTTTGGCGCCGTGCAGGTGAGCGCCACAATCAGGACTGCATACGACCGAGGCACACAGGGCCAACACCCGGCATCATGGTGTGGGGAACGATCTCCTACACTGGCCGTACACCACTGGTGATCGTCGAGGGGACACTGAATAGTGCACGGTACATCCAAACCGTCATCGAACCCATCGTTCTACCATTCCTAGACAGGCAAGGGAACTTGCTGTTCCAACAGGACAATGCACGTCCGCATGTATCCCGTGCCACCCAAAGTGCTCTAGAAGGTGTAAGTCAACTACCCTGGCCAGCAAGATCTCTGGATCTGTCCCCCATTGAGCATGTTTGGGACTAGATGAAGCGTCGTCTCACGCGGTCTGCACGTCCAGCACGAACGCTGGTCCAACTGAGGCGCCAGGTGGAAATGGCATGGCAAGCCGTTCCACAGGACTACATCCAGCATCTCTATGATCGTCTCCATGGGAGAATAGCAGCCTGCATTGCTGCGAAAGGTGGATATACACTGTACTAGTGCCGACATTGTGCATGCTCTGTTGCCTGTGTCTATGTGCCTGTGGTCAGTGTGACCATGTGATGTATCTGACCCCAGGAATGTGTCAATAAAGTTTCCCCTTCCTGGGACAATGAATTCACGGTGTTCTTATTTCAATTTCCAGGAGTGTATTTTAGGCCTTTGTTTAAAAGTGTTGTCTCTGCAGGAGTAAAAGTAATTTTGGTTAGATTGCTTACTCTTGGATAAAAGTTATGTACATTTGGTGAAACATCTTATGAACACACATTTTGGTGACTAACAAGGGCTGCAATTTTCTTATTATGCTTATTAAGAATAATTTCTTGTACTCCATTAATTTTGTCATCTGTAAAGTTAAGTAACTGTGAAAATATTAATGGTGACAACTGACTGCTAATTTTTAAATGTAAATTGTACATTTCAAGATTTCATGCATCTTTTTCTTTATATGCATGTTTAATTTCAGATCTAATCCATAAAATGCTACTCTTCTGTCATAAAAATTTTTCGATGTTTGATCTGGTATTAAAACTAATTGTTACATAATTAGGAATCACATGATTCATTACACATTGTTTGTTAAAAGAAATTTTGGAATTAAGTATCATAATTTTAGTGCATAACCCTCTAAACTTCTTGCAATCTCCCAATAGCTGACTTGGCAATAAATTAATTACTTTTGAATACATTATGGGAGAGGCAGTGATCAACGTCTTACAAATATTTACTATTAAAAACAGTCTTGATCACGATTTATTTATCAAGGTGACCAGTTTCGACGACTATTGTGGTCATCTTCACACCTATAAGTTGTATACAAAGCTTTAATTAGAGGGCTACATACATTAAAGAGAATATGTAAAGTTATAAAACGATGCCTCCATTGCATATAGTAATACGTGCATTGGTTTCTCCAGTAGTCATTCTCCAACAGAAAGAGATTCCTACTCCAAGGTAATTCATCGTTTTATAGCTTTATAACTTTCTGTATTTTCTTTAATGTATGTAGCCCTCTAATTAAAGCTTTGTATACAACTTGTAGGTCTGAAGATGACCACAGTAGTGGTCGAAACCGGTCTCCTTGATAAATAAATCGTGATCAAGACTGTTTGTAATAGTAAAGAATTAACGAATTGTGTTACACATGTTAAGATGAGTATAATGATTTTTATGATCATAAGATAAAAGTATATCTTACATTGGTATCTCACACAGACCAGTGAAGTCAAACTTCAAATGATTAATGAAAATTGCTTCATAAATATTTGTCCATATTCATGTGCAATTACACACACACACACACACACACACACACACACACACACACACACACATGAAAATTGCTTCATAAATATTTGTCCATATTCATGTGCAATTACACACACACACACACACACACACACACACACACACACACACACACACACACCAGAGGTTTTCTCCTCTGTGCTGGTCTTGAAACTCCTGACTCATATTGCACTTCCAGATATCTAGCTAGCTGGAAGAAGCAGATGTGCTTTGTTGGTGCTGCACATTTTTCTATATTTATACTGATTAGCACATGCTGCAGTGTTCTTCTGTAGCACGCTAGGGTAGAAGTTGGCACAGAAACAGATAACTTAAAAACCTGTGCAATTAGCATGTTTGTTTATATGTAAAAGTAGACTTCGGAATTTTCCTTTGTGTGAGGTTGAAGTGCCGAGTTAAAATTCTAGATTCACATATTTTACTAATCACGTCAGTTAAGCATAATCTATTATTGCTTGTATTAATATCCGTTTGTATTTTGGTTATTGTCAAATTCGAACATTCGCGAGTGTCACAATGAACGCCTACTGTTATTGTTAATTCTAGGCTTAAACTCAATTTTGCTCTTATAAGAATTTTGAGAAGAGTAGGCCTATCCTTTTGAAAACACTCTTTCTCTAATTGCATTGTATAATTACTTGAGAAATACTTGTGAGAAATTTCAGTCGCTTACAAAACTATATTTTCGCAAGTTACCTGTGCGAGTGTTTTTGGATAACTTATTTCGTAGAAAATCAATGTTTGTTATTCACAGTTACTGCCAAAGAGTAGATCACCCCAAATTTCACCATATATCGACGCAAACAAATGAGCATTTTTGAGAATTTTCAGAAGCTACTTGTCCTGTGAATAATCTAACTTGTTGTAAATCAAAGTTTGTGATTTAGGTACTGTAGCATACATATAATTTTCCATTAAAGAACGTACATATTACCTACATTTTTCATAAATTAACTCCATTTTCAAATTTCCAAGTAGCTATAACTAACCTTAAAAAGTTTACTCTCGTCTTAATAGAAATACTGCTTTCTATATTTGCTTCAGTTCTTACGGGAATTCGTAGCTTTTTAGCTCAATGGACATAAAAGACAACCAGCGGGCTTAATTTGAAGTTATTTGTTCACTTTCCTGCAATACATTGCGCCAGCCAAAATTGAGCCCTGGAGTGAATGCAGTTCTCAAAAATGGGATGAGCTGGTTGACTTTTGTAGGCAGCTGGAAATCGCCTTCACTACTGTCAAAGGACTGTCAGCTGCTGCGAATCAGTGTGGTGAAGAGTTCCCGAGAGTCATGTACCTGTGGTACCAGTATCAATGGTGCCTCAAGTACTGTCCTCTCCTGTGGACCCTGTCTCCTCTGAAGAGAGTACGGAATCTCTCATTACTCGTGCACTAGACTGTAACTGGCGTTTCAGTGGTAGATCCAGGCAACCTCCACAGTGTCAACAGGGACCATGGAGGCTTAGGGTGCTGTACTGATACCCTAAATATCAATTTCTAGGTGCTGTAATTCACTGAAATTGAAACTGAAACTAAGCCAGTGGGACTCACTTCACCTGTTTTTGGGAAAACTTTTGTCCAGTGTCAGTAGAAGGCAAACGCAAAAAGGCAGAGGTGTATTAACTGTTGGCGGTTCTATTGTACAGGGAATGATGGCTCCCCTTAGGGAAATGGCAGCAAGGGACAGGAAAGGGCATGAGGTGCACCCTGTGTGTATGTCTCGAGGCCTCATTCAACATGTTGAAGACGCTATTCCAACAGCCATTGAGGGAATGAGGTGCAAGCAACTGCAAGCAACCATGTTGGAATAAATGAAGCCTGTTATCTGGGCTCTTAGGTCATACTGGGATCATTCCAGCAACTGATAGAGAAGGCTGAGAAGACCAGCCTTGTGTACAGTTTCAGCAGAGCTCACAATTTGCAGCATTGTCTCCAGAACTGATTGTGGATCATTGGTTCTGCACTGAGTGGAAGCACTGAACCAGAGACTTCGAAAGTTCTGTGACAAGCTAGACTGCTACTTCCTGGACTTGCGCCATTTTGTCGAGAACTGTAGGGTGCCTCTATATGGGTCAGGTGTGCACTACACATCAGAGGCTGCTGTCCAGGTAGCTGATTGTATGTGGGAGTAAACAAAAGTTTTTTTAGACTAGGCGACCTACTATGCAATCCTGAAAACAAGAGTTGTAGTAAATCCAGAAGTAGTATCAGTGTAAGATCGAAACAAATGCCTCCCACAGGTGAGAGCATTAAAATCCTAGTGGTTAACTGCTGAAGCATTCGCAACAAAGTGCCAGAATTCAAAGCACTCGTGAAAAGCAATTAAGCCTCCATAATACTGAAAGCCATTTGAAGCCTGAAACTGATAGCAATGAGGTTTTGGGGGAAAATTTAAGTGTACATCGAAAGGATAGGCTAATGGGAAATGTAATTAACGTATTTGTCACAGTACACAAAAACTGAAATCCACTGAGATAGAAACTGAAGCCGGATGAGACACTGATTGGACAAGACTCTGTATCAGTGGTGGACATGAAATGGTAATTGGATCCTCTACTGCCTTCCAAACTCATCTCCTGATGTAACCAGAAACTTTAGAGACTTTCTGTGGACTTGAAGTACTCAAAGTAGGTGTCTATGATGCAGTTTGATGTTACAGCAACGGAAATAATGGCAGAACTGAAGTGATGAATACAGCTGGTATAGATCCTGGTGTGTTTAAAACAAAATCTTTTTACACCATCGACGAGAGCTGGGTCAAGAAACCTAATGGATCAATGCCTGACCTGCAAATATGTGCCAGGGAAATGTAAAGAGAGAAGAGAAATCTGGATGATGTATCAGAATGGACGATTTTAAAACTGAGGTAAGCTTATTACATGTAGAAGTATGAGCAGAAAATTTTTGAACCTCATATTCTCTGTTTTAGGTTTCTCACGTTATTATAACCATTCAAATTTCTGGCAAAATAATATTCCTGCATATTTTATAATATTTTTCCGTTAAAACACAGCTCCTTTTTTTACACATGCAAGATTTTAGATTTGTACATTAATAAATATGGCTGTAATGATTTTTTTAAATAAATGTTTACGTTTTCCATTAAATCTCCCTTAAGGTACAGTAAGTATTTTAGAGCCCATGTCTCCTACACAGTTTTTCTTGTTATGATATGTACTACTGCCTCTCAAAATATGGAATACTAGTATCTGAAACACTGTACACATTTGTTTCTCAATTTGTCCCCTTTACTGTATTTTCTTCTTTCATTTCATTCTCTTGTGGACTAACAACTGGCTAATAAATTTTCAAATTTCTAATTTTTGCACAGTATCAGTCTACTCATGGTAAATGTATTGGCACTTTGTACTTCTAATAAATTTTGATTCACACAGTTAAAATAATTATTGCTCACCACATTTATTCTCAGTATCAACACAGCCTTTTTGTGTTATTATTACTACAGTATTTCTGAAGACTCCTTCCATTACGATTGTCCAAGTGTTTCCAATATTTTCTTTTTCTGAGCATGTCACTTCAACAGTTCTGCCAGATATGGAATATGACAACAACTACCCTGGGTCACCTAATAGTCAGCAAACCTTTTCTTATAGTTAGAGTCTTTTTTTTTATTCCGTTACTGTAATACAAAGCAACCTCAGATCTAAACAAATTCTGCTGCCCTGTAATTTTATGTCCCTGACAATATCCCTTCACCTACACCCTGGCCTATTCAAAAGGGTGAAAGGTTAAGAATGTACAACTCGGTGTGCTAGTCCAAATAAGGATCCCTAGATATTAATAATTTTTGTCTTTACGTTTTTAGTTACAGTTCTACCTTCTGTGCTCAATCATAGCTCGGTGCATATGCTAGTACAGTGGAGTTGATTTAGTCCGATATGCTTGTGAGTCTTTTTTTTATTTACTTGTGCTAAAGCAGACATGGTTTGTGCCATCTACAACAGCCTCACTTGTGTTTTATCTCTGTCACAGAGCAGGCAACCCATCCCTGTTGCTATTGAGACTGGCAACTTCATCTTTCCTGGAGGGCCCAATATAAACTAGCACTGCAATAACTGCTGACTTCTCTGACTATATTCATGACTCTTTTGGCCCTCAAACAATCACGCAACCATCAGCTCTATCTTGCCCACAATCCACCTGGTGTTCTGCACTGCAGCAGCTCCTATATTCCCAAAAATGATGCTGATGCAGTTTCATGCTAGGATTTCATTCGTTTCTCTTTTTGTTTAAGCACAACTCTAAGTTGTACTATCAATCATCCTTTTAGTGTTAGCTAAATTTTCATACACTGAGTACTAATATTTTCCACCATATCCTTACTTTCCCTGTTCTTGTCAGAAGGAATATCCAACTGTGTTTCTATTAAGTAGGTTGTGCATCTTCGTACCTGCAAAATGATGAGAGTTAATGCTATGATTGTGGCATTCCAGCTAGTTAACCATAAAAAGGATGCAGTGCTGGGTTTATTTCGTTGCTAATATCACTGTGCCAAAAGCTGTCTTGTCATGTTTCCTCCACTAACATATGAATAATCATCTTTTCTCTAGACATTAAAAACAAATGATACAGTTTTTTCTTGCTGTTACTTTTATTACATTACTTATTTATTTGTAATTTCAAAAGTACCGAAATGTCAAAAATATATATAAGTGTTGACATAATTTTACACAAAAGAGGACAAAAAATTGGACACTTCAAGTGCATTTGGTGTATCTCTCATAAGGCCTTGCATGGTGCAGGTGGTTGGTGATGAGGAACACAGCAGATTGGTCTTGCATCTTGTTGTGTGTGACCTTAATCTATTGAGATACCTCCATGTTGACCACTTCTCCGAATACCCAGGAGGAAGTTCTTCCTTTGGAGCGATCCATTCTCCCAAATACCGACATTTCTCCCGCCATCGCGAGATCCTTGCCACATATGGATTCTCGATGAGAGCCTCAGTAGTTGTCAAGAAGCTCGCTCTTGATTTCTGCCTCATATAGTGGATGGGCGTTCTTCGTTGTGGCCTTACTTTTCTCATATCTCGCAGCTACGTGACATCTCATTTCAGGAGGATCTTTGCCAGCGAGCCAATGGTGTTTGTCCACAGGAATAGGTCGTAAGCAACCCGTGATAATCCGGCTAGACTCATTTAGAGCCTCATCTGCGTTCCTGGCATGACTGGACTTGTACCATACTGAACATGCATATTCAGCAGTGGAACAACATAGAGCAGGCGCACTTGAGCTCACAGTGCATGGATTAGCACACATGACGTATGTGTCAATTGTTGCACTGTTTTATTTCTGGCTGCCACTTTCTGTTTGGTGTTTAGGTAATGCTTTTTATATGTTAATGCGCGATCCAGTGTTATTACAAGATATTTGGGAGTAGGATTATGTTCGAGTACGATACCTCCCCAGGATATTTTTAAGGATCTATTTGTCTGTTTATTCTTGAGGTGGAAAGCGCAGATATGAGTCTTGGCAGGATTAGGTATCAAGTAATTCCCATAATAGTAAACAGCGAATTCTTCCAAAGATTTTGATGGCGCGTCTTCTACAGTCTCAAAACAGTCAGCCTGAGTAGTGATAGTGCAGTCATCAGCATAAATAAAGCTTCGAGCTCCTTCAGGGATAGGTTGATCGTTGGTATAGATGTTGAATAATAGCAGTGCAAGCACATTGCCTTGTGGCAGCCCATTTTTCTGAGTTCTCCACCTACTTTTCTTACCCTAAAATTCCACAGTAAAACCTGGAATTCTGGGGAAGGTTTCTAATATTGCACATGCATGTGAAGTCTTTAGTTATGTCAAACTTTATTCAGAAGGAGCCAATGGATGATCGCATCACAAGCTGTGGATAGACAGATAAATACAGCACCTGTAATGCGTCATTTCTCATATTCATCTTCGATATGTTGTGTTAAGTTTAATATCTGAGATGTGCAACTCTTCCCTTCTCTGAAAGCTGTTTGCTGTGGTATCAGAAGAGGCTCCGCCTTTTTAATCATTCTCTGAAGAATGAGCCTCTTCAGTATTTTGTGGAGGTGACAGAGTAAAGAGACTGGTCTATAATTTTTGGGATCTTTCCTATCCTTGCCCTGTTTTGGTATGGCAATTACTCTTGATTTTTCGCCATACTTTAACTATCTTGCACTCTCGAATACAGTTGCCCATAAATTTCAGTAACCAAAGCATTTTAGCAGAACCAAAACTCTTGATTTGTTCAGCTTTAATGTCATCCAGTCCTGCTGCTTTTCCCTATTTACATTTATTCAGGGCTGAATTCAATTCTTCAACAGATAAATAAGGAATACGATACTATTCTCTTGGTCTGTTTGCCTGAATAATTGTTTCCTCTCTATATTTCTGGATTTAGTTGATCTGCCATTAATAGGGAGTTGTTGAGCAATTTTGTCTGGCTTAATATTAAAATATGTGTTGACCTGAGTGTTATCATTACTCAGGCGATGTAATAGCCTCCAGGCCTTTTGACTACTTTTACTCATGTCACAGTCTGCCATTAATTGTATCCATTCTTCTCTGTTTGCCTCAGATATTTAAGAGAGAGCATTCTGCGCATGAATTGATGTGGCTGCACTAAAAGGATCTTCTTCAAACTTTCTGAAGTACTCTTAAACAAGAGTGGTCGTTTCAGGTGTTATACCCTTGATATAGTTCATTCTGCATCACCTTAGAATTGATGCTCAGGAGGAGGAATTAACGACGTTAACAAAATTTTTATATTGATCTATCACAGGAGCTATAGTTACCATTTTCTCATTTAATAACTTTGATAATTTCTGCCAATCAGCCGTTTTGAAGTTGTATCTTCATCTGAAAGTGATTTCTTGAGGGATTACTTGTGGGAGAACTTGACACACAATACGTCAATGTGTATTCGGTATGGGCTTACAGACGGATTTAGTGCAGGTACGAAAAATACTTTCACTAACAAAAAGCAGATATGGATTATAGCCAGCGGCCACTGAAGAAAGAATGAGGTAGTTTGTTGTCGTGAAGTTGTGAGAGATGGAAAGTTTCAGCCCACAGGAGGACAGCCTCACCATTTTCGTCCTCTTGAGTGTACCCCCAAACATGGCTGTGAATGTTCAAATCACATACCACAATAGAAGCTTTCCCTGTAATAAAATGTTCAGTAGGGGCGAAGAAAAAATCTGTTGCTGGAGATTTATATGCTGATGTGACTCTACTGTTACTTAACAATAATAATTTCAATATTGTTATCCTCTGACTGACGAACACTACAGACTTGAAGGTCAGGTCTTATAAGGATGGCGCTTCTATACTGTGCGTGTTGTGTTTCAGCAACCAGTTTTATTCCAGGAACTGAAGGACGTCTCTGCTGGTTGTTTGTGTGTATTTCTTGAACACATAAAATATCACAGTGCTTAGTGCACCACATCTTGCAAGAGTTGTTGCTTGCAGGGCGGTATTCCATCAATATTCATGGATATTAGAGTCAACACTGGCCCAAAAACGACCACTGACTTAATGTCTCTAATACTTCTGATGTGAAAGGATCAGTCTACTCATAATTATTCGTAGTAATGCAAATACTTACGAAATGTCCCATAACATGCTTTATGGCAATATTTGTTGAAAATCAACTAACCTGAGTATAACTGAATAGAGTTAACTAATGCAACCACCACAGGGGGATACTGGTGTGTCTCAATCTGTTCTTCATGAGACAATGTACGAATTACATACATCTATCTCATGTGCCATGCACTGTAACCTAAAATATGAAACTATGTCGATGTGCAACTGCATAGCTACAAGTTTTACAAATTTATGGGTATAAATGTAAGAGAGTTACACCTGCAGTCGCATGTGGCACACTAGTTAACTTCCCCTTAGTAAACGTAGCCACATTAATCTTAAACAATAAAAAATTGTAATAGCACAAATACTTACACACACAAACCCAAATAAGTAGCACCAACCTGCAAACTATTTCCACAATTTTATGTTTTAGTGAAAAGTAGCTTTTTTTAGCATTATATGAAAGCTGTATCGTCTTCCAACAACCTCCATTCACTCAAGTAATTTCAAACAAAAAGTACTCTAATTCTTCTTATAACAATATTTAGGATCATACATTCTTTATTTATGATTCAGTTTGGCCTCAAGTGAACACTAATGTTAGTCTTTTGACAGATGTCTAACGGTATAGGTTTTGAAAAGAACCATTTTGGACAGGAGTGGAAAGTAACAATTATCGTATCAACTGATTTTCCTCAGAACTTTTTGATGGCCAATGCCACCCATATTAGCTTGAAGTGAATGGTAATATAATGGGGTGTGACAAGGGCCTCCTGTCAGGTAGACTGCTCACCTGGTGCAAGTCTTTCGATTTGACGTCACTTCAGCGACTTGCGCGTCAATGGGGATGAAATGATGATGATTAGGACAACACAACACCCAACCCCTGAAGGGGGAAAATCTCTGACCCAGCCGGGAAGCGAACTCGGGCCCTTAGGATTGACAGTCTGTTGCGCTGACCACTCAGCTACTGGGGGCAGAGCAATGGTGATGATGTGAAGATAGTCCTTGCAGCCTTTATGGCATTTACCAGATATATTTCAGTACAAAACGTCTAAAAGTGGTCAGGAACATCATCATATGATGATGGCAGTAATAACCAGTTACTAATAATGACATATGTTTTGGTGTTATCATATAAATACCACATTATAACAATTAATGGCACTTTGTCAAAATAAAGTACTATTGTCAATATCTCTCATTCCCTTTGTCATTTGAAATCCGATTTTAACATATCATTGTGGGTTACTTTACTTAATTTCTGTACAGAATCTTCAGAATCAACACAAGCTTATTTTCAGTGATGAGACTTAAAATAGGACAGTTTCGAGTCAGGATTTAAGCTTCATGAGAGTAGCAGTATTGTAAGTTTGTGAATTCAGAGCTCTGTTCTTACTTTAATAATAGTAATGATTTTTGTCCCAGCAAGCGTTACTGAGAGAACAAAATATTTTCCGTTATGATTATAGTAGATCATCCACAAAGAGCGCAGTACCAACAGGAACTGTAGTAGAAATATGTAACTAAGTAACTAGACAGAACAGTGTAACAACATTACTATAAGGAGAATGACAATTTAAAATCCATGCAATTACATTCCAAGTCACAACCAATATATCTCATCAAGTGTGTGAAGAATGGGAGCCCACAAACTGCAACTAGATCAGCATTCCCTAAAATATTTAAAAGCCACTGCAGTATTATAGCCCAGATAGCAGTACACTATTATGTTGCAAGAACCATAATGACAGATACATTCTCATTTCGGTAAAAAGCCATACAGCTTAAAGTGTTGCAAAATTCAAAAAGGCCTATCACTTAAAGAGAACTGTCTCAAGTTATTAAAAGTATGACAAAACTTAATAAACAAACTACCTTACACCAATAAGAAATTGGTAGTAAATCGAAAAAACTGACCAAAAACAAACATTATTAAGTATAAGGCAAAGCATTAGTAAAGATTTCTGAAAACCTTACATTTACTCAGAGAAATTAAGGAAAATACACACTATGAAATCATGTTTAAAGGAGATAAAAGACAACTAAAAAATCAAATTAAAACAAAGCAATTAGAAAGAAAGTACATTTGATAAATTAACTTATTACAATAAAAATTATGCATTTGGATTAAATTCATAACCTAGAAATCACATTGAGCTCTTTAAACTGTCCTTGTGTTTCTACAAACAATTGGAATTACAATCTGATGTTTGTACAGTAGTTACATGATATTTAAAAACAGACAAATAATTAAAAGATTTGATGCATAAAATTAATCTTCATTAACTCAGAATTATGTACAGAGCTTAGTAATACAAAAAATTTTTGACAAGAAATACGGCCTTTGAACTGGCAATAGTGTATTGACATAAAATTTAACAAAGCAGAAAAATTGAATTACTACACAATTTACCAAAAGACCCTTTTTTGTGAAGATACACTGTTGATCCAAATCATTATACCCACTTCCGTAAGGGGAGTGTTTGCTACCCAGTGGCATTGTGGTTATGTCACGTAGTAATGAAACTATACAACCAGAAATTTGTGGTTATCATTCTAGTGACAGTATGTGAAAAAATTGCATAAATAACTTTGCCAAAGAGCAGATGGTTTTGCCTGGTGCCTGGGCAAGTGCATCTCAGAAGCAGCGAATGTGGTTGGCTGTGGACATGCCTCTATCGTGAGCCTCTATGGAACATTGTCGAAAGATGGTGAAACCACAAGTTGACAAAGGTTGTAGGATGCCCATGCATTATCTAGAACGAGCAGATCAGAACCTAGCTGCTCTGTAAAGTGGGATAGATGGCAATCTGTGGAGACAGGAGAAAATGCTTGAGCAGGCTCAAGAGTTTCAAGCTATTAAGCAGACACTGTTGAACATGAGGCCCCAAGTTATATAACAGCTTTGTATTCCCATGTTGATCTAACAATGTTGTCAGTTACAATAGCAATACAAATAGGATAATCGAGATTGGACTGCACACCTGTAAGGAAGTGTCACATGTTGGGATAAATGACATTTCTTTCAGACCAGGTCAATGGTTGTGCTCAGATATGTCATAATCCAGATGAATAGTTGTTTCATACATGCACCACACAACAGGTGCAGGAAGATGAAGGCAGTGTCATGCTATGGGGGACATTCATATGAGATGGCAAGAAAACAGCTGGTGATAACTGAAAGCAGCATGACAGATGTGGAGAACATGAACATTATTGCAACCTTATCACTTAATGCTTGATGTATTTACAGAGAGTGACAACATCTTACAGCAGGATAACTGTCCAAATTACAAGGTGAGAATCACACTGCAATGGTTCGAGCAGCATGATGGTTCACACTGTTGTCTTTCCCACCCAGCTCACCTCAATAGATCATGATAAAATGAATCTGGGATGCTATTGCACACCAACTAGACAGCAACAAACCGATAGCCTACAATTAATGGGAAAGGTGTGAGGTGTGTGTAGACTTATAGTCCAATTTACAACTGAAAAACTAATGAAGAACTAATGAGTCCATACCATATAGATGCACTGTTGTATTGCGGTCTGTAGGTGAATCAAAACGCTACTACGTAGATGATTGTATTTTTTCCCTTATCTCTGCATACTTGCCACCATCGGTTATTTCCTAATGGATGCAGATTATTGATCACACAAATAGCATTACTATTAAGGAGGCATACCTCAATAATATGTTTGCATAATCAAGAGATTTTTGTATCTTTGTCCATTCTTGAAATAAATATCCTACATTATGAATGTGTAATAAACACATTTCTGTTGTCGCCTGGGTAGTGGATACAGCTTCATGAAGATTGAAATGGCAGTTTCTTTCAAATAATTAGCAGTATACTGACATATTCTCCTGAAGAATATGGGGTTCTGATAACTGCACAGAACTTCTTCTCAAACGAGTAAAAGATATATCTCCATATACAAATTTCGGGTAGCCCGATCATTAAAGCATCGAGCATTTCCAACAAAAAATCATAATTGTGTGCTTCATATGTTGTATTTTGTATGTAACTTCTTCGAATGTGAAGCTGCGGAAACGGATTTGTCATTTTTTGTGACCTCTCTGTAGCACATGCGAACAATTTTCATGAAACATGTGTGGTCTTCTATGAACATGTGTAGGTCTACAGACCTCAAGAATACTTTGAGTGGTCTATGTAGTGTGTATTAATTTGTGTTTCCTGTGACTGCCCCAATGAGTAAAACATTTTCCACAAATACTACATTTTTAGGGTCTCTTTCCACAGTGTGTTAACTTATGGGCCTTGAGATTACTCAATACATTAAATAGTTTACCACAAGTATCACATTTGTGGGGTCTCTCTCCTGTGTGTATTAAAATATGGGTCTTCAGATGGCCCGAGTGAGTAAATAATTTTCCACAGACATCGCATTTGTGTGGTCTCTGTCCAGTGTGTATTAATTCATGTTTCTTGAGACTGCCCCTTTCGGTAAACGATTTTGCACACACATCGCATTTGTGTGGTCTCTTTCCTGTGTGTATTAAAACATGGTTCTTGAGATGGTCGGACCGAGTAAATGATTTTCCACATACATCGCATTTGTGTGGTCTCTGTCCAGTGTGTATGAATTCATGTTTCTTGAGATTGCCCCTTTCAGTAAACGATTTTGCACACACATCGCATTTGTGTGGTCTCTTTCCTGTGTGTATTAAACATTGGGCCTTGAGATGGCCCGAGTGAGTAAATGATTTTCCACAGATACCGCATTTGAGTGGTCTCTGTCCAGCGTGTATTAATTGTTGTTTCTTCAGATTGCCCGTTTCAGTAAAAGATTTCCCACACACATCGCATTCCTGGGGTCTCTCTCCAGTGTGTATTAATTCTTGTTTCTTAAGATTGCATAACTGAGTAAACATTTTATCACAAACATCACATTTGTGATGTCTCTTTGCACTTTGCACAGTGTGGACATGAACATGGTCACTTTTACATAAAATTCCACAGTCATTACATCTTTCAAGTTTCTCTTCAGCTTCTTTCACAGTATGTGTATTACTTATGTCTTTAAAGGATTTTTTAAAAGATTTCCTGGGTACCTTGCACGAAGGGTGCTCCTCAGTCTGTTCCACAATTCCTTCTTGTACACACTCGGAGATATTGTTTTCATGATCACTGCATTCAAGTTTCTCACTGTTGGTAGCAGTTAATGCTTGGTCACCCTCCCTCATTCTCAAATGTTCTTTCAAGCAGTCATCAGTGGGAAATACCTCACCACATGACTTACACACAAATGCAGGTGCCTGCACACCGTCAATGTGGATGAAAATATGCATTATGAGTCTGTATTTTGAAGGGAAGCTCTGTAGGCACAAACTACAGTTAAACTTATTGAATTCCTTTTCCCTGATGCTACAACTTAATCTTGTGCCACATAAGCCATCTTCTTGTGAAGTCTGTATTTTGGTATAGTTGTGAGACACACTGAAATCTGTTGACTTCTCTGCATATATCTCCAGCTTGTCATTGACTACTCCTTGATGTAATGTTTCTTGATATGAAATGTCACAGCTGTCACCAGCACTTGGAATGAAACTGAGGAAGGAGGAAAGACGTGTGAAATGTTGATTTACACAATACAAAATAATATTTCACCATCCACAAAATCGGGGCTTATAAACCAAAAGAAAAACGTATGGCCATCACAGATAACTTATTCAGTAAATGTAAGCGATTTAAAATTGTCATGACATTCTACCAGAATGATTGAATTTTCCTAAAATAAAACATTTTTATAAAGCAAATGATCACAGGAAATTGAATAACACCCTGTCTCATTCAGTGCTGACTAGGTTCCCTTATTCTTTAGTAGAGTCTATTATTGAAAGTCTTGCAGTGTTTTTAAAATACTGTTCTACAATCTTTTACACCAAATTATTACATTTATTAGAAATAATATCCTCTAGCTCTTGAAATAAAAATATCCACCAAAAGATAAAGGGAAACAAGAAATAAGAGTAATCTATGATTTTAAAATAAAAACGAATCACTCTCTCCATATTGGATTTTTCTGTGTTTTGGAGGACACTAGGCTTTGGGTAGAAATTCTTAAAACCACCAATGATCAATTTATTTCTGAAAGCAATAAAGCATGGCATTTTATTTGACACCAAATTAATCACAAACTACCACCAACATCACATTTCTTATTGGCTAGGTGGTATGGCCATCAACCATGTGGACAACACCTGTATATACATAAGAAGTAATGTCAGGTCAGTAAATGAAGGAACACATACATAAATTTCCACACTGATGAGCAAATGTGAATGACACACACAAATTATTACAACATTACATATGTATTGTTAGCAGCACAGCTTACGTGTAGCCCTTTCTAATTGACATATACTGTCTGGCAGGGAGGATGTCAATGTAGTTACAGCCTCCCATTCAGAATTATCTTTACAACTACTCAATATCTGGTCCCCTGGAGTTCCAAAACATCCTTGACTGAATCAAACAAACGTATCAATGGTGACATCAGCATGAATCATGTACAGCGAATCCTACCATAGTCTTCTGAGAACAAGTAATTGCAGTAGGTGAATGGTCCATCCGTGTGATATCTGGGTCCAATCATTCCACCTGCAGCTACCCCTTTCCATCACAATGAAAATGGACATCTTTGAGCTTCCCAATGAGGTCATTTGAGTGTGGATATGGCTGTGGGTGGGTGGGAGCATGCACATACTTCTGTGTTATTATTCTATCCTAATTGCTGCTTTTGACTGTTTTGCTTTTTGATGGATATATGGTTTCAAGTAACCAATGACGGTGAGAAATTACAGTTTGCTTTCATCAAAAACTGTAACTTTGCTGCAGAAGATGTCTGTGCAGAGAAACATACTAAGAAATATTTCAGTCATCAGTTCGGTCATAGAGGTTAGCCTTAAAAGCTCTGAACAAAATGATCATGATCTCAATTGTGCTGCAGATTGTTGATTGCTGTTTTCTCAGATATCCTGCAGATCACATAGTTGTGGTAAGGTTAGGACACGAGTTTGTTTCAATGCTACAAAACCTGTCACCTGCCACATTTTAGTCATAGGTCACTTAAAATCAGCTGTGTTTGTGTGTTGCCTATAACCAAGCAATGTAGCTGGTAGTGGATGTAGCAATATTGCAGTGGCAAGTGGCACACATCAGCTATCAAGTAGTTTTAATCAGACTACAGTAAAAGCTATTTTCTATGTGATTAATAAAAACCTTTGCAGTTAATCACTACATTGCGTAGAACAGTTATACACTGTGTCAATAATGCCATACACCAGAAAACGTTCTGTAAGAGAAACTCTCAGTAAATAATACACCAGAAAACGTTCTGTAAGAGAAACTCTCAGTAAAATGGGCTTCTGTCTAAAATCTCCAGACACCAAGTTAATGTAGAATATTATATCCCACTGATTACAGTACTGCATGCTGAATTTTAAAAAACACAAAAAAAAGAAAAAGACACCAACTCTGCCATTGCCGGTCCCAAGCCCGGATCCTAATCTTACAAGTGATGAGGGAGGAGGAGGGGGAGGAGTAACAACCTCGTAAAAAAACCTGGGTCCATCTGGCTCTGGATGGTAGCACCCTGTGAGGGCCCCTGCCTAGGGTTACGGGTGAAAACCGGTCAACGGTCTCATAGGCGGATGAGGAATTTTTAACTCCCAACGGCTGAGAGAGCGGAGGAACCAAAAATCTATAACTGCAAGCGTCTGTACCCAGATTGGGCGGCTTGTGGGCAGCGTCTGTTCCTCATGTTAGAGGCGGCTGTTTCAAGAAAACCTTCTAACGATAACAACGTTAGCCGTATTCCTGGTAGGTTACGCAAGTAATCTCCCCAGCTTTGAAGAATTTCCACAGTTACAATCTTAACGCATGATGGAAATGCCTTTCAATAATGAAACTACCCCAGGTGGCCAATCCACCGTCGGCAACGACGCAAGCAGACCCATGGATTCTGGGGAGTCTGCAACACCATGCAAATCCAACAAGATTAAACCCAGAAAAATCTTCAACATAGCAACTCTCAACATAAACTCCCTTCTCAAAGTGGGAAAACTTAAGCACCTTACAGACCAGTTACACATGGAAGACATACAAATTGTGGCGCTACAAGAAACTCGCTTCACTGATGAAAACACATTTGAATCAAACAAATTCAGAATATTTAAAGGAAAACCTGGAAAAATTGTAATTAAGAAATGACCTCAGCTTGGCACAGCTTTTGCTGTAAACACAAAAATTCTGAACTCTGTCGAACATTTTTGGTCAACATCATCGAGAACATCTTTCCTCACTTTTCAATGTGCAAATAAAAAATACACATTAATCCATGTTCACGCTCCCACAAATGACAAAAATAATGCTAAAAATAGGGAAGAAACAGATGAATTCTGAGAAAACCTTAAGGATCATATATCAGAAATCCCAGAAAACAATGCAAAAATACTTCTAGGAGATTTTAACGCTCAGATTGGAAAAGAAAAGAAATTCCGCGATATTGTCGGCAACTTTCCCGCACACAAACGAACCAACAAAAATGGAGAAAGGTTAATTATGCTCTGTAAGCAGTTTAAACTCAAGCTAATGTCAACACGTTTTAAACATCTTCCCAGAAAACAAAAAACCTGGGTATCTCCGATAAAGAGTATCGGAGAATTTCAAATAGATCACGTTGCCATCTCCTCCAAATGTGAAAAAGAAATATTGAACACACGTGTCCAAAAATCTCTAAACCTCGACTCCGATCACTATCTCACGAAAATAAAAACTAAACTGATCCCACAAAACAAACAGAAAAGCAGAAACAGTGAATATAAAAACAGAAATAAAATAAATTTTGATCTTGCAACCCTGAGAAATTACAACCTTAAGCCCAACTCTAACCTCAAAGATTTTCAGAAAAAACTAAAGACATTCTCCCCTTCACAAAACCTCCAAGAATTTCAGAACAACTTGATTGAGGCAACAGAAACAACCTTTCCAAAAAAGAGCAAACCGAGACACCCGTGGTGGGACAGCAACTGTAATGAGGTTCTGCATGAACGACTTAAAGCCTGGAAAAAGTGGAACTCACATAAAACTGAAAACAACTTTGATGAATTTAAGCAAGCCAGAAAGAATGCCTTGAAAACTATTTGCAACACCAAGAGACAATATGAAAAACAACAACTGGAGTCAATCGAAGAGAATGTCAAGAAATGCAACACGGCAGCTTGGTACAAAACATTCAACCAGAAACTCCAAGGATACCAGTCCCCTTGCCTAAACCTTATGAGAAATAATAAGACTCTCGCCACCAACAATACAGAAAACTGTTAAATCCTGGCTGAATATTTTGAGACACTCCTAAACTGCCAAACACCCATCCAGACTCTCAGTTTTACGCAACCAGAAACATTACCAACACACTCAACACCTCCGACATGAGAGGAAATCACAAACATAATCAAAAATCTCAAAAACAGGAAAGCATGTGGAGAAGACACAATTACAGCAGAAATGCTGAAGCTTGGGGGAGAAACATCAGTAGAAGCACTACACAAAGAACTTGAACAAGTATGGGAAACCAAGAAAATCCCAAGTCACTGGAAAACTGCCCTAATTCACCTTTTGTTTAAAAAAGGTGACAAAAGGGATGTTAACAACTATCGTGGAATATCGCTTCTCCCAGTCCCATACAAAATTCTATCAAAAGCCCTGCTCAATCGTGTATCACCAATTATAGACGGAAAACTTGGAGAATATCAAGCTGGCTTCAGACCAGGAAGATCCTGCGCCGAACAAATTTTTAACCTCAAAACAACAATGAACTATTTATCTACAAGGAGCAAGAAATATTTCATAACATTCATTGATTTCAAAAAAGCTTATGACTCAATCAATAGGGACACACTCATCAAAACACTTCGAGAATATGAAATAGCTGAAACAACAATCACCATAATCAAAGAAACATTAACAAATACAACATCAAAAGTAAAATTCCAAGGAGAAATTTCACGGCATTTCGAGGTCAAAACCGGTGTCAGACAAGGAGATGCGCTGTCCCCGGTACTCTTCAACTGTGTTCTGGATAAAGTCATAGCAGAACGGAGAAAACTCACGCAAAAACATGGAGTTGAGAAAGTCCAAATTGGAGGGAAGTGCTACAAAGCCATTGAAACCAACTGTTTTGCCTTCGCTGACGATCTCGCCTGTTTAGCTTATACACAAAAAGACACAATAAAACAAATAGAATTACTTAAAGAAACTGCTGAAAAAGCAGGCTTGCAAATTTCATTTGAAAAGACAGAAATCATTACAAATATCAAAAATCCACCAAAGAAAATTACTACGAAATACGGGAAAATACAGGTATCTAAACATTTTAAATATCTTGGTGAACTAATTCAGCCTGTGGCAAAAGGTCATCCAGCCTGCAGGGCTAGAATACAAAAACTAGAGACAGCAACTCACTACTGCAGACAAATGTATTCAAAAAAATGTATATCCAAAAACATTAAACTCAGACACTACCAGACTGTCATTAGACCGCAGATACTATATGCATCAGAAACACTGGCAAATTTTACATACGCAGAACAGATAGAAAATCGTGAAAGAAGAATTGTGAGGACAATTCTTGGACACAGGAAAATAACAGATGATCAAGGCAAGCCTGTATACAGACTAAAAAGCAACAAAGAAGTGTATACGAAGTGCAGCAAAATTACAGACGAAATTAGAAAAAGAAGATGCTCCTTTTATGCTCACATCATGAGGATGAACCCAAATAGGCTTACAAAACAAATATTTTCGTACATCGCAAATCCAAAAAATAAAAATTTATGGTTTATCAACAGAGAAAGAGATCTAAAAGAAATGGACATAGATCAGGAAACAATATTTAACAGAAACCTTTTTAGAAAAAAAACTGAATTCATTCACGGGTTTCGGTGTAAAAATTAAGAAGACTTGTGGAACTAAATGGTCTGAAGAGAGAAAAGCCACCTTCAGTGCAAGAATGAAAGAAGTGTGGACTGAGAGAAAGAAGACTTCCCAGAAGCGCAAGAAATAACTGTTTTCACGGTCTTTAACGGCCAAATTTGTATAATAATAATAATAATAATAATAATAATAATAATAATAATAAAAAGACACCTTTTCGGTATGCCCTATGTAAGTATATTACTTACGCAGTTGCTTCCACATAGGCCATATTATTAGAGTAGATGCCCGGTGTGCCCATTATCAAAGTGGCTGGAAACACCTCCCACTTTCAAAGCTTACAGATGACATAGATGGCAGGCACTGCCTTTGGCCAAACACTCCTATCAACACTTATACAAGGAGGACACAGCCAAAATTACACACTGTTCCAACATATTATCTGATTAGGGAAAGGCAGCGTATTCCAGCCATTCACATTCTCAGGATGGAGCAATATCCTTCAAATGTACACTGGATGTGAGTCCTCAGTTTCTTGGATTCTACAGACCAGGTATGGCACATGCTGATAGAATTTTTCTTGTCATTTGGCTTACTGTTGGTGAGGGCCACCTTACAGTAATTATTGTGCAATGTATCATTTTCCCCTGGGTTCAGTAGAAGCGGCACAATTGCTTTCTCACATAAAGCTGAGATTTTCCTACTAGTCCAGCTGTTATGTAGCACTACTTGAAAATAATAATTAAACAATCTATCAGCATCTCCATGGCACAATGTCATGATTTCCTAATTTTGTGACTTTTTGGTAATAGCTAAATTATTTCACATGTTTCAGTTGTGTGGCACCCATTTACCATATGAAACATTTATCTTGGCAAAGTGAAGTGACATGCATGCCTTAACAAAACAGACAAAGTACATAAAACTGCAATAGAAGGATATCTAGGGAGTGTCCACACACTAACATGTGGTTAATGAAGATGGATGGCAGGTCTTTCTAGCAGTAAAGGTACCAGCCACCACCATACCTACCATATGCTAGCTTGCAGGGTATCTATGTAGATGTAAATGCATAATGGTTTGGATGATTATACAATTTGGTCTAGTACCATTAGCCAACATGACCTTGCTATGTTAGTACTGTGAACAGCTAAAACGAAGGGGAACTACACCTATTGTAACCACATGCTGCTCTGCTGTATAGTTTAATGATCATGACATCCAATTGGGTAAAATATTCCAGTAGCAATATAGCCTCCCAATAAGACCTCTGGGAGGGGGCTACACTCGTGGATATCATCAGGTGAAAGAAACAATATCGCTACAAGTCAGAGTGTGGAATGTGAAGTCCCTTGATTGATTAGGTGAGTCAGATAACATGAAATGAGAAATGGATAAGTTGAAGTTTGATATGGTGGGAAGTAGTGTGGTGCATGGGAGGAAGAACATTTCTGGTCAGGTGAATACGGAGAAAAGAAGAGTAATGCACCAGTAGAAGTTATTATAAATAAGAATATAGAAATGTAGGTAAACTATAATGAGCAGTATTGTTGACTCAGTTTCATAGCCAAGACAGATAAAAGGCAAAACTATCCACAACTGTACAAGCACATATAATTACTAGCTCTGTCAATTATATAGAACTTAAAATAATGTATCAGTTTGTACCTAGATAAAATTTTGAAGTGGTGCAAGGATTGCCAGCTAGCTTCAAACATTACAACTAAAAATAATTTTACAAAAAGGAGAGTCATAGTATCCTATCACTACTCTCATACATTCTTGAGTGTTGCAATATGTGGAGATACCAAATGGAATCATCACATAGGTTCAATTGTAGCTACAGCAGTCGGTCCATTGCTACGATACCAGAGAATCCATTGCTAGGATACCGCAGAAATCCAATGCTTTCAAAACAACTGTGTGACTCACCTCAGAACATTGCTGAAGGGTGTGTGATGCTTATCATATAGGCCTAACCAGAGATATTAATCTCTTATTTCACAGTGCTTCGCAAGGAACAGGTTTAGATCTAGACACAGCAGTCACACTCATCTGTGAGCATTTACTAGGTGAAAAATGGTAAATGTTCACCATGGATATACGCAGTAAATGCAGAAAAGAATTTTTTCCTAAAAATGATTTTGCAACCTCATCAGTCCAGCCTTCCTACACAACAGGTCAAGTGGCTACTACAGTTCAAACACCAAAAAGGCATAGCTACAATCTGGGATGAGAACACCTTGTGACAGGAAAAAAGAGCTTTACTGACCACAAAGGAAGATCTGATTGTGCACTACAGACAGAATAGCAGAATATTTCACTATCACAGTTTGTTGTCTTCTGAAGTAGGTAGAGCTCTCTCTACCTTGCACAAGATAATTAAGTCCAAGGAGTTATTCATCTCTTGCTCTTACTTCCAGTCAGTATTGTGGTGGTTTACAGAATAACAATACTAGGAAAATTATTAACACAAAGTTTAACTGTCCATCCACACTGTGCCCCTTATATATCTACTGATAACATTTGTCCTGTAATTTCCCTCTAATTCTGTGATGACAATAGTTTCCTCCAATGATCTGAGCACAACTGATCAATATTCATTTCACTGTCATGGCCAGATAAATCACTATCAGTTTTGCTCCTAAATCAGCCAAATTTGCAATGTGTGACTAAATCCTTTTGGGGAATTGTACTGTGTTAGATTTCCCATATTCAGACATAGGGGATTCTATGTGTCCTTGGTTAGTAGCTTCGCACATGTCACAAAAAATGACTCACCAGTTAAGTCTTCATGGCCTTACTAAAGTTGACTACAGCTGCTTTATGAAATTTAAGAACATGATGGTGGGCTGTAAACTGTGAATACAACAAGCTTGTTTCCCAATCCACATTGCTGACACAGTAATCAAAGAGTTATTCACCCAACATTCATTAATCTGAAGGGGCTGAAACTTGACTCCAGGTTTTGGATATATAACCACTCACCCTTTCCTCTTACTTGTTCTACATGGTAGGACATTAGCTTGTACCCATCACATTGAATTTGTATGACTTCCATGTCATTTTCAACTAGAATAGTTAGCAGTATATAGCTGCTGACACCTCACCTGCACTTTTGTATGAAATAAGTACACTCTTTTATTAAAGAACAGACACACAAACCAGCTGTTTTATAGAATGTGATACTAAAAAACTGCTTTGTAATATTTTTACTTATGAATAATAATGAACCACCTTGTATATTTCAAACATCATGCTTAACATGAATTCACTTAAGATTATCACTTCGTTAAGAACAGCAGAATATCAGTACTGGCAGTGATGTGCATGATACTATACAATGTTTTACTGGTTAACAAATTTCAGTCAGCATGAATTACAAACTGTGTTTTAGTCTGTAGCATCATTACATTTTCATTAAACCTGAATTGTCAATGTTTTTCTTTTTTCCTAATGTTTCTCTAGCTGGCCTTTGTGCATAACGTTGCTCAACCATCACCATCAACAGGGAAAACAATTGTGACACAAACAGCATGAAAAACTAGATTCCATCAACAAGTGCAATTCCATGGTGAGATGTGCTTTTATATTCTTTAAATAGAGCCAGTAGTAGTAACATTGAGTTGCAAGAAGTGAAAGGGTTGTCATGCAGTAGGAAGCACAAAGCATAGATAAGCAAGTGAAACTAAAAATTCTGCAGAAAGCAGAATATGGTGTATTGAAAAACAGCACAATTGGAGGAAGGTTTAGACTCAGCAAATCTACATTATCTGCACTACTTAAATGAAATATTCTTAATTCTGCTGCTCTGTGTTCCAGGTGCATGCTGAAGTGTTATATATATATGAACTTTTAGTTTTACAGTGCTTCAGCTATATGTGCACCTCCAATGTGCCTATAAGTGGAAATATAACTGAGTGAACAACAAATGAGACTGCAGAAAATTTAGACATTCAAAACAGACTTCAATTGTTTTGTTTGTTGGCTGTGAAGTTCCACAATAGAGGCCTAATTTCATGCTCAGTGATAGGCAATGAAATGAATAAAGTTGGTGAAGAAGGGGCAAGCATTGGTTGCATGAATTTGACCAAGTGAGAGAAAAGTTTGCTGTATCTTATGCCAGCAATGTGGACAAAACTAGTATTTCTTTACAACTTCTGCCACGTCAAACCCACAAAACAAAAGGTGACATGTGGCATCGTGGGGCCAGCAATAAACAACATTCTTAGGTGATCAGTAAATCTGAGAAACTGATATGTTTTAAGAACATAAAATTAATGCTTCACCTTGCATCTACTCTCATTGTTGGAAAGCTTGGATTGACAGTTAATCATAAATGGCTTTTTTGTTCTGTTTGTGCAGTTATTGCAAACCACTTTTATAATGGGACTGATGTACCTTCTAATATTTGAAAGCATCTTTTTAATCTTCTGCAATAGCACAATAGTAGATATAGTAGTGTTTTCTCTGATAACATGCATAATGTTGCTGTAGTCAGTATATACTATATGTATATACTGCAAATGGTTAATATATAGAAAAAATAGAACTCCAAAAACAGAACTTTTTAAAAATAACCTATGGTATTTTGGTCCCTAGGGGTTATTGTTTGTTTTCCTTTCACATGGACTAACGAAAAATTTATACTGCTCAAAAAAATTCTGCAGTGAATAATAAAAACGTACCTTAAACAATCAGATGCTTTTCTTATTGAGGCTGCCACCTGAAATAGTACAAAGAATTATTGGTGATTTAAAACTGATGAAATAGTAAATATATGAAATTGTATTAACACCCACTCACATCCGAATGTTCCAAACAATATTTGGAAATAGTATTATCAAAGAGAGAGACTACATAAATGTAGCAGTTATTGAAGAAAGTTATAGGTAAAAATTAACACTTCATTTCAGCACTTTGTTTTTAGCTGTGTAAGTAACTATAGAAACATTGATTTATTTGAAAACAAATTTTCTACTTGATACTTCAAAATTAAATGCCTGAAATACCTTTCACCTCTCGGGCACACACAGTTAGGCAAAGTTCCAGAGAAAAATGTAAAAAATCGTCCGATTTTTATTGATGAAACTGGCAAAGGAAAGAACTGAAGAAATATCTATCTGAAATGCTATTAAATGTATTTTTTTCACAACTGCAGCATTCAATATTATGCCATTCTCTTGAGATAGCTCACTGCATGGAACATCAAAGTCTTTAAATGTCCCATCAGTTTCATCTACAGAGTAAATTCAGGAGTACAACTTGACATGAAAGCTATAGGAATTATTACATGAAGTGGTTTTATTTTACAGGCATATAAATGACAAAGAATTGTGTAGTACCATAAATAGGAAATAAACAACATGGTCAACATGAGGACAGTGTTCTCTACAAATGAAAAAATGTGCTTTCATACATTTCACAGCAGGGGAGGGATTAATACAACTGCAGATAAATTCAGGTGGCCAATTATGAACAGACAGTATACAATGAATAAATATGAAGAAGTAACCAGAATGTGGACAGCTACAATAGCACTAAAACAAGTTTGTTCCTGGAGCCTAGCAGAAAACCTTTAACATAAAGGATAATCCAGAAATTCAGTCAGCAAACAAGAAAGACCAAGTCATCTCTAATAGTAAGTTGAATTAAGGTAACTATATCAATTAATTGGTTTTTAAAAAATAACTGCATTGAAAATGAGTAATAACAAAGACAAGGATAATGTATTGTGAATTGGCAAAAGAAACCATTTCTTGGTGGTGGTCATGATTTGTTATTCAAATTATGTAATTTAATGAAGCAACACTTTCATGTTATTAATGAGGAATATAATCAGTACAGCAAGGAACTTCACAACACATGAAATTTTGACATAAACAGAAATAACAGAAGGTTTCGAGATAGATGCAAAGGAAACTATCCAGAGAAAAAAATCATTTTTCACCAGGATGGAGCATCACCACACTGGCACCTGCAAGAAAGCTTAACAATAAGCTGCCTTATTGATGTATCGGCCATAAGGGGCATACACATCTCACATTCACCTGCCGACCTTGAATTTTGTCTGATCTCACAGTATGTCATTTTTTTGTCGGTGTTTGTGGAAGGCTCTATATTTGCCTTGCCATGCAGTAACTTAAGGTTCACTAAATAAAAAAAAAAACTTTGAGCACAAGAACTCCAAATGTGTTTCAATAAGTATGGGACAAGTCTATTGCCTCAATGTTTGTTGAGTGACCAGTTGAAGTAATAGTGAACTTTTGTCAAAAGTGAATGAAAACACTGAACTTAAACCAAATTGTGAAAAGTACCCCATTACACATGCATGAATATAGAAGATGTACTCATGATAAATTGAATGGTTCTTCTGCAAATAAAAGCTTTATAGCTATACATCTGAACATAAAGTTATCCTACATTTGTATCTTTATTCGTGTCCAGGGTATAACCCTTTTGGAACCTACACACGATCTGGTTACACAGCTATCATTTCCCTTTCAGTAAAATAGGGTACTCTTACTCTGTTTTCTTGTGCTGAATTTATTTCATTTTTTTATTTCATTCATAAACTTAATTTCTCTTTCAGTGTGAAATCATACTGTAGCCTATATCCTGGTCAGAGAAAGGCTGGGAAGGTTGGTTAATTATTCATTCATTCATTCATTCATTCACTCACTCATTCTTGGATCTACACATTGTATTCCACAAATCATATTGTCTAGAGGGTTGCAGAATGTGACACATAGCATATTAAAAAGCAGAAGCTGCTACTGCAGATTACTTCTGTGAAGTCTACTGACAATCAGATACCTACGACTATTGCTAATCGCCTCACACTGATAATTATGGGACATGTTTCCAGATTACATTATTTAAACTTTTAAGAGATAGTGTCTAAATTTAATTTTTTTTCCTATTCCTACATCCTTCCCAATTTCTTTACATACACAAAGTGGATACTTTTGATCAAACACCCCCAAAAACATCGGTTTTTCATATGAGATGCATTGTGCTGTTACCTACTTCCAGGTACTCCATATCAGTGAACTCGGTAGTCGTCAGCATCATGAGAGAGTAGAATGGGGCACTCTGCAGAACCCACAGACTTCGAACTTGGTCAGGTGATTGGGTTTCACTTATTTAATATGTCTGTATGCAAGATTTCCACACTCCTAAACGTACTTAGGTCCACTGTTTCTGACGTGGTAGTGAAGTGGAAACATGGAGGGACACATACAGCACACAAGAGTACAGGCTGTTCTCGTTTGTTGACTTACAGAAACTGCTGACAGTTGGAGGGGGCTGCAATGTGTAACAGGCAGACATCTATACAGACCATCACACAGAAATTCCAGACTTCATCATTATTCACTGCAGGTATTATGATTGTTAGGTGGGAGGTGAGAAAACTTATATTTCACCGTCAAGCACCTGCTCATAAGCCACACATGACGCAGATAAATTCCAAACGATGCCTTGCCTGGTGTAAGGAGCGAAACCATTGCACAATTGAACAGTGGAAAATTGTTCTGTGGAATGAAGAATCACAGTACACGATGTGGGGACCTAATGACAGGATGTGAGTATGGCAAATACCTGGTGAACATCATATGCCAGTATGTGTAGTGCCAAAAGTAAAATTCGGAGGTGATTCTGGTGTTTTGGTGTCAATGTTTCTCATGGAGGGGGTTTGCACCCCTTTTTTTGTGTGGCGCTATCACAGCACAGGCCTACATTGATGTTTTAAGCAACTTCTTGCTTCCCACTGTTGAAGACCAATTTGGGGATGGCAATTGCAGCTGTCAACACAATAGAGCACCTGTTCATAATGCACGGCCAATGGCGGAGTGGTTACACGACAATAACATCCCTGTACTGGACTGGCCTGCACAGAGACCTGACCTGAATCCTTTAGAATACCTCTGGGATGTTTTGAAATGCTGACTTCGTGCCAGGCATCACCGACTGACATCGATACCTCTCCTCAGTGCAACACCTCTTAAGAATCGGCTGCCATTCCACAAGAAACATTCCAGCACCTGATTGAACGTATGCTTGCAAGAATGAAACCTGTCACCCTGGATAAGGATGGGCCAACACCATATTCAATTCCAGCGTTACTGATGGAAGGCGCCACGAATTTTTAATCCATTTTTCAGGCAGCTGTCTGGATACCTTTGATCACATAGTGTATGTCATCTGTGGTCTCTGTTGTGGTCTTCCAAATATTTATATCCATTTCTGTTTTCCATGTGTTGCTGTTTAAGTATGTTTCATGGTCTTTCTTGACTCTTTTTCGATTTATTATGTTATCTTGTGAGAGTCCAACTTCTTCTGTACCTATGACCAATTTTGAATTGCTTTTGCTATTGCTTGCTACCTCAAAGATCTGCCTTGTGAGCCTGTTGATGGTCATCCTGTGATGCATCCACAAAATTTTGTCACTTTATCTAAAGCTGTCGGTTATGTTTCTGTCTGTCTATAAATCTCTCCAAAAGTACTCCATATCCAAATTCGTTCACAGAAAACTGGTCCAAATATTTTCCTCAGAATTTTTCTTTCCTGCTTCTCAGTCAGTCATTTTTGTTTGACCATGAATCACAGTACTTTCCGCAGTGAAGAGTTATTCCAGTAGTAGTTCTAAAATAGATTTTTTGTTATAATGACTCCATATCAGCTGACAAGCTTCTGAACCAGAAACTCCTGATGTTAGGTTTGACAATAAGCGAGGATCTCACTTTTGAAAGACTGAAGAATTTTAACAGTGTGATCCGAAGACTTCAGCTGCAAAACATGTGGACAAACGATGGCAGGATAATGGTGAAGAACTAAAATAGGAATGATCAGTCTGCAATGCAGATCAACTGGAGTGTCTGGACTTTGGAAGCTAAAAAATTTGTCAACTCTTATTGCCCTAATTTTGTGTGTTTACTTTCAGATTTTTATTTTGCAAAGAAACAATTTGTTTTACTAATATTATATTTAAAACAGTTTCCCCTCTTATTTTTATCTGTTTGTCTAGGATTATTTTTAGTACCAATTTTCTGCTCAATTCTCGTAACTCCAATACCAATACTATTCATTAATTCACTATTACTTCAATATGCTCAGAAGGCTCTGATTCAGATGATAATTTACAGTCTTATTTCTACTTTAATAATTTATCATCATATTCCTGTGGTTACTCATCATTAGGACCAACAATAAGACAGCAGTCTGTCATTCCATTTATCTTGCTTTCAGTATTTTTGTGCGTAGATTATTCTAGCTCTGTTCAGGAACTTTCTCTTCCTGACTTCAGTTGACCATTCACTGACCAGTGCAAATCATGGTGGCCTTGGCCACAAAACCTCCCTCCTCCTGGAGATATCTCTCACTTTCACTTCATGGAACCTTGCTCCCCTACCATAATGCACTCTGGTATGCTTTGTTCTCATACCCTCACTGGCCTAAAGTATCTAGTGTCTTCATGAGCCTTGTAGCTAAATTCACTAAACTTCATACTGCACACGCAAATGTTCGATCTCTGCCACCTCATCATAACAAAGTCTGTCACATATTTCAAGACACGGACCTACATCTGATACTTCCGTCAGAGATGTGGCTCCAACCAAGTATGTCCACAAGTTCTGTAAATTGAGAAGACTACATCTTTTTAAGACACAACAGATGTAACTGACAACTGGGTGGAGTAGGGGCATACACATGCTCTGATTTATCATATAATATACTTACACACATCCAACAACCAAGAAGATAAACAAGAGGAATATGTTCATAGAGATCACATCCATTAACAGAAAGTCACCAATGTGTAACCTCTACAAACGTCCTGAAGTACCCAGGTTTGGTTGCTTTTAACTTGCTCTTTGATCTGACATGGGAGCATATAATTAAGCTCCACCCAGATCTTCCTCTTTTCTCAAAATTCTTACAAGGTGAAGGCTTCTTATATTTCCTTTCCATGGAACTCACTATAGCAGAAACCTATCTTGTACATTTATAAATCCTTTTTATACCTGCCACTATTATTGTTGTCATTACTACTGTTACCACCACCACATTAGTGGCAACAGCTGTAATACTGTCATTATTAACTTTATTAGTTCATAGTCAGTATTACTTACATTGCCACTTCAGACACTCATTATCATTTCAATACTATTTGTCATATTAAAATAATTGTTTCTTAGGTAACTATGATGTATGTGGGAAACTCTGGTCCAATGCAAAAGAGAACCTGATGGCCCTTGTTAGAATAGGATAAATAAATAAATAAATAAATAAATAAATAAATAAATAAATAAATAAATAAATATGTCTTGGTGGTTGGATGATCTCTCCTGGATATTTAATGTATGTATCTTGTGACACTTCCTCATACCAAGTTATAATGGAGAGACTATCTGCAGGCTTCCTGTCCATTACTAAGTTTTCTCACAGATGATTTGTAGACTAGTTTTCTTTGACATTTTGTGAAGCTTCTCCAGGACAAGTTTGGCTTCTATACAGTATCTTAGAATAGTGAGTGTCTACAAAAGCCATACACCTCATGTTAATTCTCTGCTCTTTTTTAATTTCGATTTGGATTCCCTTATCTCCTTCCCCTATGTCTTCGTAACTTTTTCAGAATTATTTTAAATTGGAGTGGTTCGTGGATCTCTGGCTGCACACTGTCATGCATTTCAAATGCTTCTGAAATTTCTCCAATCAGTTTAATGTCTAGTGTTGCACCCATTTATGTCTATTGGATAACTGCCACTGTTTTCATATCAATTTTGAATTCCTCTCACATACTGAATCAAGTCTTTTTCTGTCAAATCATAAGCCTTTCTGACACTTGGCATAAGTTGCCACAGTATTTACACATCGTCGTCTTTGCAAAATTGACTTTGGTTCCCATATCTGTTCTCTACACGATTGCGTTTGCAAACTCGTGCCTTATACTCTCCTGTTAATAGGCCTACTTGTTCATCCAGTTGCCTTCACAGGGCTTTTTAAGGAATTTTGGACATAACTGAATGCAGTGAAATTCCCTGTAATTATTCAGACAGGTTTTATCTCATTTTTATTAAGAGGATCAATTAATGCACATTTCCAGTAATTTTTTTCACTTTCACAAATGTTTAACATAATTCTGCCAGTTGTTTGTGTGAGATTACTGTTGCTCAGTATCCATATCTCCATACTACTTCTATGAGTTTTCGTCTTCTGCACATGACTTGTTATTTTGCAAAGTACTGATTTCCTTCAGTTCCTCAACAGATGATTTTTAATCAGAATTGTTTTGCTTCCAAAACTAATTGTTCTTTCAGACACACACAGTCGAGAACTGAGCGAAAGTAATAGACAAAAATTGTTATTTTTATGTTGGTTTCAAGTGACTCAGTTTACACTTTTGTATAGCTTTGAACATTCTTTTGTATACTTTTAAGAATTCCTGCCATTTTCTGGGGTTTGTTACCATTTAAAGTTTCCAATGCTTTTTCCCTCGCATCTACTATACCCTGATAATAGGCAATATTCCACTACCTGTGTTCTCTTTTCCTTTGTGGTTAGCATAATCTGGTTTTCAGTATGTCTGCAAGTTTCTTACAATTCATGGTACATGAATGAATAATTTGTTGAAAAATGGATTAATGATGAGTGATTTATTCATGTGTGTTTCTTTCCTGACAGGTTGATATCTAATCTTTATATGCAAGAGACGTTGAAATGACTAAAAAATTCCTCTCTTGTTCTTACACTGGGAATTTTTGTATCCTTACTGGTTATAACAACATGGTCTATCTGAAACTCACGTAAAGCGAAGTTCAGAAAATTCGATTTTTGTAGCTTCTTCGCAGGTTTAAATTTTGTGGTAGTGATTTTGATCTCATTTTCCCAGCTTTATCTCACCATTTTTATATATTCTCTTTTGAACTCCGGTTTTCCAAAATTTTGTTGTTGGAACATATGCATGCTTGACAATGTGACATCCCACCAGTCAGACATTGAAGCAATTCAGTGGCATGCTTCTAGATTTGCTACTATTAGCTTTAATTAGCACACTTATGTTATGGATATGGTTCAGATACGCATACAGGAATCCTTGGAGGGCAGATGACATTCTTTTTGAGTCAATGTTGAGAAAATTTAGGGAACTGGCATTTGAGGCATACTGCAGATGTAAATGTTCATCAGTGTGTATTGTAAAGGAAACATAATGAATGTTTGTGTGTCTGATTCATACACTAATATTTGCCTATAATATAATGCATCAAACTTAGTGTATCCTCCGTAACTGTCAGAGATAGACAGAGCTTTATTTTTCTGTTTACTGTTTTTTCATTTAGTATCTTTTGTTACTTCTGAAATCATCTGTTTGTGTATAATGAAACAGAAAACTATTAATACGATTTAGTGATTGTAATATTCTAGAAGTCAGAGTTTAGATGTGTACCAATAAATTGTGAGTTTTGACATAACAATGGGAAGAGATCAATTATGTAAGGTTGCTGTTGGATTGTATACAGTCATGGATGGTGAACTTGTAAACATAGACAAATACTTTTTCCTGGGGCACTGTGGACTGTAAAGATAGTGGACGAAATGGAATTAAAATTTATGCATTCCAGATTAATTTTCCCCACAATAGCACGAAGACAGCAACATGGAAATGATGCAGAGGCACGTTTACTAATGGAAGATTTTATGAAGCACAATGTCAACAACCGAGTGAATAGTCCAAGGTGTCAATCTACCTCTTATTGTGAACTGACGTTATGTGGGAAAATATCAGAGCAGTGACAGTAAAGGAACACATTTGCTAAATGAATTGATTTCAATACTGAACACATCCTCCAAAGTGAATACCATATGCAAAAACCACTATGCCTGTGCCCCATAGAAAATAATTATTACACCATGCATATACAACAGAATGAAGCCTAACAAACAAATGCTTTATTTGGCAAGAGAAAATGTGATGCAGGAACCAGTTATGCCAGATTCACTCTTTTGTATGTACCATATGCGCTGTCCCTAGTATGATAATTTTTTTCCTTGACTGGTATGCTTGCATATTCACCAGACATCAATGTGCCTGAGGGTCCTTTACAGACACCACAAAGACAAGAGAAATTAGGGCTTGTATGGAGGCAACAGACAGTTGCCTTTCCCTCGCTCTGCTTGTAAGCTGGAAAGGGAAGGAAATGACTAACAGTGGTGGAACATACCCACCGCCATGCACCGTACAGTGTCTTGCATAGTAAGTCGTTGGATTTAGGTTTTTCAGTACTCTACCTTATATTCCCAATATTAGTTATGTCTTATTCCTATGAGAAGTTTATGAATCTAACCATCCACTTTCTCTTACGCAAAGTGGACAAAATTAATACCACAACATTTTATTTTACTTGATTAAATTTTATGCTTCATACAAGCAGACCTTAAAGCTGTAGGTTGCGCCAAGAAGATAATTTATTTGGATCTGCTATGACTTCTACATGAGGTAATACACGGATTTATCTGCATAGGCTATAGAGATTTTCTGTGACTGACAAATCTATAAGTAATTCAACACATACGATTGAGGTAGCCATACTGTAACTATTCTAAGATCAATGTAGCAAGGGTGATCTATCACATACAAATAGTATCACACTTCATACCTTTGGTAACTTTGAAAATTTTTAGTTCAAACTGACAAATATCAATGATTCACTGAAAACATAAATCATGTGCAATGTATTCTTCTGCAATCCATGCATCGTAAGTTACTGAAAGGAAGAATATTTTTCAAATGATCTGCACTCTCGTGGTTTAAACTTATACAAAATGTTTAACACCCAGAAGGGTCACTGAAAATATGGTTAAAAACATTGATACAAATTCTGTTCAGATTCTATTCAGAACAATAATCAAATAACAGTTGCTAATCCACATCAAGTGGAATAGCACAACAGTAGTGTAAAATTATTAACTCAATTTATCTCAAGAAAACTCATAACATGTGCCTGTCTCACAGTAATGCATTTCTTACATTAAGCAATTACACAAATACATTTTTACCACCCTACATGCAATAAATCAGAGATGCAAATGCTGACAGTATTCTCAGTTTTACACACCTCCAAATTTAGTTCAGGATCCTCCTTGATAAAATCATTTGGATGAGAGATTCCCAAGTTATCGTCAAGACACTGAAAGAAAGAAAAAACTCTCAGTTAAAAATGCTTATACCCTTCTGTACTTATGACATGGCTCTCAATACATCTTTTTTTTATAAATATAATACAAGTTTTCAGAGATTTGTATTATGTATACACAAAAATTTAAAAAAATATATTTCAATGAGCAGCTATTCTGCCAACATGCATCTCCATAATTTCACACTGTGCCATACTGCACTAATTTTACACATAATCAGTCATTACATAGCATACTTCACGGTGCTTACTGAGCCCTATCCTTCCTTTGGTAACCTGACAGTTTGCCCGTAGCAAGAAGAAGAGGGAGTGTGCTTACTACCTGTGCATTAACATAGTAGGATTGGAAATGCGGCGAGCCCAAGAACTACAATGAAATGAATACCCCTAGCTCCATACAGGCATTGATATAAGTCAACGGGGACAGCTGAAAATATGTGCCCCGATCAGGACTTGAACCTAGGATATCCTGCATACATGGCAGATGCTCTATCCATCTGTGCCACCAAGGACACAGATGATAGTGTGACTGCAGGGACTTATCTCTGGCATGCATACCACGAGACCCACATTCCCAACCTATTGTCCCGCTTTTTGCCAATTCCCGTAAGAGTTCGGGCACTGTTTGTGCATCCACATAGAAGAAGATGGTCGAATGGCCAGTTAGCCCTTTCGGACATGTCTGAAAGAGCAAGTACCATCATCATATACCCAAGAACTACGAGTAGCACTGTCACTTGTGACTCAAGCTGACATGTAATCAGGTGGCATTTGTTGCTTCTGCCCCAACTTATTTTGAGAGTTTGTTTACAGACTTGTGAGTGAATGGTTAAGAGTTGAAGGCTGTGATTAGAAAGAGGTGTTGAGAGGTATAGTTACTGGTATTTATAGAAGAAAACGAACAAAACATGTCCACGTTTTTCGATCCAGTGAACCGATGTGGCTGAAGAGAAACTAAAGGTAAAAATTTTGTAGTTCTCCAAAAATTTTCAAAATGGTTGACAGCAATTCCTGGGAAAGGCAATCTGACTGAGTTGTTTTGTTTGCGATTCACATTTCAGTAAGGAACCACAAATGTTTATCGTCAGTAAATAAGTTGAAATTGTAAGAAAAGGGCAGTATTTTAAAACTAGAGCGGCTCAGTGGTTCCTCGTGTATTTCCCAGTTTACTGATATATCTGTCAAAAATATTACACAAAAGGAAATCGTCCATCAAGCACTCGCTAAAGGGAAGCTGTGGAAGGAAGACAGTAAACAAGTTGCAGTTTCAATGTCTGCCAGTGCTTCTTCTACTAAAGGAAAATGTAGGGTGCAGATCAGTACTGAACGGAGTAGTAATCACATGAAAACAATGTTGATGTGCCAGGAACTGGAAATTGTCCGATTACGAGATAAATTAAGGGCAGCAAATGCCAAAATCAATCTCTTCCAGAACCAAGTCTCAGATGAAAACTATAAGATGGCTCAATCGAATGTTCTACATCATTGTACACTCAGTAAAAAACAGAATCATATTTGCCACTAAAAGAAATGCCAATTTAAAAACAGCAAGAGAATGCACTATGTGATGTGACAATGAATTTACTCTGGATAGCATGCCCTTGAAAATTAGAAGCTCAAAGGATATAGACATGGTTTGAGGCACGCATTGTTGCAACAACGTTCTGAAACATCTCCAAACGTAAATAATCTCAAATGCTCATGTGAAATTAACCAAGAGGCTGTAGAAAAATTAAGAATTATTTTCGAAAACGACAAAATGAAAACAAAGACATGCTGATTTTTGATGAAGTAAAGTACATGAAAAGCTACATTTCAATAACACTTTGCTGAAAGTTTGTTTCGTCAATTTAGGGGTATATACTTCAGACAATTGTAGTAATAACTTTGCCTATCAACACTCTGGTGTTCCTATCTGTTGCTCTGATGCATAATCGTATTCACCCTATTTTAGTGTACTCAAGTCACAATGCCACTCCCAGTGATGTCTAGCATATACTGATTTAAGTAATTATCCAGCTAGAGCAAGCCAGAATGACACTTGCTGCATTCACTTCTTATGGCGCAATACACAACTGAATAAAGAGGTCCAGCAGTGTCTAGGAATTACTGGCATAAAAACTAAACTTCCTTGCTCACTATCAAACGCAGTTGACAAGACCGGAAGAATGTGGGCATTTTCGTACGTTATTCGTGTCATAAATTGAATAAGAAGTGGTTGATGTGATAAAAGTGATGTACTTTTTAACGATGGCATCATCAACTACAATTATCGACCAGATAGATCTCCAGAATCAACAGGATCGTTCATTAGATAGATAAATAACTTAGTGGACACACTTTTATTCTCTTGGTAGTGCTTTGCACAAAACGCTCAGGCTCACAAAAAGTTAATGAAATGGGGAGGCATTCTAGCCAATACAGCAAAAGCTTTTGTTCTGAAAGAACACACTGGCGCTAAGAGTATCCACTAATAGTACCTTCGGAATACCTAAATACTTATGGAAAAGAGGTTGCATTTCTCTCCCAACAGCAGCATCATTTCGGTATCTCTACGTCTCAGAGTTGAAAATCGTCACCCATCAGCAAGACTACTTCTGCTCGGACAAGTTTCAATTTGCTAGCCAGTACATTTCTGTAGAAGTTTCATTGTCTCTTGCAGAAACTGAACATAAATGTCAATTTATTTGAAAAAACCAACCACATAGTATCTAAGATCCACAATGTAAGTCAGTCTGCTCAGTTTTCCATTGTAACATATACTTCTGTGAGTCACAAGCAGGGCGCCTCATCCAAGGTATTAACCTCTGATGCACGACTTCGCTCGCAATAATTAAACGGGCCACCTCATGCTGCGCGTCTCCAGTCAACTGGGCGAGACGGTGACACGAGATACACACTGCCACGCGTAATCAGACGCCACCGCTGCCGCAGCAATTACACAAATACATTTTTACCACCCTACATGCAATAAATCAGAGATGCAAATGCTGACAGTATTCTCAGTTTTACACACCTCCAAATTTAGTTCAGGATCCACCTTGATAAAATCATTTGGATGAGAGATTACCAAGTTATCTTCAAGACACTGAAAGAAAGAAAAAACTCAGTTAAAAATGCTTATACCCTTCTGTATTTATGACATGGCTCTCAATACTTCTTTTTTTATAAATATGATACAAGTTTTCAGAGATTTGTATTATGTATACACAAAAATTTAAAAAATATATTTCAATGAGCAGCTATTCTGCCAACATGCATCTCCATAATTTCACACTGTGCCATACTGCACTAATTTTACACATAATCAGTCATTACATAGCATACTTCACGGTGCTTACTGAGCCCTATCCTTCCTTTGGTAACCTGACAGTTTGCCCGTAGCAAGAAGAAGAGGGAGTGTGCTTACTACCTGTGCATTAACATAGTAGGATTGGAAAGGCGGCGAGCCCGAGAACTACAATGAAATGAATACCCCTAGCTCCATACAGGCATTGATATAAGTCAATGGGAACAGCTGAAAATATGTGCCCCGATCAGGACTTGAACCTAGGATATCCTGCATACATGGCAGATGCTCTATCCATCTGTGCCACCAAGGACACAGATGATAGTGTGGCTGCGGACGCGGGAGATGGCGGCGGAGGCGGGAGGGGGCGTCGGAGGCGGGAGGGGGCGGCGGAGGCGGGAGGGGGCGGGGGATGTGAGAGGGGGGATAGGGCGGGGGATGTGGGAGGGGTTTGGGGGATAGGGCGGGGGAGGTGGGAGGGGTTTGGGGGATAGGGCGGGGGAGGTGGGAGGGGGCGGGGGAGGTGGGAGGGGTTTGGGGGATAGGGCAGGGGAGGTGGGAGGGGTTTGGGGGATAGGGCAGGGGAGGTGGGAGGGGTTTGGGGGATAGGGCAGGGGATGTGGGAGGGGGCGGGGGAGGTGGGAGGGGGGTGGGGGAGGTGGGAGAGGTGGGAGGGTGGAAGGGGAGGTGGGAGGGGGGTGGGGGAGGTGGGAGAGGTGGGAGGGTGGAAGGGGAGGTGGGAGGTGGTGGGGGGAAGTGGGAGGGGGGTGGGGGGAGGTGGGAGGGTGGAAGGGGAGGTGGGAGGGTGTGGGGGTTGGGTGAAGCGTGAAGGTGTTTAGTCTCTTTTCCGTATGTGTTAACACTTCATTAATAATGGTAATAAAAGTAACATATGGACAAACAACTATAACAAAGCACTTCCTTAATAAACTGAAAATAACTCCACTGTACAAACATGAGCTCAGTGAAGTTATTTTGTCTACTCACACAAGAGAACTAGACAATAAATGCTGGGGAGGTATAGTCTGTGTAAATTGAAAAGCAAGCAGCACTCATGCTGATGGAATTTCCACTTCCCACAAGAAGGCTACAACTTCCATACAGGATGACAGAATCAATTTCACCTCTGACAGCATAGAACAGTCTAGAAATATTTTCAGAGACTGTGTGTGTGTTTCTTGTGTTAATGTCATTAATAACTGCTATCAGCTTTTCATTAAGTCTTGACGCATTCTGTGGAAAACGAATGGCCTCCAGGCATGTCTGCAGACTGTGGTACTGCGCTCTTCACATTGTGGACAGCTGTAATAACTTTGTGGGACAACCTTTGGTGGCTTCTTGTGACATAGTGGGGTAGATAGAATGGGGAATCACCACTTTTATCTTCAGTTTGCAGACCTGTGAAAGAAGAAGAGCATGAACATAATCTGGCTATCTATCTGTCCTTTGCTTCTACTCCCAATACCTCGCCATCATCCTGTTGCGCTCCCAGAACATGAATTATCCTGCAATATGGCTGTACTACACTTACATGTGGTACATGTGATACACATATTTGTTTTTAAACCCTCCATTTAAAGATAATTAATTTCGTATAGTTACAGCAATATTGTTAATAATCTTGTTTTTCTATTCCCTGAAATGCGGAAGCTATTAGTCATAGATGCAAAAAGAACATTTTTAGCAAATTTCATGTAGTTTGACTCTGTATGGGGAAACATTTTCAGTCGAAACTCAATTTTTCAGTTACTCAAAACAAATCGTAAAATGTGACCTTTAAACATCACTGCCCCATCCCAAGACACACCCCCTACCACTCAGTATTTTTAGCATTTTGATCATGACACTCCATCTTGGCACTGTGCAAAAATTGGTGGCTACACGATTTTTTACCCTAATGGAACTTCTTTTGGCTTCACAGACAGGGCTATGAAAAGAGAGAGTTCAGTAGCCATTAGACAAATGAACACAGCATTCTTTAGTGTATCACCATAATTTAAAGAATTCCGTACTGTTTTCACAATTTCTCGCTCTGTCAAGACACCTGTTCAGTCCATGTATTGCATCCTCTATACTATTTAGAGTTTACTGTAAAATATTGTCATTACTGACAATCTAAAACTTACAGCCCTGGATATGAGTGAGTCCATGATTTGAAGGTATTTGTTGTAACATTATCACTAGTTTTATAGCGTTACACTCACATAATATTTATATTGCCTTCTTTCATTTTTTCTTTTCCAACTTTTATATGGGACTGATCTGCAATTCCCATGAGAACTGACCATATTTATTACAGAAAATAGTGATGCAGATGGCGGTTTCCATTCATTATACCAATGATGATAATGCGTTCATGAGGTGCAAACTATTATGAAGAAAGTATTTGATTGATCTGCAACCACTGCCCAGTGACTGAAGTTTCTCACTTCCAGGAGATCACTTGAGATTTTTGTCAGAACTGAAAAAATATTCCAATATTAAATATGTCTTATGACATTCCTAACACATCCCATTGTTCTCCCTCTCATTAATGTGTTGTTAAAAATTGTTTTCAAATAACCAAGTGTTTCTCCCTCTCTCACATTAATTAAAGGTCTCACTGTGTTAAAAATAATGCGCCATTTGTTATAAAATAACTTTTGTTGGTGTTTTCATCCAAATGCAAGGAAAAATTAAATCAATTAAGAAATCATTTTGTTCAGAATATGAAAGCTACACAACATTCCTGTGCATATAAAACAAATCTGAATTTTCTTATCTCATAAAGTATCAAATACAGATTTAATTAATTATTGTATAAAAGCTAGGAATTCGAATTTGTTGCTTGCAAGTCATTTGTAATGCTGTTTATATTTTGTCACCCCGTACCAGAAAAAGCTGGATGAATGGTCAGTCACATCTGGATAAGAATTCAAAGTTGTGCAGGGATTGTCAACTTGCTGAAAATTTTCAGAAAAATATTTGTGTTTGTGTGTGTGTGGGGGGGGGGGGGTGAATTCCTAAGTGACCAAACTGCTGAGGTCATCGGTCTGTTCAGAAATTTAAAACTGCACTTATATAGCACACTTTGATTCGCTTGTAAAATACTGGGTAAATGCAACCAGTACACAAGGGAGACTGCTTACAAAACATTTATACAATCCATACTACAAGCCTGCTCACGTGTGTAGCACCTGCACCACATACGATTATCACAGAATACTCAACATATACAAAGATGAGCAGCACAATGTTCACAAGTTTGTTTGACCCATGTGACAGTGTCATGCTACTGCTAAGAAATGAGACACACAGATGCTTGAAGATAGATGCCAACTATCCTATAAAAACCTATTTACAGAGATTTAAGAACCAGCTGTAAGTGATGAATCTAAAAATATCCTACATCCTATTACGTATCACTTCCCCAGGGAGTGTAAGGACAAGACTTTACTAATTACAGCATGCACAGAGTCATTTTGACAGCAATTATCCTGCACTCAATACGTCAATGGAATTGAAGAAGCCCTACTTCCTTGTGTAGTAGGATGTGTTGTCTGCAATATAACTCTCAGCAGATTCTGGAGAATGGATTTTTATGAGGACATGGATGTAGATGCCCTTCACTCTTTTTCCATTTTCCCTTCCATTCAACTATAATAATACAACATCACCAGCTGTGTTAGAATCTACACATCGAGTATACTGAAAGGATGTTTGTTTTACTTGCAATCAGTAGACTGCACTGCTCGCCCACCACCCCTGCAACATCTCTAGACTCAACCTATGCTAGTCCATGTCCTCTACCCATATCCCCTTCCTTGCTCTCACTTCAGCAACACACACACACACACACACACACACACACACACACACACACACACACACACACACACACACACACACACACTTCCATTCCTTCAGAGTAGTGGCATGTGAAGAACTGCTCCGCCAGTAGTCGGTAGCAGTTAGGAGATACAGATGAAAATCTAATTCTACCCCTTGAGACTACTTTTGTGTGTATGGATGGCCAGAGACTAATCTAGCAGTGCTGAGATTATCTAGGCACATCAGTTAACAATCCCTTTGTGTATACCCTGCTTCCTCTTATTTTATCATCAATTCTCCTGACATAGTTTGGTGTCAAAACATACTTTGGCATTGAGAGGAAAAAAGTTGGTGATTGAAATTTTGAGGAAAGAATTCAATACAAAGACAAACGCCTTTCTTCGGTTTGCCACTTCATCTCATAACGTACACATTACACTTTCCCCCCATTTTGCATTAATACAAAACAAGCTTTCCTCCCTTGAACTTTCTCAGTCCCTTCCATAGTCCTAGCTACGAAGGATCCCATACTGTGCAGCAATACTCCAGGAGACAGCAGGCAAGCATGGTGTAGGTACTCTACTAGATTTGTTGCGCTTTCTCAGGGGGAATGCCAACAAAACACTTCAGTTCAAATTCCCCACAACATTTTTTAATGTTAAGTTAGGGTTTTTGTAATTTTAGCCCCTGGGTGTTTTGTTGAATCTACAATCATTAAATCTCTATGATTTATCACGTAAACCAAAATTTAGTGGAATTCTACAGTTCTGGTGTGGGGGACCTCTCACTTTCTATTGTTCAGTGTCAACTACCGCTTTCCACAGACTTCGTGGCAACAATCGGCACAGAGCTGTGAACTGACAATTGAATTTAAGTCAAGTGATTACAGACTCCTTGTCAGGTCTTTTTTATTCCAAATATGATGGTATACATCACTACCATTAATTTATATATTGAGGAAACAACATAGGATAGAAACAAAGCATTTTATGATCAAGGATTCATACAGAAATCAATAATTTTATTTTTTAACAAGTATGAAGTATTGACATTACATAGGTTGGAAGAAATATGTTTTCACTGGAAATATAATGATAAAAATAATAAATGTGTATTTACAGTATTACCTAAAAATGAGACTTTTGTCAATATATGAGCTTTAATAGATTGGAAATGCCAATGTACATAAAAGGGAGAAAATACAGCAATATTTTGATATGGGAATGAAGAATGTGCCAAGACAGCTAAAGAACCATACATACTGGCGGAACAGAAACCAATCAAAGTTAAGCAACTTTTTTTGGAAAAAGTGTAGCAATGTAATGTAATTAGTGATAATGCCAATCAATAATGTTAGTTTAAGCAGTGAGGAAATAACACAAGATATAAACAAATCATTTTGTGATCCACAAGGATTGTTAGAGAAATCTATGACGGCATTTAATACTAAGTATGAAGCATGTTTATTATGTACATTTGAATCGACAGGTATCGGTGGGCACTTCATGGTAAAAATAATGAACTGGTACTTACACTATTATATAAATCAGAGAGGTCTGTCTATGTTAACATCTTAATTCTGCAAACCACTGATGTGCATGGCAGAGGTAACGTCCCACTGGTTTTTCCCCATTCTATTCACATATGGAGCGCAGAAAGAACGACTGTTTAAACGTGTTCATGAAAGCTGTAATAAATCTATACTCCTGGAAATGGAAAAAAGAACACATTGACACCGGTGTGTCAGACCCACCATACTTGCTCCGGACACTGCGAGAGGGCTGTACAAGCAATGATCACACACACGGCACAGTGGACACACCAGGAACCGCGGTGTTGGCCGTCGAATGGCGCTAGCTGCGCAGCATTTGTGCACCGCCGCCGTCAGTGTCAGCCAGTTTGCCGTGGCATACGGAGCTCCATCGCAGTCTTTAACACTGGTAGCATGTCGCGACAGCATGGGCGAGAACCGTATGTGCAGTTGACGGACTTTGAGTGAGGGGGTATAGTGGGCATGCGGGAGGCTGGGTGGACGTACCGCCGAATTGCTCAACACGTGGGGCGTGAGGTCTCCACAGTACATCGATGTTGTCGCCAGTGGTCGGCGGAAGGTGCACGTGTCCGTCGACCTGGGACCGGACCGCAGCGACGCACGGATGCACGCCAAGACCGTAGGATCCTACGCAGTGCCGTAGGGGACCGCACCGCCACTTCCCAGCAAATTAGGGACACTGTTGCTCCTGGGGTATCAGCGAGGACCAATCGCAACCGTCTCCATGAAGCTGGGCTACGGTCCCGCACACCGTTAGGCCGTCTTCCGCTCACGCCCCAACATCGTGCAGCCCGCCTCCAGTGGTGTCGCGACAGGCGTGAATGGAGGGACGAATGGAGACGTGTCGTCTTCAGCGATGAGAGTAGCTTCTGCCTTGGTGCCAATGATGGTCGTATGCGTGTTTGGCGCCGTGCAGGTGACCGCCACAATCAGGACTGCATACGACCGAGGCACACAGGGCCAACACCCGGCATCATGGTGTGGGGAGCGATCTCCTACACTGGCCGTACACCACTGGTGATCGTCGAGGGGACACTGAATAGTGCACGGTACATCCAAACCATCATCGAACCCATCGTTCTACCATTCCTAGACCGGCAAGGGAACTTGCTGTTCCAACAGGACAATGCACGTCCGCATGTATCCCGTGCCACCCAACGTGCTCTAGAAGGTGTAAGTCAACTACCCTGGCCAGCAAGATCTCCGGATCTGTCCCCCATTGAGCATGTTTGGGACTGGATGAAGCGTCGTCTCATGCGGTCTGCACGTCCAGCACGAACGCTGGTCCAACTGAGGCACCAGGTGGAAATGGCATGGCAAGCCATTCCACAGGACTACATCCAGCATCTCTACGATCGTCTCCATGGGAGAATAGCAGCCTGCATTGCTGCGAAAGGTGGATATACACTGTACTAGTGCCGACATTGTGCATGCTCTGTTGCCTGTGTCTATGTGCCTGTGGTTCTGTCAGTGTGATCATGTGATGTATCTGACCCCAGGAATGTGTCAAAGTTTCCCCTTTCTGGGACAATGAATTCACGGTGTTCTTATTTCAATTTCCAGGAGTGTAATTTTGACAAGACACATATGGGAGCTACACATATGGGACTTCAGCACCAAGTGGTTGTAATTAATGAGCAGCTACTCGCACACATTCAATGTGGAATTTGATCATCATATCAAAGCAAAACTTGGTCGCTGCATTAATGGGGAATTGGTTTACACTGGAAAAAATCAGTTCCAACTTTGGACACCCCAGTGCAAAATTTGACACTGTACACTGTCTGACACTATGGCATACATGCTGTCATTTGACAAGCCATAACATGAGTGAATAGTGTGGCTATCAAGTGAAACAGTTTTCTGTGAAGAGCAGGAATTACAGTGCTGCGCTGACACAGTAAGGTCTGAGGAGAGGACCAATGTCATTAAATGGTTTAAAGGATATGATAATGAAATTATAAAACGTAAGTGAGCTTGGTGCAGCATCTGGAAGAGGGAGGCATCCTATCTGGATGGAGTAGTTGATTGCTATAACTGACCATGTGGCACATGCCCCAGACGGGGCTAGCATTAGTGTTGTGTCATGAGAACTGTTCATTCCACAGTGTGGTGTGAAGTACCTGTACTGCCACTTTTCTTGATCCCTGTATCATACAGGCGTTTTTCTTTGTTTTTGCTTTGCTTTGATTGGGTCAGTTTGGCTGGACCACCAGAGTACTCATTTGGTGTGCTGCTGCAGATAAGGTGAGTACTACATTTGTTTGCAAATTATATTTACAAGCCTCAAACATGAGCGACTTATTTTCAGTTATCTGCGTGTATGCAGTTTACTTCCTAATTTATTGCATGTCTGAATACTTACCTCGCATAGTCTAGTGTCCTAATAACTGGGTAGTGTACAGTTTTTCCATCTTTGGTATGAATAGGGACTGACTGCTCTGTCCAGATTTGAGCTTAGTTGGTGACTGCTAGCAAACGGCTCCAGGTGGTGTTGGCTTTGGTCAAACAGCTTGAGGCTGTTGCCAATGGGCATCACTATGGAAGATTAGACATCTATGTCCCACACATCCACCCAATTCGTACAGTACTGTGGCCCTCATCTGAACTGCCTGCACTGGAGATAACCCATCACCTATAGTCGAGGGGTAGATAGCTCCAGCAAAAGAATTTCTGAGGGGCTGATCAGAGTTCCACCCCAGATAGCACGACAAACAAGTTCTGGGTGCTGTTTGTGGCTGACAAAATCCCTGAGCCAGATGAAGGCACTCTTTTCCAGAGCAAGCCACTCAGCCCACAAGGTCTGGCCATTCACAGAGAGTGGGTTTACTGGTAGTTGGGAGTTCCAACATTAGGGGATATGGCTGCCGAGGATGGGAAGGAATCCTATGTGCACTGTGCACATGTAAGGAGGAATTTTGGAAGGCATTATCCTAGATGGGGAATGGGTGCATCCAGATAGCAAGAAGAAGAAAGTGTGCTGCCAAGTGCAGGTAGTGGCTCATGTTGGAACTAAAAATATGTGTTGCATTGGATTGGAAGAGATCTCTATGGTTTTGAGTGGCTAGCTGAAGTAGTAAAGACCAAGTCTCCATTGCAAAATGAAGGCAGAGATCGCCATGTATAGCATCGTATACATAACCAACTGTGGTCCTTGGGTACAGAATCAAGTGGATGGCTTGAATCAGGGGTCCAGATGGTTCTACATCCACGTCGGCTGAAGATTCCTTGACTTGCACCATAGGGTGGTGGGTTTCTGGGTTCTGCTTAATAGGTCAGAGGTCCACTATACGCAGGAAGTGGCTACACAGGTAGTGGGACCTGTGTGAAGGGAACTGGGCAGTATTTTTAGGTTCCTGTGGAAGGAACATGTTCTTGCAAACTGCTAGTGAGAAAGTTCAGATAACCAGCATATGGAACAGACTGTAGAAAGATATATTGCCACCAACATATATCTCAGAAGGTTTATATGGAGCCATATAGCCAGTCAATTCTCCATCATTCCAGCTGCAAGTGGAACACAATGATCATTGGTGGCATAAGGTATCCTCCATCATGCACTATATGTTGGCTGAAGAAATATATATCTAGTTGTAGATAAATGTGAAGACTTGTGGGCTGTACCACATAGTGACTAAAAGCATCATATATTGGCTAGCAGGATTGAAGCTAGGTTGGCTTGTAACCCTCTCAAAACTAACTCAAGGGGTCTGCTCCTCAGATTACTCAAAAGGAAATCACTTTTGACATGAGTTGGCATCGACTTGCTCAGAAGTCACCACACGTGGCGCAACCAGTTAGGTTTCTGTTAATAACTTGCCTAACAAGATGATTTTACGTAGTTGGCAAGAGGGGATATCTTCATTGCTTGAAGAGCAGCAACTTTATACTTCCAAAAGAAAAGAATATTAATGAAGAAAATTAATTTTCCTAAACCACTTATTTTGTTGAGTGGTACTTAAGATAAAAGACACAATGACCGTGAAGTCAGCAAGTTCAGAAGCCATCACCCTCCCCACATAAGCAGACGCTGTCGATTCAGCCGTCAGGGCATCGCCCGACCGGCTCACGTGTTTCTCAGTTGTCATATGTGAGCAAAGGACCTCGCCTACATTCCAAGAGCCAATGACCGACGTTAAGAAGATTCTTCGAGAATTTCCAACATGACTGAAGAGGCAATGACCGTGAAGTCGTTAACCTCCAGTGAAATGAAGTGAAGTGAATAAATACGTGAGACGCAGTGGGCCCGACAAAGAGAGTAGCAGTAGTTTTTAGTCAGTTTCGGTGCTGAAGACCGTCATGCAAGAAGAGACTACATCGTACACAGACGCACCAAGTCCGCCACTGCAATAGAATAGTAAGCAGCAGCCTCAGCGCCAGAAGACTGGAGTTAAATGGTATTTGAAGTCCGATTTTCACGTACCCGGGTGACTCTTGAGGATGCAGAGACGGCCTCACATCAGCAGTCACCTGTGAGCTGGGATGAAGATCTGACAGCCGAAGACTGGCAAGCGGGAGACCGTTTTTCGAGTCCGGGACACTGGCCTTCCCCCGCCGCGCCACTCCACTGGCCGACGCACAACATACGCGGTCGCTTACAGAAGAGAAACACTGGGACGCTACATCCAAGGTATTAACCTCTGATGCACGACTTCGCTCGCAATAATTAAACGGGCCACCTCGCGCTGCGCGTCTTCAGTCAACTGGGCGAGACGCTGACACGAGATACACACTGCCACGTGTAATCAGACGCCGCTGCTGCCGCAGCAGAAGGCTTCACAAACGACACAGCCGCCGCTCTCCGAGCCAGAACATCCAGTAAGCAAACAGTTGTACAATACTTTCAATAAAAGTTATCTCATGTAAAAATGCTGTTTCATTCTACCACATACCCGAGACAAGGAAGAACCCACCCTGCCTACATGTTGTTAAGAGAGAAAAATTCATTTATTTAGTATTTTTACCCTGACATAATGCTTTAGAATCAAAGGCTCTTTGCAGTAATGCTAATCCTAACAGTTGACTAGCATCAAAAGAGAAAACCCAGTTACATTTAGTGTCAAAACTATTACAATTTATATTTATGACAATATTCCCCAGTAAACATACAATCTCCATTGGCTCACTACTCCCATCAATGTGAATGTTTTTTCATGTCTGCCAGCCATGGAAAGATGGTGGTTGGTCCAGACTGGCCTGCGTAAACACACAGGTATATCACTTGCCACGCAACCTGCTGTGGCATGTGGTACACCTCTGTGGCCATTCTGTTTCAACTATACGAATACATAGTATAATAATTTTCTGAAACATGGCTGTTTTTATAACCATATTCTGTTTCCTACTTAAATCAGATTTTCACGTAAGACTCCTTTATTCTGCAAATTGTAAGTTCTTCCAGTTGTGTTTTAAGAAATGAAGCATCCGAACAATATAAATCTGATATGCATGTCAACAGTACAATATCTATCTCACTAAATATATAAACATACACAAAAACATACCATTTACAGAAAGTGTGTTTCTCACATGTGTGGTTTAATCTTTATCATGGGAGACAAATTGTTTCAAATTTCATGATCTTGTTATCAGTATCACTGCAAAAATCTCATCTTATTCAACAACTATGACATTGGAAGTGAGTTACCTGCTCCAGTATTACATTATTTATAACAATTTTTGATGTGATAGATGGTTTTACCTTGATTACCTTAACACTTAATTTGTTAATGGAAATTTTCATGTGACATTCAGAAGCCAACAACTCAAGATGATAGACATCTTTCTGAAGATTCTCTTCATTTTCTTGAATTATTATTGAATCATATGGATACAAGCAGAGAACATACGTCCAGAAATGAAGACGTTATGAATGAATTGCAAGTTGATTCAATGATCAAGAAATAGAAACAGATTGTGGTAACATGTAGATAGAATGCCTGAAAACAACTTCCAAAACTAATACTTCACTACAAACCACAAGGGACAAGAAAGTGGTAAAGACGACAGAAGGGACTGCTAGAACATGTTGACCAGCAGAGGTGAAATCACAACACATGATGGGAGAAGAACGAAAGGACGAATAATATAATCCATTGTACACAATCAACATACTTTCTCTTTATAAAAATCTTCTCGACACTATTAATGTTCTGGGCACTGACGTGTATATACATCACATGACTAAGTAACTTTTCCCCATTCATCTTCTGTACTGTTTTCATAGTTTTATGCTCATTCTTGTCGTTACTAACAAACTACACCTGAGGACATGAATGAGTATAAGAAATATTTACGTTATTTGCAGTACTGCTGTTAGTATTATTTGTAGTGTCACACTCTAAACTTGTGTTGTTGGGCCTCATTTTTCCTTTTCCCAACTTAGATCTGAAAATGATCTGCTGGTCAGATCAAAACATCTCAATAATTTTGAAAATGGTGATCCAGGTGGTGTTTCCCATTCATTATACCAATGGAGGTAATTATTTCCTGACACATGGTGGCAATTACAAAGTGTAACCAGTCCACGTACAGGCATTTCCACATGACTTGCCATGCCAGTTGCCAATAACTGCTGTTCCCTACTTCCAGGAGATCATGTGGGGTTTTTGTAATGACAAACTAACAAATTTTCAATACTGAACATTTATGATTACATTTTAAATGCACATCCAATTACTGTTCTTCCTGTGATTAACATGTGGATAAAAATTCTTTTTGAATAGATTTTTGTCTATATTTTTTATAAATGGTCTAATTTATAAGCATATTGAAGGTTCCATTAGTTACAAAATAACAAATATTTTACATTAATCTTGATGGGACATGACGTTTTCATCCGGTGCTCAGCTACTGAATATGAAATTTACCTCTAATTATGGATCCAGAATACTGTGCCTTCATTATGGTGTGGTTGATTGGTTTAAATCTTGAAATAAACGTAAGCCTACAACTGTTTGAGATGTAATTCACTTATTTTTCTGTCTGCCACTCTAGGAGTAAGCACATAATTTAGCCCACATGCAAGGAAAAATGGTAGTACTTACAAACTCATTTTGTTCAGAACATTCAATCTGCACTTGTCGTAGGATAAAACATTGTCTTATCCCAGAGCAACACAAGGCTGTTCCCATTTAGTTCTCGTGTTTATATTATGCTGTGTTAAGGCAGAAAGAAACACCACCAGAGAAAAATCAGTGTGGCATAGTTTAATCATTAAATCATAAAGCTAGGAATTTCTTTTTAATTTTATCGATTTTTGCAGCTTCAAACGTGACTGTACTCAATACACTCGAGGTATGTATCTAATTCACATTTAGTCAAAATTTATTGCCTTTTATTCAATACACGATGCATTTTGGACCCTGTGGGTCTATCTTCAGGTGTATGTCATCTTAGTCCATGGTTTATTTATCCTCTTGAAAGAGATTGAATGCATATTCCTGTCATGAAAAGTTTTTATGTTACGTTCAGAATTTTGTAGGCCACATACAGAAAAATTTGCATAATAGTGGAGAAGATGGATAGTGCAAACTTACTAAATAATCCACAAACCGCGATTTTAACGCTTTAGTAACAGCACAAGTTTTCTTCTCCATCGTTTTCAAGCATATCATTTCATTCAAGAGGCAGATCCGCAAACAATGTTTGTAAACACTTCGCAGATGTTTTTCTACATGGTGTGGACCAAGCTGTATTTATCATAGTGCTATAGATATAATTATTAAACAATTGACATATGCAGGAAAAATTGACATATGCAGGAAGTAACTTTAGAACAGATATTTAAAATTACAAAAGAAACTATTGCTTGCGATATCTGGCGGTTCATTTAACACCAAATCTGGTTTTTTTGATTTCGTGGAGGTGTATCTCCAGTTGTTCTGACAGATCTAGTGTCTTACTATTGGCTTTATTATGTAACACTACCAAATTGTTTTCTATATTGTTGATGACATGGTTCGTTTCCAACATATTTGTGCAATGACTGATTCTTCAAATTGGTTGAGCCTGAAAGTGTTTAGATCTTCTTGAAAGCGGGTTTTAAAGTTCCTGCTTGTTTTCCTTACATAGTAGGCAGAACTGGGGCGTGATACCTTGTAGACTCTACTGTTGTTTGCTTGCATATTTCATTTTATGTTATGGGTGAGTAAGTTTCCTTATTTATTATTAGTTGAAAATGAAACTTACATTTCTTTGTTAGAAAAAGTTAGCTATTTTCTGTGAGATGGAAAACAGGTATGGGATACCAGCAAATATTTTCTCTTCTTTCATAGTGCGGACACTCATTGTCTTGGTTTTCTGTATTTATCTGTCTAAATTGTCGATAGTTTTGGTTGTGTAGCCATTGCTGATGGCAATGCTCTTTATTCTAACTATCTCATTCTAAATGGTGTTTCCTTCTAGGGCAAGGTAGTGTACTCTGTATAGCATGGATCTAAATGTGGTGTGTTTCTGTGTGGTGGGATGAAATTATGAGTTGTCCAGTGTTACATCTGTGTGTGTGTGTGTGTGTGTGTATGTGTGTGTGTGTGTGTGTGTGTGTGTGTGTGTGTGTGTGTGTGTGTGTGTGTGTGTGCGCTAAACTTATCTTTTTGTTGATGGTTGGTGATTTTAAGAACCAGGAAATTTATCCATTTGTTGTCCTCATGTTCTATTGTGAATTTCACATTTATGTGGAAAGAACTGAATACTGCTAGTAGTTCCTCAACCTCATTTTTTGTTCCATGAAATAGAAGCAAGGTATCATCAACTTATCTCCAGTAATATCTTACTTTACTTTCGAATCTATTGTTTCCATTAAAGAACTTACTTTCCAGATGATTGAGAATTATGTCTGCAAGAGCACTTGATAGGCTACTGCCCATCGCAAGACCCTAATTCTGTTGGGGAACTTTCCCATTGAATGTTCAGTAATTTAAGACAATATTAACTGCAATGTGTCCTTGACTTCTGATATTTCTACAATTGACAATTTTTTATGTGTTATTAAGTTTTCAAAAATTGTCTATTGTTTCTTCAGTTGGTACTTTCGTAAATAGGTTAGTTACATCAAAAGAAGCAAAATTTTAGTTGCTAATCCCTTTGTGTTCTTAAATAACTATGTTTCATCAAAGGTATAGTACTGCTTCAGAATTTTGTTCAGTAATTGGGAGACTTAAGCAGGTGTATTCCCAGAATTAACAATAGGCCTCAATGGAACTTAGGGTTTGCGGGTCTTAGGTTGTACTATCAGTCTTGGTGCTGTGAGATTCATTAAAAGGCATGTTTTTGATTCTTTTTCTGTGAAGAGGAAATTGCATTTATCAATCATTTTTCTGATTTTGTTTTGGAATTTTAGAGTCAGATCTTGCTTGAGCTCTGTTATTTTCAAAAATGAAACAGTGTTTTAGTATGTCATTCATCTTTGTTCATAATTACTACAGAATTGCTTTTGTCAGCTTTCAGAAACGTGGCATTGGTGTTACTGAGTTTCCTGTTTATCCTGTTTAATAACTTTCTCTCCTGATAAACTGTTTTGGGGGTTTCATTATGGTTAGTTATGCTTTCCTGAATAACTTTATTTATGTTGTGTGCTAGGACAGTCTGTTTGGTGTTATTAAGATTAGCTAAATCAGCTGCTTTTTAGTGTGTATGATGAGGTGCTTTAGGTTATTAGTACTTTTATCTGGGTTCTACTTTGTGCTTTAGCCCTCCCTTGAGTAGATGTTCTTTTTCACATTAGATGATACCAGTTTGGTTAACGACTCTTTCATAAAAGTGTTGTTTTGGATGGTTGGTTGTCGTGCTGCTGATGCAGTTTTAGCTGCATGGCTTCTAATTTCTTTTGGCACCTGTGTGTCATTTCCGTTTGCATTTTGTTTACAATACTTTCTACATACTCATCAGCAGCTTTTAGTTCTAATGGGTGTTGTGTATTAGATAATTGTAAATACATGTTATACCAGCACTCAACAATACCTTCTTTCTTCATATACTGAGATTGTACTGGTGACTTCATCCACATTATCTCACGTTTCTTTCTGGCAATAGGCTGCATCAGGCTTGTTTTTCGTCTTCAGTTTGACATAATTGGCACGAAAATCACACGCTAGACATTCGTCGGTGAACTTAACCCTAGCACTGGTTTGTGATTCCTGTATGAGTATACTGCTTTTAGTGCCTGGCTGGGAAATTCAATTCCATATTCAGCAGCTTCAAACGTGACTGTACTCAACAAACTCGAGATATGAATTAAAAAACGCCTTTAGTCACAATTTATCATGTTTTATACAGTACATTATGCATATCAACCCTGAGGGTCCATCTTCTGGTGTAATTCGTCTTAATAAATGATTTACTTGTTTTCTTGAATGAGATGAAATGCATATTCCTGTCACAAAAAGGTTTGATGTTAGGATACGAGTTTTGTAAGCCAGACGCGGAAAATATGTGCGAAATAGTGGAAAAGACAAATGTAACAGTTTTATTCTATTATTAAATTAGGAAACTTACTCATCCATAACATAAAATCAAATACGCAAACATACAAAAACAGTTGAGTGAACGAAGTATCATGACCCACTTGTCCTGCCTACTGTGTATGGAAAACAAACAGGAACTTCAAAACCTGTTTTCAAGAAGATGTAAATTCTTTCAGGCTCAGCCACTCTGAGAAATCAGTCATTGCACAACACATGTGGGAAAAGAAACATGTCAACTACAACACAGAAAACAACTTGGTAGTACTGCATAATGTAGCCAATGGCAGGACCCTAAATCTGTTCGAACAACTGGAGATACACCTCCACAAAATCAAGAAACCAGAGTTGATGTTAAATGAACAAAAAGATTTCGCAAGCCAGTTACTTCTGTAATTTTGATGATCTATTCTAAAGTTATTTCCTGCACATGTCAATTGTGTAATAATTATATCTTTAGCACTATGAAAATGCACCTTTGATATCACCACGTACAAAACATCTGTGAAGTGTTCACAAACATGTGTTTGTGGAGGTGCCTCTTCCATGAAATGGTATGCTTTAAAACAATAGAGCAGAAAACAAATGCTGTTACCAAAGTGTGAAAAACGCTTTTCTTGGATTATTTGGATAAGTCTACACTATTCATATTTTCCACTATTTCGCACATTTTTCCACGTGTGGCTTACGAAAGTCGGAACCTAACATCAAACCTTTTCATTAGAAGAATATGCAGTTAATCTCATTCAAGAGGACAAATAAAGCATACCTCGTTTGAAGCTGCAAAATATGGCTAAAATTAACTTGACCAGCCAGGCACTGAAAGCAGTATACTCATACAGTAATTACAAAATAAAGTTCGTGAAAGCCAGTGCTAGTATTAAGTTCATCAAAGAACGTCTAGCGTGTGACTTTCGTCCTAATTATGTCAAAGCGAAGATCAAAGAAGTCTGCTGCAGCCCAGATTGCCAAGAGGAAATGTGAGATAATGTAGATGAGGTCTCAAGTAAAATCTTAGTACAACAAGATAGAAGATATTGTTATATGCTGTTGCAACACGTCTTTACAATTAGCTAATACATTACACCATTAGAACTAAGAGGAGTATGTAGAAAGAACTGTAAATAAAATGCGAACTGAAATCACACACAGGCACCCAAAGAAATTAGAAGCCATGTAGCTAAAACTAAATCAGCAGCAGGACAACCAACCATCCAACAAAACAGTTTCATAAAGAGTCATGAACCAAACTGCTATCACCTTCATGAAAAAGAACAATGTCTACTTAGGGAAGGGCTAAAGCACAACGTAGAACCCTGAGTAAGTACTAATAACCTAAAACATCTCATCGTACACACTAACAAGCCAACTGATTTAGCTGATCCTAATAACACTGAACAGACTGTCCTAGCACACAACATAAATAAAGTTATTCAGGAAAGCATAACTAACCATAATGAAACCCCCAAACAGTTTATCAGGAGAGAAAGTTATTAAACAGGATAAACATGAAATTCAATAACACCAATGCCACGTTTCTGAAAGCTGACAAAAGCAATTCTGTAGTAATTATGAACAAAGATGAATAACATACTAAAACACTAAGTTTCATTTTTGAAAATAACAGAGCTCAAGCAAGATCTGACTCTAAAATTCCAAAAAAATCAGAAAAATGATTGATAAATGCAATTTCCTCTTCACAGAAAAAGAATCAAAAACATGCCTTTTAATGAATCTCACAGCTCCAAGACTGATAGTACAACCTAAGACCCACAAACCCTAAGTTCCATTGAGGCCTATAGTTAATTCTGGGAATACATCTGCTTAAGAGTCTCCCAATTACTGAACAAAATTCTGAAGCAGTATTATACCTTTGATAAAACATAGTTATTTAAGAACACAAAGGGATTAGCAACTAAAATTTTGCCTCTTTTGATGTAACTAACCTATTTACAAAAGTACCAACTGAAGAAACAATAGACAATTTTTGAAAACTTAATAACACACAAAAAATTGTCAATTGTAGAAATATCAAAAGTCAAGGACACATTGCAGTTAATATTGTCTTAAAATTACTGAACATTCAATGGGAAAGTTCACCAACAGAATTAGAGTCTTGTTGCCTATCAAGTGCTCTTGCAAACATAATTCTCAATCTGGAAAGTAAGTTCTTTAATGGAAACAATAGATTCAAAAGTAAAATAAGGTATCACTGGAGATAAGTTGATAATACCTTGCTTCAATTTCATGGAACAAAAAATGAGGTTGAGGAACTACTAGCAGTATTCAATTCTTTCCACATAAACGTGAAATTCACAATAGAATATGAGGACAACAAATGGATAAATTTCCTGGTTCTTAAAATCACCAACCATCAACAAAAAGATAAGTTTAGCACACACACACACACACACACACACACACACACACACACACACACACACACACACAGACAGACACAGATGTAACACTGGACAACTCATTTCATCCCACCACACAGAAACACACCACATTTAGATCCATGCTGTACAGAGTACACTACCTTGCCTGAGAAGGAAAAACCATTATGAATGTGATAGATACAATAAAGAGCACTGCCATAAGCAATGAGTACACAGCCAAAACAATTAACAATTCAGACAAACATACAAAAGCAAGACAATGAATGTCAACACTATGAAAGAAGAGAAAATATTCACCAGTATCCCATACCAGGGCCCAATCTCACAAAAAAATAGCTAACCTTTAAAAAAAACAAATGTAAGTTTCATTCTCAACTAATAATAAATTAGTTAACTTACACATCCGTAACATAAATTCAAATATACAAACATAGAACAACAGTAGAGTGCATGAAGTATCATTCCCTAGTTGTCCTGCCAACTATGTATGGAAAACAAGCACAAACTTCAAAACCTGTTTTCAAGAACATGTAGATGCTTTCAGCCTTAACCAATTGGAAGGATCAGTCATTGCACAAATATGTTGGAAACGAACCATGTCATCAACAATCTAGAAAACAATTTGATAGTATTACATAATGAAGCCAATATTAAGACCCTATATCTGCCCAAACTGGAGATACACCTTCACAAAATAAAAAAAATTTAAAAAAACCGAATCAATGTTAAATGAAAAGATTTCGCAAGCCACAGCTATTTCTATAATTTTAAATATCTGTTCTGATGTTATTTCCAGTATGTGTCAATTGTTTAATAATTAAATCTTTAGCACTATGAAAAATGCATCTTTAACCAAACCATGTACAAAAACGTGTGTGGAGTGTTAACAAACATGTGTTTGTGAAGGTGTCCCTTGAATGAAATTATTTGTTGAAAACGATGGAGGAAACTACTTATGCCGTTACTAGAACGCTAAAAACGCTTTTCTTGGATTATTTGAGAAGTGTACACTGTTCATCTTTACCACTGTTTCGCACATATTTTCCACATCTGACTTACGAATTTGTAACCTAACATCAAATCTTTTTGTGACAGGATTATGCATTTCCCCTCATTCAATAGAACAAATAAAGCATGTATTAGGGCGAATTACACCTGAAGATGGACCACAGGATCCGAAATGCAGCGTGTACTGAATAAAACACGAGTGTAGGAATTTACAATTTCATTGTTGCTCGAGGGTTCTTACGTACTACAAATAGAACAGAGTTTAGATTTTGTCAATCTATACAAGAAAAGTGCTGTGCAAGTAGTCACATCTTCATCAAATTTCGTAGTGCTAAGATCGGCAACTCGCAGTAAATGTCCAGAATATAACACTTTACACTTCACAAAAAATGTAGGATCCCACTACTACAATATCAATGAGTCACAGCTGGAAATGGTCCACTTAAACAATTATGTGGATGTAGCAACTTTAAGGAATTTGAAATTCAACAACAACACAGGATTAGCTATAGGTAAAGCCAATGGCAGACATCAGTTCAGTGGCGGACTACAGGAAAAACACTGAGCCTCAAAGGAAATTGCTTACTACCTCTTACAACCCATCCTAATACAAATCGAAGCATGCAGCACTTGTATGAAACAGGACTGACAGGAGATTTTAAACATACACTATGAAGAGAAGCTCAATTGGACACTGGTTAATTTGAGCCATGCGACAGCATTATGGACATGCTAACAACTAGTCCTTGACCAATGGTGCAGCAAGCAAGTAGCTTAAGTGCTTCTACATCTAAATCTGCATCTACATGATACGTCTGCAATTCACGTGTTTGACAAAAGTTCATAGAACCACTTCCAGAATATTTCTCTATTCTTCTACTCTCAACAACGATGTGGGGGAAATACGAACACTATCTTTCTGTGCAAGTTCTTTATTCTCTTATCATACTTTGGAAGAGGAAGTTGGTGATTGAAATAATAGGAAGAGATCATGCTACAAATAAAAACTGTTTTGTTTTGATTGCCACCCCAGCTAACATATAATTTCCAGCTCCCATACTTTGTGATAAAACAAAGCTTGCTGCTATTCCTTGAGTGTTCCCATAATGAGGACAGTGTAAGTAGTCCTCCACAAATGTTGCTCCTCCTAAATATCTGGCAATGAAATGTGATCTTTGGTTTGCCCTCTTCCTAACACTTTGCATATTATGGTTACAATGCATATAGTGCACACATATTTTGTCAAGCTGTAAGTCTTTAAATTTGGGCGAATTTCGTGCAGTCATAATTTGAGTTTTTTTAGTACTCATGTAGGGGTCCACACATTTTTATCGTTTAGGTAATTTTCTATTTTTCCACCATCTACATCTACATCTACATGACTACTCTGCAATTCACATTTAAGTGCTTGGCAGAGGTTTCATCGAACCACAATTATACTATCTCTCTACCAATCCACTCCCGAACAGCGCGTGCTGGCCGGAGTGGCCCTGCGGTTCTAGGCACTCCAGTCTGGAACCGAGCGACGGCTACGGTCGCAGGTTCGAATCCTGCCTCGGGCATGGATGTGTGTGATGTCCTTAGGTTAGTTAGGTTTAATTAGTTCTAAGTTCTAGGCGACTGATAACCTCAGAAGTTAAGTTGCATAGTACTCAGAGCAATTTTTGAGCCGAACAGCGCGCGGGAAAAACGAACACCTAAACCTTTCTGTTCGAGCTCTGATTTCTCTTATTTTGATGATCATTCCTACCTATGTAGGTTGGGCTCAACAAAATATTTTCGCATTCGGAAGAGAAAGTTGGCAACTGAAATTTCGTAAATAGATCTCGCCGCGACGAAAAACGTCTCCTTTAATGACTTCCATCCCAACTCGCATATCATATCTGCCACACGCTCTCCCCTATTACGTGATAATACAAAACGAGCTGCCCTTTTTTGCACCCTTTTGATGTCCTCCATCAGTCCCACCTGGTAAGGATCCCACACCGCGCAGCAATATTCTAACAGAGGACGAACGAGTGTAGTGTAAGCTGTCTCTTTAGCGGACTTGTTGCATCTTCTAAGTGTCCTGCCAATGAAACGCAACCTTTGACTCGCCTTCCCCACAATATTATCTATGTGGTCTTTCCAACTGAAGTTGTTCGTAATTTTAACACCCAGGTACTTAGTTGAATTGACTACCTTGAGAATTGTACTATTTACCGAGTAATCGAATTCCAACGGATTTCTTTTGGAACTCATGTGGATCACCTCACACTTTTCGTTATTTAGCGTCAACTGCCACCTGCCACACCATACAGCATACTTTCCTAAATCGTTTTGCTACTGATGACCTTACTAGATGGTAAATTACAGCATCATTTGTGAACAACCTAAGAGAACTGCTCAGATTGTCACCCAGGTTATTTATACAGATCAGGAACAGCAGAGGTCCCAGGATGCTTCCCTGGGGAACAACTGATATCACTTCAGTTTTACTCGATTATTTGCCATCTATTACTACGAACTGCGACCTTCCTGACAGGAAATCACGAATCCAGTCGCACAACTGAGACTATACCCCATAGGCCTGCAGCTTGATTATAAGTCGCTTGTGAGGAACGGTGTCAAAATCTTTCCGGAAATCTAGAAATATGGAATCAACTTGAGATCCCCCGTCGATAGCGGCCATTACTTCGTGCGTTGCACAAGAACGATGTTTTCTGAAACCATGCTGATTACGTATCAATAGATCGTACCCTTCGAGGTGATTCATAATGTTTGAATACAGTATATGCTCCAAAACCTTACTGCAAAGCGATATCAGTGATATAGGTCTGTAGTTCGATGGATTACTCCTAATACCCTTCTTAAACACTGGTGCGACCTGCGCAATTTTCCAATCTGTAGGTACAGATCTATCGGTGAGTGAGCGGTTGTATATGATTGCTAAGTAGGGAGCTATTGTATCAGCGTAATCTGAAAGGAACCTAATCGGTATACAATCTGGACCTGAATACTTGCCCGTATCAAACGATTTGAGTTGTTTCGCAACCCCTAAGGTATCTACTTCTAAGAAACTCATGCTAGCAGTTGTTCGTGTTTCAAATTCTGGAATATTCCATTCGTCTTCCCTGGTGAAGGAATTTCGCAAAACTGCCTTCAATAACTTCGCTTTAGTGGCACAGTCGTCCGTAACAGTACCATCAGCACTGCACAGCGAAGGTATTGACTGCGTCTTGTCGCTTGTGTACTTTACATACGAACAGAATTTCTTCGGATTTTCTACCAAATTTCGAGAGAATGTTTCGTTGTGGAATCTATTAAAGGCATCTCGCATTAAAGGCCGTACCAAATTTAGCGCGTCTGTAAATTTTAGCCAATCTTCGAGATTTCGCGTTCTTCTGAACTTCGCTTGCTTTTTCCGTTGCCTCTGCAACAGCATTCGGACCTGTTTTGTGTACCATGGGGGATCAGTTCCAACTCTTACCAATTTATGAGGTATGAATCTCTCAATTGCTGTTGCTACTATATCTTTGAATTTGAGCTACCTCTCGTCTACATTTGCATAGTCAGATCGGAAGGAATAGAGATTGCCTCTTTGGAAGGTTTCTAGTGGCACTTTATCCGCTTTTTTAAATAAAATTATTTTGTGTTTGTTTCTGGTGGATTTGGAAGAAGCGGTATTGAGCCTAGCTACAACGACCTTGTGATCACTAATCCCTGTATCAGTCATGATTATCTCTATCAGCTCTGGATTGTTTGTGGCTAAGAGGTCAAGTGTGTGTTCGCCACCATTTACAATTTGCGTGGGTTCGTGGACTAACTGCTCGAAATAATTTTCGGAGAAAGCATTTAGGACAATCTCGGAAGATGTTTTCTGCCTACCACCGGTTTTGAACAAGTATTTTTGCCAACATATCGAGGGAAGGTTGAAGTCCCCACCAACTATAACCGTATGAGTGGGGTATGTATTTGTTACGAGACTCAAATTTTATCCGAACTGTTCAGCAACTATATCATTGGATCTGGGGGTCGGTAGAAGGAGCCAATTATTAACTTAGTTCGGCTGTTAAGTATAACCTCCACCCATACCAATTCGCACGGAGTATCTACTTCGACTTTACTACAAGATAAACCACTACTGACAGACACAAACACTCCACCACCAATTCTGCCTGATCTATCTTTCCTCAACACCGTCTGAGACTTCGTAAAAATTTCTGCAGAAATTATTTCAGGCTTTAGCCAGCTTTCTGTACCTATAACGATTTCAGCTTCTGTGCTTTCTATTAGCGCTTGAAGCTCAGGGACTTTCCCAGCACAACTACAACAATATACAACTACAATTCCGACTGTTCCTTGATCAAAGCACGTCCTGTATTTGCCATGCACCCTTTGAGATTGCAACTCACCCCGTACTTTCCTGAGGCCTTCTAACCTAAAAAACCGCCCAGTCCACACCACACAGCCTCTGCTACCCGTGTAGCCGGCAGCTGAGTGTAGTGAACTCCTGACCTATTCAGCGGAACCCGAAACCCCACCCCCTATGGCGCAAGTCAAGGAATCTGCAGCCAACACGGTCACAAAACTGTCTGAGACCGGCAGCCTTCACCAAATCAGATAGCCGCTGGAATCCAGAGAGAATTTTCTCAGATCCAAAGTGACACACGTCATTAGTGCCGACATGTGCCACCACCTGCAGCTGGCTGCACCCTGTGCTCTTCAAGGCATCCAGAAGGACCCTTTCCACATCAGGAATGACTTCACCCGGAATGCACACGGAGTGCACACTGGATTTCTTCCCCTCCTTAGCCGCCATATCCCTAAGGGGTCCCATTACACGCCTAACATTGGAGCTCCCAACTACCAATAAGCCCACCCTCTGTGATTGCCCGGACCTTGAAGGCTGAGAATAATCCTCTGAAACAGGGCACGCGGCTGCATCTGGCTCAGCCAGAGACAGTGCCTGAAACCTGTTTGTCAGACGCACCGGGGAGGCTTTCTGATCAGCCTCCGGGGACGTCTTTCGCTGCCTGCCACGCCTTGGAAAGACCTCCCAATCAATCACAGGCGAGGGCTCAGCCCCACTGCAGGCAGCAACCGGGGCAACCACATCGGCAAACCGATCTGGGGACAGACGGGTCGAGGTTGACATCCCCGTGATACCCAAGTCCAGTCCGGCTCCCCACAGTGGTGCCCATTGGCAACAGCCTCAAGGTGTGTGACCAAAGTCAGCGACGCTTGCAGCTGTGAGCGAAGGGATCCCAACTCAGCCCTCATCTGAACACAGCAATCACAGTCCCTGTCTATTCTAATCGATGTTGAACAACAGTTACTGGAACACGAGTCCGTGCCTAGATAACGCAAGGGAAACACGCAAAGAATGTATTAACTAACCTGTACAAATGCCTAACGACTGCGCTACAATCTGCCTGAATTTACGATTACAGTAACTAAAACTCGAAATTACACCTCCTATACGAAACTCACATGCAATTTAAGTTAGAATCTACGAAGTAAACACTAAAGCGCGATGCCACAACTCTCAAATACTATAATACGCCCGAAATTTATGAATTAAACAATGCAAGTACCCAAAAACACGCAAAGAAATTAATTAAACTATGTAACAAATACGTAAGCTAGGGGTATACGACTTGCTGCTGCAGGGAGCACACCATATAGATATCTTGTATAAATCATTTTCAATCTGTCTTTATCCGATGAGTTTACTAGAAAAACATCTGTAAACGAAGACAGCTACTCAGATTGTCTCCTATATCGTTTATGTAAATTAGGAACGAAAGATGCCCTATAACACTTCCTTGGGGAACCAACTAATTACTTCAGTCCCAGTACAAGACTTCTATCAGTTCCTATGAATTGCGACCTTACTGACAGAAAATCAGGAATCTAGTGCCGTGACTGTGACAACAATGAAGGCACATAATTTGACTGGAACCTACTTATGACAAATGATGTTAACAGCCTTCTAAAAATCTAAAATTATGGTATCAACCTGAGATACGCTATTACTAGCATTCATCACTACATGTGAATATGAAACCAGTCGTGTTTCACAAAGACATTCAGAATCTCCGCTGATTATGTGTGAATAGATCAGTTTCTTTAAAGTATTTCATAATGTAGGAACTCACTATTTGTTCCAGTAGTTGGGTCCCACATTTCGCATATAGTGACAAAATGTGGGCTGTGATATGAACATGACCTCATGCTTGTGAAGAACTACCTAAGAGGCGAAGACTTTTACAGAGACTACAGCTGCATGGCATCAAAACAAAAGTAAAGATACACTATGTGATCAGAAGTATCCAGAGTCCTTGCTGAAAACTACTTACAAGTTCATGGCGCTCTCCATCAATAATGCTGGAATTCAATATGGTGTTCACTTACCCTTAGCCATGATAACACCTTCCACTCTCGTAGGCATACGTTCAATCAGGTGCTGGAATGTTTCTTGGGGAATGGCAGCTCATTCTTCATAGAAGAAGGAGAGGTATCTGTCGATTGGTGATGCCTGGCTCATAGGCTGTGTTCGAAAACAACCAGGATTCTGGTCAGGACTCTGTGCAGGCCAGTCCATTACAGGGATATTATTGTTGCGTAACCACTCCGCCACAGGCCGTGCATTATGAACAGGTGCTCGATTGTGTCTAAAGATGAAATCGTCATTCCCGAATTGCTCTTCAACAGCGGGAAGCAAGAAGGTGCTGTGGTAGTGCCACGCAAAACAAGTGGTACAAGCCCCCTCCATGAAAAACACGACCACAACACAACACTACCACCTCCGAATGTTACTGTTGGCACTACACACTCTGGCAGAAGACATTCACAGGGCATTCGTTGTACCACCCCCCCCCCCCCTCCCACATCGGATCGCCATACCGTGAGTCGTCACTCCACACAACGTTTTTCCACTGTTCAATCCTCCCATGTTTACGCTCCTTACACCATGCGAGGTGACGTTTGGCATTCACTGGCATGATATGTTGCTTATCTACATCTACGTGATTACTCTGCTATTTGCAATGAAGTGCCTGGCAGAGAGTCCAATGAACCACCTTCAAGCTGTCTCTCTACCGTTCCATTCTCTAATGGCACACAGAGAAAACGAGCACTTAAATTTTTCTGTGCGAGCCCTCATTTCTCTTATTATATCATCATGATCATTTCTCCCTATGTAGGTGGGTGCCAACAGAATCTCGAAATTATAGAAGAAAACTGGTTATTGAAATTTCATGAGAATATCCCGTCGCAAAGAAAAACGCCTTTGTTTTAATGACTGCCACTCCAATTCGCATATCATGTCTGTGGCACTATCTCTCCCATTTTGCGATAATACAGAACGAGCTGCCCTTCTTTGTACTTTTTCGAGGTCATCCGTCAGTCCCACCTGATGCAGATCCCATACCGCACAGCAATACTCCAGGAAAGGGTGGACAAGCGTGGTGTAAGCAGTCTCTTTAGTAGACCTGTTGTACCTTCTAAGTGTTCCACCAATGAATCACAGTCTCTGGTTTGCTCTACCCACAATATTATCTTTGTGTTCGTTCCAATGTAGGTTAGTGGTAATTATAATCCTTAAGTATTTAGTTGAATTTACAGCCTTCAGATGTGTGTGACTTATCGCATAATCGAAATTTAGCTTATTTCTGTGAATAAATTCACACTTTTCGTTCTTCAGGGTCAATTGCGACTTTTCGCACCATACAGATATCTTACCTAAATTATTCTGAAAGTTGTTTTCATCATCTGATGACTTAACAAGACGGTAAATGACAGCATTATCTGCAAACAATCTAAGACGGCTACCCAGATTGCCTCCTATGTCATTAATATAGATCAGGAACAATAGAGGGCTGTAACTTCCTTGGGGAACGCCAATGACTTTCCATCTATTACTACAAACTGTGACTTTTCTGACAGAATATCACGAATCCAGTCGCACAACTGAGGCGATACTCCATAGGCATGCAGTTTGATTAGAAGACGCTTGTGAGGAACGGTGTCGAAAGCCTTACAGAAATCTGAAAATATGGAATCAATTTGACATCCCCTGTCGATAGCACTTATTACTTCATGAGTATAAAGAGCTAGTTGTATTTCACAAGAACGATATTTTCTGAAACCGTGCTGTGTGTCGATAAATAGTTTTCTTCGAGGTACTTCATAGTGTCTGAATACAGTATATGTTCCAAAAACCTACTGCAAATCAACATTAGTGATATAGGACTGTAATTCAACGGATTACTCCTACTTCCCTTTTTGGGTATTGGTGTGACTTTAGCAATTTTCCAGTCTTTAGGTACAGATTTCTGTGAGCAAGCGGTTGTATATAGTTGCTAAATATGGAGCTATTTTATCAGCATACTCTGGGAGGAACCTGACTGGTATGCAATCAGGACCAGAGGCCTTGCCTTTATTAAGTGATTTAAGCTGTTTTGCTACACCGAGGATAACTACTATGTTTCTCATCTGGGCGGTTGTTCTTGATTGGAATTCAGGAATATTTATTTCGTCTTCTTTGGTGAAGGAGTTTCGGAAAACCGTGTTTAGTATGTGTGCTTTAGTGGCACTGTCATCAGTGACTTCACCGTTGTTATCGCGCAATGAAGATATTGATTGCGTCTTGCCACTAGTGTGCTTTATGTATGACCAGAATCTCTTTCAGTTCTCTGCCAGATTTCGAGACAGAATTTAGTTGCGGAAATTATTAAAAGCATCTCACATTGAAGTATGCACCATATATCGAACTTTTGTAAAACTCTGCCAATCTTAGGGATTTTGCGTTCTTTTTAATTTGGCATGCTTTATTCACTGCTTCTGTAACAACTATCTGACCTGTTTTGTGTACCATGGGGGATCAGTACCATCACTTATTAACTTATGTGGTATATATCTCTCAATTGCTGTCGATACTATCTCTTTGAAAACATTTCACAACTTTTCTACACTTACATGATCAGATCGGAAGGAGTGAACTGTCTCTTAAAAAGGTGTTAAGAGTATTTTTATCAGCTTTTTTAAATAGATATACTTTGCGTTTCTTTTTGGTGGTTGTGTTACGGTATTCAGCCTAGCAGCAACTGCCTTGTGGTCGCTAATTCCTGTATTCGACACAATACTCACTATTTGTTGACGATTATTTGTTGCTAAAGGTCAAGTATGCTTTCGCAACCATTTACGCTTCGAGTGGGCTGATGAATTAATTGTTCAAAATAATTTTCTGAGAATGTATTCAGTACAATTTCGGATGAAGTTTGATGCCTGCCAATGGCTTTAAACATATGATTTTTCCAGGATATTGAGGGTAGATTAAAGTCACCACCGACTATAATTTAATGAACGGGGTACTTATTAGAAATGATACTCAATTTTTCTTTGAACTACACAATATCTATATCTTCTGAGTCGAGGGTCGGTAAAACGATCCAATTGATAGTTTAGTCCGATTGTCAGGTATAACCTCTGCCCATATTACTTCACACGAACTATCTACTTCAATTTCGTTACAAGGTAAACCACCTCTGACAGCAATAAATACTCCACCACTAACTGTATTTAATCTATCCTTCCTCAACACTGTTGCATCATTTGAAAAAATTTCGGCTGAACTTATTTCCGGCTTTAGCCAGCTCTCTGTACCTACAACTATGCTTTCTATTAGGGCTTGGAGCTCTGGTTCTTTCCCAACACAGCTACGACAATTTACAACTACAATACCAATCGTTTCTACAACTACCTCATTTTGTTTTACCAGCCCACTTTTAGATGGACGTCCCTTCTATGGTTCCCTGATACCCTCTAACCTAAAAAACCGCCCAGACCTTTCCACATAGCCCCCAATAGCCGTGTAACCCCTTCCTCTGTGTACTGGACTCCTGACCTATTAAGTGGGACCCGGAAACCCACCACCCGATGGTGCGAGTCAAGGAATCTGCAGCGTACAGTCACAGAACCGCCTGAGCCTTTGTTTCAGACCCTCCACTCGGCTCTGCACCAAAGGACCACAGTCGGTTCCGTCGACAACGATGTGGATGGTGAGCTCCGCCTTAATATCCAAAGCAAGACTCACAGTCTTCACCATTTCCACTAGCCGCCTGAAACCAGACAATCTCCTCCGATCCAAAGAGACAAATGTCATTGGTACCAACATGAGCAGTTGGCTGCACCCTGTACTCGTCATGGCATCCAGCAGCACCCTTCCCACATCCGGAATGACTCCCCCTGGAATGCACACTGGCTTCCTTCCCCTCCTTGGCAGCCATGTTCGTAAGGGGCCCCATTATGCGCCTAACGTTGGAGCTCCCAACTACCAGCAAACCCGCCCTCTGTGAATGTCCAGACCTTGCGGACTGAGAAGCTTCCTCTGGAACAGGATGGACAACAGCGTCCAGCTCAGAGACATCATCAGCCACAGATAACGCCCAAAACCTGTTTGTGAAACGAACCAGGGAGGAGCTAGAATCGGCTCCTCGGAAAGTTTTTTGCTGCCTGCCAGACTTTGGAATGATCTCCCACTCGACTACAGGTGAGGGGTCAACCTCATAGTACTTGGGGCAGGCACAGCAGTGGACCAATCAGAGAACATGTGGGACATGCTCAACATCCCTTGCAACCCCACGTTCGATCCCCCACAGTGACACCCCTTGGCAGCAGCCTCAAGCTGTATGTGGAAATCTCATGTAAAGAAGTATGACACATGTGACTATCAACTGACGAAGTTCGAAGTCCACGAGTTCTGCTGAGCACCCCATTCTGCTCTCTCACGATGTCTAATGACTACTGAGGTCACTGTTATGGAGTACAATGCACCTAATATGAGAAATGTATGTTTTGGGGGTCTCAGGATATTTTTGATCACAGTGTACATGTGGGGTAGTCCAATATTTAAACAGTAGCCAAAAACAAAGTTGTGAAATAAAATTTTTGTTGTTCACAAGCACATTTGCTAGTATTTCGTTTCAGGGCATAAAAACAACAAGGTTCATACACACCCATGTGAAAACTGTGAAACATGGAGAAAAAGAGGAGATAAAAATTACCACATATCAATCCCAATCGACTGAAGACAGCTAAAAACGGATACATAGAGAAATGTCTACAAAATACAATATAGAGAAACAGAGGTCCATAACTAAAAATTAAATGGCCTTTGCCATATTGCTATGATGAATAAAAAGTATAATGCAGTCGACAGCCAGCACGTCATTCACTAAGGAAAAAAATGGCCAATAATTCTGACAGCAAATCCAAGCAGGTACATAAAAAGGGCATTCTCTCAGGAAATGGCAGACAATTACAAGTTGGGCGGAATGTGCACAAAGTGGTGGGGGAGCGCAACTTATCAAATGATGATGGCTAAAAAGGCAGCACCCAATACACAACATAGTTAAAATGACCTCTTTGCAGCGGGAGGGTCGAGAGGAGGTTGTCCAAGGTGATGCTTAAAAACCTGGAGCTTAGTCCCATGAAAGGAGGATGTGTGACAATGCTGAAGTGACACCACCTCCTGCCAGACAGCAACACACAGATCATCAGAGGGAATGTAAAAACTAGTGGGCTGAGGTATGAGGAATGCAGCCTTGGCAGCAGCATCAGCAGATATGTTTCCTGTCATACCGACATGACCAGGAACCCACATAAACGTCACAGTGCCTCCATCAAGAGTGTGAAAGGGACAGTTTCCTGGACCCATTACATGATGGGATGGGTGGTGCACGGTGCACAGAGGCTTTGAAGGGCACTGACAGAGTGAGCAGATGATGACTGCAAAGGCTGTGTCACCAGATGTACTCCAGCATTGATACAGGGCATGGAGCTCTGCTGTAGCTACTGAACAATGTGCTGGAAGCCGATTCTGAAAAACATCGCCAATGATGAAGTCATACCGACTTCATGGTCAGTCTGAGAAACGTCAGTGTACACAAAGGTACTATCATGACGTCCCATATGAATGTCATGAAACTGAATGAAATAGAGCAAGCCTGGAGTAGTGTCCCTAGGAAGCAAATGAAGGCCAAGGTGAACGTGGGCCGCCACACGAATCCAAGATTGTCAAGGGTTCACACCCACCAGGAAAGTTGCAGGTAGTGTGAAGTTAAGCAGCTGGAGCAAGAGCCGAAAGTGCAGATGCATGAACAAAGCACCGGTAGTCTAATTTCAAACACACAAGGGATCAGTACAAACCGAGGATGGTGGCGTACCATTGAGGACGTGCGGAACAGAGGGATCGCATACAGTGGACTGCAGGTGAGACATGGGAGAACCAAGAACTTTCCTACCGAGCAAGAGACCCAGGTATTTCACTGTTTCTATGAACAGATGAGCAACAATGCTAAGATCTAAGGACAGTGGAAGAAATCAACTGCATGCCAGAAATTCATACCAACTGTTTTGTGAGCGGAAAAGCGAAAGCCACTGTCGAAGGCCCATGGGAAAAGACGATCGAGACATCGCTAAATATGCTACTCAATGAAACAGGCCCATGATAAATGCAATGGATGGAAAAATAAACAAAAAGGGAGCTGGAGCTGCCTGGAGGGAGACAGGCCATTATAGGGTTAATGGCAATAGCAAGGAGGGCGATGCTCAGGACGGAACCCTGAGGCACACCATTTTCCTGCATAAAGGTGTCCCACAAGGCAGAACCCACACATACCTTGAAAACTCTGTCTTTTAAAAATTCTTCATGGAAATCGGGCAGGTGGCCACGGAAGCCCCACATGTAGAGAATGCAGATGATAACAGTCCTCCAGCATGCGATGTAGGCTTTCGCCAAATCGAGAAAGACAGCCGCAGCCTGGGATTTCTACAGAAAACCATTCATGACATTGGTGGACAAAATGACGAGATGGTTAACTGCAGAATGGCACACTCGAAATCCATACTGCGCAGTCATAAGCAAACTGCAGGAGACTAGCCACCATACCAGCCGGCCATGAATCATATGTTACATCACCTAGCAAACACAGCTGGTGAGAAAGATGAGGTGGTAGCTAGAAGGAAGGTGATTGTCCTTACCAGGCTTAGGAATGGGTATGACTGGCTTCACAGCACTGCCTGGGAAACGTGTCATCTGCCCAGATGCGGTTGTACATATTAAGCAGAAAGTGTTTGCTTGCAAGACAAGATGCTAAAACATCTGAATGTGAACAGATCTGACCCTGAGGTGGAGGATTGGGATGAAGTGAGAGCATGAACTTGCTCCTTCATAGTACAGGCGGCATTGTAGCACACTCGATTTTCAGAAGAGTAGGATATTGCCCGAGCTCCCTCTGCTCGTTTCCAATGGAGGAAAGGAGAGCGACAGTGAGAAAAGCTCAAAATTTCTGCAAAATGACGGCCCAAGGCGTTACGAGACCACAGTAGAGTCCACAGCAGCCTCATCTGCTACCGTCAGACCAGAAACTGGAGAATGGATCTTAGCCGCAGAGAGCCGTCAGAGGTTGGTCCACATGACAGTGGGAGTGGAACTGTTAAAAGAACATGTAAATGAAATCCAACAAGCTTTTTTGCTATTCCGAAAAACACAACGACACTGTACATGCATCGCTGTAGGATGCCTTCATAGGATGGTGGTTGAAAACGTGTAGAGTACATCTCTACATGCTAATTGCATTGTGACATGCCTCTGTCCACCAAGAGACTGGGACATGGCGTGGTGAAGGAGAAGCGTGAGGAATGGAACATTCTGCAGGAGTAAGATAACATTTGTGAGATATTCCACTTGGTCATCAGAACTGGGGAATCTTGTTCGTCAAAGGCCACCAGGGAGAAGTAAAGCCCCCAGTCAGCCTTAGTAAGCTGCCATTTGGGTGAGAATGCAGGTGGGGTAGGAGACAGCATATGGGTAGCACACAGGAAATGGTCACTCAAGTGGGTGTCACAAGGAATGGACCACTAGAGACCATGGGCAGCCTGGGTGATGCAGAAGTATATGTCCAAATAGAACTAGGTGTGTAAGGAGTGGGAAAGGAATGTGGTGCTCCTGTATTTAGATAGAAGTGGTTAAGTTGGTCAAGGTCAGCTAAGTGGACACCTGTCTGACAGTTTGTGGGAGAACCCCAAAAGGGATGGTTTGTTGGTATAAAAGAGGGGGAGGGGGAAGGGACCAAACTGCGAGGTCATTGGTAAAATAATTACACAATGGAAAGAAGGAAACAAAGGAGGCATACAGCACAATGGCAGCAGAAAGGAAGAACCAAAATAACTACAGTAGGACAACCAACACTACTATGGACGAAGCAGGAAAATAAAACCACAGAGAGAAGCAAGAAACAGGTGGAACAGGTAGAAACAAGAGAGTAAATGACTGTGACTGGCTGCCAGACCACGATAATAAAAAGGAAAAGGCAGCCATTCTGTGACACATTAAAACATCCACCGTAAAAGCATTAGAGTGGAGAACACAAAGGGACAAAAGACATGCACTAATACTTATATAGAATGATAAAACCCACAGTCATGTATAAAATGTACAACTAAATTGGTCAATGAGGTGTCGGCTATAATTAATGGCAATGAGTCGTAACTGAATAGTTGGGTCACAGGGCACCCAAAGGATAACAGCTCACCAAGATATGGGCCACTGCCAGCTGGAGGCTGCACTGATACTGAGGTGGGTCATCACGGCACAAGATGTAGGCATGTATCACCCAAGTGTGGCCTATGTGGAGCTGAAAAAACTACAGAGTCCCTGTGAGAGGCCTGCATGGAGGACTGCCACACATTCGAATTCTCCTTAATGGCACACAGTTTGTTGTGCATGCTGACGTTATTGCATTTCATCTCCCAAAGCTGTAAAATCTTGCGGCATAGTATTGAATGCAGTGCAGTAGCAGAGAAGCCCATCTCCATAAAAGGTTACATGTAGCCTGTTCGGCCAGCCTGTCTGCAAGTACGTTGCCAGGGATTATGATATGACCTGGGGTCCAGACAAACACCACTGAATGACTGGACCATTCCAGGGCATAGAGGGACTCCTGGACGGTCGCTACCAAAGGATGGTCAGGGTAGCACTGGTCAACAGCTTGTAGGCTGCTCAAGGAGTCAGTACACAGAAGAAACGACTCCCAGGGCATGAACAGATGTGCTCAAGATTGGCAGGTTTAGAAGATGGGGAAAGTGACAAAACTATGAGGTCATCAGTCCCTTGTTTGTAATAAGACAATGCCACATGTGTGAGAATAAAACAGTCAAGACGTACAACAAAACAGAAAGAAAGGAAAGACCACAAGAATGAAGGAAACACAATGAACACAAAGTAACAAAAGAGGACAAGAAAACAGAGATGCAACAAACAGAAGATATTAAAGCAAGGAAGCAGATTACAGTGGCTGGCTGACCACGAAAATAAAAAGAAAAAGCCAGCCACTCTGCAACACATTGAAACCTCCACCCTAAAAAGCACTATGGTGGAGGACAGACAAAGGACATGCACTAAAACTCAGATCGAATGATAAAACCCACCCTCATAGATGAAATGTAAAACCAAATCTGCTGATGAGGCATCTGCTAAAATCAATGATAAGTCTGGCAACTTAAGATGAAGACACAGGGCAGCCAAAGGAGGACAAAGCAGAAGAATATGGGCCACTGTCAACCGGGCGCCACACCGACACTGAGGTGGGTCTTCACAATGCATGGTGTAGTGGTGAGCCACCCAGGCATGGCCTATGTGGAGCCAGCAGAGAACCACCGAGTCCCTGCGAGGGGCCCTCATCGAGGACTTCCACACATTCATGGCCCCCTTAATGGCTTGCAGTTTGTTGTGCATACTGAGATTTTGCCATTCCGTCTCCCAAAGCTGAAAAACCTCATGACATAATAAAGAACGCAGGTCAGTTGCGGGGTTGCCGATCTACAGAAGTGGTTTCTGTGTAGCCTGTTTGGCCAGCCTGTCACTAAGTTCATTTCCTGGGATTCTGACATGACCAGGGGTCCAGACAAAGACCACTGAACGAATGGACCATTCCTGGGCATAGATGGAATCCTGGATGGATGCTACCAATGGATGACGAGGGTAGCACTGGTCGATAGTTTTCAGAGTGCTCAAGGAGTCAGTACATAAAAGAAATGACTCTTCAGGGCATGAACAGAGATACTGAAGTGCATGAGAAATGGCCACCAGCTCTGCAGAGAATACACTGCAGCCATTTGGTAAGGAATGCTGTTTACAATATGGCCGCCATGAATGTAGACAAAGCCAACACGACCATCAGCCATCGAGCCATTGGTGTAAACCACTTCACAGCCCTGGAACATGTCAATAATTGAGAAGTAGTGACAGCAGAAAACTGCAGGGTTAACAGAGTCCTTAGGGCCATGTGAAAGGTCCAGCCAAAGCTGCGGCTGAGGTGTATACCATGGAGATGTACATGAACAGACCATAAGTAGAGGTGGTAAAGGGAAGGATTCCAGTTCAGGGAGAATGGACCGCACACAAACCGCAATCAATAGTCCTGACCTGGGCCACCGATGTGGGACATGAACTGCCATAGTTGGGAAAAGGAGACACTGATTCAGATGCGCAGAACTACTAATGTGTGCATCGTAACTGGCCAGTATTTGTGCATGCTTAATCTGCAATGGAGGTACTCTGGCCTCCACAAGGGCATTGGTCACTGGACTCGTCCTAAAAGCTCTTGTCGCTAGGCATAGGCCACAGTGGAGCACCGGGTCAAGTAAACGCAACACTGCACACGCCGCCGAACCATAAACCAGACCCCAACAGTCAGGGTGGGACTGGAAGATGGCTCTGTAGAGCAGCAGCAGCATAGAGCGATGAGCACCCCAGTTGGTGTTGATCAGGCAGCGGACAGCATTGGAGTGCTGCCAGCACTTCCCCTTAAGCTGACAAAGTTGATGATGCCAAGTCAATCAGGTGTTGAAAACCAGTCCTAAGAATCGATATGTCTCCACTACAGTTATTGAATCGTCATGGAGGTAAAGTTCTGGTTACGGATGAAGGGTACGATGCCAACAGAAGTGCATGACACATGACTTAGCGGCCAAAAACTGGAAACTGTGGGCTAGAGCCCATGACTGCACCTTGTGAATGGCTCCATGTAGGTGCCGTTCAGCAACACCAGTACTGGTGGAGCAGTACGAAATTCAGAAGTCGTCTGAATAGAGAGAAGATGAGACGGACGACCCTACAGCTGCTGCTAGACCATTAATACCCACTAAAAACAAAGAGAGACTCAATACAGAGCCCTGTGGGACCCCATTCTCCTGGATTATGAGCAAACTATGGCAGGCACCAACTTGGACACGGAAAGTGCGAAGTGACAGGAAATTCTGGATCAAAATCGAGAGCATGCCTTGGAAACCCCACTCGTATAATGTGGCAAGGATATGATGTAGCCAGGTTGTGTCATATGCTTTTCGCAAATCAAAAAAGTTGGCAACCAGGTACTGGCAGCTGGACGAGTCTGTCTGGATGGTAGACTCGAGGGACAAGATTATCCCTAGTGGAAGCTGCCCTGACATGAAGCCAGTAGGCCACTTGACTCCAGGACCCAACCCAACTGCCTACACACCATACATTGCAGCAGCATACAAATAACGTTGGTGAGGCTGATGGGGCGACAGCTATCCACATCAAGTGGGTTTTTACTGGGTTTGAGCACTGGAATGATGGTGCTCTCCCGCCATTGCAATATAAAGATGCCATTACACCAGATTCTGTTGAGGACAAGGAGATGACGCTTGTAGTCAGATGAGAGATGTTTAATCATCTGATCTGGTCCAGTAGTTGTGTCAGGGTGATGTGCAAGGCACTGAGGATCTCGCACTCTGTAAATGGTGCGTTATAGAATTCACTTTGGAGTGTAGTGAATGAGAGGACTTGTCCTTCCAGCAGCCATTTGAGAGAGCGAAAGCCTGTTAGGTAGTTCTCTGATGTAGAGGCCCAAGCATAGTGCTCAGCAAAGTGCGTGGCAATCACTTTTGTGTTGGTAGATAACACAAAATTTATGTTAGCAACGGGAATACATGTTGGAGTCAGGTACTCGCGAGACACATTTCATCTTTACCCAGACTTGGGAAAGTGGCGTATCACACCCAATGGTCAAGACATATCTGACCCAACATTTCTGCTTCTGTCGTTTGTTAAGTTGGTTAATGTGGCCAAGAAGCCATTTAAAGGCTATGAGGTGCTCCAAAGAAGGGTGCCACTTACGCCGCTGAAGAGCTAGCCAACACTTCTCAATTGCTTCAGTGACTTCTAGTGACCACCAAGGGACTGCCTTTCGCTGGGGCACCCTGAAGAGCGAGGGATCATGTTTTCTGCCACAGAAACGATTGGTGTCGTCACCCCTGCTCAACCATCACAACTATGTTGCCGTGTGGGGAAGATTCGATGGTGAATGCAGAGGCGAAAGTTTCCCAGTCCACATTGTTTAAAGCCCATCTGGGCAGGCATCCATGGGCCTGACACCGGAGCAGTGACAGGAAGATGGGGAACTGGTCACTACCGCACCGGTCGTCATGTGCTCTCCAGTTGATAGCTAGGAGAAGTCCTGGGCTGCCAATTGATAAATCAATCGCCGAGTAACTACCATGAGCCACATTGAAATGTGTGGCGGCCCCAGTATTTAAGAGGCAAAGTTCGAACTGAGACAGTAACGTTTCGACATCTCTGCCTCAGCGAATTAGCACAGTGCAATCCCACATGAGGTTACGGGAGTTAAAATCTCCCAAAAGTAAGAAGGGTTTGGGAGTTGATTACTCAGTGTAGTTAATACATTCAGGGATTCTGCACTATCAGGAGGAAGATATATATTGCATATAGTTATTTCCTGTGTCATCCCTATCCTGACAGTCACAGCTTCAAGATGGGTTTGAAGGGGCACAGGTTCACTGTATACTGAGTTCAGGACACAGACACAAACTCCAACTGACACACTATTATAGTCACTATGGTTCCTTTAGTATCCCTTACAGCCACGGAGGGCAGGGGTCTGATTTGCCAGGAACCACGTTTCCTGGAGGTCAATGCAGAAAGCAGGTGTAAAGCTGAATAGTTGCTGTAGCTCAGTCATGTAGTGGAAAAAAAAAAATGCAGAAATTCCACTGGAGGATGTTGTCATTGTGCGACTGGGAAGGCATGGAACATTCAGTGAGGCAGTTTACGCCTCAGGGTCACCTGCTGCCACCGACGTTTTGCCTGAGCAGTCCATATCCATTGTGTCTGATGGTCTGGCGAGATCTAGGTCCTCAGCGGACACCAGAATCTCCACCTTATCTGCAGATGAAGAGCTTAGAGGTAGTGGATTCCACCACAATTCCCTTGGTCTTGGGGACCTTTTTTTTATTTCTCTCACTGGGTTCCCTGACTGGGAGAACTTCACTGATGCAGTCTCTGGGACTGAGGATGAGCGTTAAGCACTATGACCAAATGCTTTTGGGCTCTTCAGCCACTGGTGGGTGTCATTTTTCCCACTAGCAGAAACCTGAGAAGGCAGTGACCCAATGGACCCCTTCCTAGCAAGAGGAGCCAAAGAAGACTTACACTTCTCCAGCTCAGAAGTGGGTATCGATATCCCCAATTGTTGGGAGGGAGGGTGTCGCTCCCATAGTAGGTGGTGCGGGAGCAACAGGGCAGGAAGCACTCCGCACCATCAAGGGGGCATGTGAAGTCTTCTGGTTCCAAGAGGTGACAACCGTTCTCATAGTGGCTGTGGAAGATGTCATAGCCAAAGGATGCAGGTGCTCAAATTTCCTCTTAGCTTCAGTTTAGGTCAGTTGGTCCAGGGTCTTATTTTCCACGAATTTCCTCTCTTTAAGATCCTGCAGTCTGGCGATCAAGATGAATGATGGTCTCCACAGTTGACACACATGGGAGGCAGGGCACATCGATTATTGCGAGGTGATGTACATCCATAATCTTGACATTTGACGCTGGAAGTACAGCAGGCAGACATGTGGCCACTTAAAGCACTTAAAGCACCTCATTGGGGGAATGAGGCTTGACGTCACAGCGGTAGACCATCACCTTCACCTTCTTGGGCAATGTGTCACCCTCGAAGGCCGAGATGAAGGCACTGGTGGCAACCTGATTATTCCTCAGACCCCAATAAATGTGGCAGATGAAATGAACACCTCGCCATTCTAAACTGGCACGCAGCTCGTCGTCAGAAAGCAAAACTAGGTCCCTGTGGAATATAATACCCTGGAACAGATTTAAGTTCTTATGGGGGCTGATGGGAACAGAAACATCCCCCAACTTGTCACAAGGGAGTAATGCCTGTGACTGGGCAGAGGATGCTGTTTTTATCGAGACTGATCCAGAGCGCATTTTGCACAAGCCCTCCACCCCGCCAAACTTCTCCTCCAAATGCTCCACAAAAAACTGAGGCTTCATGGACATCAAAGATTCCCCATGAACTCTTGTTCACACGAGGTACTGGGGCAAAAAAGCTTCACTGCCATCCTTAGCATGGCATTCCTCCCATGGTGTGACCAGGGAGGGGGACGATTTGGGCTCATATTTCTTAGCAATGAAGTTAGACTTTTCCCACTTAGAGACTGCTGGCAACAGACCACCAACAAGAGATGATATACTATACTTCATCGTGTGTCATCTGCCCTTATGCCACCCACTCTGAGCAGGAGCCCTCCCCACAGGTGCCACCCAGCCTTAGCAAGGATCACCAGGCAGGATGGCCATTGCTGGGAGTCCCGATGCCTCAGAGAGATGGGCATCTACTCCATGGCATATGTGGGAAGTTAATGGCGCAGACATCAGCAGAGCAAACCCTGTGTGCTCAGGGGGTGCTGCAACCAACATGGTACATGGCAGCCCCACCACAACAGACTGGATTCTGTGCTATGAGGTTCAGGGAAGTCCATGGTCATCTTCGGCACAGAAAGTGACGCTGCACAGTGCATGGTGGAAAATGCACCCAGGAAGGTGTCCTCACCTTAGATATGGAGAATGGGCGGGACTGCAATTGATGATGAGAGAGTGGACTAAAGATCTCAATGCACGATGGACACGATGCACCATATAAGGCGCTCTTCCCCAATTGGCTCGCTCTTTGGGAAAATTTAGAAAGATGGTCAAACCAGTCAGGGGACCATCACAAAGGCCACAACATGAGTGACTCCTTTTAGACACCTCTTATGATAGACAGGCATACCTCATGCCTATTCTAGACACCAGACTTCCAGGGGAGAGGAGGGTCCAGAAGGGATGGTGTGCAATTAGTCACTGAGCAGCAGAAATGGGTGAGGTAGTTGCCCAGTAAGCTGAGAGATTCCTCTCTGGTGACATTGAACGATGGAGGGATGTAAGTAGTGCAAAGGGAGGTCGAATGAGGAAGGAAAAGGCCAACTGGAACAGCTTGAAGACAGGTAGTCAGGGAGATGGGTTTACTATGAACATCATCCAGTATGAGCAGAATGACTCCCCCAACAGATGGAATGCCAACCTTGGGGGGAAGGTCAAAACAGGAAGAAATGCAAAATATCAATGCATTTGAGGGATGGGTGCAAGTGGATGCTTTAATTCTAAAAGCAGCCATGAATTTTCTTTGTTGGATTGAAGGCCGCTAACATCCATTCGAGGAGTCATGATAAGGAAATAATGATGATGTATGTCACCTCCAAGGCTGCCGAGTGCCATCCTGTCAAGACTCACTGCTACAGGGCACAGAGCCAGGACAATCCTGTTCCATTTAGTCTACAGATGTGTCATCTTTGTTGTGCAGCCAGCTTGCAGAGTTCAATACAGAGGAATGATATGTGGTGCACACCAGCCACAGGAAGGCCAGCCAGGCCAAGGTATCACGTGGTGACACCACCAAAGAGGATCTTTGAATTGGCAAAAGAGAAGACCATTTGCCTTTCTTGGACTTCTTCGGACCTTTCCGGCTAGCAGATGAAGACTCAGGTGGCGGCTGGCAGGAGACACATACGAATTCTTCATGGGAGTATTCCTGCTGTCCTTTCTGGCCTGCCAGTTGAACAGGGTGTCCGAAAAGTCTTTCCCTGATTACGTAAATTGATAACTCAGGCTAGAAGTAAGATACAAATACGAAACTTGTGTCGAATTGTTTACAACTGTCAAAGTTTTTTTCTGTTTTAGGTTCGTAGTACGAAAATAGTGGATGAGGTGCAGTGCCCAAGAAGCCATGTTAACCAATCAGGAGAAGGCACAGTGTGTCCAGTGGTACCATGAGACACAATCAACAACCACAGTGCAGAAACACTTCCAGGCAACTTTTGGAAGGAATCCACCTGATGTCAAGAGGATTAAAGCTTGGTATGAGAAGTATGAGAAGTGCAAGAACACAGGATCAGTTGCTGACCTTTTGAGGTCTGGTCGACCAAGGACCTCAGCAGACAGGGTGGAAGCTGTAAGAAGGTTTTTTCTGTGAAGTCTGAAGAAATCGGTGCGCAGGGACTCACGTGAATTACAGATGCCAAAAAGCTCTCTCCATGACATTTTACACAAACATTTATTGCTTCGTGCATACAAAGTGCAAATTGTTCAGGCCTTGCTGTCCAATGACAGTACATGTGGATATGACTTTGCAGTCTAAATGCTATCACGTATTGAGGATGATGATGGTTATCTCAGACCAATTGCCTTTTCTGACAAAGCGACCCTTCTTGTCAGTGGAGTAGTGAATCGCCATAATGTGCGCATTAGGGGTTCACAATCCCCTGACGAGGTCTTGGAGTGCACCAGAGGCAGTCGAAAGGTGAATGTTTGGTGCGTGCTATTGCACGATCAAATTATCAGGCCAATCTTCTTCGCTAAGGCTACCATCACATCTGCATTGTATCTGGACATGTTGCAACTGTATGCTGTTCCTCAGCTGCTTCAGTATCACCCCGATGTCTATCGAACATGTGTACCAGATCTTGAAACCCTGCGGCAATGGACAACCACAGTCGTTGAATCGATTCCTCCAGTGATATTGGCTAATGAGTGGATGGAAATTGAATATCGCCTAGATGTGCTACATGCTACAAAGGGTGCTCATGTGGAGGTTTACTGATGTGTGAAAAAAACTGATAGTTTGTAAACAATTAGACATCAGTTTCATATTAGTATCTTACTTCTAGCCTGAGTTATCAATTTATGTCACCAGGGAAAGACTTTTCAGACACCCTGTATAACGAGTGACTTCACCCCATATGGCCAGAGTTTGATAGCTTGTTGCACAGCTCCAAGAGGCAATAGCCATGCTACCATGGCACTGTGCAATTTCACAACCTCAGAGTTTAATTTAAGGTCTCATGTCTGCGTGGAGCGAGATTTAGCCAGAACGGTACTCTACGTACCAGACAGTAGAAGGCAGGTTTTGCGACTAGCCAGTAACTTTCGAGCAACCAGGTGAGGAACTTTTTCATTACCTACATTTCCTGGACACCCCACTCATCGAGATACATGGGACTATCCCAAGAGGAGCAGCATGGTGGCCATTGCTGTTGATACAGTGGGGAGGAAGCGAACAATTGCCCTTGTGTTACACATTTGGCCGGGGGTCAAAGAGACATTCTAGTCTGATTGAAACGATGACACTGGCAGCAGAAAATCACATTCAGAATACATGGTTGGACTTTGATAACTTCATAGCCTGCTTTGATCTTTGACAGAAGCACCACTCTATCAAAGGTGATAGAGAGAGAGAGAGAGTGCACGCACACTCTAGATGCATCTACCTTTTTCATCATCCGATGGACAGCAATGGCACCCTGGTCAGAGCTGTATGTCTGGATTTCGACCTCGGTCAGACCATCCAGCAGCCTAATGTAAACACCACCACAGGAAGAGTAGAGTTCTATGGGCCTCAACACAAGTAGGGTGTCATCGAGAAGCAAAGCAGCAAGCCGTCATGCTTGAGAATCAGAAGCAATCTCCAAAAGCAAAGTGCCATTCTGTAAATGAGAGCAGGATGTCACAGGGCTGGCAATTGCATCAACACCCTTCTGAATTAGAAACAAATTTACTGCTGTGAAGGACTGATCATCTTCAGTAAGTGAAACCACAAAGAGTAGACAACATTCCATTAGAGCTACTGATAGCATGGCAGACAGGCGAAATACCCTCAGACTTCAAGAAGAATACAATAATTCCAATCCCAAAGAAAGCAGTTGTTGACAGATGTGAAAATTACCAAGCTGTCAGTTTAATAAGTCACCGCTACAAAATACTAACATGAAATCTTCACAGATGACTGGAAAGACTGGCAGAAGCTGACCTCGGGGAAGATCAGTTTGGATTTCGTAGAAATGTTGGAACACGCTAGGCAATACTGACCCTACGACTTATCTACATCACCTGCACCTACATGGATACTCCGCAAATCACTTTTAAGTGCCTGGCGGAGGGTTCACTGAACTTAGAAGATAGACTTATGAAAGGTGAACATACATTTGTAGCGTTTGTAGACTTAGAGACAACATTTGACAATGTTGACTAATACGGTCTTTCAAATTTTGAAGGTGGCAGGGGTCAAATACAGGGAATAAAGCTATTTACAATTTGTACAGAAACAGGATGGCAGTTATAAGAGTCGAATGGCATGAAACGGAAGCAGTGGTTGGGAAGGGAGACAGACAGGGTTGCAGCCTATCCCTGATGTTATTCAATCTGCATATTAAGCAAGCAGGAAAGGAAACAAAAAAATTTGGAGTAGGAATTAAAATCCATGGAGAAGAAATGAAAACTTTGATGTTTGCCGATGACACTGTAATTCTGTCAGAGACAGAATAGGAACTGAAAGAGCAACTGAACAGAATGGACAGTGTCTTGAAAGGAGGATATAAGATTAAGATCAACAAAAGCAAAAAGAGGATAATGGAATGTAGTCGAATTAAATCAGGTGATGCTGAAGGAATTAGGTTACTAAATGAGACACAGGTGAGTTTTGCTATTTGGGGAGGAAAATGACTTATGATGGTCGAAGCAGGGAGAATATAAGATGTAGGGTCGGAATGGCAAGGAAAGCATTTCTGGAGAAAAGAAATTTGCTAACATCATGTATAGATTTAAGTGTCAGGAAGTCCTTTCCGATACATTTGTATGGAATGTAGCCATGTACGGAAGTGAAACATCGACAATAAACAATGTAGACAAGAAGAGAACAGAAACATCTGAAATGTGGTGCTACAGAAGAATGGTGAATGTTAGATGGGTAGATATCATAGCTAATGAGGAGGTACTGAATAGAAATGGGGAGAAGAGAAATTTGTGGCACAACTTGAGTAGAAGAAGAGATCAGTGAGTAGGACATGTTCTGTGGCTTCAAGGGATCACCGATTTAATATTTGAGGGCAGCGTGGTGGGTAAAAATCATAGAGGGAGACCAAGAGGTGAATAGGATGTAGGTTGCAGTAGGTACTGGGAGATGAAAAAACTTGCACAGGATAGATTAGCATAGAGAGCTGCCAGAAACCAGTCTCTGGACTGAAGACCACAACAACAGACATTGATTGTGAAGATGATTGGCTCACTGTGAGGAAATCCCCCCCCCCCCCCCCGGCCAATGACAGCAAGTGTCTCCAATGGCATGATCCTTTCAACTGGAGGTCACAAGGGTGGGCACAATCGCCTTAGGTGATTGAAACTTCCTATTAAAACTGTGTGCCAGACAGACTCGAACTCGAGACCTTTGCCTTTTGCGGGCAAGTGCTCTACCAACTGAGCTACCCAAGATTGTTGGTAGAGCACTTGCCCGCGAAAGGCAAAGGTCCCGATTTCGAGTCTCGGTCTGGCACACAGTTTTAATCTGCCAGGAAGTTTCATATCAGTGCACACTTTGCTGCAGAGTGAAAATCTCATTCTGGCCTTAGGTGATTGTTTACACCTCAGGTCACACCTCCCAAACACCTGATAGGGATACCAACTAGCAATTCAGAAAGGTAGCAGCTCAGGCAATCTCCCCTCCATGGGCCTGGCTTGTATCTCTGAATCCTATCTGTTGAACCAGGGCTGGGAATTATGCATTACCCAGTCACCTGTCACATGTCACACAGATGGGCCGGCTATCAGGAGCACACTGGGAAGAAGAAGAATAGGAGCCTCAAACGCCAAAGTGGAGGAAGGACAGGAGAAGGTGAATGAAGAAAGGAAAAGGGAACGAAAAACAGTGAGATTTTTAGTATGTCAGCTACGGATAGTGCGGAAACACCCCAGACTTGTTCCCCAAGGGAGCGGAAAAAGAATACCCAGAGGACAGACAGGCAATACCAAAGGGAAAAGATGCTGCAAAGTCTGGGGCCCTATCATAGTGAAGCACAAACCTACCAGAGTGGCGAGAACCAAGGGGTGTGGGGGGGGGGGTGGGGGGGTGGGAGTGGCTCCTCACTATGGAAGCCAATCCACACAGATAAGTCAGTCATCTAGATAAGCTGGACACAGCTCAACCATTCCTGCTGGTGCCCAAAATGAATCACTCTACACTAAAGGTTTTCCATAATTTTTCGTTTTTCATCATAAACAGCCTACTGTGATTTCGAAAATAAAAAGGGTACCAGCAAGGCAGACATCTACCGGCAAACAAAGCAAAAAATAATTATTGAGCCAACTTCTTTAAAGACTGCCACTCAAATGTAGCAGAGTACAGATACAGATGTATAAACAGAATGAAGATTAATCATGGGTATGTACATGCACCAGATAGCCGCAACACAAACAATATTGGAAAGGCAGTTATTTCACACTGAACGCTAACAAGAACTTTGTTACAAATTTTACAAAACGAGAATCTTCATAAATGTTGAGTAGCCTAGGAGTCATGGGTAGGCATTGGATGTGGTTAGGTGCCAAGTCTTATGCATTGCAATTGTCTCCGTACAGTTCTCATAGCAATAGGCCCTGCTGCCTTCAAATTCAAAGTGTTGATCATCTGACTCACAGTAGTATGTTGATCACCCCACATAGCTTGTTTCTAGGTCCCAGTTTATCGAACATTTGAGGTCACCTTTATGGTGATTTCTGCCTGTGGAAGCATACTCTTTGTGATAATGTGTATCTGCCGTAAATGCGGTTCATGTCAAAAATCCAAAATCTTGTTTAATCTCCAACAGATGATGACACGTCTACCAATAACTGTAATCTTACATTCAATGTTTGGTCCACTTACTGTGTACTGTCATATTCAATTCTTATTTGTCTGCAGCACACTGCAGATCAAAGCCACAGTTGCAATGCATTTTGGAAATACTGCCATCCTCAATTCAATGTCAGTCACCTGGAAACATGGTGCCATATTCTGTACTCATTTGTATGCAACCAACTGCTCAGGTACTGTGCCTACAGCACTTGTACCTTGAGAAAAGGAGAGATCTAGTTCTGCCATGGACTATTCCACAGTACTGCCACATTTATGCTTTAGAAACTGAATTGTGTGGACATAACGGTGAAAACTGTGGTATCTGTAAAAAGCAGAGCACGCAACACCCTAGACATCTGTATGTCAATCACTGCAAAAAAAATGTAGACAGGCACTGTGGCAATGTTCTTTAGACAAGATTGTTCTGGCATAGAACAATATACATGAATCCATGCTTTGTCAAAATAAGCCACTTGCCACTTCAGTAATAGGCCTCATTTTCATAAAAATCTGTTTGATATGTCTGTTTGGAAATTGTGTTGCCTTTTTCATGCATGATAATTTGTTCCCACAGGTGTAGTGTAAAAACAAATTTCATTCAGTGAACAAATTTCCTCAGAAGTGGAGGATGTACATCATATTGGGGCTGAAGAATAGTGGTAACATATCTTAAGCTGCCAACTATCTTACAGTAAAGCTGTTCACACTGTTGAGCTGTTGTACAGAAACTTCATGCCTGGTAACCACATGAGATGAAATTACCTACCACCTATTAGAACAGTAAATGCATTAACACTGGTAAGAGCGCTGTAGAGTCACAATGGGGCTCCACAGCTCATAGGTGTGATGCTACTTTCATACTTACTTTTATATATCTGTTGGGTTTTTTTGGTGGAGTATTAGGGCGCTGAACTACTGTCATTAGCACCCAGTCACAAATTTAGGTGCACATATAATCTGGTAAAACACAAGGGGGAGATGCACATAAAATAATTAAAAGAGTTAGATGTCTATGGATAAGTCTGTCAAAGTAATAAAACAAAGAACACGAGCAGCTGCTCGAGCGTCATCAGCTAAAATTTCCTGTAGGGTAGAGGGCAGAGACAGGATAACACGAGATTGATTAAAACGGGGACACGACAATAAAAGATGGCGCACTGTCAATGCATTACCACAAGGGCACTGTGGGGCAGGGTCACCGGATAGCAGATACTGGTGGCTAAACCAGCAATGCCCAATCCGCAACCTGGCAAAAATGACCTCCTCTCGCCGAGATGGTCGGGAGGAGGTTGTCCAAGTTGTTGGGAACGGTTTTATGGGCCAGAGCTTATTTTCTTGAAGTAACGACTAAGTATCCCACCATAATGACACAAACCTCTTACAAACAACCCCACTAATGTCAGGCGATGGGACACAAAGGGAGGCTGGCCGAGGCAGAAGGACTGCAGCCTTGGCCACAGCATCAGCAGCCTCATTCCCAGGCACTCCTATATGGCCTGGAACCCACATAAAGCTAACAGGAGAGAAATCATCTGGAAAAGAATGGAGGGATTGCTGGATCCGTTGCACCAAGGGATGGACCGGATATGGAGCTCCAAGGCTCTGAAGAGCACTGAGTGAATCAGAGCAGAGTACATACGGAGAATGGCGGTGGCGGCGGACATACTGAACAGCCTGAGAGAGAGCAAAAAGCTCGGCTGTAAAGCTGGAGCACTGGTCGAGGAGCTGGTATTTAAAGGGGATGTCCCCAACGACAAAGTCACAGCCGACACCATCGTCAGTTTTGGAGCCATCAGTGTAAATAAAGGTGTTATTGGCGAGTCACGCATGAAGTTCGACAAACTGTGAGCAATACACTGAATCCGAAGTAGCCTCCTTCGGGAGCGAGCGGAGTTCAAGATGAATGTGAACCAGAGCCTAGAGCCAAGGTGGTGTCGGGCTCTCACCTCCTCTGAAGATGGTAGGGAGGGCAAAATCCAATTGTCAAAGCAGGGGACGAAAGCGGACTCCAGGGGGCAGCAGGGCAGACACATACAACCCATACTGACGGTCGAGAGAATCGTCGAAGGAGGACTGATAAGAGGGGTGGTCGAGCATTGACAACAAATGGTTCAAATGGTTCTGAGCACTATGCGACTTAACTTCTGAGGTCATCAGCCACCTAGAACTTAGAACTAATTAAACCTAACTAACCTAAGGACATCACACACATCCATGCCCGAGGCAGGATTCGAACCTGCAACCGTAGCGGTCGCCTGGCTCCAGACTGTAGCGCCTAGAACCGCACGACCACTCCGGCCGGCTCATTGACAACAGCCGGCAGGCATACCGACAAAGCAGTACGTCGCGCCGGTAGGTCAATGGTAATTCGGCAGCTTCAGCATAAAGACTCTCGACAGGACTGGTATAGAATGCTCCGGTTGCAAGACATAACCCCCCATGATGGTTGAGGTTGAGATGGCGTAAGAGGGATGGCCGTGCAGACGAGTAGATGAGGCTCCCATAATCCAGCTTTGATCGGACTATGGACCAATATAAGCGAAGCAGGACAGTGCAATCTGCTCCCCCAAGATGAACCACTAAGAACATGGAGGACATTAAGAGAATGTGTCCAACGGGCAGCCAAATAAGAGACATGCGGAGACCAACAAAGTTTCCTGTCTACTGTGAGCACTAAAAACTCTGTTGTCTCCATGAAGGGGAGAACAATGGAACTGAGATGTAAGAATGGTGGAGGGAATGCATTATATCGCCAATAGTTGGTGCAAACCGTCTTCTCTTCAGAGAACTGGAAGCCATTAGCCACACTCCATGAGTATAGGCTGTCAAGACAATGCTGAAGGCAGTGCTCCAGGAGGCATGTTCTCTGGGCACTGCAGTAGATCGCAAAGTCATCAACGAAAAGAGAGCCGGAGACGTAAGGTGGAATGCAATCCATAACGGGATTGATTGCTATGGCAAAAAGGGCTATGCTCAAAACAGAGCCCTGAGGCACTCTGTTCTCCTGGAGAAAGACGTCGGACAATACGGAACCCACACATACCCTGAACATTCGATCTGTTAAAAATGAATCAAAGAAAAGGGGCAGGCGACCACGTAGGCCCCACCTGTGCATAGTGCAGAGGATACCTCCTCCCCAACAGGTATCATAAACCTTCTCCAAACTGAAGAACACAGCTACCGTTTGGCGCTTTCGCAAAAAGTTGTTCATGATGAATGTCGACAAGGTCACAAGGTGGTCAACAGCGGAGCGGTGTCGACGAATGCCACATTGAACATTAGTAAGTAGCCGTCGAGATTCAAGAATCCAAACCAACCGAGTGTTAACCATGCGCTCCATCACCTTACAAGACACAGCTTTTAAGAGAAATGGGGCAGTAACTAGAAGGAAGGTGTCTATCCTTCCCGGGTTTGGGTATGGGAACAAGGACGGCCTCACACTAATACGTGGGGACCTGACTTTCGGTCCAGATGCGGTTATAGGTATGAAGAAGAAAGCATTTAACCTGCCGGAGAAAGGTGTGTCAGCATCTGAACGTGAATGCATCTGGCCCTGGAGCAGAGGACCGGCACAGTGCTAGTGCACGTTCAAGTTCCTGCATGGTAAAGGGGGCCTTATAATCTTCCAGATTCAGCGAGTGGAAGGAAGGTCGCTGAGCCTCTTCTGCCTCTTTTCTGGAAAGGCAGGGTGGTAATGGGTGGAGCTTGAAAAAGCGGCTGAAGGCGTTGGAGACATCCACAGGGTCCTCAACTACCTCATTACCTGAAGGCAGGCTAGGTATCGAGGCCCAACAGCCGGCGCAGGCCACCCCAGACGACATAAGAGGGAGTAAAACTGTTAAAGGAGCTTGTGAAAGAGGCCCAACAAGCTTTTTTGCTGTCTTTGATGACTCGACGACATTGCGCTCGGAGCCGTTTGTAATTAATACAATTCGCCAGCGTAGGATGGCGGCGAAAGGTGCGTAAAGCACGTCGTCGAGCATGGATAGCGTCTCTGCAAGCCTCATTCCACCAGGGGACTGAAACTCGACGTGAAGGAGAGGTAGTACGAGGAATGGAACGTTTGGCAGCATTGATGATAACAGCTGTGAGGTATTCAACCTGACGGTCACAGCTGAGAACATCTTGGTCCAGAAAGGTAGCCAGGGAGGAGTGAAGTCCCCAGTCAGCTATCGGTATGTTCCAGCTCGAGGGATGTGGGGATGGGGTGTGGTGCAGGAGCCGAACGACACAGGGGAAATGATCGCTTGAATAGGTGTCAGATAGGACATACCACTCGAACCGATCGGCGAGATTGGTAGAACAGATCAAGAGGTCCAAGTGGGAGTAGGTATGAGTAGAGTCCAAGATGAAAGTCGGGGCGCCAGTATTGAGGCAGACAAGACTGAGATGGTTGAAAACATCCATGAAGAGGGAGCCTCTCTGACAGGATGCAGGAGAACCCCAAAGGGGATGATGGGCATTGAAGTCGCCAAACAATAAAACCGATGGAGGAAGCTGAGCAAACAGGTGCATTATGTCAGCCTGACTAACTGCAGAGTACGATGGAGTGTAGACAGTACAAACAGAAAAAGTAAAGGCAGAAAGAGTAATACGGACAGCTTTTGCTTCTAGTGGGGTGCTCAATGGGATGGGATGATAATAGACATCGTCCCGAACGAGCAACATTGCCCCACCATGAGCTGGAATACCGTCCACAGGGGTTAGGTCAGATCACTCTGAGGTATAGTGGGTAAAAGCAATACGAGCAGTTGGGCGTAACTTCGTTTCCTGGAGATCAATGACGAGCAGACAGTGCAGATGGAGGAGCAGTTGTAATTCCTCCTGATTAGATCGAATACCTCTTATGTTCCAATGTAATAGAGCCATTGCGAGTCAGAGAAAGGGGGAAGAACTAGTCACCTCGATGGTCGCGAAGGGCCAGGTTTCGAGGGAACATTGCTACAACCGTCGGGAGGCGGATCCTGTTCCATCGAGTCATCACCAGCTGCGCCCACATTCCTGGGTTGGACAGGAGGCAGCATTGTCCACTGGCGACAGGCCTGCGGATCGCCTGGCAGCAGAGCGTCCCGGCGAAACTGAGGACGGTCGGGAGCAGCGACTGTCGGATGGAGCATCAGACGAAACGCGCCGGGGTGGAGAGGGGGATAAAGACGTCTTCTTTGAGGCCTTCTTGGAAGACCAATGAGTCACAGGGATGGTGGGCTGTGGGGGCTGAGCCCGAAGAAAGTCCTCACACTTGGGGTCCTTTTTTGAATGCCGGACCTTGGAAGCTGGGTTGGTTGGTTGGTTGTTTGGGGTTTAAGTGACCAAACAGCAAGGTCGTCAGTCCCTTGTTTCAAATGGGGTCTATTCCGCTAATGTGACATCTCAGGAAAGTCAGAACAATAAAAAGGAAATGGCGAAAAACGTAAAAGGGCAGTCATGTTGTCAATGGTAAAAACAAAATGAGGGAAGTCAGCAAGAGAACGAACCCAACGCTATGCTGAAGCAGCATAGGCAAGACCACCTGTGACTTTAAAGGTGCAACCGCTAGAATGTAGAAGTACGTATGGGAAAAGGAGACTAACCAAACCTTTAAAAAAAGGGGGGTAAAAACAAAGTAAAAGGGGAAGAAAAGAGGATCTTGGTTAGGGAGGTGAGTCGGGAATCTCCAAACATGGCTTACAGTGGGAGACACCCAAACACTCACCGCTCTGCCCCAACACCAGAGAGAGATTAAAAACCTTAAAACTGAGAATAAAAAGCACTTTCCCAGAGGAAACAGGGAACCAGAGAGACCATCCGGGAATCGTCAGCCAACATCAAAGGAAAAGTGTGGGGAAATCTGTACTTAGCACACAGAGCCAAAAGAAGGAGGCAGTCAACCAAAATGTGGGCTATTGACGAAGGCTCCACAACCACAAAGTGGGGGTGGCCTATCACGCAAAAGAAAAGCATGGGTCAGTCTGGTATGGCCAATGCGGAGACGACACAGTGTGGTCGAGTCCTTTCGGGAGAGGCGAAAGGAAGAACGCCATGGGCCTGGTGTCACCTTAATCACACAAAGTTTATTAGACAGGGGAGTAGCCTCCCAAGAATTGGCCCATGACTGTGCGAAGTGGGATTTGATGTGAAGCCGTAAATCCGCTACAGGAGGGGTTACAGAAAACGGGGGGTACGTGACTGCTCCCCCAGCCAAACGATCAGCGAGCTCATTACCCGGGATACCCACATGGCCAGGGACCCAAAGGAAGTCAATGGAACAAGCAGCACGATGAATATCAGCGAGATGGTCATGGATGGCAGAGACCAAGGGACGGCGCGAAAAACACCGGTCAATAGCAAGAAGGCGACTCATCGAGTCTGTACATAACAAAACGCGGTTGTGTTGGGACTGTTTAATAAAGGTACGGGCCTGGGAAATTGCCATCAATTCCGCAGTAAACACCCCACATGTAGGTGGCAGCAGCAGATTTTCCATTCCAACAGAGGATGTGAAGGCATACCCCACATGATCAGTAGATTTAGAGCCATCAGTGTAAAAAACAACAGCATCCCAAAACTCCCATGAAATTTGGCGGAAAAAGGAATGGGACACCATCGGGGGGTGGAATCTTTCGGACCTCAGCGGAGATCCATCCAAATTCGAGGCTGAGGAACTAACCAAGGGGCGTGGAGGGGAGGGAGCGAGGAAGACAGGACAAAGAAGGAAGCTGAAAATCACAGCAAAGAGACGCAAGGCGGAGCCCAACTGGTAAATCTGCCTGAGGGCAGGAGTTGGGTAGGCGACATCCATCGTCTAGAAACAGGATAGAATAGGAAGGATGAGTTGAAGAAGAACGGATAGCTAGTGCATATGACACCAGAAGCTGGGACCGCCGAACAGAAAGGGGGGGGGGGGATCCCAGCTTCATCCAGGAGACTATCAACAGGGCTCGTAGGGAAGGCACCGGTGGCCAAATGGATACCATGATGGTGGACTGGATCCAGCACGTACAGTGTGGAAGGAGCATCTGAACCATAAACTTGACAACCATAGTCCAAGCAAGACAAAACTAGAGCACGATAAAGATGGAGAAGGAGGGAATGGTCCGCACCCCCAAGAGGAGTGGGCAAGGAAGTGAAGGACACTGAGTTTACGGAAACATCCTACCTTCAGAAGTCTGATATGGGGCAGCCAAGTGAGTTTGTTGTCGAAAAGAAGACCCAGGAAACGAAACTGTGGGACCACAGGCAATCGTTGTGCATCAAGATAGAGCTCTGGATCAGGGTGGATCGTAGTACAGCGACAGAAGTGGACCACCCGCGATTTTGAAGGAGAGAACTGAAACCCATGTGAGAGGGTCCATGCAGAGGCAGGCCATATAGTTCCCTGGAGCTGCCGTTCTGCAGATGCCATCGAAGAACAACTAACCCAAATGCAGAAATCATCCACATACAGAGCAGGGGCGACCAAAGGACTGACAGAGGTCACAAGTCCATCGATAGCAATGAGGAAAAGAGGGACACTCAAGACAGAACCCTGTGGGATGCCCGTCTCCTGGGTCCGTGGAGAACTAAAAACAGTACCAACTCTAACACTGAATGACCGATGGAACAGGAACTGGCGGATAAAAATCGGGAAGGGTAAGTAAGATGTGATGGCGCCAGGCTGTGTCATAGGCCTTGCAAAGGTCAAAAAACACTGCAACCAAATGGCGGCGCTGGGAAAAAGCCTGCCAAACTGCGGATTCCAAGCGAAGTAAATGATCGATTGGCGACTGTCCCTCTCTAAAGGCACAATGGTAAGGGGACAATAGATCCTGAGATTCGAGGACCCAATTGAGCCGACGGGCTACCATCTGTTCAAGTAACTTACTAACAACATTGGTCAAACTAACTGGCCGATAACTGTCAACAGATAGGGGGTTCTTACCAGGCTTAAGGACAGGAACCACGATGCTATCCCTTCACTGAGAAGGGAAGTCACCCTGGAGCCAGATATGGTTTAACACCTGAAGATGATGTTGCTGTTGTGGAGCACTGAGATGTTGAAGCAGTTCGTTATGAATGGAATCTAGGCCAGGGGCTGTATCATGAGAAGAAGATAGAGCAGAAAGAAATTCCCATTCAGTAAAAGATTCTGACTCACAAGGTGTAAAACATAAGGTGGAAGCTTCAGCTCGCTGTTTCTGGTGAAGGAAAGCAGCTGGATAGGAGGCTGATGCTGATGCCACTGCAAAATGGGTCGCAAGATGTTCTGCAAGAACTAATGGGTCTGTACAAACGCCATCTGGGAGGTGAAGGCCTGGGAGGGTGGACTGCCGATGGCAACCTTGGAGAGAGTGAAGTGTAGCCCATACCCGTGACAGAGGAACAGTAGAACCAAGGGAAGAAACAAATCGTTCCCAACATATCCGCTTGCTCTGTTTGATTAAATAACAGGCTTTAGCACGGAGGTGTTTAAAGGTAGCAAGGCTGGCTACGGATGGGTGCCTCTTAAAGTGTTGCAAAGCTCGACGGCGATCACAGATGGCAATGGCAATGGCCGTACTCCACCACGGGACTTGCCAGCGACGAAATGGTCCAGATGAGTGCGGGACAGCAAGGCTAGCAGCGCGAACAATCGCGTCAGACACGTCACGTAGGACGTCATCAATACAACCCAACAAAGAGGAAGGAAACACGACCTCTGCAGTCTATAGAGGCCAATCGGTGCGTTGGAAAGACCAACGGGGTAACCTGTCCACCGGGAGCGGGAAGGGAGCGAGATAATCAACAGGAAATGGACATTATCACGAAGGTCGTCGTGTGGCGACCAGTGTAATGAAGGGAGGAGAGAGGGAGAAGAAAGAGAAAGATCAATGGCAGAAAAGGTACCGGCACTGAAATGAGTAGGGGAGCCATCATTAAGAAGGCACAAGTTGTCGTCTGCAACAAACTAGTCTATGAGAAGACCTCGTCTAGATGGAAAGGCACTGCCCCACAAGGGATGATGAGCATAAAAACCACAAGGAGGAGGAAGGGAGGACGAAGTTGCTGAAGGAGGGCAGTTAAGGCAGTGGGTGTAAGAGTCCTGTCAGGAGGGAGATAAAGATTGCAAACCGTGACCTCAGTCTTGGTGGACTCTAACAGCAACCACTTCCAATGCAGTTTGAAGAGGAATCCACGTGCTAGCAATGACTGTACGGACCAACGTACAAACGCCACCAGAAGCCCGCAGGGGTCCGACACGATTTCGACCTGGGGACCGACAGGCCACAGCTCTCTCAGTCTTCGCGTGGCAGCAGACCTTTGGCCTGGAAGGTGCCGGGAAGGGGCATCCTGGGAAAGGCGCCCTTGACCGGCAGACGCTGAGTAAGTCGGACACTTCTCCGGCTGGGGAAGGGGAGCAGTGCCCAGAGGAGAAGGTGTGGGAGCTGCATGGGAGGGGGGGAGGAGAGGGGTCCGGGATGGGAGTAAGGAAGGGGAGGAAGGGGTGAAGATGTAACCAAAGCGTAACTAGATGTCATGGACACAGGGTGAAGACGTGTCTACTTCTTACGGGCCTCTGTGTAGGTTAAACGATTGAGGGACTTATATTCCTATATCTTCTTTTCCTTCTTATATACTGGGCAATCTGGTGAACGTGGAGAACGACTACCATGACAATTTACACACACAGGAGGGGGAACACAGGGACTCCCCTCATGGAGTGGACGTCCAGTCACCACAGAGAGGGGCCTGTGAACAGCGGTAAGACGTGTCCAAAACGCAAGCACTTAAAACACCTCATAGGAGGTGGGATGTACGCCTTCACATCACATCAATAAACCATAATCTTAACTTTCTCAGGGATGGTATCCCCTTCAAAGGCAAGGATAAAGGCACCAGTATCAATGCAATTGTCTTTAGGACCCTTCTGAACATGCCAAACAAAGTGAACACCCCGCCATCTGAGACTGTCCCAAAGTTCCTCATCAGTTTGAAGGATGAGGTCCCTGTGAAAAATCACACCTTGAACCATATTTAGAGACTGGTGGGGGTAATGAACATAGGAATTGTGCAAAGCTGGGTACAGGCACGAAGGGCCGCAGATTGGGCAGCTGAAGCAGTTTTGATCAGCAACGAACCCACCCGCATCTTGCTCAGGGAGTCCACTTCGCCAAACTTGTCTTCAATGTGTTCCACAAAGAATGAAGGCTTGGTATTGGTGAAAGTATCTCCATCAGTCCTGGTGCCAACTAGATAACGGGGGAAAGGTTTTGCCCCTAGCCGACGGGCCTGACCCTCTTCCCAGGGGGTAGCCATGGAAGGGAAGTTTGAAGGGGCAAGAGAAGCAGCACTTGAATCAGTTCCATGCAGAGAGAGAGCCGCAGAAGAACGGTCAGAGTTCTGGACCCATATGCATTTCATTTGCATAGTGTCCGCCCTGATACCACCCACTCCAATCAGAGGCTCTCCTCACGGGCACCACCCAGCCACAGCAAGGGCCGTCTCGCATGGCAGCCATTGCTGGGAGTTCCGATGCTCCAGGATGATGAGCAACCACTCCAAAGCATGCAAGAGGAGGCCACAGCTCAGGTATCAGAAGTGTGATCCCTGTGTGTTCAGGGGGCTCAACCAAAAGGGTACGTAGCGGGCTTGCTACCATGCTGGCTATGCACCCCAGCATCAGACAAGGACGTGAAAGAAAAGGTGGAATTTACTAGGAGGGCGCACGTCTGAAACACTAGGTAAGGTGCTCTTCCCCAAATGGCACACACTACGGAGGAGAAATTTTGTAATGGAGGTCAAACCCCAGAGGGGGATCAGGGAATGCCAAAAGGATGAGATGATTACGCAACAAAGCCGAATTGTAAAACCAACAAAACCAGGAGGATAGTGGGGGCCAACATAAGCAAGGACACCAAGAGAGGGAGAGGAGGGCGAGGGGAAAGGAGTAAGGAGGGGAAAGGAGAGGAAGGGGAAGGAAATGAAGCCCTGGAGAGAAAGAAGGCTGCAATAGCTCGGGGCCCTGTGCTTGCCATGCACATATCCGCAAAAACGTTGTGGACCCCCCTGGGGGGTTAGAAGCCGGGGTCCGTAACGTTTCCCCAATGGATGCCTGAGAAGAGGATCACTTCTCAGGCGGCGGAGGAGGAGGAGGAGGAGGAAGGGTGGCCCCTGGGGCAGAGGGGGCAGGGACCACAAAGGAGGATTTGGAAGGGAGGGATTTGGAAGGCAGAGGCATAGACCCTGGATGGGGTAAGGAGATGAGTAGGGACAGGATAGGGGTGAGGATACTGTGGAAGGAGTGGACAAGACCAAAGCAAACAACGTTGCCAACATCACGGGATGGAGGCGATCATATTTCTTCCTTTCCTCAGAATAAGACAGACGGTCCAAGGTTTTCAATTCTTTTATCTTCTTCTCCTTCTGATAGACAGGGCAGTCGAAAGATCTAGGCGAGTGGAGGCCAGGACAATTGACACACCGAGGTGATGGGGTGCATGTATGTCCCTCACAAAGAGGACGTCCACAATCGCCACAAAGGGGTTCAGCTTCGCACCTTGGTGACATATGCCTGAAGTGCAAACATCGAAAGCATCGCATAGGAGGTGGGATGTAAGGTCGCACGTCGCACTGGTAGTACATCACCTTTACCTTCTCTGGGAGATCATCGCCCTCAAATGCGAGGATAAAGACCCCAGTGTCGACGCTATGATCTTTGGGGCCGCGCTGGACTCGCCGGATGAAATGCACGCCACGGCGCACCAGGTTGTCCCTAAGCTCATCAGATTGCAGCAGGAGGTCCCGATGTAAAATAATCCCCTGCGTCCTATTGAGCGCCAGATGTGGGACAATGGACACTGGGATGTCCCTTTGGTTGGTCGCATGCCTGGAGCGCCATCAACTGTGTAGCGGAGGTGGTATTTATGAGAATGGACCCCGAACGCATGTCACTAAGAGCCTCGATTTCTCCGAAGATATCCTCGGTACGCTGTACAAAGAACATGGGCTTGGAGGTGGCGAACGCCCCCATCGGTCCGAGAACAGACTAAATAGTGGGGGAAGTATTTCGCCCCAAGCTGGCGGTCCTGTCCTTCCTCGCAGGGAGTGGCCAAGGGGTAAAAGGCAGAAGGACCAGAGCCACAGACGGAGACAGAACCTTTCTTCTTAGAAGACGCGGCCGCAGAGCGACCTGATGCATGTTGACGCTTCATCTGCAAAACGCCCGCACCGAAAACGCCCCTCACCGATACCACCCACTCTGACCAGGGGCTCTCCCCACAGGCGCCACCCAGCCTCAGCAAGGGCCACCTGGCAGTATCAACATTGCTGGAAGTCCTGATGCCCCAGGTACACGGGCATCTACTCCTTGGCTTACGTGGAGAGGTTGCAGCTCAGATATCGGCAGTACGATCCCTGTGTTGTCAGGGGGCTACAACCTAGAGGGTACATATGACTACCCCACCACAAGGGGCTGGCTACCGTGCTGGATTTCGGGTGCCATGGAAAGTCCATCATGATCGAAGGTGCAGATGGGGACGCACTACGGGCGTAACCTATGCCACCCATCAGGTGTTTAGGCCCAAATTGATGAACAGTGGGTGCAGTTACGACGCCGTTACAATGATGAGTGTCAAGGTCTTAGTGCACTGAGGACCGGTGATAAAACACGTAAGGTGTCCTTCCCAAAAAGGCTCGTACTTCTGTAGAATTTTAAAAATGGAGGTCAAACCCCAATGGGGACCATCACACTGAAGGCCAAAACGGTTGAAAATCCTTTTAGTCGCCTCTTACGACAGGCAGGAATACCTTGGGCCTATTCTTACCGCAGACCCGCAGGGGGATATTTGTTGGTGACAGCATGTGTTGGCATATGACTGAAAATAAGGGTTAAGAAAGCTGAATCTAAATCTTGTACTGGTTAATGGCTGTAAAATTAATATAAAAAACAAATGATGCATAATGTCCCTAGTAAGTTGTTTCTCAAATTTATTGCAAATTAAATGCACCAGTGGCAAGCTGTACATGTAACGTTCATGGTGCAACAAAAGTATCTTACTGATTTTCCTATCACGACATGCACTGAAGCTGTCATCCAGTGACAGAACAGGAAGTGTAGAGGAAAAGAGAAGGAAAATTCATTGGATCTAAACCACAAACCTCATCTGCTCTACTAAATGAGGTGTGATCTTTTAGAGAGATTTAAATTTGTCGATATATGTGGAACAAATGCCACCATGACAAATGGTTTTAGCTGGGATACCCAGCACTTTAAATAACAGCAGCCTCATTCTGTTTTCCTATCCCCTTGTCGGACTGTCTGCTAGCTATGCAGTCCATTTCTCTTCAACATAAGCTGTTAACCTCTAGCAAAGTTGGTACGTTTTTGCATTGTTCATAAGCTCACAGAATTTCTGCCATACAACACATTTATCACATTTCCCAGGCATTTATACTGTGTACATGTTGCTGCTTTTCCACTGGCATAGATATTCCGATTCCACTAATCTCAGTATTACATACTTCTTGCCACAACTTGCAAACAGAAAATTGGACATTTAATATTTGTTTTGTGTATTCTTTCATCCTTTGCCTCGGCAATGTCATTGCTTTCTAATCAACAAAATAATTTAATTTTGTTAACAAGTTTCCACCAGCCCATAGCATTGAGCACAACTTTAACTGGAACATGGCTGTGTCTAGTCATAAGATATAGTTGATTCCTACTGCTGCTTGGTATGTGTTTCACATTGCTGACTAATACATTATTTTTGAAGGTGGTAGTTTAAGTACTATGGCTACATGACACTGTAAGTAGACAGGTATGTCATTCTGCCTGCAAGGACTGCACACCTTGAGGAGAAGTTGAGGGGCAGAGAGAAAGGGCAAGGACGAGACAGGCAGAGAGAGTGGGTGAGAAGATGGGAAAATGGTGGGTGAGGAGGAGACAGAAGAGTGACAAAGGAGGAGATGGAATGATTGTGGTAGGAGAAGATGGACTAACAGATTGGAATATATACTTACCCTGGCAATACCACGAACTCAGCTGGTTACTAATATACTGCTGATCTCTAGAAAATTCACGATCTATGATTATTTCCATTAGCCAGTGACTTTTCTTATTCTACATGCAATATTAGTTATGTGAATGCTGGAAATGTTATCCAGATCATCCCACCCCAAACTTAGTCTGGGATCCTCACTGATACAATCTCTGTGGCAAAATACTCCCAACAGACCTACAAGAAAATAACAAAGAATATTCGAATTAATACAGCTTGTGCAAATCTGTCCATACAAAGACATAATTTGCTGACCAGCTTTTCTAACTCACATTCCCATGATTCCACCTTGTGGTACATTTCACTGTGCTCTTTGCAGAGACACTGACAGCTCTCTCCTACACTGTATACTTCACAGCACAGCACTTACTGACCCTGACCATCATCTGGCAACCTAGAAATTTGCCACGAGTTGCGATGATGTGCTTCTCCCATCCACACACCATTTATCACTCGTCTTCAGCCTTCACCTGCCTATTGTTGCCTGCATTTATCCACTTATCTTGTTCTCACACTCACAGCTTTAGCTCAAACGAGTTCAGGCATTTGACACCCATTACTGGACAATGTATTCTTTTGACTTCTCCTCCTCTCCAATCATCATTAGTGTCTTGCACTGGACCCAAGATAATGTCCAAGAGTTTCAGCCTACAAAATTTGTTTTGCATTGCCTGCCTGTGTCACAATCAAGGACCTGGTTCTAGAAAGCAACAGGGTAATTTAATTAAACTCTATACAGAATTACTTTAGGACTGGCAGCTAGATATGAGATAGTGTGGACACATTCAAAGACCGCAGATCATACATTCACTCTATCCCAAGGGATACACCTTCACCACACTGCCAATATACTAGGCAAGTGTAGTACAGTTCAGTTTTAGGCAGCTTGCAGTCTTATGGAATCGCTCACTGCACTATGAGTTTCTGTTTGTGTTCATTTTGTACACTTATAGGATTGAAATTTTACCTGTCATTACTGTTATCAGTTCTGGAGTGTGCAGTGCTTAAGAATGTTAAAAGCAACTTCAGCAAAAGATATTCAATGGATATATCGATATCACTCTTGTTCAAGGCATTGCTACAGAAAACCAAAATCAGTTGAGATAAATGGTTTGTGCATAATCTGCCTACATCATCAACATCTGTTGTTGATAGTGCTCCCAAATGTTCTGTTGTTGACGACAACATTATGCTAAAATAAGAGGAGGAAATTATTGGCTTCAGCATCTGTAAGTGGAAATAAGTGAAACATTTAAAAAGATGGAGCATATAAATCCAATACCTCTCCATAAACCGCAGTTGCCCACATACAAAAACTGACAGGCTGTCAAAAACATACAGCCATAAAATAATTAGGCTGACAAGTTCTCACTGGCACTTCAACCCAACAGAATTGATATGGACCTAAATTGACAGTTATGTTGCAAAACAGTGATGAAACAAGTAAAAAAGGTACACTGTCCACAGTTGGGGAACTCAGTAATGAAGCTGTTAGGAAAATTACCAGGGAATGTGAGGTGCATTTACCTGCAGAGCAGATTGTATTTTCATAAATTTTAATTGTTACTAAGAATGCTGTTACTAGCAACTACAGTCAAATGAAGTGCACCTCAGGAATTCAGCACTAATGACACTAACAAGATCTTCATTGTTTCCATCATAATTGTTGCAATTGGAAGGTAGTGAATGATGTTATCACTACTCTTCTTACTTTCATACTTAAATTTCCATACCTCTACCAAAATGGGTACCTTTCTTGCTACAAAGATTTGTAATGTTTGATCAGAAAATGTAATGTCATGTTAACTGTAAATGCTGTGCTGTGTTTCTCTCAACAAAACAGATGACTGATACCTTATCACATGAGCAGAGCATCACACACAATGTTTAATTTAAATTAATCTTATGTTAGACATCTCTGATAGAGTTTGGAGCTGTTGAAAGTAAGATATATTCTAAATATCTTGTTAACACAATTTGGACATTTACACTTAGTAACAAAGTTTCCCTGTAAGTCAAATTTTCAGGAATATTGAACAATGTCTTTTCAAAAATATTCTGCATATAAAATTAAAAATTTATTGCCACAAACACATCTCAAATGAGAATGTAGTGAAACTCTTCCAGAATCTATTGATCCCACTTCCACCTTTGTACACTGATTAGTATGCAAATTTGAGCGTATTCAATGAAATGTCAGATCATGCAAACAGTCAGGGAAGAATGAAGCAACTTCATTTTGCCTCTCCATGTGTTCCTGCTCTAGTGTCAATCCCAAAGTAATCGTGAGGAGAATATACATCACATGCCTCAGTTCTAATTTTAGTGGAGATTGTGATTTTACACAATCATTTTCACAATTTCAAAGTTACTGATGTACTAATGCTATAGTGCTTTACATTCAGCTGTCGCTTGTACCCATGTGTCAACAGTTCTCAATGGTGGCAAACATGAAATTCAGTATGAAGTGGCACACACTGCATTACTCCGAAAGGTAGAACCACCACATCTGTTTCCTTGGATAATGCCCTACAGACCAACTTTCATACATGCTACAGACAACCATTTTAGCTCTGGAATTTGCCATGACTGTGCCAAGCACAGATTCTCCCATTCAATATATCACAGTTATTTCTCAAGTATTATGTTGAATGCACTTGGACAACGGCAACGATGTTTTTCAACACACTCCCAGTGCTGTGCAATCATTGTCTGTGAGTACTGTGATCTTGAAGAAATGGATTCCTTATTCTCTCATAATCTCTCCCAAATGTGTCTCACAATAAATGTGTGATTATAGTCCATATCCCTGTCTATTAATATCTGATTCTTTGTACACCTACATCTACACTAGACTAGTCACCTAATGGTGCATGCCCGAGGGTACTGCTGATACCACTACATCCATTACTTCACCATTTCCTATTCTATTTGAAGGTGGTGTTTGGGGAGAACAATTGCCAGGAAGCATCTATATTAGCTCTAATGCCTCCTATTTTGTTGCCACAATTATTTTGCAAGATATACCCATCAAAAAAGCACTTCTTTATCTACTAGTTTAGAGTTGCCAATGCTTGATGAGGTTCCACAATTGACTACATAACAAAATTAACTACACTCCATTTAAAGTTCCTATAAAATATGTATAATAGTAGCATTTTTCCCCAAGTGAGAAGAAAACACATCTGACTAGTTCACTACCTCATGTCTTAACACTTGTCCTATCATCCTGTCCCTTCTTTTCGTCAGCATTTTCCATACATTTCTTTCCTCGACTGTTCTGCTGAGGACTCCATATTCCCTCTAAGTTCACTTAATTTTCAGCAGCTTTCTCTAATCCCACATCTGAAATGTGAGAGTTCTGTTCTTTTTCATTTTCCAATCACGTCTACCCAGTAAAAATTCTAATACTCACCACAACTGATCTTAGTCCACAGAGCTGGATACCATTACAAAACATAGATTTCTACTAAGTATTACAAATTTTTATAAATAGCATTAAATTTAACTGTAGGCTTTCCCAGCGTAAACTGTTGATGAAGGTTTCTCGGGTCTCCAGTCGGGTGGTAGCATTGATATCTTGCAATGTTTTTGACAAAAAAGGAGATGAATGACACCAGAGCCATGGTCAATTTGACTGGAAAAAAACTGGCTGCTGCCATGATCGCAGTCCTCAAGAATTTTGTCCCCATCCTCAGAACAAACTTGAAATGAGACATTATCAGTGGCGTGGAAGAAGCAGTACAAAGGCTTCCCAAGGAGGAAGCAGAGGAAGTCACATGGGAAACTTCCAGAATAATCGACAGATTTCAATTGCCTAAAAATAACATCTGCGGAAGAACGAGCAGCTCTTTGGTCCCTTAGAGATGACCGTGAAATAACAATCCTACCAGCAGACAAAGGGAATGCTACAGTGCTATTAAGCACTGGCGAATACCAGCAGGAAACCTCCTGCAACAAGATGAGGCCTACAAGAGGCTGAAGACGGATCCTACCCTGACGATAAGTAGAAAGACGATAGCTCTGCTTAAGAAATCTGACTTACCAGAGCCAATGAAAAAGCACCTGTACCCCAGAGCACCAGCAATACCAAGCCTCTATGGACTCCCTAAGACCCATAAGGAAGGGGTACCTCTGGACCAATTGTAGACTGCAACTCTCACTGTTACGGACTTGCTAAACTCCTAGAAACACTGCTCAAACCCCTTGTGGGGGACTGCAGACACCATGTGAGAAACTCGGCCAAATGCGTAAAAATACTCAGGGACATGTGACTACAAATGGAGGACCTACTCGTGAGCTTCAACGTGACGTCGCTTTTCACAAAAAAGCCCCTTCAACACTCGTTGGCAGTTTTAGCCCAGCACTTTGACCCACAAACAGTCAGGCTCTTCAAACAAGCACTAACAACCACCAACTTTCAGTGCCATGGGGAATTCTTCGAACAGATTGATGGTGTGGCCATGGGCTCCCCACAGGCTCCTGTGATTGCAAACCTCTATATGGAACATTTCGAGGTGGTGGCTCTTCAAACTGCCAGATAGAAACCAAAGCACTTCTTCAGCTATGTCGATGACACTTCTGTCATGTGGGGACATGGCAAACAGGTGTTAGATGAGTTTCTGCAACACCTCAACAGCATCCATCCGAACATCAAATTTACAATGGAAATGGAGGAAAATGGCTGGCTCCCCATCCTTGATATTTTAATTAAGAGGAAGGCAGATGGTTCACTAGGCCATGCAGTACATAGGAAGAAGACACACAGACCTATACCTTCATGCAACAAGCTACCACCATCCAGCACAAAGACAAACAGTACTGACCATCTTGTTACATAGGGTGCATGCCATCTGTGACAAAGACAGCCTACCATCTGAGCATTAACACCTGAGGGAAGTCTTTCACCAAAATGGCTACAGTCTAACACAGATCAACAGAGCACTTCAAAGGAAGAAGGAAGCAGTGAGAACCCCAGAAAAAGATGATGAAGAAGAAGGAGACTATCTCGCATTCCTTCCGTACACGGTTCCGCTCCCGGTCAAAATTGCATGACATTTGGGCAAACAATATCAAAAGCATTCTCCGACCACCATCAAAGACCAGGGAGCTCCTAGGTTCTACCAAAGATCCGCTGAACCTTAACACACCAGGAGTATATATAGCATACCATGCAAATGCGGAAAACAATACACTGAGCAAACACAGCACTGTATATCTAAATGCTGCGGAGATCATATCAGATGTGTGCGACCAGGCCACACAGAAAAATCAGCCACAGCAGAACACACTTTTAACTTCGAAAACATGAAAGTACTGTGCTGAACATCTGGCTTCTGGGAAAGCATTATCAAACAATCCTTAGAAATAAGGATTCACGACAATCTGGTCAACAGATATGATGGATAGCAAATCAGCGCACCATGGAACCCTCCGATAGTGGCAATCCATCGGGAGCACGACCGTCAACGAACTCCACTGAGGACACAGACATAATGCTTACACTGATAACCGAATGCGGCCACCATCCCAACCACTGCAGCCACCCGAGGTCTAGTGGAGGTGGGTGCTGGCACATATAAATAGCCCACTCCCCACGAATCTCGACACTACGCCAGAAGACGGGTAATATGACTTCCTGAAACATTGCATGGTATCAATGCTACCATGTGGCTGGAGATCTGACTAACCTTCGTCAGCATTAAATTTAGTACACTACGGTGATAGTTAATCAAACTAATATGGAATTTCACAGACTATCAGCATAATGTACTAAATTTAATGCCGTTTACAAAAATTCTTGCTATCACGTTTTCTCTTTGCAAGCAGTTTGAGATAAGCAATGTTCCATTACACTGTAAATTTATGCCATACATACTAGATAACCCATTGTCTTTACACAGAGCAAACACAATTCCAGTAATGCAGTTTGTTTTTCATTAAATACTTCAGCGAAAAGAAATAGTATGACAAACACCATACTTATCTGATGACATACTGCTTACAGTTGATTGCTTTACCTCTTACATCTTACATCTTTTCTATTATAGAACTCTGACAGAGACAAATAAATTGATAGCTGCTGCAAGGAAGTCATCTTTGGTACATTTGTTCCAAGAACGAATTTGAGGCATTCATTATTTATATGTACAATAAAATTACCATGGGTTACAGTTAATAAACTTATGTTTCCTACTAGTTTCATTCAAATACCATTACACACAACCGAACAATATACCTACAGTCAATTGAAATTCTATAAACATTCTGGAGGAGTGCTAATATCCTAGGTTTTAAGGTTTCTTCATTTATGATCACTGAAATATACTGCACCCAATGCATCTCATGATATTCATACAGTACTTCATGCACAATACATCACTGATGTGAAAACTTACATCACGCTCAATGCCATCCTCCTGTTTCAGTTCTAGGTCTTGCTTTATATGGAGACTAGGCATTACAATCTTTAGCGGACCTTCAAGAAACTGAAAAAAGAAAGAATGGCATATTCAAAGCTTCTGTCCCTTGCACTTGATTGGTGCTTACACATCATGTGGGGCTAAAAACCTATTGGTCACATGTATTCACTTACTGGCATTAGGTAACAAGAAACTGTGTCATGTTAAATTAGATTTACTTTCATTCCAATTGATCCATACATTGGAAATCAAGACTGTTTAATTTGGAGATAGACACATCAGACATCAACCAAACAACAAATTATTTCATCATTGCCAAGTAGGTACTCCTATTACACACACACACACACACACACGATATTATTTTTCTCAACAAAAATTTTGCTCATTTTGCAAGGGAGACATGTTATTGTGGGTAGTTGGCTCAAAGAAAATTGCACTAATGCAATACCATTTCATTTCATGGAAAAAATTACACAGCGCCATGTAAAATATCATGGTAATTTTCTCCTTTTCACCAGTACCACTGTCATCCCATTCCATTCATTATTTGACCATTTAAATAGTGTGCTACCATTGTAATTTGATTTGAGGCAACTCTGCCAGGGATGGTCCCAGTCACCAGCATTGACGCAAGGCACTTAGCATGTCAGGATTTGCGTAAGCAGGCAGACATTTCTGGGTATCATTAAGCAAATCATACTATGTGACAAATCTTAGAATTTCTACTGTTTTACTGCAACATTTATTCATTATTGTGAGGAACTGAATAAATTTATCTGCACAGAAATGCACTGTATTTGCTTATGAATGGAAGATGTTGATTACTCACAGTATTTATGTAGGTGCCAACATGAATTATTATTATTATGATATTTGCAATTGCATGACTTGAGAAACTCCAGTAACATTACTAAACTGAACTGTGTGCTGTATGAATGAAGCCAAATAGAGAACCTTTTGCGTTTGAAGTGTACAGGAGTAGGAAAAACCGGTCAATTGCCTGCAAAATGCTTGGTGAAGTGTGATGTGGTCAATGGCTTCAAGCTTGTGATACAATTCTATTGAGCTCTCCACTCTTTTCGCAAGTCCAAGATCAACTGCAAGCTCTCTTATTACATGTAAAATACTGGTTCAGATGCTAACTCCTTTATAAAGTAAAACATAAAATTTTACAAAACAAAAGTTAGTTTTATGTAACCTAAGCTTTCTGTTATAGTATTTGATTAGCTTTAAATTCTATTCCTCTACCCTACTATTTAACTTATTTTTACTGTGTAATGCAAATATTCACTTTTTGTTTCCGTTTTAGATATTGCACCTGACATTACTAATATTTATTGGAAGTCAGAACTATGACTTGTTCAAATGGAATTCACATTGAATCACTTGACACATCACAATAGCATTTCTTGATTTTTATTTTGGAATTTAAGTTACTTCAATCAATTTATTATAAATAGAATCTGCAAGAAAATAGAACTGGCCATTTATGAGAAACTCCAAATATCATTTGGGCATTTGAAAGTATCCATTACAATCGGCTGACAGCAGAACTTTCAATTACATGAAACGTAATTTGGTTCATATGACATTATAATTATGACATAGGGGTGTTTTGACACCATGGAATAATGTCACAGACCACCACAATAAGGAAACTGTTGACAGTAGTGTGGGGTGAGTCATGGCACCATGTCGATGACTGCATCAAGTACATGTCTTGACAGCTACAAGTTTGGAGATGGTACTTCGGTTTTGCCCAGTGTGAATGTGGAAACACTGACGCAGCAATCTAGTTAAAATGCTTCTCACTACTATTTTGCACATGGAAGCCACGTAAGTTCTTTGCAAAGTTCTTTTTATTTATAAAGTTAAAAAACACCTCAGACAGGAAATGAAGTTATGCATCTGCAACCCTGGAGGAAAATATGACCATCCAAGATAAGCTGGTACAACTTTTTTCATGGGCCATCCCCTCTCCAACCCCTAAGTGTATATTGGTAACACCTGTTGCAGGCTGTAATGGGAAGTTATGATGGCTAAAAAGCCGATTTATGTAGCGAATGACATTTTTAATTCAATGGAGAGACAAACAGTGTTTAATCTAACAACTACCTTGACATATCAGATGTTAGAGTGGGATCAAAGTGAATGTTCACAGAAAAAGCCTGTCTGCAGTGGCCAAAGAAAAAAAAAACCTGTAACACTTAATGTAAAACTGGGTTTTCATCAATTATTTTTGCACTCTTCTTTCCAATATTGATTTGTATCCAGCAGGACTGTGGACAAAAACAGGAAATAAGGGAAAAGTGTCAGTTTTGAGCCTAACCTAAACCTCAGAGAAGGCTGTCACAACATAGATCCATCTCTGAGAGAAAGCTGTTAATAGTATTTGAAAAGAGGCAGTGAACACTGCTCTACACCCCAATACAAGAACCTCTTGTAAGCAGCAGAAGAACATGAAGATACGACTATGCATACAATACCACTCACCAAAACCAGAATTGTATATCAGATAAAATTAATAAAATTTCAAAATCAAAGTTGCACATGTGTTCTGTATTAACACATATATGATTATATTACATTAGCAGAATTGTCAACTTGTATCAAAAGCATGCTGTGAAGTAAAGGCCATCCACAAAATGATTACTTTGTATATTAATGGCAGGACTGAGCTGGTTAACAGCTGTGCATTGTCTATGATGTAATATCCTCCCAGTCTATGATGTAATATCCTCCCATTGGCTGACAACAATCTGGTCCAGAGACATGTTAGAAGTATCTACTTTGTACTATAAACTAGTGCAGTATGTGGACCACTGTTTGTGAAGTTTAGCTAATAAACCTGTCCACAGGAGTAGGTGACTTGAGGAACTATGTTATTAATGGGGGCACATAAAAGCTAATTCAAGGTAACGTATGTCCATCTAAAGTACCTGCACTTATGTCTCCATGGCAAGGACTAAGGGATGACAGAAGCCCCTGGTTCCAGTCAAGATGCCACAGGCTCATAAGCTTTACAGTGTTCTTGACTTTGCTGGTTTGTCTTCAGTCAAAAGGAAAGGGAGGGTACTGGCTCCATGATGTGCAGAGTACTGTTGATTGGGCACCCAAACCAATGCAACTCGCTTATTTAGGCCTGAAGAATGCCTCACTGCAGCATCCAACCAAGCAGTGAGGGGTTGCTCTTCACTGTGAAATTCAGTGTTAGAAGAGTGAGACTCAGACACACAGCAGCCTTGTGTAGTGATACACACCACTATGAATAAATGTGGTGACACATACCACTGTGGAGAAGTTGATGCATATCCCTACACCATCTTTCCAACAAATGATACTAGCAACTCTTGAGTTACTTATGTAACAAGATTAGAAAAATAAAATAATGTTTTGAGTATAAAATTACAGGGAATAAGATGCATGTCAACATCTTGTGTTCGCCAAAGTTCCATCTGAGATGTGGTATTCCAATGGTGAGTTTGAGTAATGTATAGTACAATTACTGGAATTTCTGATCCACCTGTTACAGAAACTTTTTGTTTATAAATGCCCAAAAATGTTTCAGCATTTTTCTGCCATCATCAGTGAGTACTTTTATTCAGCTACATGTTTCAAGATCTCATAACAATTTATGTCTTTTCACTATTACCTAACTTTTCTATATTTCTAGTTTATATATGATCCTCTATATCTTTCTACGTACTGATAGATTATCATCTGCAACTAAATTATGTTCCTGTGAGTTTGGTGGGCTAGTCACCAAATCCCTATCTATGAAGCAATTTTGTTGCACCACAAAATTTCATATCCACTTCGTAGAACTCCACTCACAAGCTGTAATTCTTTTCTTTACTGAGAACAATGCTTATATTCCTGCGTCAATCACTATTTATGATCACTTGGGTTTCACACTAAGTTGGAACTTCTCTCTCTCCTCTGCCTGTGCCACAGTGAAGGTTCCAATAAGAATATTTTTTGATTTTATGATGATCTCAGCTCCCTATTTTCTGATCTGTGTTATTCAGTGGAAGATGATAGGATACCTCTACAAAGCCCATGAGGGCATTATGGTCAAGAAGGAACTAAACAAGTAGCAGGTTATATGCAGAACGCATTTTTTAGATTATAAAACCACCTGTAAAGACAATAAGCAGGTAAATGCTGATCTAAGTGTGGATCACCTAATTTTGGTACTCAGGAAAATACATCTCAAATGTCACAAAAACTAATGCAAACCCAATGTAAAAGTGAAGCTTTCAACAACTTGGAGGTAGTTGTGTGATTGGGTTGAAGAGTTCGTAGATAGCAGAACGTATCACGTCATTCTCAACGGAGAGAAGTCTTCCGCAGTAAGAGCGATTTCAGGTGTGCCACAGGGGAGTGTTGTAGGACTGTTGCTATTCACAGTATACATAAATGACCTTGTGGATAACATGGGAAGATCACTGAGGATTTTTGCGGATGATGCTGCAGTATATCGAGAGGTTGTAACAATGGAAAATTGTACTGAAATGCAGGAGGATCTGCAACGAATTGATGCATGGTGCAGGGAATGGCAACTGAATCTCAATGTAGACAAGTGAAATGTGCTGCGAATACATAGAAGATCCTTTATCATTTAGCTACAATATAGCAGGTCAGCAACTGGAAGCAGTTAATTACATAAATTATCTGGTAGTAGGCATTAGGAGTGATTTAAAATGGAATGACCAGATAAAATTGATCGTCGGTAAAGCAGATGCCAGACAGATTCATTGGAAGAATCCTAAGGAAATACAGTTCGAAAACAAAGTAAGTAGGCTACAACACACTTGTTTGCCCACTGCTTGAATACTGCTCACCGGCGTGGGATCCGTACCAGATAGGGTTGATAAAAGAGATAGAGAAGTTCCAACGAAGAGCAGCACGCTTCATTACAGGATCATTTAGTAATCGCGCAAGTGTTACGGAGATGATAGATAAACTTCAGTGGAAGACTCAGCAAGAGAGATGCTGAGTAGCTTGGTATGGGATTTTGTTGATGTTTTAAGAACATATCTTCAGGAGGAGTCAAACAGTAAGTTGCTTCCTCCTATGTATATCTCGTGAAGAGACCATGAGGATAATATTAGAGAGATTAGAGCCCACACAGAGGCATACTGACAATCTTTCTTTCCACGAACAATACGAGACTGGAATAGAAGGGAGAACTGATAGAGGTACTCAAAGTACCCTCCGCCACACACCATCAGGTGGATTGCGGAGTATGGATGTAGAAGTAGAAGTAGTTATTAACATCTTAGTGCTCTATTAGGCATTGTCTTACTGGATGTGGTATGCCACTGGCTTCCTCCAACTTCTGAACTCACTGACATAGTAAGTTACATGAAGACCTAGAGCTTCACACTGGAATGGAAACTGTAATTTTCCACATAGAAAAAGTGACAGATGATGCTTGGGACTGAACCCAAAACACTTCAATTTGTAGCCTCACACCCATTCAAGAAGCAATCCTCTTACTCTTAGAAAAGTATGTACGCATTCAAGACAAGATCCAGAGTTTCATTAACTAACAGTGGCATTACACACACAATACTGGAAGGAAAACTAGAAATGATTAGCTACAAAATCTGATATTCCATACAGAGGACCGTTTAGAAAGATGCACCACAGAATGCAGGCAGTAATAGCTTTATCATAATGAAAAATCAGTACTGTACAATGAAATAAATCTGCATTTATCTCATTGCATGTTACTGAAATTTGAAATATGCATAAAGATAAGTATCAAATGTGAGGGGAAAATAATTTTAAAGTGTCAAATGTGATGTGGGAAAAAAAAGAACATTTGAGTTCCAACATCCATCCATCATAGTAGATTAATGCTTAAGATATAGTCTGGTAAATATTGTATACAATCGAATTTCTCTATCATACTGCAGTGACAGTATATATATATATATATATATATATATATATAAAAAGAAAGATGATGAGACTTACCAAACAACAGCGCTGGCAGGTCGATAGACACACAAACAAACACAAACATACACACAAAATCTAGCTTTCGCAACCAACGGTTGCCTCGTCAGGAAAGAGGGCTGGCTCTGAGCACTATGGGACTCAACTGCTGAGGAAAGAGGGAAGGAGAAGGAAAGACAAAAGGATATGGGTTTTAAGGGAGAGGGTAAGGAGTCATTCCAATCCCGGGAGCGGAAAGACTTACCTTAAGGGGAAAAAAGGACAGGTATACACTCGCACACACACACATATCCATCCATACATACAAGATGGATATGTGTGTGTGTGTGCGCAGGACAGGTATACACTCGCACACACACACATATCCATCCATACATACAAGATGGATATGTGTGTGTGTGTGCGCGAGTGTATACCTGTCCTTTTTTCCCCTTAAGGTAAGTCTTTCCGCTCCCGGGATTGGAATGACTCCTTACCCTCTCCCTTAAAACCCATATCCTTTTGTCTTTCCTTCTCCTTCCCTCTTTCCTCAGCAGTTGAGTCCCATAGTGCTCAGAGCCAGCCCTCTTTCCTGACGAGGCAACCGTTGGTTGCGAAAGCTAGATTTTGTGTGTATGTTTGTGTTTGTTTGTGTGTCTATCGACCTGCCAGCGCTTTTGTTTGGTAAGTCTCATCATCTTTCTTTTTAAATATATTTTTCCCACGTGGAATGTTTCCCTCTATATATATATATATATATATATATATATATATATATATATATATATATATATATATATATATATATATATATATATATATATATATATATATATATACCTAAAAACAAAGATGATGTGACTTACCAAATGAAAGTGCTGGCAGGTCGACAGACACACAAACGAACACAAACATACACACAAAATTCAAGCTTTCGCAACAAACTGTTGCCTCATCAGGAAAGACGAAAGGAAGTGGGTTTTAAGGGAGAGGGTAAGGAGTCATTCCAGTCCCGGGAGCGGAAAGACTTACCTTAGGGGGAAAAAAGGACGGGTATACACTCGCACACACACACACATATCCATCCACACCTTGCAAAACATGAAACAAAAAATGAAAACCCCACAACTTCTGAACAAAAATGTTAGAAAATGGACCAAAGACAACTCTACAAAGGCTAGTTGACAATGATGCACGTGGTAGCAAAACGGATGACAGTAACAGAAAAGTCATAATTACAATGCTTTGCCTTAAAAAGTTTCTCCACTAAAGAACATAAAAATGCATTTCACATTTTTGGCTGCAGCATGGATACTAAAATGACAGATACATAATTGACTAAGGTGGGGACAGGAGTGAGAAGGAAAAACCAAACTTTTTCTACACAGTAGACCACTAGACCTGAAGTGGCAGCCATCAGATTAAATAAAACAAGTGGATCTTGCAGAACAACCTCTGGCAATTGAAGTGTTACTTTATGGAACAGTGGCTTTTCATGGGAACAGAAAAATGCACAGATCATTTCAGTTTGTAAGAAGAGGCACAGGAAACATGTTCGGAGCTAAAGACCTGAACAGCAGATAATTTTGTTCTCCTATATGATTTTGGAAAGAAAACAGTTCTGCAAGAACCTACAGTCATTGATCAATTAAAATCAGTTGCCCTATTCACTCACAATTCTGCTGCAATGCAGTCAGCCAATACAATTTTGGATACCAGATAAATTATGCTGATCAGAAACATTCACAATTTGATTCAATGACTGCCTGATATTAGAGAATTGTCTATGAAACAACACACGTAAAAATTTATTTTGGCTGCACTGATGAGTTAAACCTGGATTTCTTGCATTTTATGGGCTATCACCTTAACCATTAAGGACACAGCCCTGCAATAATAAGAACTTGACTGAAAATGGTATCTTGCAAATCATCCTCTTCAATTTCCTTCAGATTTAGACTATTTGGAGTTTAGTGCTGCAACATCAATTTCCTAAACCAGCACTATGCAGTTACCAAAGAACTACAAAAATTTGACTTTGATGATCAGAAGATTTCTGAGTGCTGTCAACTAAAAAATATTTCCTAACTATTAACACAATTGCTGGTAATTGAGACTATAGCACAAAAGTGCCTTAATGAAAAAGCTGCTGGTTCGAATCTTCTAGTCAGAACTACTAATTTTTGAAAACTTCCATGTCTACTAACAACTCGCAAATTTAACAAATACTGAATTGTAATGGTTTACTAAAAATTACATTTTTTTCAACATTCGACATATTAAAACAAAAATTTTGATACATTTCTGCGAGATTTCTTTATTTTCTATTTGATGCTCTCCATTTTTGTACCAAATTGTAATTTTTCAACAATACTTGCATTTTTATGTAACTTATACTTAAAAATAATTTTAATAAAGTATGAGTCAGTATGATATAAAATTAACATTCGTTTTACATATAGAATGTAAATAAAACTAAAAGAACCGGTAGCAATTAGTGTTATCTGAACCACCAATTTTATGATTTTTATACTGTTATCCTATGCACTCAGCTACAGACAACTATATAATAAATTTTTTATATTTACCAGCACTCACAAATCACCCAACTGCCAAATGCATTTCTTGTTTCTACTTTTATGGAGAACTGTGTCATACTGCTTTACAAAATTATTGGCTGGTCGCTGACCTTAAAATCCTGAACCTACAATGAAAATCTATGAGGACACGCAAAGTGACATCCCCTTGGAAGCCCTGGAGGCATGCTTGGTTAGGGTAATTGTTAAAGTAACTGATCCTGAAACCAGGAGTTACAGCCTCAAATCTGAGACATAGCAACAGTTTTCATCTGTGGGTTTGTATGTGTACCAACGCAGTCTCTCAGAATTGTTATTTGTGTGCATACAGATAACAAAGTAATTCTACAAATATACATGCTAAGACTATTTCTTCTGCTTCAAGACAGCACTTTAAACAATAGTGCACAGCCCCCACCCCAAATGAACCATGGACACTGCCAAGGTAGGGTTGCTGGCATGTCAACGATACTGAAAACAGTTAGGTGCAAACATGAATAAGTATTATCTGAGGAGAAATCAAGCTAACACATGGTTCCGCAAGAGAGGCAAAAGCCTTTTCAGCAGTTGCAGGAGCAATGGTCTGTATGATCAACTGACCTGGCCTTGTAGCATTAACCAACTTCCTGTGCCAATACTGCAAGTGGATGAAAGCAAAGGGAAACTGCAGCTATGTTTGTTTTTTTCTTTTCAAGAGCATGCAGCTCTACTGTACAAAGTTATCTTAGGCAAAATATTCTGGAGGTAAAATAATCCCACATTCAGATCTACAGGTAGAGGCTACTAAGTAGGATGTTATCAGGAAAAGCAGGAGAGGCACTCTGTGTGTCTTAGTGTGGAGTATTACATACCTTAGTAGGGTAAGTATATATCACTAGGGGGTAAGATAGATACTGCCTACAGGAGAATTAGAGAGACCTTTAAAGAAAAGAGAAGCACTTGGATGAATATCAAAAGCACTGACAGAAAACCAGCTCTAAGCAAAGAAGTGAAAGCAGAAATGTGGAAGGCTTATATAGAGTGTCTATAGAAGGGCGATGTACTGGAGGGCAATATATGGAAATAGAGCAGGATGTAGACGAATATGAAATGGGAGTAATGATACTGTGTGACAAGTTTGACAAAGCCATGAAAGACCCGAGTCGAAACAAGGCCCTGCAAGTATACAACATTCCATTAGAACTACTGATAGCCTTCGAAGAGCCAGACCTGACAGAACTCTACCTTGTGGTGAGTAGGATGTAAGAGATAGGTGAAATACCCACAGACTTCAAGAAGAATATAATAATTCCAATCCCAAAGAAAGAAGGTGTTGACAGACGTGAAAATTATCAAACTATCATTTTGGTAAGTCATGGCTGCAAAATACTAACACAAATACATTACAGATGAATGGAAAAACCAGTAGAAACTGACCTTGGGAAAAATCAATTGGGATTCCATAGAAATGTTTGAAAACATGAGGCAATACTGACCCTATAACCCGTCTTAGAACACAAATTAAGTAAAGGCAAACCTATATTTCTAGCATTTGTAGACGTAGAGAAACCTTTTGACAATGTTAACTTGAATACTCTCTATCAAATTCTGAAGGTTTCAGAGGTCAAACACAGGGAACAAAAGGCTATTTACAATTTGTACAGCAACCAGATGGGCATGAAAGGGAAAGAGCGGTTGGGAAGGGAGTGAGACAGGGTTGTAGCCTATCCCTGATGGTATTGAATCTGTATACTGAGCAAGCAGTTCAGAAAACAAAAGAAAAATTTGAAGCAGAAATTGAAATCCATGGAGAAGAAATGAAGACTTTGAGGTTCGCCGATGACATTTTAATTCTGTCAGAGACAGTGAAGTACCTGGAAGAACAGTTGAACAGAAAGAACAGTGTATTGAAAGGAGAATATAAGATGAACATCAACAAAAGCAAAATAAGGATAATGGAATGTAGTCGAATTAAATCACTGATGCTGAGGGATTAAGATTAGGAAATGAGATACAAAGTAGTACATGAGTTTTCCTATTTGGGGAGCAAAATAACTGATGATGGTCAAATCTAGACAGGATATAAAATGTAGGGGGGCAGTGGCAAGTAATGCTTTTCTTGAGAAGACAAATTTGTTAACATTGAGTATAGATTTAAGTGTCAGGTAGTCTTTCCTGAAAGTATTTGTATGGAGTGCAGTCTTGTATGGAAGTGGACGACACGGACGACAAACAGTTTAAACAAGAAGAGAATAGAAGCAAACATCAAACAATGGAAAATCCAGGACGGAATGTAACAATACCAGAGAAGGAAAGTTGCTACTCACCATATAGCAGAGATGCCGAGTCGCAATAGGCACAATAAAAAGATTCACACAATTAAGGCTTTCAGCCATTAAGGCCTTTGTCAGCAGTAGACACATGCACCCTCGCACGCACGCTCGCACACTCACACGATCGCAGTCTCAGAGAGCTGAGACCACAGCTTGGCAGTGTGGTCTCAGCTCTCTGCACGTACATGTGTGTGTGTGTGTGTGTGTGTGTGTGTGTGTGTGTGTGTGTGTGTGTGTGTGTGTGTGTGTGTGTGTGTGTGTGTGCACGCGCGCAAGAGAATAGAAGCTTTTGAAATGTGGTGCTGCTGAAGATTAGATGGGTAGATCATGTAACTAATGAGGAAGTACTGAATAGAATTGGGGAGATGATGAATTTATGGCACAAACTGACTAGAAGAAGGGATCGGTTGGTGGGACATGTTCTGAAGCATCAATGGATCCCCAATTTAGTATAGGAGGGCAGTGTGGAATGTAAAAGTCAAAGAGAGAGACCAAGAGATGAATACACTACGCAGATTCAGAAGGACGTAGACTGCAGTACATACTTTGAGATGAAGAAACTTGCACAGGATAGGGTAGTATGGAGAGTTGCACGAAACCAGTCTCTGGACTGAAAACAACAACAACAGCCTAGGAAGATTAGAAACTTTAAATAGGAAAAATGGATAGGTTGTATTCAGTTGTAGTACGAACAAAAGTGCAGTGGCAGAAAGGACAGGACTTCTGGTCAGGCTAGTACAGGATTATCAACAAAAAATCAAATAGGGGTCATGCAGGGAGAGCCCTAGTAATGAGCAAGAAAATAGGCACATGAGTAAGCTATTGTCAACAGCAATGTCACTGAATTACCATAGCTGAAATAGGCATGAAGAAAATACAACAGTGGTAGATATTTGTATGGCACACAGACCAGCAGAAGAATGGAATAGGAAAAAGTTTGATGAGTAATTATTCAATAGCTAAGGAAGATGACAGCCAATTCTAGAAGGTAATGAAATTCAATAGTAGGAACAGGATGTAAAATAGTTAAGAGAACATCCAATGGCACAAATGACAAAGGGGGAAGCCGCCTCGTAGAATTTTGCACATTGCATGAATTAGTCACTGCAAACACTTTTTTCAAGTATCATGAAAGAAGCCTGTGTATGTGGAATAACATGGAGAAATGAAAAGGTTTCAAACAGATTATGTAATGTCAAAAACAAAGATTTCGAAACAGGAATGTAAACTACAAAACATTTCCAGTGCTAGATGTGGACTCTGGCCAGAGTTGTTTTTATTAACTGCAGAGTAATGTTGAAGAAATGGTAAAAGTAGAATTTAAGTACATGGGATTTGGATAAACTTGCATCAACCAAAACTCATTGATGGTTTGAAAATGAGCATTAGGCAACAAGTGATAAATAGAAGGTAAGTATACACTGGGTGATGAATAGGCAGATTTGAGATGAAACAGTGAAGGCAGGAGGAAACATAGGTAAAAAGTAAGGCCTAGTAGGAATACCTTCACAACTCATGAGATACTGAATTTAATTGATGAGAATAGAAAATACAAACATGTAGCTATTTAAGCAGACAACAGGGAATACAGACATTACTGGAATGATGTTGACAGAACACGCAATATGGCTAAACAAGAATGGTTGTAAGGCAAAGGGGAACAAGAAAGGGGAAAGGAAGTAGTTGTAGACAAGACTGGAAATATCATAATATGACCAGAATTTGATACAGCACTGAAACAGCGAAGTAGTAACAAGGCCATTGCAGTTTATGACATTCCCTCAGAATTATTGGGATACATGGGAAAGCCACCCATGACCAAATTATTCCACTTTTGTGCAAGATATGAGATAGTTGATGTACAGTCATACATCAACCAGAATGTAATAATTCAAATTTGAAGAAAGGCAGGTGCTAACAGGTGTGAATGTTATCAGATTAATATGACATGCTTGCAAGAATGGAAAAGCTTTCAGAGGGTTAACCTTACATAAGATCACTTTGGGTACCAGAAACATGTAACACAAGGCAATACTGATACTATGGCTTACCTTAGAAGATGAGTTAAATGAAAACAAAATTGTGTTTACAGCTTTTGCAGATTTACTTAAATGCTTTTGAGAATGTGGAGTTGACTGCACTCTTTGGAATTTGGGCAGCAGCAGAATAAATAGACAGGAAGCAAAAGTTTGTTTGCAACTTTCACAGAAACCAGGCACCAGTTGTAAGAATTTAAAGACATGAAAGGGAAGCACTGAGTAGGAAATGAGACAGGCTTGTTGCCTACATCTGATATGCACCCTGTACGACAAAGACTCAAAGGAAATCTGGAAGAAAGTAAAGCAAACTGTGTGTTTATCAATGACAATGTAATTCTATCAAACAAATCAGGCATCTTGAAACTGTCAATGAAGGGATGTGTGGGAGGTAAGACTCTGAAGAGTAAAATTGGATATCATCACTAAAGGAGATGGTATGACATACATCAATAAAAGCAACAGAATCGAGCTGAAATAAATCAGGCAATGTTGAGTTTTGACTACAAAATGAGACAGTAGAAGTAGTAGACAACTTTTGCTATTTGGGCATCAAAGTAACTGACAATGGCCAAAGTAAGAAAGAAATAAAGTGAAGACTAGCAATATCAATGAACATGTGCCTAATAAAGAGGACTGTTCACATCTAATATAAATTTAAGTGTTAGGAAGTCTTTTCTGAAGATATTTGCAGTGCAGCCCTGTATGGAAGTCAAACATAAATGATAAGCAATTCAGACAAATGGGAATAGAAGCATCTGAAATGTGCTACAGAAGAATGGTGAAGATTTGATGGGTAAAGGAAACAACAAATGAGGGAGGAACATAGGGACCAATTTCACTACCACAAGGAACCTGTTAATAGCACAAATTCTGAGGCTTTTAGGGATAGTGAAGTTGGTAGTGGAGGGATATGTGAGGGTAAAAAGTGTAGAGGGACCCTATGGCTTGAAGACAAGAAGCAAGTTCAAATGGATGTAGGAGTTGACAGTCATCAGGGATAAAGGTTTGTGGAGGGTAGTCTAGCATGGGCAAGTGCATCAAGCCAATCTATATTATGTTCACCAAAATTGAGCCATAACATAACACTGCTGAATTTCATACAGTCACAAAAATTCTAGAATTACCTGTTGGTTCACTTGCTCATCCATTTAAAAAATCTGCCAGGAGTTCTTTTAAGAAGACAATTTTAGATATATTACAAAAAATTATCACATATTTTAAATCTATGACACTTCCAAAGAATAAATTACTCATTCTTTTCGGAGTGGCCTTCTCAGAGACAGTCAGTCAGGTGCATTTCAATGGTAGTGATCTAAAAGTTATATGAACGATCAGTGACAAGAAATTTGAAAATTTATTAGCATTTGTACTTCATTTTCCTATGCTGCTACTTTGAATCATATTTCCTACTCCCATAATCTTTATTTACTTATCGGTAACTATTTTATACAAAATACGCTTCATCATATAAAATAACAATAGTGTAGTGAAATCAGTGGGTACAACCAGAATCTTTAATATTGAAATCAACAATACCCACACCATACAACTAATTGTGACAAGAATTTTCTATAAGCCAATCACACAGTTTTATTTTGAAATTTTAAAATGATGCGGATGAAGCAGGGAGGGCATAATAAATAAAACTTTTGAGGTCATTCACTATGTGAGAGTTTCCTGTTCTTGCTAGCCCATGCCTTGGGATGTGGATGTTTGCAGTACTTACAGTATCTTGTTTGTAAACTGCATCCTGTCAACACATTCCTTACCATTCTTCCTGATGCCAACAGCAGAGTCATAGAGATATCAAAAACTAGTAGTATTCTAAGTCTGGTAAACAAATACAGGCACCACCATATGTTCTGCCTAGCATATTCCACAGATTTTTTTTGCCACTGATATCAGCGGAATAAATATGTATCTGACAAAGGAACCAAAATATGACACACAGAGTGTGTTACAACCAAACACTACTCTCAGTTTACACATAAGGTACAACAATCTTGAGGGCTTTTCTTCCAGATTTGGTTGTTGTGTTTTTCCCAGTTCACTTTCCCATCAACATGAAATTTGGCACGTTTACTTTCTATACTGACTCACAGACATGTACAATGAAAGAATGTTAAAAATTGAGATTCTGGACAAAGCCCTTCTTCTGAAATAGAAAACAAACAAACAAACACACACACACACACACACACACACACACACACACACACACACACACACACACACACACACACACGCGCACACAGTCTCCAAGAACTGAGACATGACCATCTGCTTTTGGCATGAGCAACAATCTGTTAGGGTGGGTTGTGAGGTCTGAGGCGGCGTGGGGCAGGGAGAGCGGGATAGCAATGTAAAGGTGGGAGGAGGGGTGGGGGGAAGATAATGTGTTCTCTCTGACATCATGCAAGGATGTGGCAGAGACAGTATGGGTTGCTAACAGCAGTTTTGGGAAGCTGTACTGTGGGAGGGGAAGGGGAGGACAGAAACTGAGAAAGGGAAAATAATAAGTGCACAGTGCACTGGGAATGTGTGTGTGTGTGTGTGTGTGTGTGTGTGTGTGTGTGTGTGTGTGTGTGTGTGTGTGTGTTTGAGTTTTTAATTTTATTTTCGTGTTAGTGGTCATGTTTACATAATGACGTCATAGGTGCCACATTGGACTCCTAGTGTATGGTTGCTTCTGCCATATTTGTGACGTCATGGATCAAAGTAGATGGGTGGAATTGGACACTTCTGTATTTGTGACTGACAAGACAAGGGATGGGAGATCTGTTTCTGGGATAACGCTCTGAAGGAAATTTTAGGCTGTGCAGGCCTTAGTGTGACCCTTAGTATATTCCTTGCAACCACATTGTTTCCCCACATTAGCTGGTGGAGTCTCCTTACATTTCCTTTCCCTATAACACACTGTATCAGAAAAAATTTACCTTGCACTCCTTCAAATTCTTTCGTCACCACCACTACCAGCACCACTAGTGGTATCAACTGCAGTAGTAGAAGTACTACCAGTATTAACTTTTAGTTCATAGTATTATTCGCTGACATTGCTAATTGAGACAACCAAATCATTGTAATACTATTTGTCATATTAAAACTTAGTTTCAGGAAATTATGATACAAAAAGGGTACAGTATTTGTGAAACCGTGGACCAATTTAATAGAAGGCCTGATGGACCTAATCAGATCAGGTTCAATAAACAAACCAATAAGACCATAAAAATGTCATCAAGGAATCTTGATCTGGTGAAGGGTTTGTGATTCTGGGTGGTTAGAAAGGAATCCTCTAGGTGGCATATGAATGAACTGGCAGAACATGGTGCCATACAAATGCCCTTTGATGTGCTGTAGATTTGTTTGTAGGCGGTGCCTTCAATGGAGAATTGTGGATGAGAATCTAGTTGGTCATGGCAACCAGAAAGGGGCTGTAGGTTAGGAGAGAGTCAGACTCTGGGAAAGGTACTGTTCAGTAACAGAAAGCCATGGGTGTTGGGGGATGTAACCATTGAGGGTGATCGCACTGACAATGATGAGCAGGGTGCCAAATGGTAAAGGAGCAGGAACTGTGGAGCTCAGTGAAGGAAATGATTGGTGTCTTTTGTGGCAGGGTAGGTTGAAGATGAGCAAAGATTCCATCTTTGGGAGCACATTAAAAAAAACGCACACACATAACAAGCTTTTCTAAATTGTGCAAATGGAAACTCTTCGTACAACATATCAGTCATCCCCATAAGCCTCAACGTTCACTAGTCTGTATGCTCCACCCCACCTATTCCCTACCCTGCTCTCATTCTACCACTGCACACACCTATCCCACAACTCCACAACCCCCCCACCCCCCCCATGCCCCACATTGCCTCCCAACACTGCACCTACCAGCCCTATTCTGTCCCCCCACGTCCTTGACCAATACCACAGGCAGCACAGCATCACCTCCACCCCTACCCTGCTATCCCTCACTTCCCATCCCACAGCACCTCTACCTCTCAACAGATTTCTACTCACAGTAGATGTGTTCATGGCCTAGTGTTGTTCTGTATTTCATATGAATTACTTTGTCCAAAAGCTTAAATATTTAGCAGTCAATTCATTCTACCTACCTGCAACCTAAGGTCTCCTCAATGTGTTGAGTTGGAACGCATGCTTTGTATATCATTACTCTATCCTGTCATTTCCTATGTTTGATTTTAATTTCTCTGTTCTTTGGAAAACACAACTGAGGCAACTGAATTTTGCTTGTCACCATTGGACCAGTTCAGATACAACCTCACACGAAAAGCCTGAACAGCAATTGCTCAGTTACACAGCTTTGAGCTAATGGAAAAACATAAATTTACAATACAGATGTAACACATGATATGAAGGTGCAATATAGTCCTCACTTCCGTAGTTGTTCCAAAAAGAAGTGATAAGAAGATTGGTACAGCAAAGGCATGTGTGCTATATCTACAACTACTTGCCTTTACCAACTGCTGACATTTTGATATCAATGCACGAACTACAATACCACTAGAAGAATGAACAACCTGAATATGAGCACGACACTACACACACCAAGTTCACAGAAAGAAAGGTAAGTGAGATATTCTAAGCACAAAGGTTTTCTTCTTTTGAGGGGGGGGGGGGGGGGGGGAGAGGGGGAGGAAGGTCCCCCTTGACGCAGACTTTGGCAGCTGACGCTAACAAAAACCTGACAAGGCTACTTTTATAACATGACATTGTCTAGTGTGAGTGTACATTTGTGTTTTCACTGCTTCTGGAGAAACTCTCAAGATGAACGATTCAGAGCAAATGACATCTTTACAGTGTCACAGGAGTGTTTTGATCTAGCTACATAAAACAAATTACAGCGCTTTGATGAGGAGTGAGTTTTCCATAAAATGTTGATGGCCACACACTGGAAAATTCAAAATCCTGCTAATCTCAGAAAAAATGAATCAAGGAGTAAGCTCTAACAGTAACTTCAGCATGTTTTAATTTGCCTGAAGCTGACAATGACATTCTGCTATCATTACTTCTTTTATGATCACCAAACCTGTAAGCATATGTTGTATGTTACAGACGTGTCATACTTGAGCCCGCACAGTTTAACTATGTGATTATATTAACATTTAAGTAATATATTTGATACTAAATATTTAGAGTGGTAATGTGAAGATCTACTGGTTAAAGAGCACTGCAAACATTCCAACATTCTGTAGTTAAAACTGTAACACTCCTTTTTTTCCTTTTAGTTTCAGCATTACCACCATTTCTTTTTAGGGTTGTACATTACACTACCAACTGCTCTTTCATTTAATAGTATTTAAGCTCCTCAAAGGATTTCAACAACAACTATTGGTCCCCTACCACTTCCCTATATTTAATAGATTCTGAATACCTACTGAAAAAACAAAAACAGATCAAGATCGGTAATATTTCTAACAATAACTTTGAGAGTATAAAACCAATTAGATGAACAATAGCAAAAATTATACACCAGGAAAGAAATAGTGTAGGTCATGAGTTCAGATTTCTCGATCAGGCACCGTGACGAATAGACTGCCAAATATTGTCTTTGCAATAAATCCACATATATATCCCTCTTGTCTGAGAAAGGAACTCTGGTCAACTTAAAAATTGACCACAAATATAGCATATGATCAATTCGTCCAGCAAACCATACAACTGATCTACAGTAGTAGCTAAATCATCTGCACTCTAGCAAGTGGAGTCCACTCGTATATTACTTTATCATATCCATTAATAATACCTCTTTCTAAAAAAGGAACAAATCTAGACATTAACAACACACCGAACTAAACCTCAAAGCAGAAAATTAATTTGTATCAAGTGATTGCTAATGTCACAACTCAAGAACTTTTGACAATTTCCTAGTAGACAGCAAACATGTGATCATTGACTACTGGGATGCCAACATCACACTAACAATAAGCTGCAGAAATTTTGAAACATATTAAATATTAGAGAGCAGCATCATATACTACAAGACACCAATCCATTGCAAATATGTTGCACAGCCAACAGTCACAAATTCGTGCGGTCAAGAATCAAAACCAACAGCCAATACCAAATTTTTCATCTGACAAACAACAGGACACGTAATCTGCTTCTTTACACACCACACTGCACAAAGAAATTAATGAAACAATGGTAAAAAATACAAGAAGCTATTTACCAAGGATTCTGGTTCAGCATATATTTCATTCTTCTCTTTTTTCACCCAACTAGTTCCCTTGCAGTCCATGATTGCCCTCCTAAGCCACTGAAAAACAAGAAAGCCAAAGTGATATGTTTACATTGCTATTATTCGACATAGTGCACAGGCAGTATTTTCTGGCTGCAGCAAATGAGTCGATGCATATGAAAAATTTTAAAATGGCTGAGGGACAAAGTACCTGACAAAATGAACTGATTTACAACTTGCTGGTTATGAGGACTCTGAAGCCTCAGTGTCATTAATGGAAAACAAAACTCAATTTGAGAGAAAACAAAAACCCCCACACAATGGAAACAAATGACTTTCAGTTACTGCTGTTACTTAGGAGCATTTGCTTGTGGTAATCAGTCTTATTCTGAATATGGTAGCTGACTTATCTTTCTTTTTCCACATAAATTTCTAACTGTCATGTGAAGCAACTAAGATAAACTGAATTTACCAGACAAATCTATTTACTGTAGACAATTTTACACATGAAGAATAAAAGATTAAAATGAGTTTCGAGCTACATCGAAGCCTGTCAATGTATCCTGCAAATTCCTTTATAGAGTAATGCAAGAGGTCTACAATTATGTTCTTAGCAATGTATGCAAGAACAGAAAAGAATTATTTCTCAATCATACTGGCTGAATTTTCAATCAATCTATAAACCCATATTTGCTCATAGTATTCAGAAAAGCAGAACATGAAAATCGACCCATACCAACAGCACTTTCTTTTTTTCAGTCAGTTTAGTATGTATTTTTAACAACTGTTTCCTTATACAGTCATCTATATTCAACGTTATCAACTCAATATAGAGCAATGCTGCAATCTTTACACAGTCACTAAGAAACACACACTGCTGCCTGCACGTTGCATAGAAAAATAAATGATTATTGACTGTCAAGATTTAACAACGATTAAATTCCTCTAACAAGACTTAGTGAAATTACTTTCTCATAAGCGTACCCATGACAATGTTCTGTGGTTTTCGGATGCTTTTGTCGGTGGCAATTACACATATCCATTAGGCCTTACAGAGTCCATTACATTTCCCATATCCTTCCATAGATTGAAACGTGCACATTACTACAAGCAGCAGTTAACACTATTTACTGAACTATGGAGCACATAGGCACATTGAAAATCCATGGAAAACGCTACACAATGAATTCCCTCTACAGCATTCTCTTTCATACCAACATAACCAATCCCTGATACTCTGTATTAATGTATGCTAACGAATCTGATGTATCGGCAGTACAACTGCTTGCGCTACAACCCGGGAGAACTACAGATTAGATCACAGTGAACTCTTACTGTCCATATTCCTTCCTTCACAAATATTGTTACCGAACTTCGCATGCACAACACAATATAACAATATGGATGCAGCGTGTGTGTGAACTTCATTAGGGTCTTTTTTCGTCAATCACAAAGTATTTCACATTGAGCTTCACTTTCTCTAACCACCACAGCATATAGACACTTTTCCGGTAATTACAGACAACACATCAAAATATCTGGCGGTTGTTTTGCTAAATCACGGGAAACATTTAGCAATTTTATCGGACAGAACGAAAACAGCAAGCACATTACATACCCACGCGTCGATCTGGTATTCTTCGTAATTGCCGAACAGCACAGGTACGTAATGCGCGCTAATATGTTTTTCTAAACCCTAGTCACATCCTGCTCGCAATGCGGAAACACAAGCTCACTGAAAATAACAAGTGTTTGGTTCTGATACACATAACCTGAAATAATTACTTACGAAATTCTAAGGCTATCTCAAATCATAACCAGAAGCGCCAAGGATGATACAAGAATTAAATGTGGTACAAACTCATCGTTCAAATGTGCCCAATAAATGAAATTAAACTAATATAATAATTGTACGAACAGTTACTATAGCACCATTACAAGGCATTAGCAAACTACTTCATTCGAGGCAGTTAGCTGTAATGGTAATAAAAATTAAGTATTGACTTAGTACCACACTCAATGTGTGTCTTTCCGTGATTTCCTCTCTCCACCATCAAATCACTTACATATTCCACAGAAAACGCAACACAATACCGTACAAACGCATGACACGAACTACTAAACCCTACAGTCATCACTCATCTGCTGCTGTGGTCAAAGTCAATCAATGCGGAAGAAGGAACCTACCACGGAGGTCGTTCTAAAGGCCCGTCCACACGCAACGATCTGTCTGCGCAAATATCTGCGCACATCACATCTGCGCAGACAGATCGTTGCGTGTGGACAGAAGATTTGCACCAACCTGAGGTGTGTGCAAACCTGGAAGTTGGAGTTGGAGGTTTGAGCGAAACCTCTCAAATCTGTGGGTTCAAACCACATCTGCGCAGACAAGTTGGAGCGTGTGGACAGGAGATCGCCGCAAATCTGACGCGAAACAGCTGTTTGCTCAGTCTAGTGTTTGTATTTGTGCGCATAGGACATTAAAATGTCAGTGTTCTCGAGAGTTTGTAAGTGAATTCATTGAAATATATAGAAACCACCCATCTTTGTGGAAGATTAAATGTAAAGAATATAGTGACCCAAACAGAAGGACAGCAGCATACAACGATCTAATTGAAAAATTGCGGGCAGTTGACACCTCGGCAGACAGATAAACGGTAATAAAAAAAAAAGTCGTTGCGAACTGGCGAAACTTATAATTATCTCTTAAAGCTTGTAACCCCTCATATTATGAGAAAAAATACTTGTATGAGAAGGGCAATTTCTCCTCATGAACGGCTGGCGGTAACATTAAGATTCCTAGCAACAGGAAGGAGCTACAAGGATTCGGAATTTTCAACTGCAATATCGAAACAAGCGTTGAGTAAAATAATACCCAACACATGTGAAGCTATTTACGCTGTCCTGAAGGATGAGTTCATGAAGGCAAGCTAAGTAAATTAAGTCTGTCAGCGAACTGTTTGCCGAAAAGAGTTATCCAAAGTTTAGAAATCTAGAAGATCTGGTATATGAGTAGATCAAGTATACCAGCCAACGTTATGGTATTTTGATCTGCTTGGCTTTCTTAGTGATCAAGAAACGCCAAGACCAAGAGGGAGTACAACTGAAGATGAAATTGGAATGTCAATGTGCCAGGAAATGGAACACGATGTAATGTAAAACAAAACAGGTTCGCCCTGCAACTCCCGCAGTAAATGTAGGTGAGAAAACTGCTTTCGCTTTAGCAACCACTGTCTACACCATTTTGACCGCTTTCTCTGTTTCCTGCGGTTGGTCTGAATGTTTTTAGCAACACAAGTTGCATTTCTATATTTCAAAATAACTGAATTAAATTTTTGACGTTTTCGGGGAGCGTAGTCGCTTGCCACGGATATTTCTTTTCTACACCGACAGATGGCGGGCGAGTAGTAGATTGGGGTTTGTGTCGTGTGAACACACCACATTTGCAGCGATCTTTTGCATGTACAGACATCTGCGCCAATGTCTGTGCAGACAGATCGTTGCGTGTGGACCGGGCTTAACATTCTTGGAATCAGAGCTGCATATCTGCTAGGAAAAAAATTAAAGTCGTTTGTTGGTTAATTTGGGGGAGGAGACAAAACAGTGAGGTCATCGGTCCCGTTGCTGAAGGAAGTCGGCCGTGCCTTTTCAAACGAACTGTCCTGGCATTTGCGTGAAGCGATTTAGGGAAGTCACTGAAAACCCAATCAGGAAGCCTGGACTCGGGTTTGAACCGTGGTCCTCCGGAATGCGAGTTCATTGTGCTATAACTGCGCCACCTCGCTGTTTCGTGAAAGTCGTATGGGAAACTATGTGTTTTTTATTAATTTTTTCATAGTTGCAAGTATGGTTTCGAAATCTACAAATAATTCTACACTATTTATGGAAACTATGGTCACACAAATTAAAAAAAAAAAAAACATTGTTCACCCAATCGGCTATATAACAAAGCTTCAACTAAAACAATATTGCGAAAAATATATGCTGTACTTACTAAATTTTAAAAATAATACTACTAACGAAAACAGAGACTCTCATGGCTTTAAGTGTAATGGGGAATGTATGATTTGTCAGCTTAATACTGTCTTAAGGAACCATCAACCAGATTTTAAACAAATTTAAATAAAGTAATGCTTTATACAATTTTAGCATTCAGAGAATTCCTCATCCCTAACTTCAGAGCATATCAACATGAACAAAAGTGCATGTCTGAGAGTTTTCTTAAGTTAATAGTGCTGTACGTGAAATAGTTTGTAGTAAATCTTCGTTCATGATTTACGCCCAGTGCACATGTGCAACTAATATGACACCCCAGATGATGGAATACAGGAATGACACCACAGTTAAATGAGTAAAGACACAGTTTTCAGTTACATGACAAAAATTAAGCAACATTTATCTTGCGACATAAGGTTCAACTCCATTCTACTTTGTGAGTCCACTTACCATTCCCACCAGTGAATTGCGCCATTTGGCTGCGTCCTTTTGACTGAATTTCAAAGCACCATCGCTGTAATATGGTTTCCATTTCATAAAATTGTCTTGTGTATGATGCGCATTCTGGAGTACCAAAAACGTTTAAAGACCTGTTGTTAGCAGCATTATTACAGATCCTTAGCTGTAAGGAACGTTCTTTTCCTGGAAGTACATGAACCATCACAAAAAATACAGAACTTTAGACATAAAGGTTGCTTAAATTATAGATGGCTGAGCCTGAGTTTTGTTAGTGATGGGTGTGGTAAGATACCCTGTGAGACATTACTAAATGGCTTCTCTGAAAACTACCTAGAACAGACAGTTAGGAACCTCTCTAATGATGAAAATATATTGTTTCTAATGGCAACAACCAACAGACTTGACCTCTTTGAGGATGTCCACATCAGTGAACATGATATGGTTGTGACAGCAATGATTTTTTTTATTTATTATTATTTTTGTATTTATCTGTTGTTCCAGTGATCCATGTTGTGACACTATCACAGGACATGGAATGCATCAATTTTATAAGCTTTTGGCCAGAATTTATGGTAATACACAAAACAAAACAAAAACAGTAAACAGTAACTTAGGTCCCACTACAAAAAATACATTTTAGAGATAGACAGAGATTACAAAACAAAAACAGTAAACAGTAACTTAAGTCCCATTACAAAAAATAATTTTAGAGACAGATAAAGATTACAAAATAATAAGTGTTACAGAGAAATAGATATTACAAAATATACGTTTGCAATAAAAATATTCGGTATTACAAATACAAATTTGGGCATACATTTGCAATTTACAGCACAAGAAATGTTAAACACTGTAGTTCAATGACTCTTCTATTGTATAAAATGGTCCTTGCAATAGGAACTGCCTTAAGGTTTTTTGAACAAGAGATCATCATATACGAAACACTTAATTCTTGAAGGAAGGGCATTAAAAATCTTACAGCAACTGAAATGGACTCCTTTCTTCACCATACTTAGATTTAGCTGTTGATAGTGGATATCATGTTTCCTTCTGTGATATGCACTATTCAGCTTAACAGAGTACTAACAAAGTAGAAAGAGTAACTGAAACAAGCATATATATATATAAATGTGTGTGTGTGTGTGTGTGTGTGTGTGTGTGTGTGTGTGTGCGCGCGCGCGTGTGTGTGTGTGTGTGTGTGTTCAGTAAACTAGATAAAAAATCAATAGTGTCATATCTCAATGCGGAACTGAAAGTTTAAGCACAGGGCAGCAGTATGTAGAGGAACGCCGGCCCAAGTTTAAAAGAATAGCTGAGCATGCACTGGATAGATATGTACCCAATAGAACAGTACATAATAGGAGGCACTCTCTACAGTATACAGTTACTGTAAAGAAACGTAAACAAACAGAGACTACTGCGTAATAGATGTAAAACAAAGCATAGGGCTGTAGCTAGAGAATTGCTGAATAAAACGCATTTGACTGTCAAGAGATCAATGTGTGAGGCTTTCAACGGCTGCCATAGCAGAACATTGTCAAGTGTTCTGTCAGCTGCCCACGTCGAATATCGATGCTGTGACTCTGAAGTGGAGCTGTGAAGGGATAAACATAGCTGAACCCAGACCAGGCAGACCTCACGTACTGATGGGCAGGAATTGCCAGGCATTGTTGTCAAATAGTATTTCACAAAACCCAAAGCAATTCTGGTGGTATGTAAAGGCTGTTAGTGACACAAAAGTTAGTGTCCAGTCCCTAGTGAATGAAACAGGAACTGAAACAGAGAGTAGCAAACCAAATGCTGAAATGCTTAACTTTGTTTTCAGATTTTCCATTGCAATGAAAAACCAAGGAGAAATGCCCCAATTTACTCCTCATAGCACTGCAAAGATGAGGGAATAAGTACTAGTGTCAGTGGTGCTGATAAACAAGTGAAATAGTTATACTTGAATAAAGCTCGAGGGCCCAATGGAATCCCTGCCAGATTCTATACCGAATTTACAGCTGAGTTAGCCCCACTTCTAACTAAAATCTGTTGCAGATGCCTCAAACAAAACCTGGTGCTTAATAGTTGGAAGAAAGCACAGGACACACCCATCTATAAGAGGGTGCTGGAAGTGAACCACAAAATTACAGTCTCCAATATCCTTGACATCGATTTGTTGTAGAATCTTAGAACATATTTTGAGCTCAAACAGCATGAGGTGTCTCGAACAGAATTACCTCCTCCATGCCAACCAGCAACGATTCCAAAAGTATCAGTCATGTGAAACGCAATTCATTCTTTTCTCACATGACATACTAAAATCTTTGAATCAAGGCAGTCAGGTAGATGCAGTATTTATTGATTTTCGAAAAGCATCTGACTCAGTACCGCACCTGTGCTTGTTATCAAAAGTACGTTTGTATGGGGTATTAATTGAATTTTGCAACTGGATTGAGGAATTTTTGGTAGGGAGCGTGCAGCATGTTATTTGGATGGAGAGTCGTCGTTACGTGTAGTAATAACTTCACATGTGCCCCAGGGAAGTGTGTTAGGATCTTGCTGTTCATAGCGTATATTAATGACCTTGCAGACAATATTAACAGTAACTTCAGACTTTTGCAGATGATGCAGTTATCCATAATGAAGTACTGCCTGAAAGAAGCTGTGTAAATTTTCAGTCAGATCGTCATAAGATTTCAAAGGCATATAATAACTGACGACTTGCTTTAAATGATCAGAAACATAAAACTGTGCACTTCAACATGAAAAAGCGTAGTATCCTATGACTATAATACCAATGAGTCACAGTTAGAATAGGCAAACCATACAAATACCTGGGTGTAACACTTTGTAGATATGAGATGGCTTAGTCGTTGGGAAACCAGAGGGTGGACTACAGTTTATTGGTAGAATACTGGGGAAGTGCAATCAGTCTACAAAGGAAGTTGCTTACGAATCAGTCATGTGATTGGTTCTAGCATGTTGGACAAGTGTGTGGGACCCATACCAGATAGGTCTAACAGGAGATATTGAAAGTACGCAGAAAACAGCAGCACAAATGGTCACAGGTTTGTTTGATCTTTGTGAGAGTTTCACAGAAATACTGAAGAAGCTGAACTGCACAATTTGAAGATAGACTTAAACTATCCTGAGAAAGGCTACTAACAAAGTGTCATGAACCGACTTTGAATGATGACTCTGTGAATATATTACAATCCCTCATGCATCGCTCACATAGGTATACTGAGGGCAAGATTACAATAATTACAGCACATGCAGAGGCGTTCAAACAGTCATGCTTCCCATGATTCATGGGAATGAAATGGGAAGAAACACTAATAACTGGTATTTGGACATACCCTGTGCCATTAACTGCAGGCTGCCTTACAGAGCATAGAGGTAGATGTAGGTACACAGAAACTGTCTACAGTTGTCATTTAGTTGTGCCAAAAGCTAAAATAAGAATTAATCACTATGTCTAAATCAATGAACATAAGAAATTGTTAAAATCCCAGAAGAGTGGCGTGTGTACAGATTTATCTGGCACCTAAAAAGATTGTTTTCTGAAAATGTTTGGCACTACATGAAAAAAATTATACTTTAGAAACCTGTTATTTTATTTTATGTGTGTTTACAAAAGCTGCACACGGAAATTGACAATGGCTGGGAGAATGATGTATTCACCACATGCCCCTCCATTTCCACATCTGACGATGCCTAATGATTGAGGATGACATGGCGGTCAGTCAGTACTATTGAACCTTCAAGGCCTGTTTGGATGGTGTTTGTTTGTTCTTTGTGTTAAAAAAACAATCTGTATTTTCTTTAAAATATGTTGTGATAATTTGCGAAAGTTGGGTAGAAATATTGTTATTACTCTACTTAGCCGTTGTGACAACAAGAAGATATGAAGTGGTATCATTCTGTAGGTTGGGTACAAGGTGAATACGCAGCAATTCTTACAACATGATCTGTGTGTTTTTACTGAAATTATTTCAATAGAAGCATATATCAATTTCCTACTTTCGAAGCTGTTCATAGTCAAAGTTTTTGAGATAGCAGATATGAGCACAAATGGTTAATATATGTGGTGGAAATGTATCATATCCGTGCTCTCTGGTACATGGGTAGGTTCTGATTGTGTGTAAACATGTGTAATTGAGTAATTAGTGGAAGGAGATTTGTAGTTTTACTGCAGCTCATTGAATTCTACAAATGTTGAAAATCAATGCAATATTGGAAAATGTATTCAGATCATAGTACTGGCAACTTACATTTGAGCATCTATCCAGTGAAATTCAGAAAGGAAGTAACAAAGGTTACTGATGGCAATATACTTTCAACTTGACTCTAGCTTTTAATACAGCAACATGGATATTCAATGTTCCATTATATTATAGTGCACTTAAACAAAGCATAACTCCAAAATTTATTATAGAGTAACATTAATGTTTTGTCATTTTTAACTGACATTGGGTGCAAGGATGAAAAAATATTAGCTTTCAAATGTGTGTTCTGGTCACAGTAAACAGCATCCAACAGAACATGTTGTTGTTGTTGTGGTCTTCAGTCCTGAGACTGGTTTGATGCAGCTCTCCATGCTACTCTATCCTGTGCAAGCTTCTTCATCTCCCAGTATCTACTGCAACCTACATCCTTCTGAATCTGCTTAGTGTATTCATCTCTTGGTCTCCCTCTACGATTTTTACCCTCCACACTGCCCTCCAATGCTAAATTTGTGATCCCTTGATGCCTCAAAACATGTCCTACCAACCGATCCCTTCTTCTAGTCAAGTTGTGCCACAAACTTCTCTTCTCCCCAATTCTATTCAATACCTCCTCATTAGTTACGTGATCTACCCACCTTATCTTCAGCATTCTTCTGTAGCACCACATTTCGAAAGCTTCTATTCTCTTCTTGTCCAAACTAGTTATCGTCCATGTTTCACTTCCATACATGGCTACACTCCATACAAATACTTTCAGAAATGACTTCCTGACACTTAAATCTATACTCGATGTTAACAAATTTCTCTTCTTCAGAAACGCTTTCCTTGCCATTGCCAGTCTACATTTTATATCCTCTCTACTTCGACCATCATCAGTTATTTTGCTCCCCAAATAGCAAAACTCCTTTACTACTTTAAGTGTCTCATTTCCTAATCTAATTCCCTCAGCATCACCCGACTTAATTTGACTACATTCCATTTTCCTCGTTTTGCTTTTGTTGATGTTCATCTTATATCCTCCTTTCAAGACACTGTCCATTCCGTTCAACTGCTCTTCCAAGTCCTTTGCTGTCTCTGACAGAATTACAATGTCATCGGCGAACCTCAAAGTTTTTACTTCTTCTCCATGAATTTTAATACCTACTCCGAATTTTTCTTTTGTTTCCTTTTCTGCTTGCTCAATATACAGATTGAATAACATCGGGGAGAGGCTACAACCCTGTCTTACTCCCTTCCCAACCACTGCTTCCCTTTCATGCCCCTCGACTCTTATAATTGCCATCTGGTTTCTGTACAAATTGTAAATAGCCTTTCGCTCCATGTATTTTACCCCTGCCACCTTTAGAATTTGAAAGAGAGTATTCCAGTCAACATTGTCAAAAGCTTTCTCTAAGTCTACAAATGCTAGAAACGTAGGTTTGCCTTTTCTTAATCTTTCTTCTAAGATAAGTCGTAAGGTCAGTATTGCCTCACGTGTTCCAACATTTCTACGGAATCCAAACTGATCTTCCCCGAGGTCGGCTTCTACCAGTTTTTCCATTCGTCTGTAAAGAATTCGCGTTAGTATTTTGCAGCTGTGACTTATTAAACTGATAGTTCGGTAATTTTCACATCTGTCAACACCTGCTTTCTTTGGGATTGGAATTATTATATTCTTCTTGAAGTCTGAGGGTATTTCGCCTGTCTCATACATCGTGCTCACCAGATGGTAGAGTTTTGTCATGACTGGCTCTCCCGAGGCCATCACTAGTTCAAATGGAATGTTGTCTACTCCCGGGGCCTTGTTTCAACTCAGGTCTTTCAGTGCTCTGTCAAACTCTTCACGCAGTATCTTATCTCCCATTTCGTCTTCATCTACATCCTCTTCCATTTCCACAATATTGTCCTCAAGTACTTCGCCCTTGTATAAACCCTCTATATACTCCTTCCACCTTTCTGCCTTCCCTTCTTTGCTTAGAACTGGGTTGCCATCTGAGCTCTTGATATTCATACAAGTGGTTCTCTTCTCTCCAAAGGTCTCTTTAATTTTCCTGTAGGCAGTATCTATTTTACCCCTAGTGAGACAAGCCTCTACATCCTTACATTTGTCCTCTAGCCATCCCTGCTTAGCCATTTTGCACTTCCTGTCGATATCATTTTTGAGACGTTTGTATTCCTTTTTGCCTGCTTCATTTACTGCATTTTTATATTTTCTCCTTTCATCAATTAAATTCAATATTTCTTCTGTTACCCAAGGATTTCTATTAGCCCTCGTCTTTTTACCTACTTGATCCTCTGCTGCCTTCACTACTTCATCCCTCAAAGCTACCCATTCTTCTTCTACTGTATTTCTTTCCCCCATTCCTGTCAATTGTTCCCTTATGCTCTCCCTGAAGCACTCTACAACCTCTGGTTCTTTCAGTTTATCCAGGTCCCATCTCCTTAAATTCCCACCTTTTTGCAGTTTCTTCAGTTTCAATCTGCAGTTCATAACCAATAGATTGTGGTCAGAATCCACATCTGCCCCAGGAAATGTCTTACAATTTAAAACCTGGTTCCTAAATCTCTGTCTTACCATTATATAATCTATCTGATACCTTTTAGTATCTCCAGGATTCTTCCAGGTATACAACCTTCTTTTATGATTCTTGAACCAAGTGTTGGCTATGATTAAGTTATGCTCTGTGCAAAATTCTACAAGGCGGCTTCCTCTTTCATTCCTTCCCCCCAATCCATATTCACCTACTATGTTTCCTTCTCTCCCTTTTCCTACTGACGAATTCCAGTCACCCATGACTATTAAATTTTCGTCTCCCTTCACTACCTGAATAATTTCTTTTATCTCGTGATACATTTCATCAATTTCTTCATCATCTGCAGAGGTAGTTGGCATATAAACTTGTACTACTGTAGTAGGCATGGGCTTTGTGTCTATCTTGGCCACAATAATGCGCTCACTATTCTGTTTGTAGTAGCTAACCCGCACTCCTATTTTTGTTATTCATTATTAAACCTACTCCTGCATTACCCCTATTTGATTTTGTATTTATAACCCTGTAATCACCTGACCAAAAGTCTTGTTCCTCCTGCCACCGAACTTCACTAATTCCCACTATATCTAACTTTAACCTATCCATTTCCCTTTTAAAACTTTCTAACCTACCTGCCCGATTAAGGGATCTGACATTCCACGCTCCGATCCGTAGAACGCCAGTTGTCTTTCTCCTGATAACGACGTCCTCCTGAGTAGTCCCCGCCCGGAGATCCGAATGGGGGACTATTTTACCTCCGGAATATTTTACCCAAGAGGACGCCATCATCATTTAATCATACAGTAGAACATGCCGGAATTAAAAAAATTGTATTTGGGGACATGATATAAATATTGGGGAGATGACAGGTAAATACCACATGTGAAATATCAAAGTATCATTTGCAGTTTCACTCAAACTTATAATGCATCTTTAATATGAGTATCTGATTTTTAAATAGTGTCCAATATGCAGCTCTACAACTATGGAACATTTGTTCTTGTTATTCGAAATTGGTTCACAGATAGAAATTTTATTATGATTGCTACGTCTGTAAACAGCATGCTTCATCTCATATAAGTACCCTAAAACTGTATTTTTTAGGACACTGTAGATGCACTATAACGCTGACATGCCAGTATCTATCACCTGCAGTTTCAGGCAAACTGGGTTTGCATCCAAAATTTGTGTTCCTCATCTTTAAATGGAGCTTGATACATGATTCAAGAAGTACTCAAAATTGGTTTTTGTAGTTCAGAAATAATTTATAAAACAGTTTTCATGTTTGAATGGTAATACTTTTAATGGTGAATTTGTAATTTCCTTTTAATTCCTGTTTGAAATCTGTTTTGGTATCCTTTGCATATTCTTTCATGTGTAATTAATTCTTTACTCAATCGATTCGAATGCCACGCTCTGTACTACTACGTAATACCTGCCTAAATAATTTCAGTTGACACTGATGCTATACAGAAAACTGTGTAACTATGCAGAAATTGTAGCACTTAAGTGAAGCCACTTTTAACTATATCATAAAAGACAAAGTCGTTTTAACTATTTGTCACTACTTTCCTTCACCCACACTAATTAGTGTCAGAAGTAAATCGAGCAATTGCCATTATGGTTTCAGTGATTCTGAAGCTACTATGCAGTATTGGTAGCTTTGGTATTTATACCAGTGTATTAGGATAATATGCAGATTCAGTTTTACACAATACCAAAGATCTCTACAAAAAGTGTCGGTTATAGTACTGTTTGTTGTGCTACAGCCACAGGAAGTGGTGTGTCTGCCAGTCCAACTGGCACTTATAAAGACTGATTTCTAAACATTATGTTGCAACTGTATAGTTGCAAATAAGTTATATTATAGCCTACTTAAAGAAAGTACTAATAAATTTTATGTGCATTTAGAAAAATATCCTACATATTCTTTCAAATGCAGAGAGATAGTTGTGAAAATTTGATCACAATAATAATGTTACCGTACTTAAGAAAAAGAAAAAGAGATGTGGAGCATAATTTCATTATTGGTGACTACCAAGTAACTTTGATAACATCATGGGTGCTTTTATTCCAAACAGCATGTGCCCTGACTGTGACTATATGGTGTGTATTTTAACAGCAATATAATATTAACTTTCTACATTTGGGGTTGCTAGCAATGAAACGTTTGACCACTGCAGTTGTGGGCATGTCATTGTTAATTTATACTGTTTATGATGTTCCATTATATGATGCACAGTTAAGATTTCTGTCTGAGTAAATAAGTATTATTGTATAATTAGTGGAATGTGATTTGTAGTTGCACATTAGCGCACTCATTTCTACAAATGATGAAACTAAATACAGAACTGGCAGTATATTCGGATTTTAGGTTTGGCGGCTTCAATGCTCTCAATCCTTCCCACTCCAATGGCCAGTGGCGCTCGATATTCCAAATATTGCTTTTCATAGCTCTTACATGCGCCATTCTCGAACCTGATTGCTTCCCATTGAGGGAAGTCTGTGTCAACTCAGTGTCGAACTATAGCCATAATGTTGAGAGAAAAGTTGTAATTACCATGTTCAAGTAAGTAGGTGTTAAATGGCTAGTTCTTCATATACATTCCTTTCTCAGGTAGAGATTGTAGAGCTTTTACAGAAATCTTAAAGTGAAAAATAGAACAACAACGATTTCCATGACAATAGTGTATATAATGACAGTGATTCATCTGTGAACAATTCGAGTAAAATGATAGTGGAAACAGACCACCCTGAAGAGATTCAAAAAATATCACACAATGAAAAGTTTTGGATTGTAATGCTTATCTAAATATGCTTGCAAGAAGGTGCACTTCTTGTTTTAATGTATATCCTAATTGTTGGTCAGTGACCTTATTGTTTCCACAAAGAAGCTTGTGCAATTCCCTGTGGCACGCTCGCCACCAGGTGGTGGCGATTTAAATATGAGTGTACACAGATGCCCTATGTCTCCATTACACAGTACAAAGCGTTAGACACTGACCTAGTGGATTTGAGGAAGGAAGTAAGGAGGTTTCTGGTGACAGTATAACTTCAGATCAAGTATACTTTTTAATAAAGGAAATTAACGATATTAAAGAGATTAAGTGTCAGTGACCTTATTGTTTCCACAAAGAAGCTTGTGCAATTCCCTGTGGCACGCTCGCCACGAGGTGGTGGCGATTTAAATATGAGTGTACACAGATGCCCTATGTCTCCATTGGAGAGTACAAAGCGTTAGACACTGACATAGTGGATTTGAGGAAGGAAGTAAGGAGGTTTCTGGTGACAGTATAACTTCAGATCAAGTATACTTTCTAATAAAGGAAATTAACGATATTAGAGAGATTAAGTGTAGTTTTTAACAATGCAAATGAATTGTATTAGAGGTGTCTTTAAGTGCACCTGCACAAAGCATAATTCCAAATTCGTTATAGAGTAACTTTAATATTTGCTCCTATTTAACTGCTGTGGGGTGCAGGAGTGACTTGCAACCAATGTGATGCCACAGCAAGTTGAATAACAGAAACTGTATGCAGTTTCAACTGTTGGTAATTATTATTATTCTTGAATTGATTTAATTTTGCTTCAGGAAGCGATTAATAGCATTCAAAATACAATTACTTCATGTAAATCTTTTGTTAATAATTGTTACAAGTAATGTACGTATTTACATTGAAAAGTCACATGGATCTGCGATCCTCAGAAAAAAATAAGAAGCCAAATGAAGCTTAAATGTCCTCTTTTAAAAAGTGCTAACAATGACAGAAAACGTTAGAATGTTGAAAGAAAATAATTGTGTTAAAGAAATGTGCAAAGAGCATTAGATGAATATTTAACTGCCCATTTTCACATTCTTACTTCAAATTAGTTTAGAAATAAAGTCCAGGAAGGAATCCAGAAGGTAAAGTCACACTCAGTTTGTGCTTTGTTCCTCTCTGAGTCTGTGTGTTTTCTTAAATTGTGCGTTTACTGTAAGCTTTATACTGGTAGAAGAAAGTCTATGACAAAAGTTCATCAAACACTTTTTATTCTAATTTGCTAATTTCAATTAAGAAGACTCCACTTTCAAAAGTTTTCTTATGTTGAAAAGGTACTACAGCCAGTTATCGATTTCTACGTAAATACATATCAAGCATGTGTACAAAATTTTTGTTCTGTTTGTTCACAAAATTTGTTTTCTGATGGCACTTTTGTGATACTTCACCCATATTTCCAGCAACCTGCTCATTATACATCTGTTCCCTAAGCTTAAACTGGCACATTACTTCTCTGAAGTTTCTTATAATGAGAAAAGAGAATCATAGATCACTACGTACTTTAAAGACATAGTCTATAGGCAAGATTTCGATCTAAACTGTTTTTTATTTACCAGTTTCAACAGCTAAGTTTGTCACTTTCAGATCATTAAAAACTTGTTCGGGTCTACGTCATGTTCCATTGTGCATTCATCACTCATGTGATATTCACATTTGAGTGGAGATCGGATGGCACATTCCACACAGGCTTGACAAAAAGTTCATTGCAGATAGATTTACCACAAGTAAAAACATACACAACTAAAATGTACCTTGTGGAACTTGTCTACACAGCACTCTTTGGCTGCTAATCAGTTGTTAAAAACCATAATGTTTAGCAAAAGTGCACATTTATGCCATTGCTTACATTTATGTAAAGAGTGAAGGACATGTTGGAACCTTTTGACTCGAAATTCATAGATCTGTTTAGCATCTCTGGCTGCTTGTGGTAAGCATGTCACAACTAGTTCACTTGGTCTCTGCCACATACCACTCACAGAACACGTCTTTCTCCACAAACGCACTTTAGAAAAATGAAAGAATAAAAATGTGTTAGCTTCATATTAGCTCGAGCTGCTCAAAATAATTAGCAGTACCCTAAGGGTGTCTAGTTCTAGAGTACATCATTTACTGGTGTCATGCTGCTCGTGACTAGTACTCAAGTGAAAATTTTCAATGTTAGATATACACATCATCTGCTATGTATTTACAATCAGATAGGAATACAGAGAAAATTTTATCACTGTGTGGCATACAAGCCCAATCCATTTTTTAAATTGGTTTCTCACGTTCTTTCATGTCAGTCTTAGGAAGAGTTCAGTGCATTTCTCATCCTTCAGAAGGACTGGAAACTGAATTTTCTATGCCTCTAAATCTGTCCAAGGCCGTTTCTCTGTCCAAGGCAGTTTTACATTGTCAGGGACCACATTAGTCCTTCCTTTCAACTCTTCCAAATTAAGTGGCAATGGAAGCAGGAATGTGGTGATCATTGGCTTAACCCCATAAGCAGAAATCAAATTAAGCTAAGAGAGGTGACCCTGGGGGCCACTGGAGAAGAGGGTCACGATGGGAACCATATGCATTTCGACACTGAGGCAGTTCGGCATCGAGATAGCCATAAATGTCTGAAAGAAAGTAAGGTGGAGCATTGTCTTGTTGCAAAATGAACTCTTCTTTCTGTACTTCAGGGCATAAGCCACAGCTGCAGTGTGTGTAGGTACACGAAATCACAGTTTTCTCCAGGAAGAAGAGTAGTCTGTAAACTTTTGAAGAGGACATGGCTCAAAAGACGTTAATGTTAGGTGAACTACGAAATTCTTCTATAATGTCGTTTGGATGATTCATCTTTTGAGACACACAAAACGTGGCTTCATCACTGAAAACCAACATTGTCAAAAACTGTCTTCCACTCGTAGTCGCTTGAAATCGTCGCTTGTAGGTGGTATGGTTTTAAGCCTGTATTACATGATGTACCTAATATGTAATACTAAGCCTATGCAGCAGAGTCCGGGTTCGATTCCCGGCGGGGTCAGGGATTTTCTCTGCCTCGTGATGGCTGGGTGTTGTGTGCTGTCCTTAGGTTAGTTAGGTTTAAGTAGTTCTAAGTTCTAGGGGACTGATGACCATTGATGTTAAGTCCCATAGTGCTCAGAGCCATTTGAACCATTTGTTCCAGCAGAGCCCCAAGCGTACGTGCTTGGAACTGCACATTGGTTAACGTCACTTAATTACATGATGCAGATAGAATAGTCCTAGTGTAAGTCCAGGCACTCAAACTAGATGGTAATTATGTGCAAATCTTGAGGTGGGCTGTCTGATTTCTTGTAAAGGTGTTCATTCAAATTAAAAATGTCTGAGAACTCGAAGTTTCTATTTATTAAGTAATTGTTTGCATTTCTTGTTATTATTATTTATTAAGTAATTGTTGTTCTCTTATGTAACTGTCATGGAACTGTATTATTTCTGTTCTGAATTATGGGCTGAACTGTTTGTTTTGAGTTATGACATATGGCATCATAAGAATATGTTTGTCTGAACTGCACTGTTACAGCATTATGCACATGGAGGATGCAATTGTTTTTCGAACTACTGGACAGGCAGTGTTTATCACTCTTAGGATTAGTGAAGTATAATGAAGAGCACAAGCCAGATATTGTTAGGTTCAAACCAGGCTGGGAAAAAGGGAGGAAGGTGATGGCATGTATTCCCTATTGATGAAGGAACTGACGCACATCTGCAGGAATTCTGGAACTTCGTGAGAATGGGGTGGCTTATTTCGACAAGCGGCTGTCGATGAAGGAAGTAATTCACTCAACTCATACAGTAATGTTAGACACACTTTCATCGAGACAGAAGTAAGACTTAAACCAGTAAATCATTTTTAACTCATTTTGTAATCAAGCACTCTCACCTACTCTTGGCAGTTTCTCCTTCCTGGCATGTTGAAATATACCAAAAGATGAAATCAAATCAAACGTGACCTTTCAGCAATTATGGCACTACATATAGAAATCTAAAGTACAGATATAATGTTATACACTTAATTACTCAGAACTAGACGTTTGCCGACGACTTTAATATGATACAGTGGTTTGTGATGACCATACAGACACGATTCTTCACCAAACACATGATTTATACCGCTAAATGCTTGTTTATTTCTTTCTGTCTGTAGGATACGAAACAATCAGTACTAAGACTGATTTCCTGTAACAATTTGTCTAAAAGAAAGTTTGTTGGCAAAATATCGCTTTTGTTTAATTATTACGTTTATGAAAATTTAATCACTGAAAACTGTGGTAAATTTACACTATGGAAACCTGAAGTTTAAGTGCGGTTAAAATAAGTGGCGACTCTCGACACTTCACTACACAGCGAGTGGAGGGAAGTGCAGTTTACGAGTGTGTTCTGGGCGGGTGAGCAGGTGACCACAGTGTAATGCCAGTACAGACCTACTCGGTGCAGAACCAGTCAGGCTAGCTTAACCGCCGCTGAAGCCGGCCAATCTGCGATCTTTCTGAAACGATTTTAAAGAAACTATTCGGTAGTAAATGCTCATTCTCGCGCATCTTATAGCTTAATTCGCCAGCTTCATGATTGACCATCTAGCATTTCGTTAATGGTTATATTTATTGTGATATTTCGCTAGCAGGAAAGCTATTCAAGAAATTCTTAGTTTGCAGTGAAAAATAGGTACCGCTATGAATCTGTGTTTGGTTCATGTCAGATTACATGTTGCTGTGTATTAAATGTAGATAATCTATTGAAACATTCTTTAAACTTGGAAGTATATCGCTGTCTGTTTCCAATCTCGAGATAATAGAATGTATGTAAAGCGCTCCATCACGAACTCGTCTGTCAGTGAAAAACTAGAACGACATATTCAAAATTTCCTCGAACGTCATTAATGGTCTGAGATATCGAAACAAGATTTTGGCAAATGATAGCGACTCCAGGCTTTTTGAATGAAATACTGTAGTTATTGAGAACCATAGATGTCTTGTGAAATGATAACTGCTGTAGGTTTTGTAACAGTACATGTAAAGTATTTACAAGTTTATTTCTATACTGAGACTCGGCTGTTTCACAAACTATTGACCTGGCTTGCACTTAGTTGTTAGTTTAATAATCCAATTGTTCATTATTATGCTGCAATTTCAACTGTATTAGTCCGTAACAGGGTTTGTTTGCTTGCAAAAGCTGAGATAGAATATTTAATTTTTTTCATCTTTTGCATACAGTTGAGAGCATGTAGAATCCAAAACCCTCAGGACAATTTTTGTGGTCAGAAAACCACAAAATTTGGGTACTTTTCACCTATTACTCGGTCACAATGCATCCTACTCAGAATTTCACTACTAGCAAAATGAAGGAGCATTAAATTTTGCATCGAATTATTACGTAAATGCCAATATCGGTGTAGCCATCTGGCTGCAGTAAGTTGTCAAAGTTCGTTCATTTTTATCAACTTGTTAAAAAATCGTCTTCAACTCCTGTAACTCAAAAATGCCTACTCCAAATGGAAAACATAATCAAAGTTGTAGAACATGAAATTTCATGTTACGAAAGCATATAGTTTTCCAGTTTTAGGCACTATAAATTCTTCATACTATTGAAACCAAAGGTGTCTATTTTTCTTTTTACAAGCAAAGTTATTCAATAAAATGAATTTCCAGTGGGAAGACGGCTCTCTAATGAGCATATATATGTTTCTATGTACATCTTTTCATGTTTCTTCATTCGTGTGTATTTTTATTCATTTTTATGCATGGCTTTATTGGTGATAGCGGATCGCTAAAATGAAAACCAAGTACATAGTAATGGCCAGTATAAGTTTACATACGAGTAATACACAAGTATGTACAAATTGCAACGTAACCTTCCAGTACTGGTGGTTGTATAAGTCCACCTAAGTAGGTAGATTACCATCGCTTTGACATGTCCTACCGCTCCTGCAAGCTACCGTCTGCAGTAAATGGTTTCTTAAATTCGTGTTGTCCACGAAATTACTGGCCCCTGCGAGTTATTGCTGGGTATTAATAATTTCTAGCGGAAGGTTTTAACGAACCGGTAGAAATTTGAACGCAACGGATAACGCGTTTTTTGAACCACTACAGAAGGCACCTATACAGGGATTAATAGGCATTATATAGCTTTTATTTGCTTTCATGACCCAGAATTCGAATGTGGTAATGACTGCCACCTATTCTTTATGATGGAAGGAGTAAATAATCAGTCGAGGGTATAGATTAATTGATATTTATTCAGTACCGATGGTATTTCAACAACTAGTCGTGTTTCTCTTGCAATGTACATCATCATAACCGGTCTCAAGCTAACATGGTTCAGTTTCGCCACGTAATTATGGAATGGGACAGAGGAGCGCAGACCTGCCTACAATGTAATTCTATACAACCTCACAATTATACCTATACCCTCGGTTATTACATTCAGTTACTATACATTACTCAGAACAAGTTCCACAAAAACAATACAAGCAAAACTAGGTCAGGGTGGAAGAGTGTTTCGCAAATCTTTATCAAATCAGTGGGCATTAAAATCCGATACTTTTCCCAGTAGCACGTGTATTTTACTTAACGCACAACATCGCCAACAAATCAACTCGTTATTGGGGTGCACAAGAAACATCACTTCAATGCTGTTCAACCCACATGGCCAAGTTTCAGTAGCCAACAGAAACCCAGAAAAATATGGACCCACACGATTATTCCTATTTTACACTCGCTCACTATCGTATGATTATTCATCGTGTACAATATATTCTCAGACCGAAACTATAATTTATCACTGTGGCGGTTGCTCCAACCGACCACGTGGTGCGAAAGCAAGTTCACAAAGAAAACATATGGAAAATAAATAAAAATCCCCAAAATATTACTGTAAATGGAAGAGCAGATTAAAATACATTGAATGAGTGAATTTCCGTTAAGCACAGAGCAATAACGTGACCATGAGCTTAAGGTACATGAAACTACAATTTATCACTGCGGCGGTTGCTCCAACCGACCACGTGCTGCGAAAGCAAGTTCACAAAGAAAACATATGGAAAATAAATAAAAATCCCCAAAATATTACTGTAAATGGAGGAGCTGATTAAAATACATTGAATGAGTGAATTTCCGTTAAGCACAGAGCAATAACGTGACAGTGAGCTTAAGGCACATGGTGCGTTGCCTGAACAAGGCATTAACGCAAGGTCTACTGAAATTCGAGTGAATTAAGAAAATCCATTCCCTTATGGGGTTCAGTGGTAATTTCGCACCTGATTTCAACATCTGGACTTCATTACAGAGCAGATTTCGGACAATATAATACCTGTGTTAACATTACCAAGACGTGAGCTGCGTCTCCATGTCTGTCCAGCACCACGACCCAGGAACAAGTGCTCTTCCAACCGAATTCGCCTAACCGTTCCGCTTACAAACGTGGTGGGGGTGGTGCACCAACCTGACAGAGCCAATACGCGCGCCTGCGTGTCATCTTTGCCCTGACCTGCAAACTTGGTCTCTGCTAAACTTGTTCACGCTTTGGATGGTTGGTACTACCCTACCCCAGAACGACCATTCATGCAGTGTTACAATCTGTGCCTAAAGCTTTCTGCTAGTTCACCCACTCACTCATTTATACCATCCAGGCCGCACAAGGGAAAGGAAAATGGGAAACGTGGTACACAACAGAAAAATTTCAATAAATAACCCTGTTTAGTCCATTCTCTCCTTTTGGACACCAGCTGAGGTATTACCTGCAAGAGAAGAAACTCTTGCTAATAATTTCTGCATGCTAGCAATTTAATAAAACATTGGAACGGTACAACAAGTTCCGTTTCAACATTATAGTGTTGGAATTTGAATTTGGCGCAATTTTCTAGTGGAGGTAGTCCTGTAATAATAAAAAATAATAATAATAAGTGATAATAAATGATAATGAATGGTAATAAATGACAGTGAATGATAATGAATGTTAATAAATGATAATGAATAATAATGAATTGTAGTAAACAAAAGTAAGGTTTTGCAGCCATTATCGTGTTGGAATTTGAATTTGGAGGGAATTTTCTAGTGGAGGCAGGTCAATAATAATAAATAATAATAAATGACAATAAATGATAATAAATGACAATGAATGATAATAAATGATAATGAATGATAATCAATAATAATGAATAATAATAAAGACAAGTACGGTTTTGCGTGCATTTTCCTGTTGGAATTTGAATTTGGGGCCTATTTTTTCTGGGGGCTTAGGTTAGTGGACGTAGCACAATTGGTCTAGTTAAATGACAATAAATGATTATGAATGTTAATAAATAATAATCAATAATAATAATAAAGACAAGTACGGTTTTGCATGCATTATCCTGTTGGAATTCAAACTTGCCGACATTTTTTCTTCTGTAGGCTTAGGTTAGTGGACATAGCACAATTGGTCTATTTTACCGCCAAAATTCAAATTTCCCGCCATTTTTTGCTGGAGGTTAGGTTAGTGGACAAAGCACAATTGGCCTATTTTCCCACCAAAATCCGCCATCTTGGGTGACGTCATGGGCTGTTACGAAGTCTACATGCCTCCATCTTGGATGACATCAGCGCCGCCATCTTGAATAAATTTGGCAACAATGGAGAGTGGACTGCAACGAACCTTGCCCTAGTAGTAACGATGATGATGATGATGATGAGGTTCCACATAAGGGGATGTACAAAAGTATTATCCACGTGCGTTAAAGCGTTGGCAGCTGCTTTATTGAGCGACCGAAATTACGCACTTTGTGGTTAGAAGAGTAAGGCGATCGCTGGTGTAAGAACAAAACTTTAGGCGTTTAGGGATGGCCAGAATACATCTGATCGAGTAAGGACCCATCCGTACCGCTGTGCCCAGAGTCACGGGACGCCGTGTCGCCGGCCACTGCTGGCGTGCGGCAGCCTCTGCCGCCGAGTCGGTGGGTGGCTGCGGTCGTAGCTTCCGGTTTCCTGAACGGTTTCTCACACACCGCGTGGACTCGAAGAATACAGACGTGGAATATTAATAACGTTTGTTTCATTTACAGACTTTTAACAACTTCCATACAAAAAAATCGCAGGCATTACTTTACAGCACGCCCCTGTAGATGAATCTGAGTCAGAGAGACAAAAATACGGAGACATGAAGTCCTCTTGCTATCCTCTTACATACCTACGGCACAAGAATAATACTATACGGAAACAAACACACGTCATCTATTTCTCCTGGCCAGAGTCTAACTTTATGACATATATTTACAGTTTTAACTACACTGCCTCACGTCTCAACGTAGGTCAACTACAAGAATTTAATAAGGTACCCGCTGAAAGTTTCCATGTTCATACTAAGGCACCAGTGTGGACAATAAAACAAACACAAAGTGTAAATGATCCACAAAACTAGCAAAGTGAAAATTTTTATAAACTTGTTAGGCACGCATGAATTTTTTTATATTGGTGTTACTTTTACACCCTTGGTCTCTGAACGACATTTACCCTGGTTGAATCGAACTTTGCAGTAATGTCATAATAATTTTTTTGAGAGTAGGACAACAGTGGAATCTTACGGAGGTGGAGCATACGGCACAAGAGGGGTGTCCAAAACTCAAAAATACATCAGTCTATGCGTTCGAAGCCGCCTTATTAACCCCCACAGCACCAAGGCACCCTGATTACGAGCGTTCTCTAAACAAATGAACTAGTCGCTGGTGGAAGATTATTCGACGCAAGGTTTCCGAGTCCACGAATCGCTGCAAAACCTCCGACTGAGGAGAGGCACATAAACACTCCTGTACGTTCGGCTGGCATCTGCGATGTCACCAGCCACCATATGCGTACGAGAGCCTCTGCCACTGAGTGAGGCGTTGGCTGTGGTCGCGGCAGGTTAGAAATTAGCCAGCGGTGGACGACTCGGAACTGCTACGTGTCAGATCGATGTCTGTGGTGCAGCAAAAATATAATTTCAGTATCTTCCAAATAAATAAAAATTAAGTGCAATATTTTCAGTTAAATGCAATAAATACGAGAGTTGGAACTTAAATTGAGGCAACTATTTATTCACAACCGATACAAAAGAGTTACATGCTTTCACCTGTTACTGTCCTTCAAAATAGTCACCAGCCTTGTGTAGAACCCGTTGCCAGCAATGTGCAAGGCGTAGCAGAGCCTGTTCTCTTGATGGTACAAATGGAGCGGACTGAAGATATGATGATTCTCGTGTTCGACTGTGACGGTGTTATCCTAACGCAATACGTTTCTCCTCGGCAGACCGTCAATGCACGGCATTACTGTTCGTTTTTGGAGCATCACCTGCGACCAGCTTTGCGAAAGAAGCGGCGACACTTTCTGCGCAACCCACACATAATTTTGCACGACAATGCGCGGGCGCATACAATGCAAGCTGTGGCTGCTCTGTTCGGTCTATGAGACTGGGATGTACTGTACCATCTACCGTACTCCCCAGACTTAAGTCCTTGTGACTTTGATTTGATTCCGAAGATGAAGGAACCACTTCATGACATTCGCTTCAGAACTGTTCCAGAGATTCGACGGGCAGTAGACCGCTCCAATCGCATCATCAACAGAAGAGGCTCTGCTGACGGTATACTACGCCTTCCACATCGCTGGCAACGGGTTCTACACAACGCTGGTGACTACTTTGGAGGACAATAACAGGTGCAAACATGTAACTCTTTTGTATCGGTTGTGAATAAGCAGTTGCCACTATTAAGTTCCAACCCTCGTAATATCTCACCCATTGCAGTAGTCATACATCTTCACACCGCATCAAATAACTTTTTCCACATTAACCAACATTTTTGGAAGCAAGAGGGAACGTGACAATGTGGGCATTTCTTAACGCGGTTGAGCGTCTCTGTGCGAGCAAATATCGATTGTGGAACCGGATGTCTTTCATCGGTAACCGCATTTCCAGAATCGATATAACAGTGTCAACATGAACAACAAGTAGTTGTTTTGTGAGATAGATTTATGGAATCCGCCTTTGATGACCCGTCGTAGGACACACTAAACAAATCGTACTGTGGGTCATTCACAGAAACGATTTCTGGATTACATACACTTAGGTACATGAGTGTCTTCCTGAGAAGTTAAGGATTCAAATGGTAACAAATAATTCTAGGATAAGAGACGTGTTTGGCTCTTACTGGGACATGGTTTTGAAATAATTGCAGATACCTCTATCTGTTACGGCTTTGTGCTATCGACTACCAAACGCGATTGAGGATCGATATTATACTTGACAAGAGGTTATAATAATGATAACTTTTCTTGTTTCGCAATGTCAACAAGACGAGTTTGGGTCTGTTGCTACATACGACAGGACTGTTGAAGAGATCACCGCACCATTTCCGTACAGGAAATTTAAATGTCACAGCATTTCAAAAAAATGGCTCTGAACACTATGGGACTTAACATCTGAGGTCATCAGTCCCCTAGAACTTAGAACTACTTAAACATAACTAACCGAAGGACATCACACACATCCATGCTCGAGGCAGGATTCGAACCTGCGACCGTAACAGTCGCGGGGTTCCGGACTGAAGCGCCTAGAACCGCACGGCCATCATGGCCGGCTGTCACAGCAGTGTAAACATGTCGTCTACAGGGTTCGCGTGATCCTTTTGCTGAATCAGAAGACAGAGCGACTGATAATTGTATAGTTGGCAGCTGTAACCAGGAGAGTTGAAACCGATCGGGCCGCGCGGCATTAGGCGAGCGGTCTCAGGTTAAGTAGTGTGCAAGCTGAGGTTCTGATGACCTTAGCAGTTAAGTCCGATAAGTTTTCACACACATCTGAACATTTTTTAACAAAACCGATCGGAAACATTTCCGCCGTTTGCTTTTTCAAGATGTAACGGGCCTACATTAAAACAAAAATGAGACACACTGGAAAGTAAAATTTAAAAAAAAGTTTTTCCATAAACGCACGGAACTTTCAGAGTAGTTATTGTATTACTTTAAGGAGCAGAATGTCAGGGCAGACACACTCGATTACAGGGGTAGCATATGCGCCAGTGCAGGATCGTTAATAATGAATGAGTCGCGAGTGTCGATGTTATGACGTCATCATAGTGTATCAGCAAGAGACGTCCCCCGAGACCAGAATATACGAAACGGAACTGAAGCGAAGGGAACAGTTAATCCTGAGAGGCACGCCATATTTCCAACATTTTCCGTCGTTTTCTACTTGGCTTATCTAAGTATAATATTTCAAACTAGTGTTTTAGGAGAAAATATTTACATTACTGTTATCAACGCAAAACCGAGGGATACAGATATTTTTTTATATCATAAAGAGGCTTTACATTTTCTGTCATCTGAGGACCATATTTCGCAACAATAAATTCAACCTGGACAGCGGCTATTGTCTTAACGTCGGGTGACCATAGAGCAATTGGCAGAATTTATTTGGTATCCATGTGGGGAAACAGCGCCGCAGACATCGACACCGTACGTGGTAGCAAGGCACCACTGATAGGGTCCTGGAAAAAAAGGCGATGATCATTTTTGAAATTATCTTGATTTGTTACTCAAGTTTGGGGGCAAGAATACGGATAATGTCTGACGCAAGAAAGCCGTCGCCAACAACTCCGTTCCCGGTTGTAACGGAACTTTCGGCCTACAGCTGTTTTCGCGGCAATTTATAAACACCGCGTCATTTTAATTGCCGGTCTATTTGATGCTGACGAATCACAGAGCAGTGAACTGGAAAGAAACGTGATGGTGATGCGATGGAGGCCATTTCTTAGCTATAGTTTATTGTCTTTTCTGTGGATTAAGGGAGGCAACACTATGCACTTTCCGTCTGTTCCCCTAAGCGATGAACATCTACATCTACATCTACATCCATACTCCGCAAGCCACCTGACGGTGTGTGGCGGAGGGTACCTTGAGTAACTCTATCGGTTCTTCCTTCTATTCCAGTCTCGTATTGTTCGTGGAAAGGAGGATTGTCGGTATGCCTCTGTGTGGGCTCTAATCTCTCTGATTTTAACCTCATGGTCTCTTCGCGAGATATACGTAGGAGGGAGCAATATACTGCTTGACTATTCGGTGAAGGTATGTTCTCGAAACTTGAACAAAAGCCCGTACTGAGCTACTGAGCGTCTCTCCTGCAGAGTCTTCCACTGGAGTTTATCTATCATCTCCGTAACACTTTCGCGATTACTAAAAGATCCTGTAATGAAGCGCGCTGCTCCCCGTTGGATCTTCTCTATTTCTTCTATCAACTCTGTCTGGTACGGATCCCGCACTGCTGAGCATTATTCAAGCAGCGGGCGAACAAGCGTACTGTAACGTACTTCCTTTGTTTTCGGATTGCATTTCCTTAGGATTCTTCCAATGAATCTCAGTCTGGCATCTGCTTTACCGACGATCAACTTTATATGTTCATTCCATTTTAAATCAGTCCTAATGCGTACTCCCAGATAACTTATGGCATCAACTGCTTCCAGTTGTTGACCTGCTATATTGTAGCTAAATGATAAGGGATCTTTCTTTCTATGTATTCGTAGCACATTACACTTGTCTACATTGAGATTCAATTGCCATTCCCTGCACCATGCGTCAATTCGTTGCAGATCCTCCTGCATTTCAGTACAATTTTCCATTGTTACAACCTCTCGATATACCTCAGCATCATCCGCAGAAAGCCTCAGTGAACTTCCGATGTCATCCACAAGGTCATCTATGTATATTGTGAATAGCAACGGTCCTACAACACTCCCCTGCGGCACACCTGATATCACTCTTACTTCGGAAGACTTCTTTCCATTGAGAATGACATGCTGCGTTCTGTTATCTAGGAACTCTTCAATACAATCACACAATTGGTCTGATAGTCCATATGCTGTTACTTTGTTCGTTAAACGACTGTGGGGAACTGTATCGAACGCCTTGCGGAAGTCAAGAAACACGGCATCTACCTGTGAACCCGTGTCTATGGCCCTCTGAGTCTCGTGGACGAATAGCGCGAGCTGGGTTTCACACGACCGTCTTTTTCGAAACCCATGCTGATTCCTACAGAGTAGATATCTTGTCTCCAGAAAAGTCATTATATTTGAACATAATACATGTTCCAAAATTCTACAACTGATCGACGTTAGAGATATAGTCTATAGTTCTGCACATCTGTTCGACGTCCCTTCTTGAAAACAGGGATGACCCGTGCTCTTTTCCAATCCTTTGGAACGCTACGCTCTTCTAGAGACCTACGGTACACCGCCGCAAGAAGGGGGCCAAGTTCCATCGCGTACTCTGTGTAAAATCGAACTGGTATCCCATCAGGTCCAGCGGCCTTTCCTCTTTTGAGCGATTTTAATTGTTTCTCTATCCCTCTGTCGTCTATTTCGATATCTACCATTTTGTCATCTGTGCGACAATCTAGAGAAGGAACTACAGTGCAATCTTCCTCTGCGAAACAGCTTTGGAAAAAGACATTTAGTATTTCGGCCTTTAGTTTGTCATCCTCTGTTTCAGTACCATTTTGGTCGCAAAGTGTGTGGACATTTTGTTTTGATCCACCTGCCGCTTTGAGATAAAACCAAAATTTCTTAGGATTTTCTGCCGAGTCAGTACCTAGAACTTTACTTTCAAATTCATTGAACGCCTCTCGCATAGCCCTCCTCACACTACATTTCGCTTCGCGTAATTTTGGTTTGTCCGCAAGGCTTTGGCTATGTTTATGTTTGCTATGAATTTCCCTTTGCTTCTGCGGCAGTTTTCTAACTCGGCTGTTGTACCACGGTGGCTCTATTCCATCTTACGATCTTGCTTGGCACATACTCATCTAACGCATATTGTACGATGGTTTTGAAATTTGTCCACTGATCCTCAACACTATCTGTACTTGAGAAAAAACTTTTCTGTTGAGCCGTCAGGTACTCTGAAATCTGCTTTTTGTCACTTTTGCTAAACAGGAAAATCTTCCTACCTTTTTTAATATTTCTATTTACGGCTGAAATCATCGATGCAGTAACCGCTTTATGATGAATGACAGTGAAACGCAGATCATTTGACGAGTTGGTGGAATCACTTCATCGCCTCGCAAGTAAGGGCGACACGGTTTGATAGCGTCTCTGGTTGGAAAGAGAGATTCAGCCGTGGGCAAAAGTCTGCGGCCATTACCAACTAGAGGCGCGCCCTTACTTCCCAGATACAGCAGTACACACAGCGAGAGCTGAATAACGTACACAAGAATAAATGTGACGAAGTTACTACAGTGATTCTATCATTTTTTTCCTGGTCTCAATGTATATCTACGGCACAACAGTAACGTAATTTCGATGACGCTGTGTTCTACGTGGAGGAAAGGTTAAACATAACCTGTCGCAACAAATGGGTGCTCAGTTCCTTGCGAACTTATAACAACGTAGCGTCATTTGTTACCAATACTGAGTAAACTGGAAGCTGCTAAATATCGCCTCCAGAACGGTATGAGGATAGTCTCGAAACCAGCAGCTGCAACATTCGATATTCACATCGAAGCATGGGTCTGAACCAAACAAAAGTAGAATGCGTCGTTCACAGAAATGTTCTGAGTACCGGAGAGCCTTTCCTACGTAAAGTCAGTCTACTAGAGAGAAATTAAAGACGCCACTAGTACACAGTACCTTTAGCTTAGCAACTTCGTTTGCCCTAATTGTGGATTGGTTTCCAAAAATTAGGTACATAGTCGATTCCCTCAAAATTCTAATACAGATTTCTGCTGTGGACTATTCAGACACGTCGGAGAGCGGACGCCAAATTTCGCACGAGAAGCTACTAGTGACAAATCGCTTCTCTGTCATTATCAAGGCAACTATGATACCAGTTTGATACTTGTCCGGAATGTGTAAAAAATCACAGCACTACTTCTTACAGGATGATGGAACTACAACGTTAATACTTTGGCAACAGAGGTTGTGGAATTTGATTGTGGGGTCAGAAAATAAAGCGACGGAAATTTGTGCGTTTTGTACTTGTAACTCGCTGTGTGCCAAACGATTGGTTAGTTGTACGCCACTGATGTTTTCTAAGAGTGTTTAAAGCTGTAGCAGAACAGAAAGGCACTCCCTTAAAAAGATAAACTAGATAACAGGACAAATATTTTGGAATACTGAACGTATCATCTTAAGTGCAAGAGTGTAAGGCCGAGCTCTGTCGATTGTAGGAGCTGCATTATGTGGCGTTGAATAGTAAGACGCGAGCGTCCATGTCACGACGACAGTGTTTGTGTGTCACGAAACGAGGCCTGCCGTGACGTGTATAGAATATAGGGGAATGACTGTAATTCTGTCGTTCTTCAAAATATGGAATTGTCGGGACAGTGTTTGAAACGTTTGCTGTTATTCCACCTTGCCAAATGAACAGGGATAATTATCGCACTAACATTGTGAGTCTTGGGAAAGTTAGGTTAACTGAATTACTACGTGTGTGATACTGGGCACGACGAGGGCTTCAGTTGTAAAAACAAGTGCTCGATTCCAGCTACAGATACTGTAACTGTCTAATCCATTTGGTTTCAAACAACTGCATACTTGCAGCGCTACAGGAACATAACTCAGATCTGACATAGAGATGACTTTACTCAACATGATGGGTAATATACGGAATATGTATACATAAACGGGACCAACCGTCACGATGAGAACAAGATAAATTTCAAGTATCACTTACAAGTATATCTGTATGAGCTGACGCACCACACTGTACTTTTTCAGGAATGAAGACAATAACATGTTCATGTTTCATTTTTGAATATTTCTTAAAAGGGGCAAAGTAAATGGAGTATGAGCCACCAATCAATTCACAAAGTCATGTATAACAAATGTTCAAACTGACCACCGTTTTCATACTGGCGTAGAGCCTTGGGTATTCATTTGCGACCTCTAGCTTCTGTACTGAGATTCCTTCAGTTGACGCTGTCCTTGTGCCCCTACACTTCTGGTCAAATTGTGTTTCCGCACCCTGCACTTGCCAGACGACGAAATGTTGGTCGAATTCTCAGGAGTCCAGTGCACTTAATCTCTGGCAGAAAGTGATGAAAACGGCAAAATGGCGGAACGCGTTGTTAGTGATACGTTATCACTTTTCTTCTTTTGACACAGAGTCGCCAGTAGTCATTTCGACAACACCCAGTCCCTGAGCGGAGGAAATCTCCGACCTAGCCGGGAACCGAACCCAGGCCGTTAGGTATGACATTTCGTCGCGCTGACCACTCAGCTACCGTGGGCGGACGGTCACAAAATGTTATTACAGAAGTAGGGCCATTATGAAATAATATGAATAAAACCCAACTGGTTCACTCGTATCTTAAGAACATACAGTGAAAGATGATGTGTCCATAGTAAATAAGAACGGGCATAACACGGGCTCTGACTGGGAGACGGTTATGTAAAGTGGCGGTGGAGGGGGGGGGGGGGGGATGAAAGGGCGGTGCTGGGACCGTTCCCGTTTCTTATATATGTAAATGATATATGTTTCTATATGACAGGTGATTATGAGATATTTCTGTTTACTGATGACACTAACTTCATAGAGAAGTTTGTTGAGTGCAACATAAGCAAAGTATAAAATGGTGCAGTTCAAGGCTTGTAGAAATAAAATTTATGCTAAATTACATTAAAACTAAAATTTTACAGTTTCTATCACTCAGTTTAATCAAAACTGTCGTTCTGATTTACACAGAATGGGCAAATGATTAGGGAATCTGAACACTCCAAATTCCTAAGAGATAAGTTGTGATGGAAAGCCCGTCTTCAAAAACGTGATGTTGCTGTATTTACTATTAGTACAGTATCTGCAGTAAGTGGTAGTCGAACGTGGAAATTAGTCTACTTTGTTTATTTTCATTCATTTATGCCATATGTTATTACTTTCTCTGGGCTAACTCCACCCGTTCCCAAACTGTATTTTTGGCTGAGAAATGGGAAGTTCGAGCAAAACGTGGTACACGATCGCGAACCTCTTGTCGACCCCTGGAATTCTGACACTGGCCTCTCAACAGGCATTTTCTTCAGTTCCGTTCTCTGTTAACAACACGAGCCTACTTCGGAGAAGCAGCAGCTTTCCGCTCGGTTAATGCCAGGCAGGAATCCAGTCTGCACTTGGCCCGCACCTCATTTACTGCTGTACTCCGGTGCATCCATTTTCGGTAAGCTGCCACGAAGAAAACAGCTCACTCCTTCTAGTGTGTCAGGGAGTTCCTGGATAAAAGAAAGAAAATTCGTGTGTTATATTGTTGATTATGCTAGTTTTTGTTCATCATCGTGTAGATGTTATCTGTTGTCAACGTTTCTGATGTTAATTTCATGCACTCTCTCGTTCCATGACCAAGGAGATTTGCTCGTAGACTTGGTCCTAATGAGCAAGACATGTAAAATAAAAATAAATAAATAAACTACTTTCCAGAATGAAATTTTTACTTTGAGCAGAGCGAGCGTTGATGTGAAATTCCTGGCAGATGAAAACTGTGTGCTGGACCGAGAATCGAACTCGGCACCTTTCCCGTTTGCGGGTGAGTGGTCTACCAGCTGAACTACCCAAGTAGGACTCACGCCCCGCCCTCACAGCCGTACTTCCACCAGTACCTCGGCTCCTACCTTCCTTAACTTCACAGAAGCTCTCCTGCGAAACGTGCAAGACCGGCACTCCTGGAAGAAAGAAATTTGCGGAAGCGTTGCTTGGCTTCAGCCTGGAGCTACGCCGTGTCTCCGTAGTGTCCTTTCTTTCAGGACTGCCGGTCTTGCATGTTTCGCAGGAGAGGTTCTGTGATCTTCGGAAAGTATTAGACGAGGCAGGAAGTAAGGCTGTGCGGCCGTTGTTTTCGGCGAAATTGCCCATATATGCCTCCTGTAATTACACAGCGGTAATTGTCCTAATAGCCGGCCGGGGTGGCCGAGCGGCTCTAGGCGCTACAGTCTGGAACCGCGCGACCGCTACGGTCGCAGGTTCGAATCCTGCCTCGGGCATGGATGTGTGTGATGTCCTTAGGTTAGTTAGGTTTAAGTAGTTCTAAGTTCTAGGGGACTGATGACCTCAGATGTTAAGTCCCATAGTGCTCAGAGCCATTTGAACCATTTGAACCAATTGTCCTCACACACTCTTAGAGTAAACAACAGCAATCGCGACGTGATGCAGTTTTCAACAATACAGGAGCCTCTTCGACGTCCCGTGTCGTGTCTTAGCAACAGTCTGAGACGAGTCGAATGGCGAGCAACACGAATGGTCCTGTCCGCGCTCAGCAAAACCTTAAAAAACCGTGAAATGCTGTAGCGGCACGGGCAACGATAGCCGTCTCTGGTAAGTCTTGAACCAGCATCTGTTTTCCGCCAGTCCTTGGCAGCCAAAACACAGGCGTTAAATCGTTGCACCATTCTGCGAACGCATAACATTAATTCTCACATCACGTATGTTGAGTGAATACTGTCTTCGACGCAGCAGTTATATTCGAGGTAATTTAGTTTTGCAAAACAGACGTCCGGACTGTTTATTACGGTTCGTCTAAAGCAGTTTGTGTTGGAGAACCGTTAACTTCATACATCTTGTAATTAGAGTAAGCTCGGAATTACTACAAATTATACATGGTGCTACGAAGATGCCCATGCGAAGTGCTTGCTGTATTCGCTCGCGTAGACAACGTGACATGTTCAGCACATCACCGTGCTGCCGTGAAACACACATTTTCCACGGCAATATCGTAAGAAGTAACGTATTTTAAACACTTTCTAACTTATTTTAAATGAATTTCGGGCATTAAGTTCTATGTTGAAACAAATCTAGTGTCCGTTTCTACCTGTCAGCTTTGACCAATGACATCCCGAGTGAAGTTTCCGATGTTCAAGTGGCTTGTTATTAAATTTTATCTGTGGTTGTCTTTGTGTCTGACGTAAACTACGCTGTTTATTACAAACATATCTAAATTTTCCAGATTGTGGTTAGTCAAGAACCTAAGTGCACAGCGTAAGTTGCTGCGTGTCAATGAAGTAGCAATCGTATTTATAATCGTATTCTCGTAAATATATATGGCTATTTTTTCCTAATACGGCATGATTTACCAAGGCGGGGTTGGACAGGAACTTAAAGAGTGTAACTGAAATTGCTGCGTGTGAGGCGACCCTCAGTTGCGTCTATAAACTTGCTTCCCACAAATATTTGGCCGTTTTTCTCCGAATGTGCCACGATTGCCGAGGGTGAGGTGTGGCAGCAACCAAAGACGACAGTTACATAGGTCAATTCTAGTTCTCCATCCCTCGGTTCGTTATTTTTCGTGGTTTTTCAAAAGTGTTTGTTGTTTCTTCTAGGATTTTTTACTTATTTATTGTCTGATATAAGCTAGGTTAAGTGTAGTAGTCGATTCCAAAGTTAGTAATGGTTTTCGTGCTTCCAAGAGCATAGCAAGCGATACGAAAAAGTTAAACCCTTGACGAAATAATTAACAGCCAATAAAAATCATGAATAATAATAGAACGTGGAATCAACAAATGGAGTGATACCATACATGGCAATACTCAAAGAATGGACAGTACACACAGCTACACCAACAATAGTAGTACCGAAAGCAACACCAAAACAGATGTTGTTGTGGTCTACAGTCCAGAGACTGGTATCGTATAACAAACCATTGCACACTCCGGCTATGCACACTTTTAGAATTTTCAAGTTGGTGTCGCTCTAATTATTGACTCTACGTTCCTTTATTACGTCATTTTCAGGAGGCGTGAGTCCCTATTTCTTTTAGGACTTACCTGTACTCCGTCAATTCTCTCTGGTAAGGATCCCACACTGAGCAACACTATTCTAAAAGACGGCGGACAAGCGTAGTGTAGGCAGTCTCTTTAGTAGATCTGTTACATTTTGTGTCCTGCCAATAAAACGCAGTCTTCGGTTAGCCTTCCCCACAACATTTTGTGTGTACTCCTTCCAATTTAAGTTGTTTGTAATTGTAATTCCTAGGTATTTTGTAGAATTTACGGCCCTTGGAATCGACTGATCTATCGTGTAACCGAAGTTTAACGGTTTTCCTTTAGCACTCATGTGGATGACGTCACACTTTTCGTTATTCAGGGTCAACTGCCAATTTTCGCACCATACAGTCATACACCACGATCACTTCCCACGGCACTGTTAATGTTTCAGGCTGCCCTATATTGCACTTCTTGTTCTTCAACCGTTCACTCTTTCTATTTTGCTTTTTCTTTCACAGTCCAGTACAGCATCTCCCATGCTTGGTCTGTGCTCAGTTTTTGACGGGCTATCCTATCCACTGGGCCATCTTACCACTAAATATGACGGGGGTGCGGTGGGCACTTAACGTTGTAAGTAGCGACCTTGGCTTAGATATGACGTCATTGGTTGAAGCCGACAGCTGGAAACGGAAGCGAGAATTTATCCTCTATTTTCGACAGAACGCTTATTTGCCATTTCAATCATAGCTGTCTGGTTCATGGAACGAAATGCCTTTCGAAAATGTTTTTCTGTTCAAGGGGACCACACCCTGCCTATCTAACCCATGTTAATTTAGGCAAGTATTTGACCAATTTCTGAAATAAATTATTTGATGCAAGACGTTAATATTTTTACTGTATGTTACATGATGCTAATAGAGTCAACTGTACTAAAATCTACTTTATCCATTTTATAGTCTTCAAGATATACTTCTTAAATTTATTAACAAAAAATATTAAGTTTTTTCAGCAGAAAATATTTTTTGTTAACTTCCTAATGGAGGAATATTAATGAATGTAGTACCAGAGGTGGCTTTTTATGTTATGCAGAGTCTCTGAAAATTTCTTTCATTTATCTATGATAGTTTCAGATATAAGGGGCATATGTACTGAAAATTTTAGTTTGCGGAAAATTTAGAGAAAAAACTTTTCAAATTTGTTATTTACAGTTAATTAAAACTGTCCTGCTACATATGATGGCCCTTCTTTGGCCTCTAGCAGGTCTTCCAGCTTCTTTTTCACCTTGCTGGATGTCTGTCTAGCTTTCTTGGCCATATTAGATGCAGACCTGTCTGCATCGGGTATCCTCATTTTATCGCAATGTTGCAGCCCAGTGATCATATTTTCACCAGGATTAATTCCCAGCTTTTTCAGTACTCAACACTTTCCAATATTACCATAACTGAATGTAATAACAGCATCATGAACTCCTAGTTTCATTGTATGCATGCCTACAAATACAGTTTTAGGAAGGTGGTTCCAAGTTATGCTGTTGAAACATTCATTTGGGTTCTGTGTCTGCCCCTGCAGACATTTCGTTAGAAGGTCAAGATGAGCCAAGTCTCTGAAAATAGGTTTAATTGCTGTAATAACAGCAGCAGGAAGAAAATGCTGGTGAGAATAAGATTCTCCAGTTGCCTGAGCCCTATTGTATTTGCACCACAAATTTTCTCCTGATGGACAGAATCGATGACATGGCCTATCATCAGTAGAGGACTTACGGAAGAATGTGGCCCAAACATCTCTCTTCATTGCCTACCGATTTTCTTTATTTCTCCTAATTGCCTGCCCTTAGTATACCTGCAAGTTTTCTATAACAACTACTCGCAATCACACTTGAACAAAACTAACCGCGTTTTTGAAAGTGTGTTGTTTACAAACAGCAGAAACAAAAGAACAGCGACCGTTGCATTCCAAGGATAGCCAACACACTCGGAAGTAGAAAAAAAAAATCCTAACGTGCAATGTAGAGGATATAAAAATCTAAAATAAATGCAGAAAAGTGGGTGACAGAAAAGTGGGTGTGGCGCATGATCACACGTGGTAGGAAAATATTCGAAAAAATTTTTTTTCAGTACAGTCCTTTTCAGATTATTTAAATAAAACCGAAATCCATCGAAATATGATGAAAACCGAAAATCGACTATTTTCGACCTGAACCACGGTATGGTACCTTCAAGTGCCGTTAACTATGGCGGGGGTGCTTTATCGCCTTTGTGCTAGTGCAGTTCGCATCGTTAATAACAGTTTAGTGCTTCCACATTTCCTTGGCTTCTCGTCTCCTTTGTAATGAAGAGGTAGCGTTCGCTCAAATTCCAGCTTCTGATAGGTGATTCATTTCGCAATCAGGTTGTACTGTGCGCCACGTGCCAAACGCCATAGTCGCCAATACTTGTAAAAAAAAAAAAAATGCTGAAATCTGTTAAACCTTTCTTTAAAGTCAGTACCGATATTAGACTGTTGTTTATCTGGTGTTACATTTACACTTACAAGATAAATTTCGGCTTCAAAGTGCCATTATCAAGTGTTTTAAGTGTTATACAGTGCCTAAGATGGCATACTCTCGTATTTAAAATACACTATTAGGCACATTGTCTAAGGGTCGAGCCGGCCGGGGTGGCCGAGCGGTTATAGGCGCTACAGTCTAGAACCGCGCGACCGCTACGGTCGCAGGTTCGAATCCTGCCTCGTGCATGGATGTATGTGATGTCCTTAGGTTAGTTAGGTTTAAGTAGTTTTAAGTTCTAGGGTACTGATGACCTTAGAAGTTAAGTCCCATAGTGCTCAGAGCCATTCTAAGGGTCGATATTTCTGGTAAATCCTACTGCTTTGTTTCATCACTGGGTTTACCATTTTGCAAATAAACGACAGTATAATGGCGGTACTGACCTTAAGGAAATATGTTATGACTGTGGCCCCGCATTATGAAAAAGAAATCGGTTAAACATGCTTTGGAATGTCTCCGGTTGGAAACCGTAACATATCAACTTTGATGGTATTCAGATTTTAGTTATTTACTCTTCTTTCTCCTGTCTTGTGTCCTATATCTTCATAGGGTCAGTATATTAATCTGTTAGTGGTATAAGGTGGCAGGATTAATTAATTCTGTCAACTTATATGTCGTACAACAAATTTTATGCTGTGCTGCGATGATTGTCATTAGTTAATTTTCCTCAAAACTGCCGGAACGAAGTGCTCACGACAAGTCAAACCTCTTCATGCAAAATATGTGTTTTTGTTAACTCATGCCCCGATCCCCAGAACTCCTGAAGATAGACGTTGACTGTGGATATTGTATTACAGACACAGTCCTTTTGACTGTTCAGAGATCTCACTAAACCCGCCCAAAGGTGTAAACAACCATGACTCTTAGACGTCGGGGGGCCGACAGCCGATCAGTTCCAGACATTCCAACAAGAAGAAGGTACACGGCTCGTGTTGTCTGTAGTTCAACCGACAATACCGCGGGTCGATCGCGTCCGCATTGTTGCTTCGTGCCAGGAAGCGCTCTCAACAAGGGAAGTGTCCAGGCGTCTCGGAATGAACCAAAGCAATGTGTTCGGACATGGAGGAGATACTGAGAGACAGAAACTGTCGATGACTTGCCTCGCTCAGGCCGGCCAAGGGCTACTACTGCAGTGGGTGACTGCTACCTACGGATTATGGCTCGGAGGAACCCTGACAGCAACGCCACCATGTTGAACAATGCTTTTCGTGCAGTCACAGGACGTCGTGTTACCACTCAAACTGTGCGCAATAGGCTGCATGATGCGCAACTTCACTCGCGATGTCCATGGCGAGATCCATCTTTGCAACCACGACACCGTGCAGTGCGGTAGGGATGGGCCCAGCAACATGCCGAATGGACCGCTCAGGTTTGGTATCACGTTCTCTGCACTGATGAGTGTCGCATATGCCTTCAACCACACCATTGTCGGAGACGTGTTTGGATGCAACCCGGTCAGGCTGAACGAATTAGACACACTGTTCAGCGAGTGCAGCAAGGTGGAGGTTTCCTGATGTTTTGGGGTGGCATTATATGGGGCCAAAGTACGCCACTGGTGGTCACGGAAGGCGCCGTAACGGCTGTACGATACGAGCATGCCATCCTCCGACTGATAGTGGAACCATATCGGCAGCATATTGGCGAGGCATTTGTCTTCACGTGCGACAATTCGCGCCCCCGTCGTGCACATCTTGTGAATAACTCCCTTCAGGATAACTACATCATTTGACTAGAGTGGCCAGCATGTTCTCCACATATGAACTCCATCGAACGTGCCTGGGGTACATTGAAAAGGGCTGTCTATGGACGACGTGATCCACCAACCACTCTGAGGGATCTATGCCGAATCACCGTTGAGGAGTGGGACAATCTGGACCGGCAGTGGCTTGATGAACATGTGGATAGTTTGCCACAACGAATACAGGCATGCATCAATGCAAGAGGACGTGCTACTGGGTACCGGTGTGTACAGCAATCTGGACCACCACCTCTGAAGGTCTCGCTGTATGGCGCTACGACATGCAATGTGTGGTTTTAATGAGCTATAAAAAGGGCGGAAATGGTGTTTATGTTGATCTCTATTCCAGTTTTCTGTACAGGTTCCTAAACTCTCGGAACCGAGGTGATGCAAAACTTTTTTTGATGTGTATAAATAGCGTCATATCAATGGCTGGAAAAATTTGGAGGATTATCTCTGTAAACATACAGGTTGACAGAGGGCTAGTGCAATCGGCGGTGCTATTTACAAAACTATACATTACTTCAGTTAATATATTTTATTTTTAGCTCATGTCAAAATTCTGTACGACTAATGCGCATCTTTCAGTAATATTCGCTGCGAGATTGTTTTTTCCCGCCACGTATTATTTACTCTCTGAGCGTTTCCCCGCGACGAATAATTGCTCTCTGAATGACGTATTTATACGAGCAGCTGTCGGTTAGCGACACTTGTCTTGCTGCGCTGCCCTCGAGAGTTACATACGACGCGAATTCGAAGCTTGCAGAATTCTATAACAGAGTTCTGTAACAGAAGCTTTTATTTTCGGTTTCCAGCGTCCACCAGAAAATTCTCTCGGCGAAAAGGTAAGAGATACTCAACTTTTGTAGCACAAGATATGGCTGACGCGTAATCAATAGCGATCGTGCTTATAGGTAGTTGCGAAAATGTGTGATGTTGGTGTTCTTCTAGGATGTAAAGGTTTTTGCGTCTTTATTAGACATGTCAACATATATGAAAAACATACGTGGTCTAACTGCACGCAGTTTCTCGTGTTCTGCAGCTTCTGGGACAGTCATTCCCTTCATGATCACCCATAAGCAAAATCGCTGCGATAACTGAAATGGTGTTTCTTTTGGTTGTCAGTGGCTTGGAATAGTAAAAAACTAGCTGCATGTGTCTTTAGTGTCGCTGCTCCTAGTAAGTTCCTGGTCAGTTTTATGTTCATGATCTACTGCCTGTCGAGTTCAAAACGTACAGCCGGCCGGAGTGGCCGTGCGGTTCTAGGCGCTACAGTCTGGAGCCGAGCGACCACTACGGTCGCAGGTTCGAATCCTGCCTCGGGCATGGATGTGTGTGATGTCCTTAGGTTAGTTAGGTTTAATTAGTTCTAAGTTCTAGGCGACTGATGACCTCAGAAGTTAAGTCGCATAGTGCTCAGAGCCATTTGAACCATTTTGTTTTCAAAACTTACAAACATTCTGTTGATGGCAATGGCTGCCTTGTACGTTTAGTACCACACAGCTGGTGCTACAGTTCCGTGAGGCGTTTTCTCTAGAATGCGTTTAGTCAGTCTTGGCACTAGGTGCAATAACGTAAATTATTTGTTAGCAGGTTGCGTAAAAGTTTCATGAGTTCATTTTTGACAGTGTATTTGAGCGCGCAAACTCGCGCATGCGCACACCTACACGCTCTCATGTGCGCGCACGGACGTGTGTGTGTGTCTCTCTAGATGGGAATTTTGCGCACTCCCCCCCCTAACCCCCCCTCCCCACCACACAAACAGTCACATCCCCCTCTTCACGGAGTAACATTAGATGCAACTTCAACGGCATTTTAATGAAAAATTCGTATTCCTCTGTTACAAGTTTCAGGTCACAAATATAACGCGGGTTTCTATCAGTTACGTAGTCTCTTGTCATAATATAATAAATGGTAGATTTCTTACGTTTCGTGATCATTTATGAGAAGGTATTTGTTAATGTGTGGCTGCAATTGAGGTCTTTCTGTCGAGTTGTAAAATTACATCATGAGAACTATTGGGACAAAAATTCTGCTTTATCTCCATCCAGACTGTCTACTCTAATCATCCTGATTTAGTGACCGTTTTTTCTCAGCAGTTGTCCGCTGAAACGTATAACCATTCTGAACGGATATTCAAATACACCCGGTCTGTGTTGGTCAGATGGAATCTTTCAATATAGATACAGCAGAGTTCGTATCTCGGCAAGAAGTGCAGAGCGCGCCTATACGCTCATTGTTAACTGCACAATGCAAAGCGTCCCTCTACAGTAATTGCTGATCACAGTCGTAGCGAAATCTTCTTTACGTGGCCTGATGAACGTAGAAGAGTTTCTTCTTGATAATTCTAAACTACACGTTATCAGAAACCTTAGGAGCTCCCGTATTTACAGCAAACGCAGCAGGGGCCTATGGAAACCAGGAAAGAAAATCGAGATCACAGTAAAGAATTAGGCGGCGAAAGAAGCAGCGATCTTTCAGGTAGGAATACGTCCTCTTGGAAGTACAGTCAAAGAACTTACGCCATTGTGTAAACATCTACAATTGTAAATCTAGTTTACTGTGCAAGGGATAATTGTTTGAAACAGGGATGTGGCAGCTGTTCCAGAGAGTGAGGACCCGGTGCTCGATGGCCTCCAACCACTTTTGAGGAGGCGGGTGTGCGACGCATTCGGTGAGTGAACTTCGTTTGATAATCGAATGTCTGTCTCGTGTAGGTCATCACGGCATACCCGCCCTATTTTGTCTTTGTGCTACAAGTACCCATGGGGCGAAACGTCTCCACACCATGTACACTATGTGATCAAAAGTATCCGGGCACCTGGCTGAAAATGACTTACAAGTACGTGGCACCCTCCACCAGTAATGCTGGAATTCAATATGGTGTTGGCCCACCCTTAGCCGTGATGACAGCTTCCACTGTCGCATGCACACGTTCAATCAGGTGCTGGAAGATTTCTTCCCGGAGTGCTGTACTGAGGAGAGGTATCGATGTCATTTGGAAAGACCTGAGACGGCGTTCCAAAACGTCCCAAAGGTGTTCTGTAGGATTCAGGTCAGGACTCTATGCAGGCCAGTCCATTATTGTCGTGGAACCACTCCGCCACATGGCGTTCATTATGAACAGAAGTTCGATCGTGTTGAAAGATACAGTCACCATCCCCAAATTTCTCTTCAACAGTGGGAAGCAAGAAGGTGCTTAAAACATCAATGTAGGCCTGTGCTGTGATAGTGCCACGCGTAACAACAAGGGGTGCAAGCCACCCTCCGTGAAAAACACGATACACCACCACACCACTGCCTGCGAATTTTACTGTTGGCACTAAATACGCTTGCAGATGTCATTCACCGGGCATTCTTCATACCTACACCCTGTCATCAGATCGCCACATTGTGTACCGTGATTCGTCACTCCACACAAAGTTTTTCCACTCTTTGATCCATCAATGCTTACACTCCTTACACCAAGCGAGGGTTTGTTTATTATTTACCGGCCTGATGTGTGGCTTACAAGCAGCTGGTCGACCATGAAATCCTATTTCTCACCTCCCGCTTAACTATCATAGCGCTTACAGTGGATCCTGATGGAGTTTGGAATTCCTGCGTGATGGTCTGAATAGATGTCTGCCTATTACACATTATGACACTGTTCGACTGTCGGCAGCGTCTGTCAGTCAACAGACGAGGTCGGCCTGTACGCTTTTATGCTGTACGTGTCCCTTCGCATTTCCACTTCACTATCACATCGGAAACAGTAGACCTAGGGATGTTTAGGAGTCTGGTGATCTCGCGTACAGACTTAGGACACAAATGACACCCAATCACCTGACCATGTTGGACATCAGTGAGTTCCGCAGAGCACCCCTTTCTGCTCTCTCACGATGCCTAATGACTACTGAGGTCGCTGATATAGAGTACCTGAAAGTAGGTGGCAGTACAATGCACCTAATATGAAAAACGTATGTTTTGGGTATGTAAGTATATTTTTGATGACATAGCGTATGTGCGTGCATTCCAAGTCCCTAAATTGCTGAATTCGTGCACAAACATCATATACTTGTTTTCTCCTCGACTAAGGCAACCCAGAAGTCTGAGTGCCAGAATTCACGCAGATTTTGGGCAGTCTGTCAGGATCATTTAATACGAGTAACGCCAGGATCACTATGATCATCGTTCTACTGAGAAAGGGAAAATTTATGATTAACCTTAAACGACAGTATTTCAGACGAAAGTGAGACGTATTTATCAATTTAATCCACTAATATAATTCAGTAATAATATTGCAACAGAGTTTCTGTGTAGATCAGACCTACTTCAGATAACGTCATAGACCATCTTTTTCTTTTCTGTGTAGCAACTGCGGTTTACTTAATATCTGCGCAATCAATGAATACGTGATCGAAATTTTAGAGTTACGATATCAAAAACTTCAACTCGCTAAATACACTGACGGAAAAATATCGCACTACATCTGGAAAATGGTTGTTGTTGTTGTGGTCTTCAGTCCAGAGACTGGTTTGATGCAGCTCTCCATGCTACTCTATCCCGTGCAAGCTTCTTCATCTTCCAGTACCTGCTGCAACCTACATCCTTCTGAATATGTTTAGTGTATTCATCTCTTGGTCTCCCTCTACAATTTTTACCCTCCACGCTGCCCTCCAATACTAAATTGGTGATCCCTTGATGCCTCAGAATATGTCCTACCAACTGATCCCTTCTTCTAGACAAGTTGTGCCACAAACTCCTCTTCTCCCCAATTCTATTCAATACCTCGTCATTAGTTATGTGATATACCCACCTAATCTTCAGCATTCTTCTGTAGCACCACATCTCTAAAGCTTGGATTCTCTTCTTGTCCAAACTATTTATCGTCCACGTTTCACTTCCATACCTGGCTACACACCATGCAACTACTTCCAGAAACGACTTCCTGACACTTTAATCTATACTCGATGTTAACAAATTTCTCTTCTTCAGAAACGCTTTCCTTGCCATTGCCAGTCTACATTTTATTTCCTCTCTACTTCGACAATCCTCAGTTATTTTGTACCTCAAATAGCAAAACTCCTTTACAACTTTAAGCGTCTCATTTCCTAGCCTAATACCCTCAGCATCCCCCGATTTAATTCTACTACATTGCATTATTCTCGTTTTGCTTTTGTTGATGTTCATGTTATATCCTCTATTCAAGACACTGTCCATTCTGTTCAACTGCTCTTCCAGGTCCTTTGCTGTCTCTGACAGAATTGCAATGTCATTGGCGAACCTCAAAGTTTTTATTTCTTGTCCATGGATTTTAATTCCTACTCCAAATTGTTCTTTTGTTTCCTTTACTGCTTGCTCAATATACAGATTAAATAACATTGGCGACAGGCTTCAACCCTGTTTCACTCCCTTCCTGACGACTGCTTCCCTTTCATGTCCCTCGACTCTTATAACTGCCATCTGGTTTCTGTTCAAATTGTAAATAGCCTTTCGCTCCCTGTATTTTACCCCTGCCACCTTCAGAATATGAAAGAGTGTATTCCAGTCAACATTGTCAAAATCTTTCTCTTAAGTCTACAAATGCTAGAAACGTAGGCTTGCCTTTCCTTAATCTATTCTCTAATATAAGTCGTAGGGTCAGTATTGCCTCACGTGTTCCAACATTTCTACGGAATCGAAACTGATCTTCTCCGAGGTCGGCTTCTTCCAGCTTTTCCATTCGTCTGTAAAGAATTCGTGTTAGTGTTCTGCAGCCGTGGCTTATTAAACTGGTAGTTTGGTAATTTTCACATCTGTCAGCACCTGCTTTCTTTGGGATTGGAATTATTATATTCTTCTTGAAGTCTGAGGGTATTTCGCCTGTCTCATACATCTGAAAAATGATGTATGTTCCTATTTCTTGCCAGTCGCATAGGAGTGGTGATAGTAGCGCCACTACGAGACAGCAAATCAGGTTTGCTCTAAATACGCGCTGTAACGGTCGTGAGCGTTAGTTACCTTTGAGACTGGACGTGACGAGTTGATGTTAGTCGAGAGTGCCTTTAAGGCGAGAACGACGCCATTATCAACTGGTGACGGCTATCCAGGAGACCCTCCATACTCTTGCCCGTCACGGCCGCTCTGTGGTCTCTGCGTGGACCTCGGGTCGTCTCGGCATCCCTTGACTTGAAACGGACGTGTCGACGCGCCGGCCAAACGGGCTGTCGATGCACCGGCCTCGGAGATCAGCCTCTCGGAGAGTGACCTCGGGTCAGTTTTGCGGCAGAAGGTACTTCGCAGCTGGGGTGAAGAATGGCGCACCCTTTCTTCACCCGTCAAACTTCGAGCCACCGAGGAGGCTACCGGTGCGTGGCGAGAGACCCGCCAGGACTCTGTTGTCCTCTGCCGGCTGTGCATGGGCCACACCAGGATGACGCACAGCTATTTATTGAACCGCGAGGATCCACCTTTATACTTCTGCGGGTCAGCTTCGGCGGTGGTCCACATCTTGTCGGACTGCCCGCTTTTAACTCCGCTCGGGCTGACGTTTGCGCTGCCCGGTGTGCTTCCCGCACTTTTATCGGACGATGTTGCAATGGCAGATTTAGTTTTGAGTTTTATTCGTGCAGGGTTTTTTTATCGCTCGATCTAAGCGTTTGTCCCTTTTTTTTGTGTCGAGTCTGGCCTTTGGCCTACGGTTTTAGACTGGGTTTTTTAGTGCGTTTCTTGGTGGTTGGCTTTTCCTTTTTGTTTCTATGGTTGGCCAACCACTGTCACATTCGGTGTGATTTTAATTCCTTTTTTCTGGTCTCTGTCTAAGTCTTTCTTGTCCTGTGTCGTCTCTCGTCATGACCAGTGTTTGTTCTTATTCTCTGTGAGTGTTTCAAGTTCGTGGGAAAAGGGACCGATGGCCCTAGTAGTCTGGTCCCTTCAATCCTACAAGCCGACCGGCCAATTTGAACGAGGTCGCGTAATTGGATTACGAGAAGCCGGATGTTCCTTCTACGGCATTGCAGAGATACTCGGCAGGAATGCAGGCACTGTACGTGACGGCGGGCAGCGTCGGTCACCAGGATGTACGGTCGCAAGAAGTCTGGGCTCCGGACGCCCACGCGGCACTGCCGAGAGCGAAGACCGTCGCGTTCAGACGTGGCTCCGTCGCATCGCTCTGCATCCGCTGCAGCAATCTGAGCAGCAGTCGGCACCACAGTGACACAGCGAACTGCTACAAATCGGTTACTTAACTGACAGCTCCGAGCCAAACGCCCTGTAACGTGCATTCCACTGACCCCAAACCACCGCCATTTACAGCTTCAGTGGTGACAGCAGGAGCGCTCTCGTGATTATCCCACGCTCCCTGATTACAAATCTGATGATCCGACACGTTGTACTTCCATTCTTGAACAACACCGCAGTAGGTGTTTTCCAACAGGATAACGTTCTCCAGCAAACCAGTGTTATAACCCAACATGCTCGTCGACACGTTGTCGTGGCCTGCTCAATCACCAGATCTGCCTCGAATGATATCGTCGGACAACAACTTCAGTGCCATCCACAAATGGCATTAACCGTCCCTGTTTTGACCGACCGAGTGCAACTGGTACGGATCTTCGACCCACAAACTGACATCCGGCACCTGTACAACACAATGCGTGCACGTTTCCATATTTGCATGCAACATTCTGGTGGTTACACTGGTCATTGGAAATGGAAATGAGCGTTTGGCGTCATTGCCCGGGAGGCCCCTTACGGGGCAGGTCCGGCCGCCTCGGTGCAGCTCTTATTACATTCGACGGCACATTGGGCGACCTGCGTGCCTAATGGGGATGAAATGATGATGAAGACAACACAACACCCAGTCCCTGAGTGGAGGAAATCCTCGACCCACCCGGGAATCGAACCCTGGCTCCTTAGGATGGCAGTCCGTCACGCTGACCATCGATGCGGACACACTGGTCATTAATGTCCTAGCATTTCACAATTGCAATGGCTTATTTCGCACTTACATTAACGTGTGATCTCGCAATCTTAATCACTTACATATATTACTAGACAAATGAATTTGCAAAATTTCATTACTCTATATTAATTATTTTTTGGTGTTGCAGTTTTTTTCCGTCAGTTTATTTTTAGTAGCCTGATGAACCTATGCGCTAGATTGCAACTCTGTTCGACACTAATTTCGAATTACATATAATCAGTGCTTTTTTTTAAAATAAATGTTGAGGGTACTCCGACATGGGATATAATGCAGCGAAAAATAGTTATAATTGAAGCATGGGATACCACCGTCAGCTTTTAGCCATGACGTCATCAACATGTCGAACTACGAAAACAAAAATTGGTGTCGGACTCTTAAGTTGACTTTACAGCTCAAATGAAGCAGGCGATGCCGAGAAACAGTCAAGAGAAAGTGGTATCGAACACTTCAGTTTACATCACCTCAAGTGAAGCACGCGATTTGAGCGTACGCATATCCGTTTAGCACTACCATCGCCCACTATTAACGGGCGAAGGCACTGTCCAATTGGCTGCCAGCGATTCAGTTGTCGAAAACGGTTGCCGCAGCTTCGAAATGCTTGAAATAGTCAATGACATCGATTTTCCCACCAACAACTGCACTGGTATCGTTCGTATTGCAATTGCCAACACGACAAAAAGAAATAAAAAATTTACGTCCGTGAAACAAATTTTTGGCAATTTTCCAAGTTCTCAACATCGTAAAAAAATTAATTTGTCGACGAAAATGTTTAGGGGTACGCATCCCCCAGCGTTCCCCAGAAAAACAGCACTGCATATAATGCTTACAGGAACAAAGTTCAGTGAAACCCAAATATGATTAAGCCAGCATGGAACAAATATAATTCAAGGAACTTGGCGTGTTAGCGTCACAAGTCCTTTAATAAATGTCGTCACCCTCTTTATGCTGCCGAAAACGCTTTCCGAAAGTTGGAAAAAAAAGAAAACTACATCAAACATCACTGCGTAGATATCTGGACCTAGTAATAAATATTAGTAGCAAGGGACATTTTATAACATTACCTAGTGAGTAATTCTCGTAAGCATCGTATTTTATGAACAGTGTTCGTACTCTAATGAAATAATACGATAGGTATAACTGGAAACACTGAAATCGGTTGTACACTATCTAAATTGAATTTAGGTATAATATAGAGTTTACACTATGTGATAAAAAGTATCCGGATACCCCCAAAAACAGACGTTTTTCACTTTAGGTGCATTGTGCTGCCACATATTGCCAGGTACTCCATATCAGCGACCTCAGTAGTCATTAGACATCGTGAGAGAGCAGAATGGGGCGCTCCGTGGAACTCACGGGCTTCAATCATGACAGGTGATTGGGTGCCACTTGTGTCATATGTCTGTACGTGAGATTTTCATACTCCTAAACAAGCCTAGATCCACTGTTTCCGATGTGATAGTGAAAAGGACACGTACAGCACAAAAGCGTACAGGCCGACCTCGTCTGTTGATTGACAGAGACCGCTGACAGTTGAAGGGGGTCATAATGTGTTATAGGCAGAAATCTATCCAGACCATCACACAGGAATTACAAACTGCATCAGGATCCACTGCAAGTACTATGACAGTCAGGGGGCAGGTGAGAAAACTTGGATTTTACGGTCAAGCGGCTGCTCATAAGCCACACATCGCGCCGGTAAATGCCAAACAGTGCCTCGCTTGGTGTAAGGAGCGAAAACACTGGACAATTGAACAGTGGAAAAATGTTGTGTGAAGTGACGAATCACAGTAGACAATGTGGTGATTCGATGACAGGGTGTTGGTATGGCGAATGTCATCTGCCATCATGTGTAGTGCCGACAGTAAAATTAGGAGGCAATGGTGTTATGGTATGTTCATGTTTTCCACCCTTGTTATTCGCACCCCTTGTTGTTTTACATGGCACTATCACAGCACAGGCCTACATTGATGTTTTAAGCACCTCATGGCTTCCCACTGTTGAAGAGAAATTCGAGGATGGCGATTGCACCTTTCAACACTTTCGAGCACCTGTTCATAATGCACGGCCTGTGGCGGAGTGGTTCCACGCCAATAGCATCCCTGTAATGGACTGGCTTGCACAGAGTCTTGACCTGGACCCTACATAACACCTCTGGAATGTTTTGGAACGCCGAGTTCGTGCCAGGCCTCACGAACCGACATCGATACCTCTCCTCAGTGCAGCACTCCGTGAAGAATGGGCTGCAATTCCCCAAGAAACCTTCCAGCACCTGATTGAACGTACGCCTGAGAGAGTGGAAGCTGTCATCAAGACTAAGGGTGGGCCAACACCATACTGAATTCCAGCACTACCGATGGAGGGCGCCACGAACTTGTAAGTAATTTTCAACCAGGTGTCCGGATATGTTTGATCACGTAGTGTACATGTATAAATGATCTAGTCTGAAGTATCCAGAAAACACAGTGTAATGACGAATCAAACAATAGATGTTACAAAAGGCGGAACCACCAATGCGAAAGAAGCCAGAGAATATTATGTTGTCAGTAGGGAAGCAGTAACTGCAGAGTGGGTCAGTCGGAAGAGCTCCCTGACTTCCATTGTCGACTAATCAATTAGATGTCACCCTTCACAAGCACCCCGAGTCGACTGTTGGTGGTGTGACTGTGAAGTGGAAATATGAAGGAACGATCTCACCTAAACCGAGACCGAGCAGACCACACGTAGTGATGGACGGGGACTGTCGAGCACTGTGGAGGGTGAAAGGAACAACTCGTGAGCTTCAAAGTGCTGATAGCAGTCCAGATAGCAAAACAACTGCGCATAGAGAATGAAAAATGATGACATGTAATTGCCTAGGTGCTCCTCATAAGCTGCGCCCGGATCTGAGGGGAGACGGGAAGCGAGGGGGAGTGGGGGAACCAGGGTATCTGCCTTGGGTGACAATTTCAGGGGTGCTAAATTCATTTTTATTACACTACTGGCCATTAAAATTGCTACACCACGAAGATGACGTGCTACAGACACGAAATTTAACCAACAGGGAGAAGATGCTGTGATAAGCAAATGATTAGCTTTCAGAGCATTCACATAAGGTTGGCGCCGGTGGTGCCACCTACAATGTGCTGACATGAGGAAAATTTCCAACCGATTTCTCATACACAAACAGCAGTTGACTGGCGTTGCCATGTGAAACGTTGTTGTGATGCCTCATGTAAGGAGGAGAAATGCGTACCATCACATTTCCGACTTTGATAAAGATCGGATTATAGCCTATCGCGATGGAGGTTTATCGTATTGTGACATTGCTGCTTGCGTTGGTCGAGATCCGATGACTGTTAGCAGAATATGGAATCGGTGGGTTCAGGAGGGTAATACGGAACGCCGTGCGGGATCCCAATGGCCTCGTATCACTAGCAGTCGAGATGACAGGCACCTTATCCACATGGCTGTAACGGATCGTGCAGCCAAGCCTCGATCCCTAAGTCAACAGATGGGGTCGTTTGCAAGACAACAACCATCTGAATGAACAGTTCGACAAAGTTCACAGCAGCACGGACTATCAGCTCGGAGATCGTGGCTGCGGTTACCCTTGACGCTGCATCACAGACAGGAGTGCCTGCGATGGTGTACTCGACGATGAACCTGGGTGCACGAATGGCAAAACCTTTTCGGATTAATCCATGTTCTGTTTACAGCATCATGATGGTCACATCGGTGTTTGGCGACATCGCGGTGAACGCACATTGGAAGCGTGTATTCGTCATCGCCATACTGGCGTATCACCCAGCTTGATGGTATGGGGTGCCATTGGTTACACATCTCGGTCACCTCTTCTTCGTATTGATGGGGCTTTGAACAGTGGACGTTACATTTCAGATGTGTTACGACCTGTGCCTCTACCCTTCATTCGATCCCTGCAAAACCCTACATTTCAGCAGGATAATGCACGACTGCATGTTGCAAGTCCTGTACGAGCCTTTCTGGATACAGAAAATGTTCGACTGCTGCCCTGGCCAGCACCTTCTCCACATCTCTCACCAATTGAAAACGTCTGGTCAATGGTGGCCGAGCAACTGGCTCGTCACAATACGCCAGTCACTACTCTTGATGAACTGTGGTATCATGTTGAAGCTGCATGGGCAGCTGTACCTGTACACACCATCCGAGCTCTGTTTGACTCAATGCCTAGTCGTATCAAGGCCATTATTACGCCCAGAGGTGGTGGTGCTGGGTACTGATTTCTCAGGATCTATGCACCCAAATTGCGTGCAAATGTAATCACATGTCAGTTCTAGTATAATATATTTGTCCAATGAATACCTTGTTAGCATGTGCATTTCTTCCTGGTGTAACAGTTTAAATGGCCAGTAGTGTATATTATTTTAGTTTATTGCAAGTTCCGTTAATACTGATAGCAATAGAGTTGCTAGCATATGAAACAAGTCAGTATTTTTACAACGTTAACAATACAGCAGCACACAATATAGTTAATTCATGACAATATTACAGATGTCAGAATTAATACCTATGCATACACATTCAGATTAACAATATCAAAGTATTTGAGCTACAATATAATGCTACAGCAACAAATAGTTTACATTTGTGCTTACTGTAAATGGCTAACTCAGTTGTATAATAAAAACTAAACTTGCTCCCATGCACTAAAAAATTCACTAACTGGATAGAATGAAACTTCCTGGCAGATTAAAACTGTGTGCTGGACCAAGACTCGAACTCGGGAGCTTCGCCTTTCACGGGCAAGCACTCTACCGACTGAGCTACCCAAGCACGACTCACGCCCCGCCCTCACAGCTTCTGTGAAGTTTGGAAGGTAGGAGCCGAGGTACTGGCGGAAGTACGGCTGTGAGGACGGGGCATGAGTCGTGCTTGGGAAGCTCAGTCGGTAGAGCGCTTGCCCGCGGAAGGCAAAGGTCCCGAGTTCGAGTCTCGGTCTGGCACACGGTTTTAATCTGCCAGGAAGTTTCATATCAGCGCACACTCCGCTGTAGAGTGAAAATTTCATTCTGGATGGAATGACTTTTGTATTAGGTATTCGTTCAGTTTGCTCTTGGACTTTGGTGTTTCAGGAGCAAGACTTTTGATGATACTGGGTAGAGCACTGTAAATCTTTATGCTGATATAATTTACTCCTTTCTGTACAAGGGTATAGTTTGACTGGTTGCCATGGAAGTCCTTTTTTGACCGTGTGTTGTGACCGTGATATTCACTATTGGTTTTGAAGGGAGAGTGGTTTTTATCAATGAAACATTCAAGGGAGTATATGTACTCAGATGACACTGTAAATACCTGTAGTTTCCTAAACAGATTCCTACATGCGTGGCTTGGTTTTGCACCACTCATGATGCCTACAGCTCTCTTCTGAGCAAGAAAAGCTTTTTTTGCCAGGGGCTGGTTAACCCAAAAGATGATTCCGTAAAACAAAAGTGCACAGAAATATCCGAATTAAGCAGCTCTTATGGCATCCTTATGTGTGGATGATGTAGTTATTTGTAAGACAAAGTTTGCGGAATGTAGCCTTTTTTATAGATCTAAGATATGACTGGACCAATTTAGTTTATAGTCTATGTACACACCCAGGAACACAGTCGACTTGCTTTATTTGTTGCCCATTATATTCTATATTTGTATCCCCCAGTTCTTTATATGCCACATAAAACTGCACGTGCCGGCCGGAGTGGCCGAGTGGTTCTAGGCGCTACAGTCTCGAACCGCGTAACCGCTATGGTTGCAGGTTCGAATCCTGCCTCGGGCATGGCTGTGTGTGATGTCCTTAGGTTAGTTAGGTTTAAGTAGTTCTAAGTTCTAGGGGACTCATGACCTCAGAAGTTAAGTCCCATAGTGGTCAGAGCCATTTGAACCAAAAACTGTACGTAATGAGTTTTTTTGATATTGAGAAAGAGTCCATTTCAGAATGTCATCAAATGCATTGTTCGCAGATGTTTCCTGGTTGTTTCCTGTCATGTTACCAACTAGAAGAGAAGTATCGTCAGCTAATATGGTGAATTTACTCACTGACATGGTGCAGTGTGGGAGGTCCTTTATAAATATAAGAAACAATTAGGGTTCCAATACCGAGCCTTGAGCCACTCCAGTGTTGACTGTGCCTCACTTACTGTTGATTATTCGTATGATTTAAACATTTTCAACACATTGTAAGTTGATTTGTGAACGAATCATAAGCTGATTTTTTAATACAAGCGCAGTGTAGGCCTACGCGATGTGTCTGGCAGGCAAATCGTCATCACTTTTAGAAATAAAAACTTTCTCATGGAAAGCTACATGAGCTGAGCCTAATAAACCTGAAAGGGTGAATGCCAATTGCTGTTTGTTTATGTGGTCGAATGGGTGGGTGAATGATCAGCATTGTTATAATTACTAGCAGAATCCATAGATTCAGACTACTAGAGTGGAAGTAAATGACTAATAGGAATAACAGGCTTAGATCACATATTATCTTCTCGGTGTATCCAAGAAAATGAAATTTTCACAGAAAATTTTTGCCAGATCGCTATATTACTAAGGGCCAGTTGTAAAGTCCCAGGTTAGCAGCTGCTTAAATTTTGTTCTCAGAATGGAACAAAAAACACATTGTACGAACACACAGTAATTCCTAATGGGAGAATAAATGCGGGATACCAAACTGATGATCCTGGCAGGGTTAGTGAAGTTTTACAGTGGCAGGAATAGTTACAGGATTAGTGATGACGAGCTTGTTTGTTAGAACGAGAGAAAACAGGGGACATCACAGAAATTATAGAGAAGAATATGATTCCACATTTATATAAAAATTTCGTACTACTGCTGCTTTTCCATTTCATGCTTGAGATATTGTAGCACATGAATGAAATGGGAAACTATTTCCTAACATTAAACTTTTTGCTTATGGTAGGCTTAATAGGCATTTGATATTAGTACATTGTGAATTACATTGTGTCACATTATTTATGTAGATGAGACAGATAAAGATTACCATTTGTGCCAAAACAGTCTCGCTTATTTGGCGAGTGTAACAGTTTCTGCAATATTAGAAAGGTGTCTTTCATTTTATCTAGCAGACAGTGATGAAATAGGTGTAATGAAATTGAGAAACCACACCAGTCTTGGGTACTATTCATGTTAACAACTTTTTCAGTATCAGACAACAACATTTTGATTTTTCGTGAAGCAAAATGTTTGACGAACTATGATGAGGTAATAGATTCTTTTACAGACAGAAAAGAATGTCATGTAAATCTGCAGCAAGATTAGAGAGAAAATAATGCTGGAACCAAAGGACTGAAGAAATGTGTATTGTCCCTCTCAGTGTTAATTGTGAGTTTCTTTTAAAGGGGTAGGATGTCAAATCGACCAACTAGGAGCAGAAGAGACACTGCAGAACATTTTAATTTCCACTGTCCTCACTATAGTTTTGATGGCCTCCATTACAAAATATATACATTTACAGTGACGTGCTGTAGAAGAATGCTGTGTAAAGAAGCATGGCGATGCACTTTGGAACACTTTGGACCAAATAACATGTCTTACATTTCCTACAACATATATGTTTTACATGTCAAACTCTTCAGAAAGATGTATGTTACAAAATGAACATATTTTTGAATTTTTAATGTCCTATCTCAAACGCTTGAGATCAAACCCATGAATTATTTCTGAAATATCGTAGATCCGGGGCATCATAAGCCACACATTTTGTGTTATCAGTACTAAGTGACTTTTAAGATTGTGTAAAGGGCAGATGCCACTGGACAGTGAACTATCGGAAAGGAGTGATTTGCTGTGATATAGAATGCTACAGACAGTGGCAATCTGATGGAAGGCTCTGGGTTTGGAAAATGCCTGAAGTGACAACTGTGAAATCAGAGGAGGGCATGTTACTGTTTGAAGGTGTTCGTCATGGGTAGGGGTAACACCCTAACTGCTCTTAAGAAACTGTTCAATATGGAAGGATATGACTAAGGTGGCTATACCGGTATCAGTACAATCTACGTTGTTGCAGATCTTCCCAAGGCCTCACTGTCCTTCTCGGTCAGTGTTAGACAATCGCCTTCCTTCAAGGCCACCAGCCAGTATCCTCATCGGTCGAAGCCCTGAGGCATTTTTCCTCGTCTTCGAGGTCATGGGGATCCACTGTTGTCTACAAGTAAGTAACAGTTAATTATTACCTGTCACTCATAACAACATTACTTATTGATTAGCTAATGGACAATAAGTATTTATAAACAAATCATGAGGACATAATACTCAAAAAAGATAGGATTTTCACAAACAAGCTGAACCGTAAGACTGTTGCCAGTGTTACTATACTCCCAATTATTTAATTTCAACTACATTCCAAGGCTATTCAACAAGCCACTGTCAACTACTCTTTTTAATGTTAACCAATTATTTAGCAAGTTTGGCAAAAGAAAACACTCACGGAAAAATGAAATGAAGGGATAATTAAGCTTCAAGTCACATGGTTCAAATGGCTCTGAGCACTATGGAACTTAACTTCTGAGGTCATGAGTCCCCTAGAACTTACAACTATTTAATCCTAACTAACCTAAAGACATCACACACATCCATACCTGAGGCAGGATTCGAACCTGCGACTGTAGCAGTCGCGCGGTTCCAGACTGTAGCACGTAGAACTCTCTGGCCGGCTGAGTCACACGATTCACTTGTGTGTATTAGCACTCAGTAGCACAAAAAGGTATATTTATTACCACATTGACATGGGTATGTGTTTCCAAAAATTAATTCCCTCCAGACAGAGTTTCTGCGGCAAATGTGTCATCACCTGCACTGTATGTAACATTGAGAGTGTGGAAATTACTACATTTTCTTTCTTTTCGTAAGTACTTCCTTCAGTTACAAATTTTAAAATTAGATCCTGAAAGTTAAGATAAGAATGAGCTACATCATTTACAAAATGTAGTAAATTTTTTGTTGTATTCAGCAAGGTGGTCTAGTTCTGTGGCAGAAGTGCTTACACCCCCATCAACTGGATTATTGTTCAAAATGAGACACTTTATGCACTGTACCAGCCATGAAACTTCAAAACTTCATGAAAACACATTTTTTAAGTAAATCCACTCTCCATTTTATATTTCTAAGTATAAGATACATCAAGTTCATATATGTAATCACTAACGTGATTTACAAAATGTGGTAAATTGTTTTTTCTTCCCAGCAGGGTGATCTTGTTGTGAGGCAGTAATGCTTATTCTTCCATCAACTGGATTAGTGTTCGAAATGAGACACCTCATGAACCAGACTAACCATGAAATTCCAGAAATTCAAAAAATCCTTCATTTATTAAGTTCTTACTATTTTCTTATTTAAAGGTAAGACCATGAAAAATCAGATTGGATTGCTTACATTACTTACAAAGGGTAGTAAATTTTAAGTTCTTCCCAGCATAAAGGTCTCAATGTATGATAGCAATGCTTATTCCATCATAGACTGGATTATTGTTCAAATGGAAACAAATCATTCACAGTACTAAACAAGCAGTTTCAGAATTTAAAAATTTCTTCCCTTTGGTAACTCCTTCGGGTGTTTTATGTTTTAAGATACTAGATATAGCAAAATCAAATATGAATGACTAATGTGATTTACGAACTGAACTAAATTGTTTGTCCTTTCCAGCAGAGTGATCTGTTTGTATAGTAGCAATGCTTAATGTCTCACTGAATCGATTACTATATGAAAAGAGATGCCTCGTCAGCCATATTAACGATGAAATTTCAGAACTGCAAAATTTCTTTCTTTTGCTATGCCCATCATTGATTTATATTTTTAACTGTAAGATACTGCTATTTCAGATTTGAATGACTTACGTTAGATACAAAATGAACCAAACTGTTTGTTCTCCCCAAAAGGTTGCTATGGTTGTATGGCATTGAATGGATTAATGTACAAAAAGAGACAAATCCTCAGCCATAAAAATGATGAAGATTCTGAACTGCAAAACTTCTCTCATTTGGTAACTCATTCTTCGTTTTATATTATTAACTGTAAGATATTGCTAGTTCAGATTTGAATGACCTACCAAAATTACAAATGTACTAATTTATTTGCTCTTCTCAGCAGGGTGATATGGTCATATGGCAGGAAGGCTTAATGGCTCATTGAATTTATTATTCTAACAAACAAGACACCTCTTCAGCCATTCAAACGATGAAGTATCCGAACTGCAAAACTTCTCTCTTTTGGTAAGTACTTCCTCGTCTTATCTCTATTATTGTAAGACACAGCTATTTCACATATGAATGACTTACCTATGTGCGAAATGTAATAACCTGTTTGCTCTTCACAGCAGGGTGATATGGTCATATGGCAGGAAGGCTTAATGTTTTCTTGAATTTATTATTGTAACAACGAGACAACTCTTCAGCTATACAAACAATGAAGTATCTGAACTGCAAAACTTCTCTCTTTTGGTGAGTACTTCTTCTGTTTTTATTATTAGCTATAAGATATTGCTAGTTCAGATTTGAATGATCTACCTTAATTTAAAAATGTACTAATCCTTTTGCTCTTCAGAGCAGGGTGATATGGTCATATGGCAGGAAAGCATAATGTCTCATTCAATAGATTACTGTAGGAAATGGGACATTTCTTCAGCCTTAGGAATGATGAAGATTCTCAACTGCAAAACTTCTCACTTTTGCTAAGCACTTACTTGTTTTATATATTTTTTTTGTAAGACACAGCTATTTCAGATATGAATGACCTACCTTAATTACAAATTGTACTAACCTGTTTGCTCTTCGCAGCAGAGTGATATGGTCATATGGCAGGAAGGCTTAATGTCTCATTGAATTTATTATTGTAACAAATGAGACACCTCTTCAGCCATACAAACGATGAAGCATCCGAACAGCAAATCTTCTCTCTTTTGGTAAGTACTTCCTCGTATTATATTTTGTATTGTAAGACACAGCTATTTCACATATGAATGACCTACCTAAATGCGAAATGAACTAACCTGTTTGCTCTTCACAGCAGGGTGATATGGTCATATGGTAGGAAGGCTTAATGTTTCGTTGAATTTTTTATTGTAACCAACGAGACACCTCTTCAGTTATACATACGATGAACTATCTGAAATGCAAAACTTCTCTCTTTTGGTAAGTACTTCCTCATTTTATATCTTTTATTGCAAGACACAGGTATTTCAAATATGAATGACCTACCTTAATTACAAAATGTACTAATGTGTTTGCTCTTCACAGCAGGGTTATATTGTCATATGGCAGGAAGGCTTTATGTCTCATTGAATTTACCGAGCAGGGTGGCGCAGTGGTTAAACACTGGACTCGCATTCGGGAGGACGACGGTTCAATCCCGCGTCCGGCCATCATTATTTAGGTTTTCCGTGATTTCTCTAAATCACTCCAGGCAAATGCCAAGATGTTTCCTCTGAAAGTGCACGGCCGACTTCCTTCCCAATCCTTCCCTAATCCGATGAGACCGATGACCACACTGTCTGGTCTCTTCCCCAAAACAACCAACCGCATTGAATTTATTATTCTAACAAATGAGACACCTCTTCAACCATACAAACGATGAAGTATCCGAACTGCAAAACTTCTCTCTTTTGGTAAGTACTTCCTGGTTTTATATTTTTTATTGTTAGACACAGCTATTTCAGATATGAATGACCTACCTTAATTACAACATATAATAATCTGTTTGTTCTTCACAGCAGGGTGATATGCATATATGGCAGGAAGGCTTAATGTCTCATTGAATTTATTATTGTAACAAACGAGACACCTCTTCAGCCATACAAACGATGAGGTACCCGTACTGCATAACTTCTCTCTTTTGGTAAGTACTTCCTCATTTTTTATTTTTTATTGTAAGACACAGCTATTTCAGATATGAATGACCTACCTAAATTACAAAAACTACTAATTTGTTTGCTCTTACAGCATGGTGATTTGGGTATATGGCAGGAAGGCTTAATGTCTCACTAAATTTATTATTGTAACAAACGAGACACCTCTTCAGCCATACAAACGATGCAGTATCCAAACTGCAAAACTTCTCTCTTTTGGTAAGTACTTCCTCGTACACTCCTGGAAATTGAAATAAGAACACCGTGAATTCATTGTCCCAGGAAGGGGAAACTTTATTGACACATTCCTGGGGTCAGATACATCACATGATCACATTGACAGAACCACAGGCCCATAGACACAGGCAACAGAGCATGCACAATGTCAGCACTAGTACAGTGTATATCCACCTTTCGCAGCAAGGCAGGCTGCTATTCTCCCATGGAGACGATTGTAGAGATGCTGGATGTAGCCCTGTGGAACAGCTTGCCATGCCATTTCCACCTGGCGCCTCAGTTGGACCAGCGTTCGTGCTGGACATGCAGACCGCGTGAGACGACGCTTCATCCAGTCCCAAACATGCTCAATGGGGGACAGATCCGGAGATCTTGCTGGCCAGGGTAGTTGACTTACACCTTCTAGAGCACGTTGGGGGGCACGGGATACATGCGGACGTGCATTGTCCTGTTGGAACAGCAAGTTCCCTTGCCGGTCTAGGAATGGTAGAATGATGGGTTCAATGACGGTTTGGATGTACCGTGCACTATTCAGTGTCCCCTCGACGATCACCAGTGGTGTACGGCCAGTGTAGGAGATCGCTCCCCACACCATGATGCCGGGTGTTGGCCCTGTGTGCCTCGGTCGTATGCAGTACTGATTGTTGCGCTCACCTGCATGGCGCCAAACACGCATACGACCATCATTGGCACCAAGGCTGAAGCGACTTTCATCGCTGAAGATGACACGTCTCCATTCGTCCCTCCATTCACGCCTGTCGCGACACCACTGGAGGCGGGCTGCACGATGTTTGGGCGTGAGCAGAAGACGGCCTAACGGTGTGCGGGACCGTAGCCCAGCTTCATGGAGACAGTTGTGAATGGTCCTCGCCGATACCCCAGGAGCAACAGTGTCCCTAATTTGCTGGGAAGTGGCGGTGCGGTCCCCTACGGCACTGCGTAGGATCCTACGGTCTTGGCGTGCATCCGTGTGTTGCTGCGGTCCGGTCCCAGGTCGACGGGCACGTGCACCTTCCGCCGACCACTGGCGACAACATCGATGTACTGTGGAGACCTCACGCCCCACGTGTTGAGCAATTCGGCGGTACGTCCACCCGGCCTCCCGCATGCCCACTATACGCCCTCGCTCAAAGTCCGTCAACTGCACATACGGTTCACGTCCACGCTGTTGCGGCATGCTACCAGTGTTAAAGACTGCGATGGAGCTCCGTATGCCACGGCAAACTGGCTGACACTGACGGCGGCGGTGCACAAATGCTGCGCAGCTAGCGCCATTCGACGGCCAACACCGCGGTTCCTGGTGTGTCCGCTGTGCCGTGCGTGTGAACATTGCTTGTACAGCCCTCTCGCAGTGTCCGGAGCAAGTATGGTGGGTCTGACACACCGGTGTCAATGTGTTCTTTTTTCCATTTCCAGGAGTGTATTATATTTTGTATTGTAAGACACAGCTATTTCACAAATGAATGACCTACCTAAATGCGAAATGAACTAACCTGTTTGCTCTTCACAGCAGGGTGATATGGTCATATGGTAGGAAGGCTTAATGTTTCATTGAATTTTTTATTGTAACCAACGAGACACCTCTTCAACTATACATACGATAAACTATCTGAAATGCATAACTTCTCTCTTTTGGTAAGTACTTCCTCATTTTATATCTTTTATTGCAAGACACAGGTATTTCAAATATGAATGACCTACCTTAATTACAAAATGTACTAATGTGTTTGCTCTTCACAGCAGGGTTATATTGTCACATGGCAGGAAGGCTTTATGTCTCATTGAATTTACCGAGCAGGGTGGCGCAGTGGTTAAACACTGGACTCGCATTCGGGAGGACGACGGTTCAATCCCGAGTCCGGCCATCGTGATTTAGGTTTTCCGTGATTTCTCTAAATCACTCCAGGCAAATGCCAGGATGTTTCCTCTGAAAGTGCACGGCTGACTTCCTTCCCAATCCCACCCTAATCCGATGAGACCGATGACCACTCTGTCTGGTCTCTTCCCCAAAACAATCAACCGCATTGAATTTATTATTCTAAAAAATGAGACACCTCTTCAACCATACAAACCATGAAGTATCCGAACTGCAAAACTTCTCTCTTTTGGTAAGTACTTCCTGGTTTTATATTTTTTATTGTTAGACACAGCTATTTCAGATATGAATGACCTACCTTAATTACTACATATAATAATCTGTTTGCTCTTCACAGCAGGGTGATATGCTTATAAGGCTGGAAGGCTTAATGTCTCATTGAATTTATTATTGTAACAAACGAGAAAACTCTTCAGCCACACAAACGATGAGGTACCTGAACTGCATAACTTCTCTCTTTTGGTAAGTACTTCCTCGTCTTATATTGTTTATTGTAAGACACAGCTACTTCACATATTAATGACATACCTAAATGCCAAATGTACTAATCTGTTTGTTCTTCACAGCAGGGTGATACGGCCATATGACACGAAAGCATAATGTCTCATTGAATCGATTACTGTCCGAAACGAGACACTTCTTCAGCCTCACGAACAATGAAGTTCCTGAACTGCAAAACTTCTCTCTTTTGGTAAGCATTTACTTATTTTATATTTTTTATTGTAAGACACAGCTATTTCAGATATGAATGACGTACCTCAATTACAAAATGTAGTAATCTGTTTGCTCTTCGCAGCAGAGTGATATGGTCATACGGCAGGAAGGCTTAATGTCTCACTGAATTTACTATTGTAAGAAACGAGACACCTCATCAGCCATACAAACGAGGAAGTATCCGAACTGCAAATCTTCTCTCTTTTGGTAAGTACTTCCTCGTCTTATATTTTTTATTGTAAGACACAGCTATTTCAGATATGAAAGACCTTCCTAAATTACAAAATGTACTAACCTGTTGGCTCTTCACAGCAGAGTGATATGGTCATATGGCAGGAAGGCTTAATGTCTCATTGAATTCATTATTGTAACAAACGAGACACCTCTTCAGCCATACAAATGATGAAGAACCAAAACTGCAATACTTCTCTCTTTTGCTAAGTACTTCCTCGTATTATATTTTTTATTGTAAGACACAGCTATTTCAGAGATGAATGACCTACCTAAATTACAAAATGTACTAACCTGTTTGCTCTTCACAGCAGTGATGGTCATATAGTAAGAAGGCTTAATGTCTCAATTGAATTTATTATTGTAACAAACGAGACACCTCTTCAGCCATACAAATGTGGAAATATCCGAACTGGAAAACTTCTCTCTTTTGGTAAGTACTTTCCGTATTATATTTTTTATTGTGAGACACAGCTATTTCAGATATGAATGACCTACCTAAATTACAAAATGTACTAACCTGTTTGCCTTTTCCCTCAGCAGAGTGATATGGTCATATGGCAGGAAGGCTTAATGTCTCATTGAATTTATTATTTTAACAAACGAGACACCTCTTCAGCCATACAAACGATGAAGTACCCAACGTGCAATACTTCTCTCTTTTGCTAAGTACTTCCTCGTCTTATATTTTTTATTGTAAGACACAGCTATTTCACATATGAATGACCCACCTAAATGCAAAATGTACTAACCTGTTTGCTCTTCACAGCAGGGTGAAGTGCTTATATGGCAGGAAGGCTTAATGTCTCATTGAATTTATTATTGTAACAAACGAGACACCTCTTCAGCCACACAAATGATGAGGTATCCGAACTGCATAACTTCTCTCTTTTGGTAAGTACTTCCTCATTTTTTATTTTTTATTGTAAGACACAGCTATTTCAGATATGAATGACCTACCTAAATTACAAAATCTACTAATCTGTTTGCTCTTACAGCTGGTTGATTTGGGTATATGGCAGGAACGCTTAATGTCTCATTGAATTTATTATTGTAACAAACGAGACACCTCTTGAGCCATACAAACGATGAAGTATCCGAACTGCAAAACTTCTCTCTTTTGGTAAGTACTTCCTCGTTTTATATTTTTTTTTGGAAGACACAGCTATTTCAGATATGAATGACCTACCTAAATTACAAAATGTACTAACCTGTGTGCTCTTCAAAGCAGAGTGTTATGGTCATATGGCAAGAAGGCTTAATGTCTCATTGAATTTATTATTGTAACAAACGAGACACTTTTTCAGCCATACTAACGATGAAATTTCAGAACTGCAAAACTTGTTTCTTTTGGTAAGACCGTCATTGTTTTATACTTTTAACTTTCTCATTTTATATATTTTATTGGAAGACACAGCTATTTCTGATATGAATGATCTACTCATCATCATCATCATCATTTAAGACTGATTATGCCTGTCAGCGTTCAGTCTGGAGCATAGCCCCCCTTATAAAATTCCTCCATGATCCTCTATTCAGTGCTAACATTGGTGCCTCTTCTGATGTTAAACCTTTTACTTCAAAATCATTATTAACCGAATCGAGGTACCTTCTCCTTGGTCTGCCCCGACTCCTCCTACCCTCTACTGCTGAACCCATGGGTCTCTTGGGTAACCTTGCTTCTCCTATGTGTGTAACATGACCCCACCATCTAAGCCTGTTCGCCCTGATTGCTACATCTATAGAGTTCATTCCCAGTTTTTCTTTGATTTCCTCATTGTGGACAGCCTCCTGCCATTGTTCCCATATACCAGTACCTGCAATCATCCTAGCTACTTTCATATCCGTAACCTCAACCTTACTGATAAGGTAACCTGAATCCACCCAGCTTTTGCTCCCATACAACAAAGTTGGTCGAAAGATTGAACGGTGCACAGATAACTTAGTCTTGGTACTGACTTCCTTCTTGCAGAAGAGAGTAGATCGTAGCTGAGCGCTCACTGCATTAGCCTTGCTACACCTCGCTTCCAGTTCTTTCACTATGTTGCCATCCTGTGAGAATATGCATCCTATGTACTTGAAACCATCCACCTGTTCTAACTTTGTTCCTCCTATTTGGCACTCAATCCGTTTATATTTCTTTCCCACTGACATTACTTTCGTTTTGGAGATGCTAATCTTCATACCATAGTCCTTACATTTCTGATCTAGCTTTGAAATATTACTCTGCAAACTTTCAATCGAATCTGCCATCACAACTAAGTCATCCGCATATGCAAGACTGCTTATTTTGTGTTCACATATCTTAATCTCACCCAGCCAGTCTATTGTTTTCAACATATGATCCATAAATAATATGAACAACAGTGGAGACAGGTTGCAGCCTTGTCTTACCCCTGAAACTACTCTGACCCATGAACTCAGTTTACTGTCAACTCTAACTGCTGTCTGACTATCCATGTAAAGACCTTTAATCGCTTGCAAAAGTTTGCCTCCTATTCCATAATCTCGTAGAACAGACAATAACTTCCTCCTAGGAACCCGGTCATATGCCTTTTCTGGATCTATAAAGCATAGATACAATTCCCTGTTCCACTCATAACACTTCTCCATTATTTGTCATAAGCTAAAGATCTGGTCCTGACAACCTCTAAGAGGCCTAAACCCACACTGATTTTCATCCAATTGCTCCTCAACTAATACTCGCACTTTCCTTTCAACAATACCTGAGAAGATTTTAACCACAATGCTGATTAAAGAGATACCTCTGTAGTTGTTACAATCTTTTCTGTTTCCATGTTTAAAGATTGGTGTGATTACTGCTTTTTTCCAGTCTGATGGAACCTGTCCCGACTCCCAGGCCATTTCAATTATCCTGTGTAGCCATTTAAGACCTGACATTCCACTGTACTTGATGAGTTCCGACTTAATTTCATCCACCCCAGCTGCTTTATTGCACTGCAGTCTATTGACCATTTTCTCCACTTCCTCAAACGTGATCCTATTTCCATCATCATTCCTATCCCATTCTACCTCGAAATCTGAAACATTACTGATCGTATTTTCACCTACATTGAGCAACTCTTGAAAATATTCCCTCCATCTGCCCAAGGCATCCACAGGATTCACCAGCAGTTTTCCTACCTGTCCAAAATACTTGTCATTTCCTTCTTACCTCCCTTTTGAAGACTGCTAATTACTCTCCAGAATGGTTTTCCAGCAGCTTAACCCAATGTCTCCAACCTGTTTCCAAAGTCTTCCCAAGATTTCTTCTTGGATGCTGCAATTATCTGTTTGGCTTTGTTTCTTTCTTCAACATAACTTTCTCTGTCTACCTGAGTTCTAGTATGTAGCCATTTTTTATATGCCTTCTTTTTCCTTTTACAGGCTGCCTTGACTGTGTCATTCCACCAAGCTGTTTGCTTCCTCCTACTTTTACACACTACTGTTCCAAGACATTCTTTAGCCACTTCTAGTACTGTGTCCCTGTATCTTGTCCATTCCTTTTCCAATGACTGTAATTGACTACATTCACCTAACTGGTACCTTTCTGAGATCGCTGTTATGTACTTGTGCCTGATTTCCTTATCCTGAAGTTTCTCCCCTCTTATCCTCCTACATATGGACCTGACCTCCTGCACTTTCGGCCTCGCAATCCCAATTTCACTGCAGATTAAATAATGATCAGTGTCATCAAAGAATCCCCTGAATACACGTGTGTCACTCACAGCCTTCCTGAATTCCTGATCTGTTATTATATAGTCAATGACAGATCTGGTTCCCCTGCTTTCCCAAGTATACCGGTGAATGTTCTTATGTTTAAAAAAGGAGTTTGTGATTACTAAGCCCATACTGGCACAGAAATCCAAGAGTTGCTGCCCGTTCCTGTTGGCCTCCATATCCTCTCCAAATTTACCCATAACCTTTTCATACCCTTCTGTTCTATTTCCAATCCTGGCGTTAAAATCACCCATGAGCAGAACACTGTCCTTGTCCTTTACTCTAACAACTACATCACTGAGTGCCTCATAAAAACTATCCATCTTATCTTGATCAGTCCCTTCACAATGCGAATATACTGACACAATCCTAATTTTCTTGCTAGACACTGTCAAATCTATCCACATCAGTCATTCGTATACATACCTTATTGCAACTATGCTGGGTTCCGTTTCTTTCCTGATGTAAAGCCCTACACCCCATTGTGCGATTCCTGCTTTGACTCCTGACAAGAAGACCTTGTGTTCTCCCACTTCCTCTTCTTTCTCACCCCTTACCCGAATGTCACTAACAGCTGAAACATACAGCCCCCCTTACTTGCAGCCTCTGCCAGATTTACCTTCTTCCAAGAGTAGCCCCCATTGATATTAACAGCTCCCCAACTCATTACCATTTGTTTGCCAAATCGTATCTTAGGAGTCTCTGGTTTGTCAGTTAGAGGTGGGACTCCGTCACCTCCAAAGGTCCGAGGCATTTTGCTCTGATTGTTACCAGCATCATATTTAAAGTACCAGGGAAGCAGGTAGAGAGCCATACTTGCCCCAAGTCCCATTGGGTTTTACCCCTAACGGCTGAGGGACTAACCGGTGGATTTGGTAGACTTTGCCATTTTAGCACAAAGGTGACCACGAGTCAGAATATGTCCGAGATGCCCAGCCTTATTCCAAAGTAACTGGTATCCCGACTGTCAAGACCACTTACTTGGCCACTCATACGTTGCCCGTGGTTCATGAACTAGGACATGACTACAGGAACCCACACCATGAACCACATGATCTACCTTAATTACTAAATGTACTAATCTGTTTGCACATCACAGCAGGGCGATATGGTCACATGGCAGGAAAACATAATGTCTCATTGAATGGATTACTCTACGAAACAAGATACTTCTTCAGCCTTACGAACGATGAAGATCCTGAACTGCAAAACTTCTCTCTTTTGGTAAGTACTTCCTCGTTTTATATTTTTTATTGTAAGACACAGCTATTTCAGATATCAGTGACCTACCTAAATTACAAAATGTACTAACCTTTTTGGTCATCGTAGCAGAGTGATATAGTCAAATGGCAGGAAGGCTTGATGGCTCATTGAATTTATAATTGTAACCAACGAAACACCTCTTCAGCCATACAAACGATGAAGCTTCCAAACTGCAGAATTTCTCTCTTCTGGTAAGTACTTCCTCGTATTATATTTTTTATTGAAAGGCACAGCTATTTCAGATATGAATGACCTACCTAAATTTCCAAATGTACTAACCTGTTTGCTCTTCACAGCAGAGTGATATGGTCATATGGTAAGAAGGCTTAATGTCTCACTGAATTTATTATTGTAACAAACGAGAAACATCTTCAGCCATACAAAAATAAAGTATACAAAATGCAAATTTTCTCTCTTTTGGTATGTCCTTCTTTGTTTTATATTATTAGCTGTAAGATGTTGCTAGTTCAGATTTGAATGACCTACCTTAATTACAAAATATACTAATCTGTTTGCACTACACAGCAGGGTGATACGGCCATATGGCAGGAAAGCATACTGCCTCATTGAATGGATTACTGTCTGAAATGAGACACTTCTTCAGCCTTACGAATGATGAAGATCCTGAACTGCAAAACTTCTCTCTTTTTTTAAGCATTTCTTACTTGTATATTTTTTATTGTAAGACACAGCTATTTCAGATATGAATGACCTACCTAAATTACAAAATGTACTAACCTATTTCCTCTTCACAGCAGAGTGATATGTTCATATGGTAAGAAGGCTTAATGTCTCATTGAATTTATTAATGCAACAAACGAGACACCTCTTCAGCCATACAAACGATGAAGTATCCGAACTGCAAAACTTCTTTCTTTTGGTAAGTACTTCGTCGTTTTATATTTGTTATGGTTAGACACAGCTATTTCAGATATGAGTGACCTACTTAATTACAAGATGTACTAACCTGTTTGCTGTTCACAGCAGAGTGTTATGGTCATATGGCAAGAAGGCTTAATGTCTCATTGAATTTATTATTGTAACAAACGAGACACCTCTTCAGCCATACAAACGATGAAGTATCCAAACTGCAAAACATCTTTCTTATGGTATGTACTTCCTCGTTTTATATTTATTATTGTTAGACACAGCTATTTCAGATATGAATGACCTACCTTAATTACAAAATGTTCTATTCCGTTTGCTCTTACAGCATTGTGATTTGAGAAAATATAGCAGGAAGGCTTAATTTCTCATTGATTTATTATTGTAACAAACGAGACACCTCTTCAGCCATACAAAAGATGGAGTATCCGAAATGCAAAACTTCTCCCTTTTGGTAAGTACTTCCACTTTTTATATTTTTTATTGTTAGACACAGCTATTTCAATTATGAATAACCTACCTTAATTACAAAATGTTCTAATCTGTTTGCTCTTCCCAGCAGGGTGATATGGGCATATGGCAGGAAGGCTTAATGTCTCATTGAATTTATTATTGTAACAAATGAGACACCTCTTCAGCCATACAAATGATGATGTATCCGAACTGCAAAACTTCTCTCTTTTGGTAAGTACTTCGTCATCTTGTATTTTTTATTGTAAGACACAGCTATTTCAGATATGAATCGCCTACCTAAATGTGAAATGTACTAACCTGCTTGCTCTTCACAGCGGGGTGATATGGTTATATGGTAGGAGGGCTTAATGTTTCGTTGAATTTATTACACAGCTCTACGAAATAAAATTTTTTTTTCGTTGCCATGGAAGTTTGAACGAAAATGGGATATTGTTATGATACTCATTCCGAGTATATCTGTACTTTTTCCAAATTGGCTCTGGTTTTTGAGATATAGGTTATTTGTGGAAATGAGAGTTTCATGTGGATAATATCGACTGCAGGGTCCATATATGGTGTAATGTATTTGCTACCTGTTACTTAATTAGTGATATTGTACTATCTTTATTAAAGAATTGTGCTCAGGGAGTGCATCTGTATGGTTGAGGATTACATCATGCAAACATCACACTGTCAGCATGTGTTCAGTCCTGTTGTGCGGTGCGTGTGTTGAAGATATTGAGGGTTGTGCAGATTTGAATTCGGTGGTACTCGACTTTGCGTGAACCATCCAGATGAGTTCTGCTACATTTGTGGTGAATACGTTCTTCAAAAGAACAGGAAGAATATCACTCCTTTTGTGAAGGAAGCGTATCTGGCATATTTCAGAATTAAACTTGGAGATCAAGACAAGGCGTGGGCACCCCATAAAGTTTGTAAATGCTGTGTGGAGTGCTTACGGCAGTGGACAAAACGAAAAAGGAAAAGCTTAAACTTCGGAGTGCCTATGGTATGGCGAGAGCAGAAGAACCATACAGATGATTGCTATTTTTGCATTGTTAATGTGAAAGGTTTTAATAGGTTCAAAAAACGAAAGTGGGAATATCCTGATTTGGAGTCAGCAAGAAGACTGGTGGTGCACAGCAACAATGTTCCTGTACCAACCTTCACAACATTACCCACGCTAACATCATCAGATGACGAGGTGCACGGCGAGGAATGTACAAGTAGTGGTTCGGAATACGAAGGACGTGAGACGCAACCCCAGCAGTTCGACCAGATGGAGCTCAGTGACTTGATACGAAAACTCAATCTTTCAAAGCAAGCATCAGAACTCTTAGCATCCAGGCTTAAGGAAAAGAACTGTCTTCATCCAAGTGTTAAAATAACAGCTTACCGGACGAGAGAAGAAAACATTCTTCCATACTTCAACCAAGAAGAGGTTATAGTGTATTGCAGCAATATACCTGGACTTTTACTTGAATTGGGGCTGCCGGAATATAGACCAGAGGACTAGCGTCTCTTCATAGACAGTTCCACTAGAAGTTTAAAATGTGTTCTCCTACACAATGTCAATCGTTACGCATCTATTCCAATTGCCCACTCAACAAAACTTTGTGAAGCATATGCTAACATCAAGATGGTTCTGCAGAAAATTCAGTATATGCAGCACCAGTGGTTGATTTGTGTTGATTTGAAAATGGTGAACTTCTTGCTTGGCCAACAAAGTGGATACACAAAGCACCCATGTTTTATCTGCATGTGGGATAGTAGGGCAAAGCACGAACACTGAAAGCAGAAAACATGGCCTCCAAGGGAACATATGGCTGTTGGTGAAGCAAACATCATTAATGAACCTCTGGTTAGTGGGGACAAGATTGTTCTTCCAGCATTACGTATTAAGTTAGGACTAATGAAGCAATTCGCTAAAGCTTTAGACAGAAAAGGTAATTGCTTCACATACATCTGCAATACGTTCCCTGGACTCAGTAGTGAAAAACTTAAGGCAGGAATATTTGATGGTCCTCAAATTCGCAGGCTCATCAACGATACCAATTTTACAAGTGTCATGACTGTCACTGAAGCATCGGCCTGGAACAGTTTTGTCGCTGTTGTAAAATGTTTTTTGGGCAATCATAAAACTCCCAATTACGAGGAACTGGTCAAAAACATGCTCACTAACTTTCAAAACTTAGGAGCTAACATGAGCATAAAATTGCACTTCCTTCACAGCCACTTGGATCGATTTCCTCATAATCTAGGTGATTTCAGTGAGGAACAAGGAGAGCGGTTCCATCAAGATATGAAAGGAATAGAGGAAGGATATAAAGGAAGATGGGACAGGCATATGATGGCAGATTATTGCTGGAATCTGCAACGTGACTGTTCTGAAGAGACCTATAAAAGGAAAGCATGCAGGAAGCGGTTCGTCATGGACGGAAAATGATATACTTATAGAGAAACTTTTCAATTATTTTTTATACGTGGACAAATGCCTATCAGGTTTTCATAGAAGCTATTTATAAAGATTATTTTCTTTTTTCATTGTAGTTTGTAGCGCTCGAGTTCAGTATTAGCAATTTTTTCTAATTTTTTGAGTAAATCATGCATTATCTCAAAACCTAGAGCCAAACTGCATAAATGGTTGCTATATTCGTCCTCAGCACCACTAACCCATCCTAAAGCCACTCAAATATCCTTGGCAAGAAAATGAGTGTTGACCAGTGTTATTGTAACAAACGAAACAGCTCTTCAGCTATACAAACTATGAAGTATCTGAAATACAAAACTTCTCTCTTTTGGGAAGTACTCCCTCATTTTATATTTGTTATTGTTAGACACAGCAATTTCAGATATGGATGACCTACCTTAATTACAAAATATACTAATCTCTTTGCTCTTCACCAGCAGGGTGCTATGCTTATATGGCAGGAAGGATAAATGTCTCATTGAATTTATTATTATAACAAACGAGACACCTCTTCAGACACACAAACGATGAAGTATCCGAAATGCAAAAGTTCTCTCTTTTGGTAGGTACTTCCACGTTTTTTTTTTTTATTGTAAGACACAGTTATTTCAGATATGAATGACCTACCTAAATTACAAAATGTACTAACCTGTTTGCTCTTCACAGCAGAGTGAAATGGTCATGTAGTAAGAAGGCTTAATGTCTCATTGAATTTATTATTGTATCAAATGAGACACCACTTCAGCCAAGCCATACATACAATGAAGTATCCGAACTGCAAAAATTCTTTCTTTTGGTAAGTACTTCCTCATTTTAAATTTATTATGGTTAGACACAGCTATTTCAGATATGAATGACCTACCTTAATTACAAAATGTACTATCCTGTTTGCTCTTACAGCAGGGTGATTTGGGCATATGGCAGGAAGGTTTAATTTCTCATTAAATATACACTCCTGGAAATGGAAAAAAGAACACATTGACACCGGTGTGTCAGACGCACCATACTTGCTCAGGACACTGCGGGAGAGGGCGGTACAAGCAATGATCACACGCACGGCACAGCGGACACACCAGGAACCGCAGTGTTGGCCGTCGAATGGCGCTAGCTGCGCAGCATTTGTGCACCGCCGCCGTCAGTGTCAGCCAGTTTGCCGTGGCATACGGAGCTCCATTGCAGTCTTTAATACTGGTAGCATGCCGCGACAGCGTGGACGTGAACCGTATGTGCAGTTGACGGACTTTCAGCGAGGGCATATAGTGGGCATGCGGGAGGCCGGGTGGACGTACCGCCGAATTGCTCAACACGTGGGGCGTGAGGTCTCCACAGTACATCGATGTTGTCGCCAGTGGTCGGCGGAAGGTGCACGTGCCCGTCGACCTGGGACCGGACCGCAGCGACACACGGATGCACGCCAAGACCGTAGGATCCTACGCAGTGCCGTAGGGGATCGCACCGCCACTTCCCAGCAAATTAGGGACACTGTTGCTCCTGGGGTATCGGCGAGGACCATTTGCAACCGTCTCCATGAAGCTGGGCTACGGTCCCGCACACCGTTAGGCCGTCTTCCGCTCACGCCCAAACATCGTGCAGCCCGCCTCCAGTGGTGTCGCGACAGGCGTGAATGGAGGGACGAATGGAGATGTGTCGTCTTCAGCGATGAGAGTCGCTTCTACCTTGGTGCCAATGATGGTCGTATGCGTGTTTGGCGCCGTGCAGGTGAGCGCCACAATCAGGACTGCATGCGACCGAGGCACACAGGGCCAACACCCGGCATCATGGTGTGGGGAGCGATCTCCTACACTGGCCGTACACCACTGGTGATCGTCGAGGGGACACTGAATAGTGCACGGTACATCCAAACCGTCATTGAACCCATCGTTCTACCATTCCTAGACCGGCAAGGGAACTTGCTGTTCCAACAGGACAATGCACGTCCGCATGTATCCCGTGCCACCCAAGTGCTCTAGAAGGTGTAAGTCAACTACCCTGGCCAGCAAGATCTCCGGATCTGTCCCCCATTGAGCATGTTTGGGACTGGATGAAGGGTCGTCTCGCGCGGTCTGCACGTCCAGCACGAACGCTTGTCCAACTGAGGCGCCAGGTGGAAATGGCATGGCAAGCCGTTCCACAGGACTACATCCAGCATCTCTACGATCGTCTCCATGGGAGAATAGCAGCCTGCATTGCTGCGAAAAGTGGATATACACTGTACTAGTGCCGACATTGTGCATGCTCTGTTGCCTGTGTCTATGTGCCTGTGGTTCTGTCAGTGTGATCATGTGATGTATCTGACCCCAGGAATGTGTCAATAAGGTTTCCCCTTCCTGGGACAATGAATTCACGGTGTTCTTATTTCAATTTCCAGGAGTGTATTATAGTAACAAACGAGACACCTCTTCAGCCATACAAACAATGCAGTATCCAAACTGCAAAATTTCTCTCTTTTGGTAAGTACTTCCTCGTCTTATATTTTTTATTGTAAGACACAGCTATTTCACATATTAATGACCTACCTAAATGCCAAATGTACTAATCTGTTTGTTCTTCACAGCAGGGTGATACGGCCATATGGCACGAAAGCATAATGTCTCATTGAATCGATTACTGTCCGAAACGAGACACTTCTTCAGCCTCACTAACGATGAAGTTCCTGAACTGCAAATCTTCTCTCTTTTGGTAAGCATTTAGTTATTTTATATTTTTTATTGTAAGACACAGCTATTTCAGATCTGAATGACGTACCTCAATTACAAAATGTACTGATCTGTTTGCTCTTCGCAGCAGAGTGATATGGTCATATGGCAGGAAGGCTTAATGTCTCACTGAATTTATTATTGTAAGAAACGAGACACCTCATCAGCCATACAAACGAGGAAGTATCCGAACTGCAAATCTTCTCTCTTTTGGTAAGTACTTCCTCGTCTTATATTTTTAATTGTAAGACACAGCTATTTCAGATATGAAAGACCTACCTAAATTACAAAATGTACTAACTTGTTGGCTCTTCACAGCAGAGTGATATGGTCATATGGCAGGAAGGCTTAATGTCTCATTGAATTTATTATTGTAACAAACGAGATACCTCTTCAGCCATACAAACAATGAAGTACCAAAACTGCAATACTTCTCTCTTTTGCTAAGTACTTCCTCATATTATATTTTTTATTGTAAGACACAGCTATTTCAGATATGAATGACCTACCTAAATTACAAAATGTACTAACCTGTTTGCTCTTCACAGCAGTGTGATATGGTCATATAGTAAGAAGGCTTAATGTCTCAATGAATTTATTATTGTAACAAACGAGACACCTCTTCAGCCATACAAATGTGGAAGTATCCGAACCGGAAAACTTCTCTCTTTTGGTAAGTACTTCCCAGATTATATTTTTTATTGTGAGACACAGCTATTTCAGATATGAATGACCTACCTAAATTACAAAATGTACTAACCTGTTTGCCTTTTCCCTCAGCAGAGTGATATGGTCATATGGCAGGAAGGCTTAATGTCTCATTGAATTTATTATTTTAACAAACGAGACACCTCTTCAGCCATACTAATGATGAAGAACCCAACCTGCAATACATCTCTCTTTTGCTAAGTACTTCCTCTTCTATATTTTTTATTGTAAGACACAGCTATTTCACATATGAATGACCCACCTAAATGCGAAATGTACTAACCTGTTTGCTCTTCACAGCAGGGTGATATGGTCGTATGGTAGGAAGGCTTAATGTTTCGTTAAATTTATTATTGTAACAACGAGAGAAATCTTCTGCTATACAAATGATGAAGTATCTGAAGTGCAAAACTTCTCTCTTTCGGTAAGTACTTCCTCGTAGAATATTTTTTATTGTATGAAACAGCTATTTCAGATATGAATGACCTACCTAAATTAAAAAATGTACTAACCTGTTTGCTCTTCACAGCAGAGTTATACGGTCATATGGCAGGAAGGCTTAATGTCTCATTGAACTTATTATTGTAATAATCGAGACACCTCATCAGCCATACAAATATGAAATATCCGAACTGCAAATCTTCTCTCTTTTGGTATGTCCTTCTTCGTTTTATATTATTAGCTGTAAGATATTGCTAGTTCAGATTTGAATGACCTACCTTAATTACAAAATGTACTAATCTGTTTATTCGTCACAGCAGGGTGATACGGCCATATGGCAGGGAAGCGTAATGTCTCATTGAATCGATTACTGTCCGGAACGAGACACTTCTTAAGCCTTATGAACGATGAAGATCCTGAACTGCAAAACTTGTCTCTCTTGGTAGGCACTTCATTATTTTATATTTTTTATTGTAAGACACAGCTATTTCCGATATGAGTGACCCACCTTATTTACAAAATGTACTAACCTGTTTTCTCTTCATAGCAGAGTGATATGGTCATATGGCAGGAAAGCTTAATATCTCATTGAATTCATTATTGTAACATACGAGACACCTCTTCAGGAGGTCATATGGCAGGAAGGCATAATGTCTCATTGAATGGATTGCTTTAGGAAATGAGACACTTCTTCAGCCTTACGAACGATGCGGATGTTGAACTGCTAAGCTTCACTCTTTTGGTAAGTACTTCCTCGTCTTATATTTTTTATTGTAAAACACAGCTATTTCAGATATGAATGACCTATCTTAACTACAAAATGTACTAGTCTGTTTGCTCTTCACAGCAGGGTGATACGGCCATATGGCAGGAAAGCATAATGTCTCATTGAGTCGATTACTGTCCGAAACGAGACACTTCTTCAGCCTTACGAACGATGAAGATCCTGAACTGCAAAACTTCACTCTTTTGGTAAGCACTTCCTTGTTTTATATTTTTTATTGTTATACACAGCTATTTCAGATATGAATGACCTACCTTAATTACAAAATGTACTAATCTGTTTGCTCTTCATTTCAGGGTGATATGGTCATATGGCAGGAAGGTTTTATGTCTCATTGAATTTATTATTGTAACAAACGAGACACCTCTTGACCCATACAAATGATGAAGTATCCGAACTGCAAAACTTCTCTCTTTTGGTAAGTACTTCCTCGTTTTATATTTTTTATTGGAAGACACAGCTATTTCACATATGACTAACCTACTTAAATAACAAAATGTACTAACCTGTGTGCTCTTCAAAGCAGGGTGTTATGGTCATATGGCAAGAAGGCTTAATGTCTCATTGAATTTATTATTGTAACAAATGAGACACTTCTTCAGCCATACTAACGATGAAATTTCAGAACTGCAAAACTTGTTTCTTTTGGTTTTTTATATTTTGAACTTCCTCATTTTATATATTTTATTGGAAGACACAGCTATTTCTGATATGAATGATCTACTCATCAGCATCATCATCATTTAAGACTGATTATGCCTGTCAGCGTTCATTCTGGAGCATAGCCCCCCTTATAAAATTTTCCATGATCGCCTATTCAGTGATATTATTGGTGCCTCTTCTGATGTTAAACCTATTACTTCGAAATCATTCTTAACCGAATCGAGGTACCTTCTCCTTGGTCTGCCCTGACTCCTCCTACCCTCTACTGCTGAACCCATGGGTCTCTTGGGTAACCTTGCTTCTCCCATGCGTGTAACATGACCCCACCATCTAAGCCTGTTCGCCCTGACTGCTACATCTATAGAGTTCATTCCCAGTTTTTCTTTGATTTCCTCATTGTGGACACCCTCCTGCCATTGTTCCCATCTACTAGTCCCTGCAATCATCCTAGCTACTTTCATATCCGTAACCTCAACCTTACTGATAAGGTAACCTGAATCCACCCAGCTTATGCTCCCGTACAACAAAGTTGGTCGAAAGATTGAACGGTGCACAGATAACTTAGTCTTGGTACTGACTTCCTTCTTCCAGAAGAGAGTAGATCGTAGCTGAGCGCTCACTGCATTAGCCTTGCTACACCTCGCTTCCAGTTCTTTCACTATGTTGCCATCCTGTGAGAATATGCATCCTATGTACTTGAAACCATCCACCTGTTCTAACTTTGTTCCTCCTATTTGGCACTCAATCCGTTTATATTTCTTTCCCACTGACATTACTTTCGTTTTGGAGATGCTAATCTTCATACCATAGTCCTTACATTTCTGATCTAGCTTTGAAATATTACTCTGCAAACTTTCAATCGAATCTGCCATCACAACTAAGTCATCCGCATATGCAAGACTGCTTATTTTGTGTTCACATATCTTAATCTCACCCAGCCAGTCTATTGTTTTCAACATATGATCCATAAATAATATGAACAACAGTGGAGACAGGTTGCAGCCTTGTCTTACCCCTGAAACTACTCTGACCCATGAACTCAGTTTACTGTCAACTCTAACTGCTGTCTGACTATCCATGTAAAGACCTTTAATCGCTTGCAAAAGTTTGCCTCCTATTCCATAATCTCGTAGAACAGACAATAACTTCCTCCTAGGTACCCGGTCATATGGCTTTTCTGGATCTATAAAACATAGATACAATTCACTGTTCCACTCATAACACTTCTCCATTATTTGTCATAAGCTAAAGATCTGGTCCTGACAACCTCTAAGAGGCCTAGACCCACACTGATTTTCATCCAATTGCTCCTCAACTAATACTCGCACTTTCCTTTCAACAATACCTGAGAAGATTTTACCCACAACGCTGATTAAAGAGATACCTCTGTAGTTGTTACAATCTTTTCTGTTTCCATGTTTAAAGATTGGTGTGATTACTGCTTTTTTCCAGTCTGATGGAACCTGTCCCGACACCTAGGCCACTTCAATTATCCTGTGTAGCCATTTAAGACCTGACATTCCACTGTACTTGATGAGTCCCGACTTAATTTCATCCACCCCAGCTGCTTTATTGCACTGCAGTCTATTGACCATTTTCTCCACTTCCTCAAATGTGATCCTATTTCCATCATCATTCCTATCCCATTCTACCTCGAAATCTGAAACATTACTGATCGTATTTTCACCTACATTGAGCAACTCTTGAAAATATTCCCTCCATCTGCCCAAGGCATCCACAGGATTCACCAGCAGTTTTCCTACCTGTCCAAAATACTTGTCATTTCCTTCTTACCTCCCTTTTGAAGACTGCTAATTACACTCCAGAATGGTTTTCCAGCAGCTTAACCCAATGTCTCCAACCTGTTTCCAAAGTCTTCCCAAGATTTCTTCTTGGATGCTGCAATTATCTGTTTGGCTTTGTTTCTTTCTTCAACATAACTTTCTCTGTCTACCTGAGTTCTAGTATGTAGCCATTTTTTATATGCCTTCTTTTTCCTTTTACAGGCTGCCTTGACTGTGTCATTCCACCAAGCTGTTTGCTTCCTCCTACTTTTACACACTACTGTTCCAAGACATTCTTTAGCCACTTCTAGTACTGTGTCCCTGTATCTTGTCCATTCCTTTTCCAATGACTGTAATTGACTACATTCACCTAACTGGTACCTTTCTGAGATCGCTGTTATGTACTTGTGCCTGATTTCCTTATCCTGAAGTTTCTCCCCTCTTATCCTCCTACATATGGACCTGACCTCCTGCACTTTCGGCCTCGCAATCCCAATTTCACTGCAGATTAAATAATGATCAGTGTCATCAAAGAATCCCCTGAATACACGTGTGTCACTCACAGCCTTCCTGAATTCCTGATCTGTTATTATATAGTCAATGACAGATCTGGTTCCCCTGCTTTCCCAAGTATACCGGTGAATGCTCTTATGTTTAAAAAAGGAGTTTGTGATTACTAAGCCCATACTGGCACAGAAATCCAAGAGTTGCTGCCCGTTCCTGTTGGCCTCCATATCCTCTCCAAATTTACCCATAACCTTTTCATACCCTTCTGTTCTATTTCCAATCCTGGCGTTAAAATCACCCATGAGCAGAACACTGTCCTTGTCCTTTACTCTAACAACTACATCACTGAGTGCCTCATAAAAACTATCCATCTTATCTTGATCAGTCCCTTCACAATGCGAATATACTGACACAATCCTAATTTTCTTGCTAGACACTGTCAAATCTATCCACATCAGTCATTCGTATACATACCTTATTGCAACTATGCTGGGTTCCATTTCTTTCCTGATGTAAAGCCCTACACCCCATTGTGCTATTCCTGCTTTGACTCCTGACAAGTAGACCTTGTGTTCTCCCACTTCCTCTTCTTTCTCACCCCTTACCCAAATGTCACTAACAGCTGAAACGTACAGCCCCACCTTACTTGCAGCCTCTGCCAGCTCTACCTTCTTCCAAGAGTAGTCCCCATTGATATTAATAGCTCCCCATCTCATTACCATTTGTTTGCCAAATCGTATCTTAGGAGTCTCTGGTTTGTCAGTTAGAGGTGGGACTCCGTCACCTCCAAAGGTCCGAGGCAGTTTGCTCTGATTGTTACCAGCATCATATTTAAAGTACCAGGGAAGCAGGTAGAAAGCCATACTTGCCCCAAGTCCCATTGGGTTTTACCCCTAACGGCTGAGGGACTAACCGGTGGATATGGTAGACTTTGCCATTTTAGCACAAAGGTGACCAAGAGTCAGAATATGTCCGAGATGCCCAGCCTTATTCCAAAGTACCTGGTATCCCGACTGTCAAGACCACTTACTTGGCCACTCATACGTTGCCCGTGGTTCATGAACTAGGACATGACTACAGGAACCCACACCATGAACCACATGATCTACCTTAATTACTAAATGTACTAATCTGTTTGCACATCACAGCAGGGCGATATGGTCACATGGCAGGAAAACATAATGTCTCATTGAATGGATTACTGTACGAAACGAGACACTTCTTCAGCCTTACGAACGATGAAGATCCTGAACTGCAAAACTTCTCTCTTTTGGTAAGTACTTCCTCGTTTTATATTTTTTATTGTAAGACACAGCTATTTCAGATATCAGTGACCTACCTAAATTACAAAATGTACTAACCTTTTTGGTCATCACAGCAGAGTGATATAGTCAAATGGCAGGAAGGCTTGATGGCTCATTGAATTTATTATTGTAACCAATGAAACACCTCTTCAGCCATACAAACGATGAAGTTTCCAAACTGCAGAACTTCTCTCTTCTGGTAAGTACTTCCTCGTATTATATTTTTTATTGAAAGGCACAGCTATTTCAGATATGAATGACCTACCTAAATTTCCAAATGTACTAACCTGTTTGCTCTTCACAGCAGAGTGATATGGTCATATGGTAAGAAGGCTTAATGTCTCACTGAATTTATTATTGTAACAAATGAGACATCTCTTTAGCCATACAAATGATGAAGTATCCGAACTGCAAAACTTCTTTCTTTTGGTATGTACTTCCTCGTTTTATATTTATTATTGTTAGACACAGCTCTTTCAGATATAAATGACCTACCTTAATTACAAAATGTACTATTCTGTTTGCTCTTACAGCAGGGTGATTTGGGCATATGGCAGGAAGGCTTAATGTCTCATTGAATTTATTATTGTAACAAATGAGACATCTCTTCAGCCATACAAATGATGATGTATTCGAACTGCAAAACTTCTCTCTTTTGGTAAGTACTTCCTCAACTTGTATTTTTTATTGTAAGACACAGCTATTTCAGATATGAATCACCTACCTAAATGCGAAATGTACTAACCTGCTTGCTCTTCACAGCAGGGTGATATGGTTATATGGTATGAAGGCTTAATGTTTCGTTGAATTTTTTACACAGCTCTACAAAGTAAAATTGTTTTTTCGTTGCCAGGGAAGTTTGAACAAAAATGGGATATTGTTATGATACTCATTCCGAGTATATTTGTACTTTTTCCAATTGCCTTTGGTTTTTGAGATATAGGTTATTTGTGGAAATGAGAGTTTCATGTGGATAATATCGACTGCAGGGTCCATATATGGTGTAATGTATATGCTACCTGTTTTTTAATTAGTGATATTGTACTACCTTTATTAAACAATTGTGCTCAGGGAGTGCATCTGTGTGGTTGAGGATTACATCATGCAAACATCACACTGTCAGCATGTGTTCAGTCCTGTTGTGTGGTGCATGTGTTGAAGATATTGAGGGTTGTGCAGATTTGAATTCGGCGGTACTCGACTTTGCGTGAACCATCCAGATGAGTTCTGCTACATTTGTGGTGAATACGTTCTTCAAAAGAACAGGAAGAATATCACTCCTTTTGTGAAGCAAGCATATCTGGCATATTTCGGAATTAAACTTGGAGATCAAGACAAGGCGTGTTCACCCCATAAAGTTTGTAAATGCTGTGTGGACAAAACGAAAAAGGAAAAGCTTAAACTTCGGAGTGCCTATGGTATGGCGAGAGCAGAAGAACCATACAGATGATTGCTATTTTTGCATTGTTAATGTGAAAGGTTTTAATAGGTTCAAAAAACGAAAGTGGGAATATCCTGATTTGGAGTCAGCAAGAAATCCGGTGGTGCACAGCAACGATGTTCCTGTACCAACCTTCACAACATTACCCACGCTAACATCATCAGATGACGAGGTGCACGGCGAGGAATGTACAAGTAGTGGTTCGGAATACGAAGGACGTGAGACACAACCCCAGCAGATCGACCAGAAGGAGCTCAGTGACTTGATACGAAAACTCAATCTTTCAAAGCAAGCATTAGAACTCTTAGCATCCAGGCTTAAGGAAAAGAACTGTATTCATCCAAGTGTTAAAATAACAGCTTACCGGATGAGAGAAGAAAACCTTCTTCCATACTTCAACCAAGAAGAGATTATAGTGTATTGCAGCAATATACCTGGACTTTTACTTGAATTGGGGCTGCCGGAATATAGACCAGAGGACTGGCGTCTCTTCATAGACAGTTCCACTAGAAGTTTAAAATGTGTTCTCCTACACAATGGCAATCGTTATGCATCTATTCCAATTGCCCACTCAACAAAACTTTGTGAAGCATATGCTAACATCAAGATGGTTCTGCAGAAAATTCAGTATATGCAGCACCAGTGGTTGATTTGTGTTGATTTGAAAATGGTGAACTTCTTGCTTGGCCAACAAAGTGGATACACAAAGCACCCATGTTTTATCTGCATGTGGGATAGTAGGGCAAAGCACGAACACTGAAAGCAGAAAACATGGCCTCCAAGGGAACATATGGCTGTTGGTGAAGCAAACATCATTAATGAACCTCTGGTTGGTAGGGACAAGACATTTCTTCCACCATTACATATTAAATTAGGACTAATGAAGCAATTCACCAAAGCTTTAGACAGAAATGGTAATTGCTTCACATACATCTGCAATACGTTCCCTGGACTCAATCGTGAAAAACTTAAGGCAGGAATATTTGATGGTCCTCAAATTCGCAGGCTCATCAACGATACCAATTTTACAAGTGTCATGACTGTCACTGAAGCATCGGCCTGGAACAGTTTTGTCGCTGTTGTAAAATGTTTTTTGGGCAATCATAAAGCTCCCAATTACGAGGAACTGGTCAAAAACATGCTCACTAACTTTCAAAACTTAGGAGCTAACATGAGCATAAAATTGCACTTCCTTCACAGCCACTTGGATCGATTTCCTCGTAATCTAGGTGATTTCAGTGAGGAACAAGGTGAGCGGTTCCATCAAGATATGAAAGGAATAGAGGAAATATATAAAGGAAGATGGGACAGGCATATGATGGCAGATTATTGCTGGATTCTGCAACGTGACTGTTCAGAAGAGACCTATAAAAGGAAAGCGTGCAGGAAGCGGTTCGTCATGGACAGAAAATGATATACTTATAGAGAAACTTTTCAATTATGTTTTATACGTTGACAAATGCCTATCAGGTTTTCATAGAAGCTATTTATAAAGATTATTTTCTTTTTTCATTGTAGTTTGTAGCACTCGAGTTCAGTATTAGCAATTTTTTCTAATTTTTTGAGTAAATCATGCATTATCTCAAAAACTAGAGCCAAACTGCATAAATGGTTACTATATTCGTCCTCAGCACCACTAACCCATCCTAAAGCCACTCAAATATCCTTGGCAAGAAAATGAGTGTTGACCAGTGTTATTGTAACAAATTAAACAGCTCTTCAGCCATACAAACTATGAAGTATCCGAAATGCAAAACTTCTCTCTTTTGGGAAGTACTCCCTCGTTTTATATTTGTTATTGTTAGACACAGCAATTTCAGATATGGATGACCTACCTTAATTACAAAATATACCAATCTCTTTGCTCTTCACCAGCAGGGTGATATGCTTATATGGCAGGAAGGATAAATGTTTCATTGAATTTATTATTGTAACAAACGAGACACCTCTTCAGCCATACAAAAGATGGAGAATCCGAACTGCAAAACTTCTCCCTTTTGGTAAGTACTTCCACATTTTATATTTTTTATTGTAAGACACAGCTATTTGAGATATGAGTGACCTACCTTAATTACAAAATGTTCTAATCTGTTTGCTCTTACCAGCAGGGTGATATGGGAATATGGCAGGAAGGCTTAATGTCTCACTGCATTTATTATTGTAACAAACGAGACACCCCTTTAGCCATACAAACGATGAAGTATCCGAACTGCAAAACTTCTCTCTTTTGGTAAGTACTTCCTCATCTTATATTTTTTATTGTAAGACACAGCTATTTCAGATATGAATCACCTACCTAAATGCGAAATGTACTAACCTGCTTGCTCTTCACTGCAGGGTGATATGGTCATATGGTAGGAAGGCTTAATGTTTCGTTGAATTTATTATTGTAACATACGAGACACCTCTTCAGCCATACAAACTATGAAGTATCCATAATGCAAATCTTCTCTCTTTTGGGAAGTACTTCCTCGTTTTATATTTTTTATTGTTTGACACAGCTATTTTTCTGATATGGATGACCTACCTTAATTACAAAATATGCTATTCTCTTTGCTCTTCGCCAGAAGGGTGATATGCTTATATGGCAGGAAGGCTAAATGTCACATTGAATTTATTATTGTAACCAGCAAGACACCTCTACAGCCACACAAATGATGAAATATCCGAACTGCAAAAGTTCTCTCTTTTGGTAGGTATTTCCTCATTTTTTTATTTTATTGTAAGACACAGCTATTTCAGATATGAATGACCTACCTAGATTACAAAATGTATTAACCTGTTTGCTCTTCACAGCAGAGTGAAATGCTCATGTGGTATGAAGGCTTAATGTCTCATTGAATTTATTATTGCATCAAACGAGACACCTCTTCAGCCAAGCCATACAAACAATGATGGATCCGAACTGCAATATTTCTTTCTTTTGGTAAGTACTTCCTCGTTTTATATTTATTATGGTTAGACACAGCTATTTCACATATGAATTACCTACCTTAATTACAAAATGTACTATCCTGTTTGCTGTTACATCAGGGTTATTTGGGTATATGGCAGGAAGGCTTAATTTCTCATTGAATATATTATAGTAACGAATGAGACACCTCTTCAGCCATACAAAAGATGGAGAATCCAAACTGCAAAACCCCTGCCTTTTAGTAAGTACTTCCACGTTTTATATTTTTTATTGTAAGCAGGGCAATTTCAGATATGAATTACCTACCTAAATGCGAAATGTACTAACCTGTTGGCTCTTCACAGCAGGGTGATATGGTCATATGGAAGGACGGCTTAATGTCTCATTGAATTTATTTTTGTAACAAACGAGACACCTCTTCAGCCATACAAACGATGAAGTATCCGAACTGCAAAATTTCTCTCTTTTGGTAAGTACTTCCTCGTTTTTTTTTTTTTTTTTTTTTTTTTTTTTACACACAGCTATTTCAGATATGGATGACCTACCTTAATTACAAAATGTACTACTCTGTTTGCTCATACAGCGGGGTGATTTGGGGATATGGCAGGAAGGCTCAATGTCTCATTGAATTTATAATTGGAACAGATGAGACACCTCTTCAGCCATACAAACGATGTAGTATCCGAACTGCAAAACTTCTCTCTTTTGGTAAGTACTTCCACATTTTATATTTTTTTTTTTTAACACACAGCTATTTCAGATATGAATGACCTACCTTAATTACAAATTGTACTAACCTGTTTGCTCTTCACTGCAGAGTGATGTTGTCATATGGCAAGAAGGCTTAATGTCTCATTGAATTTATTACTGTAACAAACGAGACACCACTTCAGCCATACAAACGATGAAGTATCCAAACTGAAAAGCTTCTCTCGTTTGATAAGTACTTCCTCATTTTATATTTCTTATTGTAAGACACAGCTATTTCAGATATGAATGACCCACGTAATTACAAAATGTGCTAACCGGTTTGCCTTTCACAGCTGGGTGATATGATCATATGGCAGGAAGGCTTAATGTCTCATTGACTTTATTATTGCATCAAACGAGACACCTCTTCAGCCAAGCCATACAAACAATGATGGATCCGAACTGCAATATTTCTTTCTTTTGGTAAGTACTTCCTCGTTTTATATTTATTATGGTTAGACACAGCTATTTCACATATGAATTACCTACCTTAATTACAAAATGTACTATCCTGTTTGCTGTTACATCAGGGTTATTTGGGTATATGGCAGGAAGGCTTAATTTCTCATTGAATATATTATAGTAACGAATGAGACACCTCTTCAGCCATACAAAAGATGGAGAATCCGAACTGCAAAACCCCTGCCTTTTAGTAAGTACTTCCACGTTTTATATTTTTTATTGTAAGCAGAGCAATTTCAGATATGAATTACCTACCTAAATGCGAAATGTACTAACCTGTTGGCTCTTCACAGCAGGGTGATATGGTCATATGGCAGGAAGGCCTTCCTGCCATATGAACATATCACTCTGCTGTGAGGACCAAACAGATTACTACATTATGTGATTAAGGCAGGTCTTTCATCTCAAAAATAGCTGTGTCTCACAATAAAAAATATGAAACGAGGAAGTACTTACCAAAACAGATAAGTTTTTCAGTTCAGATACTCCATCGTTTAAATGGCTGAAGAGGTGTCTCGTTTGTTACAATAATAAATTCAATGATACATTAAGCCTTCCTGCCATGTGCCCAAATCACCCTGCTGTAAGAGCAAACAGATTAATACTTTTGTACTAAAGGTACGTCATTCATATCTGACATAATTGTGTCTTACAATAATTAATATAAAACGAGGAAGTAATTACCAAAAGAGAGAAGTTATGCAGTTTGGATACTTCATCGTTCGTATAGCTGAAGAGGTGTCTCGTTTCTTACAATAATAAAATCAATGAGACATTAAGCCTTCCTGCTATATGCCCATATCACCCAGCTGTAAGAGCACTCAGATTAGTAGATTATGTAATTACGGTAGGTCATTCATATCTGAATTAGCTGAGTCATATAATAAAATATTTAAAACGTGGATGTAGTTACCAAAAGAGAGAAGTTTTGCAGTTTGGATAGTTAATCTTTGGTATGGCTGAAGAGGTGTCTCGTTTGTTACAATAATAAATTCAATGAAACATTGAGCCTTCCTGGCATATGCCCAAATCACCCGGCTGTGAAGAGCAAACAGATTAGTACATTTTGTAATTAAGGTAGGTCAGTGATATCTGAAATAGCTGTGTCTTACAATAAACAATATAAAACGATGAAGTACTTACAATAGAGAGAAGTTTTGCAGATCGTATACTCCATCGTTTGTATGGCTGAAGAGGTGTCTCGTTTGTTATAATAATAAATTCAATGAGACACTCAGCCTTCCTGCCATATGACCATATCACCCTGTTGTGAAGAACAACGGGTTAGTACATTTTGTAATTTAGGTATGTCGTTCAGATCTGAAATAGTTGTGTCTCACAATAAAAAATATGAAACGAGGAAGTACTTGCAAAAAGAGAGAAGTTTTGCAGTTCGGATAGTTAACGTTTGAATGGCTGAAGAGGTGTCTCGTTTGTTACAACAATAGATTCAATGACACATTAAGCTCTCCTGCCACATGACCATATCACCCAGCTGTGAAGATCAAACAGGTTAGTACATTTTGTAGTTTATGTAGGTCATTCATATCTGAAATAGCTGTGTCTTACAATAAAAAATATAAAACGAGGAAGTTCTTACCAAAAGAGGGTATTTTTGCAGGTCGGATACTTGATCATTTGTATGGCTGAACAGGTCTCTCTGTTGTTACAATAATAAATTCAATGACATATTAAGCCTTCCTGCCATATGACCATACCACCCTGCTGTGAAGAGCAAACAGGTTAGTACATTTTGTAATTTAGGTGGGTCATTCACATCTGAAATAGCTGTGTCTTACAATTAAAAATATAAAACGAGAAAGTACTTACCAAAAGAGAGAAGTTTTGCAGTTCGAATACTTGATCGTTTGTATGGTTGAGGAGGTGACTCATTTGTTGCAATAATAAATTCAATGAGACATTCAGCCTACCAACCATATGGCGAAATCACAATACTGTAAGAGCAAACAGATTAGTACATTATGTAAATAAGGTAGGTCATTCATATTTGAAATAGCGGTGTCTTACAATAAAAAATATAAAAAGAGGAAGTACTTACCAAAAGAGAGAAGTTTTGCAGTTCGGATACTTCATCATTTCTATGGCTGAAGAGGTGTCTTGTTTGTTGCAATAATAAATTCAATGAGACATTAAGACTTCCTGCTATATGCCCAAATCACCCTGGTGTAAGAGCATACAGATTAGTACATTTGTAATTATGGTAGGTCATTCATATCTGTAATAGCTGTGTCTTACAATAAAAAAAAAAAAAGAAAACGAGGAAGTACTTACTAAAAGAGAAAAGTTTAGCAGTTCGGATACTTCAACGTTTGTATGGATGAAGAGGTGTCTCGTTTGTTACAATAATAAATTCAATGAGATATTAAGCCTTCCTGCCATATGACCATATAACTCTGCTGTGAAGAACAACAGGTTGGTACATTTTGTAATTTAGGTAGGTCGTTCAAATCTGAAATAGTTGTGTCTCACAATAAAAAATATAAAACGATGAAGTACTTACCAAAAGAGAGAAGTTTTGCAGTTCGGATATTTCATAGTTTGTATGTCTGAAAAGGTGTCTAGTCTGTTACAATAATAAATTCAATGAGACATTAAACCTTCCTGCCATATGTGCAAATCACCCTGGTGTAAGAGCACACAAATTAGTACATTGCGTAATTAAGGTAAGTCGTTCATATCTGAAATGGTTGTGTCTCACAATAAAAAATATGAAACGAGGAAGTACTTACCAAAAGAGAGAAATTTTGTAGTTCGGATACTTCATCGTTTGCATGGCTGAAGATGCGTCTCGTTTGTTACAATAATAAATTCAATGAGATATTAAGCCTTCCTGCCATATTCCCATAACACCCTGCTGTGAAGAGCAAACAGGATAGTACATTTTGTGATTTAGATAGGTCATTCATTTCTGAAACAGCTGTGTCTTACAATAGAAAATATAAAACGAGGAAGTACTTACCAAGAGAGAAAAGTTATGCAGTTCGGATACTTCATCATATGTACGGCTGAAGAGGTGTCTTGTTTGTTAGAATAATAAATGCAATGAGACATAAGACTTCCTGCCATATGACCATATCACTCTGTTGTGAAGAGCAAACAGGTTAGTACATCTTCTAATTTAGGTAGGTCATTCATATCTGAATTAGCTGTGTCTTACAATAAAAAATATAAATCGAGGAAGTACCTACCAAATGAGAGAAGTTTAGCAGTTCGGATACCTCATTGTTTATTTAGCTGAAGAGGTGCCTTGTTTGTTACAATAATTAATTCAATAAGACATAAAGCCTTCCAACCATATGCCCAAATCACAAAGCTGTAAGAGCGAACAGATTAGTACATTATGTATTTAAGGTAGGTCATTCATATTTGAAATAGCTGTGTCTTACAATAAAAAATATAAAATGAGGAGATACTTACTAAAAGAGAGAAATTTTGCAGTTGGGATACTTCATTATTAGTATGGCTGAATAGATGTCTCGTTTGTACAATAATAAATTCAATGAGACATTAAACCTTCCTGCCATATGCCCAAATCACCCGGGTGTAAGAGGATACAAGTAAGTACATTTTGTAATTAAGGTAGGTCATTCATATCTGAAATAGTTGTGCCTTACAATAAAAAAAATGAAACGAGGAAGTACTTACCAAAAGAGTAAAGTTTTGCAGTTCGGATACTTCAACATTTGTAAGGCTGAAGATGTGTCACGTTTGTTACAATAATAAATTCAATGAGACGTTAAGCCTTATTTATTTATTTATTTTATTTATTTATATCCTTGTTCCATAGATCTGTACATGTGAGCAATTCACTCAGATGTGGAACGTGTCAATGTACATAATAAGATACGTAGAATAGAGACATTGTTATAGTAGGAATATCAGTGCACAAAAGTCATACTTATTAGCTTAAAAACTAGTCAACATAAATGTGAAGATAGTAGTTTCATATTTAGGGCATTATTGCATCTATTTTAACCCTGAACAGTAATCAAAACTTCCCACTTTGGTTTTAAAAGTGGCCCAAAAATGGAAACGAGAAAAACAGGAATTTTTACATTAGGGCATTATTACATTAGTTTAACAGTAAACAGTGTCAAAAAGTTTAAAAATGTCTTTCCAATCTGGATTTTACTCTTACCTCTTTAGCCATACAAAAATGAAGTATCCGAACTGCAAAACATCTCCTTTTTGGTAAGTACATCCTCGTTTTATTTTTTTTATTCTGGGGCACAGCTATTTCAAATAGTTATGACCTACCTTAATAAGAAATGTAGAAATCTGTTTGCTCTTCACAGCAGGGTGATATGGTCATATGGCAGGAAAGCTTAATGTCTCATTGTATTTATTATTGTAACAATCGAGGAACCTCTTCAGCCATACAAACGATGAAGTGTCCAAACTTCCAACTTCTCTCTTTTGGTAAGTACTACCTCATTTTATATTTTTTATTGTAAGACACAGCCATTTCAGGTATGAATGACCTACATAAATTAAAAAAGTACTAACCTGTTTGCTCTTCACAGCAGGGTGATATGATCATATGGCAGGAAGGCTTAATGTCTCATCGAATTTATTATTGTTACAAACGAGACACCTCTTCAGCCATACAAACGATGAAGTATCCGAACTGCAAAACTTCTCTCTTTTGGTAAGTACTTAATCGTATTATATTTTTTATTGTAAGACAAATCTATTTCAGATTTGAGTGACATACCTTAATTACAAATTGTGCTAACCTGTTTCCGCCTCACAGGAGGGTGATATGTTCATATGGCAGGAAGGCCTAATGTCTCAATAAATTTGTTATTGTAACAAAGGAGACACCTCTTCAGCCATACAAACTATGAAGTACCCGAACTAATAAGTATATCAATTTTGAAAGTACTTCCTCTTCAAAATTTTTATTGTGAGACACAGCTTTTTTAGGTATGAATGACGTAACTAAATTCAAAAAGTACTAACCTGTTTGCCCTTCACAGCAGAGCGATATGCTCATATAGCAGGAAGGCTTAATGTCTCATTGAAATTATTATTGTATCAAACGTGACACCTCTTCAGCCACACAAACGATGAAGTATCCGAACTGCAAAACTTCTCTCTTTTGGGAAGTGCTCCCTCGTTTTATATTTTTTATTGTAAGACATAGCTATTTCAGATATGAATGACCTACCTAAATTACAAAATGTACTAATCTGTTTGCTCTTCACAGCTGTGTGATATGGTCATATGGCAGGAAGGCTTAATGCCTAATTGAATCTATTAATGTAACAAACAAGACACATCTTCAGCCATACAGCTGATGAAGTATTCGAACTTCAAAACTTCTCTCTTTTGGTAAGTACTTCTTCGTGTTAAATTTTTTATTGTGCGATGTAGTGATTTCAGATGTGATGACCTACCTTAATTACAAAATGTACTAACCTGTTTTCCATCACAGCAGGGTGATATGGTCATATCGCAGGAAGGCTTAATGTCTCATTGAATTTATTATTGTATCAAACGAGACACCTCTGCAGCCATACAAACAATGAAGTACATGAACTGATAAATTTCTCACATTTGCAAGTACTTCCTCTTTTAAAATTTTCATTGTGAGACACAACTATTTCAGATATGAATGACCTACCTAAATTACAAAAAGTACTAACCAGTTTGCCCATCACAGCAGAGCGATATGCTAATATAGGAGGAAGGCTTAATGTCTCATTGAATTTATTATTGTAACAAACGAGACACCTCTTCAGCCATATAATTGATGAAGTATCCGAACTGGAACACTTCTATCTTTTGGTAAGCACTTCCTCGTTTTATATTTTTATTGTAAGACACAGCTATTTTAGATATGAATGACCTACCTTAATTACACAATGTACTAATCTGTTTGCTCTTACAGCAGAGTGATTTTAGCATATGGCAGGAAGGCTTAATGTCTCATTGAATTTATTATTGTAACAAACAAGAGACCGCTTCATTCATACAATCGAAGAAGTATCCGAACTGCAACACTTCTATTTTTTGGTAAGTACATCCTCATTTTATTTTTTTTTTTTATTGTAAGACACAGGTATTTCAGATACGAATGACCTACCTAAATTACAAAATGCACTAACCTGTTTGCTCTTCACAGCTGTGTGATATGGTCATATGGTGGGAAGGCTTAATGTCTCATTCAATTTATTATTGTAACAAACAAGACACCTCTTCAGACATACAAATGATGAAGTATCCGAATTGCAAAACGTCTCTCATTTGGTAAGTACTTCCCCATTTTTTCTTGTTTCTTGTAAGACTCAGATAATTCAGATATGAATGACTTACCTAAGTTTCAAAATGTACTAACCTGTTTGCTATTCACAGATGGGTGATATGGTCATACGGCAGGATGGCTTAATGTGTCATTGTATTTATTATTGTAACAAACGAGACACAACTTCAGCCATACAAACAATGAAGTATCCAAACTGCAAACCTCCTCTCTTTTGGTAAGTACTTCCTCGTATTAAATTCTTTTTTGTATGTCACTGCTATTTCAGATTTGAATAAGCTACCTTAATTACAAATTGTACTAACTTGTTTGCACCTCACAGCAGGGTGATATGGTCATATGGCAGGAAGGCCTAATGTCTCACTGAATTGATTATTGTAACCAACGAGACACCTCTTCAGCCATACAAATGATGAAGTACCCGAACTGATAAATTTCTCACTTCTGTAAGTATTTCTTCTTTTATAATTTTTATTGTGAGACACAGCTATATCAGATATGAATAACCTACCTAAATTACAAAAAGTAGTAACCTGTTTGACCCTCACAGCAGAGCAATATGCTCATATAGCAGGGAGGCTTATTGTCTGATTGAATTTATTATTGTAACAAATTAGACATCACTTCAGCTATACATATGATGAAGTATCCGAACTGCAAAATTTCTCTCTTTTGGCAAGTACTCCCTCGTTTAAATTTTTATTGTAAGACACAGCTATTTCAGATATGAATGGCCTACCTAAATTACAAAGTGTACTAACCTGTTTGCTCTTCACAGTACTAATCTACTACAGTACAAATCTGATTGCTCTTCACATCTGGGTGATATGGTCATATGGCAGGAAGGCTTAATGTCTCATTTAATTTATTATTGTATCAAACGGCACACCTCTTCAGCCATACAAACGATGAAGTAACCGAACTGCAAGACTTCTCTCTTTTGGTACGTACTTATTCGTTTTACATTTTTTTATTGTAAGACAAAGTTATTTCAGATATGAATGACCTAACTTAATAACAAAATGTACTAATCTATTTGCTCTTACAGCAGGGTGATTTTGGGATATGGCAGGAATCCTTAATGTCTCATTGAATTTATTATTGTAACAAACAAGACACCTCTTCAACCATTCAATCGATGAAGTATCCAAACTGCAAAACTTCTATCTTTCAGTAAATACTACTCGATATATATTTTTTATTGTAAGACACAGCTATTTCAAATATGAATGACCTACGTAACTATAAAAAGTACTAACCTGTTTGCTCTTCATAGCATAGTTATATGGTTATATGGCAGGTAAGCTTAATGTCTCGTTGAATTTATTATTGTAACAAATGAGACAGCTCTGCAGCCATACAAACGATGAAGTATCCGAACTGCAAAACTTCTCTGTTTTGTTAAGTACTTCCTCGTGTTATATTTTTTATTGTAAGACACAGCTATTTCAGATATGAATGACATACCTTAATTACAAAAAGTACTAACCTCTTTGCTCTTCACATCAGGGTGATATGGTTATATGGCAGGAAGGTTTAATGTCTCATTTATATTATTATTGTAACAAGCGGCACACCTCTTCAGCCATACAAACGATGAAGTAATCAAACTGCAAAACTTCTCTCTTGTTATAAATAATTCCTCGTTTTATTATTTTTTATTCTAAGACACAGCTATTTCAGATATCATTGACCTACCAAATTTACAAAATGTACTAACCATATGATATGGTCATATGGCAGGAAATGTTAATGTCTCATTGTATTTATTATTATAACAATCAAGGCACATCTTCAGCCATACAAATGATGAAATGTCCGTACTGCCAAAGATCTCTCTTTTGTTAAGTACTTCCACATTTTATATTTTTTATTGTAAAACACATCTATATCAGATATGAATGACCTACCTTAATTACAAAATGTACTAATCTGTTTGCTCTTAGAGCAGAATGATTTTGGCATATGGCAGGAAGGCTTAATGTCTCATTGAATTTGTTATTGTAACAAACAAGAAACCACTTCAGCCATACAATCGATGAAATATACGAACTGCAAAACTTCTATCTTTTGGTAAGTATTTCCTCGTTTAAATTTTTTATTGTAAGACACTGCTATTTCTGATATGAAAGACCTATGTAAATTACAATGAGTACTAACCTGTTTGCTCTTCACAACAGGGTGATATGGTCATATGGAAGGAACGCTTAATGTCTCATTTAATTTATTATTGTATAAAACGCCACACCTCTTCAGCCATATAAACAATGAAGTATCTGAACTGCAAAATTCTCTGTTTTCATTAGTACTTTTTCGATATTTATTGTTTTTTGTAAGAGACAGCTATTTCAGATATGAATGACCTTTCTTAATTACAAAATTTACTAATCGGTTTGCTCTTCACATCTGGGTGATATGGTCATATGGCAGGAAGGCTTAATGTCTGATTTAATTTATTATTGTATCAAACGGAACACCTCTTCAGCCATACGAACAATGTAGTAACCGAACTGCAAAACTACTCTCTTCTCGTAAGTACTGCCTAATTTTATATTTTTTATTGTAACACACAGATATTTCATAAAACAATGACCTACCTTAATTTCAAAATGTACTAACCTGTTTGCACTTACAGCAGGGTGATATGGTCATATGGCAGGATGGCTGAATGTCTCATTTTATTTATTATAGTAACATACGAGACAACTCTTCAGCAATACATTTTCAGCCACACAAAATTGAAGTAACAAAACTGCAAAACTTCTCTCTTTTCATAAGTACTTTCTTGTTTTATATATTTTATTGTAGGACACAGCTATTTCTGATATGAGTGAACTACCTTAATTTCAAAATGTACTAATCGGTTTGATCTTCACATCAGGGTGATATGGTCATATGGCACGAAGGCTTAATGTCTCATTTAATTTATTAATGTATCAAACGGCACACCTCTTCTGCCATGCAAACGATGAAGGAACCGAAATGCAAAACTTCTCTATTTTCGTAAGTACTTCCTCGTTTTATATTTATTATTGTAAGACACAGCTATTTTAGTTATGAATGACCTACCTTAATTACAAAATTTACTAATTTGTTGGCTCTTACAGAAGGGTGATTTGGGCATTTGGCCGTAAGGCTTAATGTCTCATTGAATGTATTATTGTAACAAACGAGACATCTCTTCAGCCATAAAAACAATGAAGTATCCGAACTGCAAAACTTCGCTCTTTTGGTAAGTACTTCCTCGATTTTTATTGTATTTTATAAGACACAGCTATTTCAGATGTGAATGAATTACCTAAATTACAAAATGTACTAACTTCATAGCTGTATGATGTGATCATATGGCAGGAAGGCATAATGTTTCATTGAATTTCTTATTGTAACAAACAAGCCACTACTTAAGCCATACAAACGATGAAGTATTTGAACTGCAAAACTTCAATCTTTCTGTAAGTACTTCCTCGTTTTATATTTTTTATTGTGAGACACAGTTTTTCCGATATGAATGACTTATCTTAATTACAAAATGTACTAGTCTGTTAGCCCTTACAGGAGGGTGATTTGGGCATATGGAAAGATGGCGTAATGTCTCATTGAATTTATTATTGTAACAAATGAGACACATCTTCAGCCATACAAACGATGAAGTATCCGAACAGCAAAACTTCACTTCTTTGTTAAGTACTTCCTCGTTTTATATTTTTTATTCTGAGACACAGCTATTTCAGATATTTATGACATACCTTAATTACAAATCTGTTTGCTCTTCACAGCAGAGTGATATGGTCATATGGCAGGAAGGCTTAACGTCTCATTGAATTTATTATTGTAACAAACGAGACTCATCTTCAGCCATACAAATGATGAAGTATCCGAACTGCCAACCTTCTCTCTTTTGGTAAGTACTTCCCCGATTTTATTGTGTTTTGTAAGACACAGCTATTTCCGATATGAATGACTTACCTAAATTACAAAATGTACTAACCAATTGGCTCCTCACAGCTGGGTGATATGGTCATATTGCAGGAAGGCTTAATGTCCCATTGAATTTATTATTGTAACAAAAGACACACCTTTCAGCCATACAAACAATGAAGTATCCGAATGGCAAAACTTCTCTCTTTTGGTAAGTATTTCCATGTTTTATATTTTCTATTTTAAGAAGCAGCTATTTAAGATATGAATGACTTACCTAAATTACAAAATGTACTGACCTGTTTGCACTTCACAGCAAGGTGATGTGGTCATATGGCAGGAAGACTTAATGTCTCATTGAATTTATTATTGTAACAAACGAGACACCTGTTCAGCCATACAAACGATGAAGTATCAGAACTGCCAAAGTTCTCTCTTTTGGTAAGTAGTTCCTCGATTTTTATTGTCTTTTGTAAGACACTGCTATTTCAGATATCAATGACCTACCTTAATTACAAAATGTACTAAACTGTATGTTTTTATAGCAGGGTGACATGGTCATATGGCAGGAAGGCTTAATGTCTCATTGTATTTATTATTGTAACATACGAGACACCTCTTCAGCCATACAAACGATGAAGTTATCGAAATGCAAAACTTCTCTCTTTAGGTAAGGGCTTCCTTGTTTTATATTTTTTTTCTGAGACACATGTATTTTAGATATTTATGACCTACCTAAATTACAAAATGTACAAATCTGTTTGCTCTTCACAGCAGGGTGAAATGGTCATATGGCAGGAAGGCTTAATGTCTCATTGTATTTATTATTGTAACAATCGAGGCACCTCTTCAGCCATACAAACAATGAAGTGTCCAAACTGCCAAACTTCTCTCTTTTGGTAAGTACTTCCTCATTTTATATTTTTTATTGTAGGACACAGCTATTTCAGATATGAATGACCTACCTTAATTACAAAATGAACTAATCTGTTTGCTCTTACAGTTGGGTGATTTGGACATATGGCAGGAAGGCTTAACGTCTCATTGAATTTATTATTGTAACAAACGAGACTCCTCTTCAGCCATACAAATGATGAAGTATCCGAACTGCCAACTTTCTCTCTTTTGGTAAGTACTTCCCCGATTTTATTGTCTTTTGTAAGACACAGCTATTTCCGATATGAATGACTTACCTAAATTACAAAACGTACTAACCAATTGGCTCCTCACAGCTGGGTGATATGGTCATATGGGAGGAAGGCTTAATGTCTCATTGCATTTATTATTGTAACAAACGAGACACATCTTCAGCCATACAAACGACGAAGTGTACGAACTGCCAAACTACTCTCTTTTGGTGAGTACTTCCTTGATTTATATTTTTTATTGTAAGACACAGCTATTTCAGATATCAATGACGTACCTAAATTACAAAAGTACTAACCATATAATATGGACATATGGCAGGAAGGCTTAATGTCTCACTTAATTTATTATTGTAACTAACAAGACACCTCCTCAGCCATACAAACGATGAAGTATCCGAACTGCAAAACTTCTCTATTTTCATAAATACTTCCTCGTTTTATATTTTTTATTCTGAGACACAGCTATTTCAGATATTTATGACCTACATTAATTACAAAATGTACAAATCTGTTTGCTCTTCACAGCAGGGTGATTTGGCATAGGGCAGGATGGCTTAATGTCTAATTGATTTATTTATTGTAACAAACAAGACACCTCTTCAGCCATACAATCGATGAAGTACACGAACTGCAAAACTTCTAACTTTTTGTAACTACTTCCTCGTTTTATATTTTTTTTGTAAGACACAGGCATTTCAGATATGAATGATCTACGTAAATTACAAAAAGTACTAAACTGTTTGCTCTTCACAGCAGGGTGATATGGTCATATGGCAGGAAGGCTTAATGACTCATTGAATTTATTATTGTAACAAACAACACACTTCTTTGGCCATACAAACAATGAAATATCCGAACTGCAAAACTTCTCTCTTTTGGTAAGTACTTCTTCGTTTTAATTTTTTAATGTGAGACATAGCTATTTCCGATATGAAGACCTTAATTACAAAATATACTGACCTGTTGTTCTTCACAGCAGGGTGATATGGTCATGTGGTAGGAAGGCTTAGTTTCTCATTGAATTTGTTATTGTAACAAACGAGACACCTCTTCAGCCACACAAACCATGAAGTATCCAAACTGCAAAACACCTCTCTTTTGGTAAGTACTTCTTCATTTTTTATTTTTTATTCTAAGACACAGCTATTTCAGATATGAATGCCCAAACTTAATAACAAAATGTCCTAATCGGTTTGCTCTTCACTGCACGGTGATATGGTCATATGGCAGGAAGGCTTAATTTCTCATTTAATTTATTATCGTAACAAATGGCACACACCTACAGCCATACAAATGCTGAAGTTACCAAACTGCGAAACTTCTCTCTTTTCATAAGTACTTCCTCATTTTATACTTTTTATTGTAAGACACAGCTCTTTCAGATATGAATGACCTACCTTAATTACACAATGTACTAATCTGTTTGCTCTTACAGTGGAGTGATTTAGGCAAATGGCAGGATGGCTTAATGTCCTATTGAATTTATTATTGTAACAAACAAGACAGCTCTTCAGCCATACAAACGATGGAGTAACCGAACTGCAAAACTTCTCTCTTTTCGTAAGTACTTCCTCGTTTTATATTTTTTATTCTGAGGCCCAGCTATTTCAGATATTTATGACCTACCTTAATTACAAAATGTACAAATCTGTTTGCTCTTGACAGCAGGGTGATATGGTCATATGGCAGGAAGGCTTAATGTTTCATTGTATTTATTATTGTAATAATCGAGGCATCTCTTCAGCCATACAAACGATGAAGTGTCCGAACTGCCAAACATCTCTCTTTTGGGAAGTACTTCCTGGTTTTATATTTTTTTTTTTGTAAGACACAGTTATTTCAGATATGAATGCATTACCTTATTTACAAAATGTACTAATCGGTTTGCTCTTCACAGCAGGGTGATATGGTCATATGGCAGGAAGGATTAATGTCTAATTTAATTTAAAATTGTAACAAACGGGACACCTCTTCGGCCGTACAAACGATGAAGTAACCGAACTGCAAACCTTCTCTCTGTTCGGAAGAATTTCCACGTTTTATATTTTTTATTCTGAGACAAAGCTATTCCACATATTTATGACCTACCTTAATTACAAAATGTACAAATCTGTTTGCACTTCACAGTAGGGTGATATGGTCATATGGCAGGAAGGCTTAATGTCCCATTGAATTTATTATTGCAACAAAAGTGACACCTCTTCATCCATACAAACAATGAAGTATCCGAACTGCAAAACTTCTCTCTTTTGGTAAGTACATCTATGTTTTACATTTTATTAATGTAAGACATAGCTATTTCAGATTTTCAATGACCTACCTAAATTACAAAATGTACTAACCTGGTTGCTCTTCGCAGCAGGGTGATATGGTCATATGGCTGGAAGGCATAATGTCTCATTGTATTTATTATTGTAACAAACGAGACACCTCGTCAGCCATACAAATGATGAAGTACCCGAACTGATAAAATTCTCTCTTTCGGTAAGTTCTTCCTCGTTTAAAATTTTTGTTGTAAGACACAGCTATATCAGATATGAATGACCTACCTAAATTACAAAAAGTACTAACCTGTTTGCTCTTCACAGCAGAGTGATAGGCTCATATGGCAGGAAGGCTTAATGTCTCATTGAATGTATTATTGTAACAAATAAGACACCTCTTCAGCCATACAAATGATGAAGCATCCAAACTGCAAAAATTTCTCTCTTTTCGTAAGTACTTCTTCGTTTTAAATTCTTTATTGTGAGACACAGCTATTTCACATATGAATGACCTACCTTTGTTAAAAAATTTACCAATCTGCTTGCTCATCACAGCAGGGTGTTGTGGTCATATGGCTGGAAGGCTTAATGTCTCATTCAATTTATTATTGTAACAAACGGGTCACCTCTTCAGCCATACAGACAATGAAGTATCCGAACTGCAAAAGTTCTCTCTTCTGGTAAGTACTTCCTCGTGTTTAATTATTTGTAGTGAGACACAGCTATTTCAGATATGAATGAATTACCTTACTTACAAAATGTACTAAACTGTTTGACCTTCACAGCAGGGTGATGTGGGCATATGGCAGGAAGGCTTAATGTCTCTATTAATTTATTATTCTTTCAAACAAGGCACCTCTTCAGCAATACAAATGATGAACTACCGGAAGTGATAAATTTCTCTCTTTTAGTAAGCACTTCCTCGTTTAAAATTTTTATTGTGAGACATAGCTATTTCAGACATGAATGACGTACCTAAATTACATTAAGTACTAACCTGTTTCCTCTTCACACCAGAGCGATATGCTCAGATGACAGGATGGCTCAATGTCTCATTGAATTTATTATTGTAACAAACGAGACTCCTCTTCAGCCGTACAAACGATGAAGTATTTGAACTGTAAAACTTCTCCCCTTTGGTAAGTACTTCCTCCTTTTATATTTTTTATTTTAAGACACAGCTATTTCAGATATGAATGGCCTACCTTAACTACAAAATATACTAATCTCTTTGCTCTTCACAGTACGGTGATATGGTCATATGGTAAGAAGGCTTAATGTCTCATTGAATTTATTATTGTAACAAACGAGACACATTTTCAGCTACACAAAATTGAAGTATCCAAATTGCAAAATTTCTCTCTTTTTGTAAGTACTTCCTCGTTTTCAATTTTTTATTGTAAGACACAGCTATTTCAGATATGAATGACCTACCTAAATTACTAAATTTACTAATCGGTTTGCGCTTACAGCTGCGTGATTTCGGCATATGGCAGGTACGCTTAATCTCTCATTGAATTTATTACTGTAACAAACGAGACACCTAGTCAGCCATCCAATCGATGAAGTATCAGAACAGCGAAATTTCTCTCTTTTGGTAAGTACTTCCTCATATTATTTTTTTAATGTAAGACACAGCTATTTCAGATTTCAATGACCTACTGAAATTACAGATAGTATTAACCTGTTTGCTCTCCACAGCTGAGTGATATGGTTATATGGCAGGAAGTATTAATGTCAAATTGAATTTATTATTGTGACAAACGAGACACCTCTTCAGCCATACAAACAATGAAGTATCCGAACAGCAAAACTTCTCTCTTTTGGTAAGTATTTCCATGTTTTATATTTTCTATTTTAAGAAGCAGCTATTTAAGATATGAATGACTTACCTAAATTACAAAATGTACTAATCTGTTTGCTCTTACAGCAGAGTGATTTGGGCATATGGCAGGAAGGCTTAATGTCTCAATTAATTTGTTATTGCAACAAATGAGGCACCTTTACAGCCATACAAATGATGAAGTACTCGAAGTGGTAAATTTCTCTCTTTTGGTAAGTACTTCCTCTTTTAAAACTTTTACTGTGAGACAGAACTATTTCAGATATGAATGACCTACCTAAATTACAATAAGTACTAACCTATTTGCTCTTCACAGCAGAGCGATATGCTCATATGGCAGGGCGGCTTAATGTCTCATTGAATTTTATATTGTAACAAACAAGACACATCATCACCCATACAAACGATGAAGTGTCCGAACTGCAAAACATCTCTCTTCTGGTAAGTACTTCTTCGTTTTATATTTTTTATTCTAAGACACAGCTATTTCAGATAAGAAAGCATTACCTTAATAACAAAATGTACTAATCGGTTTGCTCTTCACAGCAGGGTGATATGGTCATATGGCAGGAAGGCTTAATGTCCCATTGAATTTATTATTGGAACAAAAGAGACACCTCTTCAGTCATACAAACGATGAAGTATCCGAACTGCAAAACTTCTCTCTTTTGGTAAGTATTTCAACGTTTTATATTTTTTAATGTAAGACACAACTATTTCAGATTTTCAATGACCTACCTGAATTACAAAATGTACTAACCTGGTTGCTCTTCGCAGCAGGGTGATATGTTCATATGGTAGGAAGGCATAATGTCTCATTGTATCTATTATTGTAACAAACGAGACACCTCGTCAGCAATACAAATGATGAAGTGCCCGAACTGATAAAATTCTCTCTTTTGGTAAGTTCTTCCTCGTTTAAAATTTTTATTGTGAGACACAGCTATATCAGATATGAATGACCTACCTAAATTACAAAAAGTACTAACCTGTTTGCTCTTCTCAGCAGAGCGATATGCTCATATGGCAGGAAGGCTTAATGTCTCATTGAATTTAGTATTGTAACAAATGAGACACCTCCTTCAGCCATACAAACGATGAAGTATCCGAACTGCAAAATGTTCTCTCTTTTGGCAAGTACTTCCTCGTTTTATATTTTTTATTGTTAGACACAGCTATTTCAGACATGAATGACCTACCTAAAATATATAATGTACTACCCTGCTTGCTCTTCACAGCTGGGTGATTTGTTCATATGGCAGGAAGGCTTATTGTCTCATTGAATGTATTATTGTAACAAATAAGACACCTCTTCAGCCATACAAATGATGGAGCATCCGAACTGCAAAACTTCTCTCTTTTTGTAAATACTTCTTTGTTTTAAATTCTTTATTGTGAGACACAGCTATTTCAGATATGAATGACCTAGCTTTGTTACAAAATTTACTAATCTTGTTGCTCATCACAGCAGGGTGTTGTGGTCATATGGATGGAAGGCTTAAAGTCTCATTCAATTTATTATTGTAACAAGCGGTTCACCTCTTCAGCCATACAGACAATGAAGTAACCGAACTGCAAAAGTTCTCTCTTCTGGTAAGTACTTCCTCGTGTTTAATTATTTGTAGTGAGACACAGCTATTTCAGATATGAATGAACTACCTTACTTACAAAATGTACTAAACTGTTTGACCGTCACAGCAGGGTGATGTGGGCATATGGCAGGAAGGCTTAATATCTCATTGAATTTATTATTGTAACAAACGAGTCACCACTTCTGCCATACAGACAATGAAGTATCCGATCTGCAGAACTTCTCTCTTTTGGTAAGTACTTACTCAATTTATATTTTTTATTGTAAGACACAGCTATTTTAGAACTGAATGACCTACCAAAATTACAAAATGTATTAACCTGTTTCCTCTTCACAACTGGGTGATATGGTTGTATGCTAGGAAGGCTTAATGTCTCATTCAATTTATTATTGTAACAAACGAGACACCTCTTCAACCATACAAACGATGGAGTATCCGAATTTGCAAAACTTCCCTCTTTTGGTAAGTACTTCCTCGTTTTATATTTTTTATTGTAAGATACAGCTACTTCAGATATGAATGACCTAACTCAATTACAAAATGTACTAATCTGTTTGCTCTTACAGCAGAGTGATTTGGGCATATGGCAGGAAGGCTTAATGTCTCAATTAATTTAGTATTGTAACAAACGAGGCACCTCCTCAGCCATGTAAGTGATGAAGTACCCGAAGTGATAAATTTCTCTCTTTTGGTAAGTAGCTCCTCGTTTACAATGTTTTTTTGTGAGACACAGCTATTCCAGATATGTATGACATACCTAAATTACAATAAGTACTAACCTGATTGCTCTTCACAGCAGAGCGATATACTCATATGGCAGGAATGCTTAATGTCTCATTGAATTTATTATTGGAACAAACGAGACACCTCTTCAGCCATACAATTGATGAAGTATCCGAACGGTTTAAATTCTCTCCTGTGGTAAGTCCCTCCTCCTTTTGTATTTTTTATTGTAAGACACAGCTATTTCAGATATGAATGACCTACCTTAATTACAAAATTTACTAATCTGGTTGCTCATCACAGCAGTGTGTTGTGGTCATATGGCTGGAAGGCTTAATGTCTCATTCCATCTATTATTGTAACAAACGAGACACCTCGTCAGCCATACAAATGATGAAGTATCCGAAATTGCGAAACTTATCTCTTTTGGTATGTACTTCCTTGTTTTTTATTTTTTATTGTAAGACACAGCTACTTCAGATATGAATGATTTAACTTAATTACAAAATGTACTAATCTGTTTGCTGTTTTGCAGAGTGATTTGGGCATATGGCAGAAAGGCTTAATGTCTCTATTATTTTATTATTCTTTCAAACGAGGCACCTCTTCAGCAATACAAATGATGAACTACCTGAAGTGATAAATTTCTCTCTTTTAGTAAGTACTTCCTCGTTTAAAATTTTTATTGTGAGACATAGCTATTTCAGACATGAATGACCTACCTAAATTACATTAAGTACTAACCTGTTTCCTCTTCACAGCAGAGCGAGATGCTCAGATGACAGGATGGCTTAATGTCTAATTGAATTTATTATTGTAACAAACGAGACAGCTCTTCAGCCATACAAACGATGACGTATTTGAACTGCAAAACCTCTCTCTTTTGGTAAGTACTTCCTCCCTTTATATTTTTTATTGTAAGACACAGCTATTTCAGATATGAATGACCTACCTTAACCACAAAATGTACTAATCTGGTTGCAATTCACAGCACGGTGATATGGTCATATGGCAAGAAGGCTTGATGTCTCATTGAATTTATTATTGTAACAAACGAGACACCTCTTTATCCATACAAACGACAAAGTATCCGAAATTGCAACACTTCTCTCTTTTGGTAAGTACTTCCTGGTTTAATATTTTTTATTGTAAGACACAGCTACTTCAGGTAAGAATGTTCTACCTTAGTTACAAAATGTACTAATCTGTTTGCTCTTACAGCAGAGTGATTTGGGCATATGGCAGGAAGGCTTAATGTCTCAATTAATTTATTATTGTCACAAATGAGGCACCTTTTCAGCCATACAAATGATGAAGTACCCGAAGTGATAAATTTCTCTCTTTTGGTAAGTACTTCCTCTTTTAAAATTTTTACTGTGAGACAGAGCTACTTCAGATATGAATGACCTACCTATATTACAATAAGTACTAACCTATTTACTCTTTACAGCAGAGCGATATGCTCATATGGGAGGACAGCTTAATGTCTCATTGAATTTTATATTGTAACAAACAAGACACCTCATCACCCATACAAACCATGAAGTTTCTGAACTGCAAAACTTCTCTCTTTCGATAAGTGCTTTCTCCTTTTATATTTTTTATTGTAAGACACAGCTATTTCAGGTAAGAATGTCCTACCTTAGTTACAAAATTTACTAATCTGTTTGTTAATCACAGCCAGGTGGTATGGTCATACGGCTTTAGGCTTAATGTCTCATTGATTTTATTATTGTAATATACCAGACACCTCTTTGGCATACAAACGATGAAGTATCCGAAATTGCAAAACTTCTATCTTTTGGTAAGTATTTCCTCGTTTTATATTTTTTATTGCAAGACACAGCTACTTCAGGTAAGAATGACCTAACTTAATTACAAATGTTCTAATCTATTTGCTCTTACAGCAGAGTGATTTTGGCATATGGCAGGAAGACTTAATGTCTCAATTAATTTATTATTGTAACAAACGAGGCACCTTTTCAGCCATACAAATGATGAAGTACCCGAAGTGGTAAATTTCTCTCTTTTGGTAAGTACTTCCTCTTTTAAAACTTTTACAGTGAGACAGAGCTATTTCAGATATGAATGACCTAACTAAATTACAATAAGTACTAACCTATTTGCTCTTCACAGCAGAGCGATATGCTCATATGGCAGGACGGCTTAATGTCTCATTGAATTTTATATTGGAACAAACAAGACACATCATCACCCATACAAACGATGAAGTATCCGAACTGCAAAAGTTCTCTCTTTTGGTAAGTACATCTATGTTTTATATTTTTTAATGTAAGACACAACTATTTCAGATTTTCAATGACCTACCTAAATTACAAAATGTACTAACCTAGTTGCTCTTCGCAGCAGGGTGATATGGTCATATGGCTGGAAGGCTTAATGTCTCATTGTATTAATTATTGTAACAAACGAGACACCTCGTCAGCCATACAAACGATGAAGTACCCGAACTGTTAAATTCTCTCTTTCGGTAAGTTCTTCCTCGTTTAAAATTTTTAATGTGAGACACAGCTATATCAGATATGAATGACCTACCTAAATTACAAAAAGAACTAACCTGTTTGCTCTTCTCAGCAGAGCGATATGCTCATATGGCAGGAAGGCTTAATGTCTCATTGAATTTAGTATTGTAACAAATGAGACACCTCCTCAGCGATACAAACGATGAAGTATCCGAACTGCAAAAACTTCTCTCTTTTGGCAAGTACTTCCTCGTTTTATATTTTTTATTGTTAGACACAGCTATTTCAGACATGAAAGACCTACCTAAAATACATAATGTACTACCCTGCTTGCTATTCACAGCTGGGTGATTTGTTCATATGGCAGGAAGGCTTATTGTCCCTTTGAATGTATTATTGTAACAAATAAGACACCTCTTCACCCATACAAATGATGAAGCATCCGAACTGCAAAACTACTCTCTTTTCGTAAGTACTTCTTCGTTTTAAATTCTTTATTGTGAGACACAGCTATTTCAGATATGAATCACCTACCTTAGTTACAAAATTTACTAATCTGGTTGCTCATCACAGCAGGGTGTTGTGGTCTAATGGCTGGAAGGCTTAATGTCTCATTCAATTTATTATTGTAACAAACGGGTCACCTCTTCCACCATACAGACAATGACGTAACCGAAGTTCTCTCTTCTGGTAAGTACTTCCTCATGTTTAATTATTTGTAGTGAGACACAGCTATTTCAGATATGAATGACCTACCAAAATTGCAAAATGTATTAACCTGTTTCCTCTTCACAGCTGGGTGGTATGGTTATATGGCAGGAAGGCCTAATGTCTCATTCAATTTATTATTGTAACAAACGAGACACCTCTTCAACCATACAAACGATGGAGTATCCGAAATTCAAAACTTCTCTTTTTTGGTAAGTACTTCCTCGTTTAAAATTTTTATTGTGAGACACAGCTATTTCAGACATGAATGACCTACCTAAATTACATTAAGTACTAACCTGTTTCCTCTTCACAGCAGAGCGATATGCTCAGATGGCAGGATGGCTTAATGTCTCATTGAATTTATTATTGTAATAAACGAGACAGCTCTTCAGCCATACAAACGATGAAGTATTTGAACTGCAAAACTTCTCTCTTTTGGTAAGTATTTCCTCCTTTAAAATTTTTTATTAAATCACACAGCTATATCAGATGTGAATGCCCTACCTTAACCACAAAATGTACTAAACTGTTTGCTCTTCACAGCATGGTGATATGGTCATATGGCAAGAAGGCTTAATGTCCCATTGAATTTATTATTGTAACAAACAAGACACCTTTTCAGCCACACAAAATTGAAGTATCCGAATTGCAAAATTTCTCTCTTTTTGTAGGTACTTCCTCGTTTTATATTTTTTATTGTAAGACACAGCTATTTCAGATTTGCATGACATACCTTAATTACAAAATTTACTAACCTGTTTGCTCTTCACAGCTGGGTGATATGGTCATATGACAGGTAGGCTTAATGTCTCATTGAATTTATTATTGTAACAAACAAGACACCTCTAGAGGCAGACAAAGGATGAAGTATCCGAAATGCAATATTGTCTCTGTTGGCAAGTACTTCTTCGTTTTAAATTTTTTATTGTGAGACATAACTATTTCAGATATGAATGACCTACCTTAGATACAATATGTACTAATCTGTTGTTCTTCACAGCAGGGTAATATAGTCATATGGCAGGAAGGCTTAATGTCTCATTGAATTAATTATTGTAACAAACGAGACACCTCTGCAGCCATACAAACGATGAAGCATGTGATATGCAAAACATATCACTTTTGGTAAGTACTTCCTCGTATTATATTTTTTATTGTAAGACACAGCTATTTCAGATATGAATGACCTAACTTAATTACAAAATGTACTAATCTGTTTGCTCTTACAGCTGGGTGATTTGGGCATATGGCAGGAACGCTTAATTTCTCATTGAATTTATTATTATATCAAACGAGACACCGCGTTAGCCACAAAAATGATGAAATATCCGAACTGGGAAACTTCTCCCTTTCGGTAAATACTTTCTCGTTTTATATTTTTCATTGTGAGCCACAGCTATTTCGGATATGTATGACCTACCTTAATTACAAATTGTCCTAACCTGTTTGCACCTCACAGCAGGGTATATGGTCAAATGGCAGGAAGGCTTAATGTCTCAATGAATTTATTTTTGTAACAAACAAGATCCCTCTTCAGCCATACAAACGATGAAGTGGCCAAACTGATAAATTCCCTCTTTTGATAAGTTCTTCCTCGTTTAAAATTTTAATGTGAGGCACATCTATTTCAGATATGAATGACCTACCTAAATTACCAAAAGTACTAACCTGTTTGCTCTTCACAGCAGAGCAATATGCTCATATGGTAGGAAGGCTTAATGTCTCATTGAATTTATTATTGTAACAAATGAGACACCTCTTCAGCCATACAAACGATGAAGTATCCGTACTGCAAAACTTCTCTCTTTTCGTAAGTACTTATTCATTTTATATTTTTTATTCTAAGACACAGCGATTTCAGATATTTATGACCGACCTTAATTACAAAATGTACAAATCTGTTCGCTCTTCACAGCAGGGTGTTATGGTCATATGGCAGGAAGACTTAATGTCTCATTGAATTTATTATTGTAACAAACGAGATATCTTTTCAGCCATACAAACGATGGAGTATCCGAACTGCAAAACTTCTCCCTTTTGGTAAGTACTTCCTCGCTTTATATTTTTTATGGTGAGACACAGCTATTTCAGATATGAATAATCTAACTTAATTACAAATGTACTAATCTGTTTGCTCTTACAGCAGGATGATTTGGGTATATGGCAGGAAGGATTAATGTCTCATTGAATTTATTATTGTAACAAACGAGACACCTCTACGGTCATACAAACGATGAAGTATCCTAACTGGAAAACTTCTCTCTTTTGGTAAGTACTTCCTCGTTTTATATTTTTTATTGTGAGACACAGCTATGTCAGATACGAATGACCTACCTTCATTACAAAATGTACTAATCTGCTTGCTCTCACAGCAGAGCGATTTGGGCATATGGCAGGAAGGCTTAATGTCTCATTGAAATTATTATTACAGCAAACGAGACACCTCTTCAGCATTACTAACGATGATGTATCTGAACTGCAAAACTTCTCTCTTTCGGTAAGTACTACCTCGCTTAGTATTTTTTATTGTAAGAGACATCTATTTCAGATATAAACGACCTACCAAAATTCAAAATATACTAACCTGATTGTTCTTCACAGCCTGGTGATATGGTCATATGACAGAAAGGCTTAATGTCTCATTGAATTTTTTATTGTACCTAACGAGACACCTCTTCAGCCATGCAAACGATGAAGTATCCGAACTGCAAAACTTCTCTCTTTTGGTAAGTACTTCCTCGTTTTATATATTTTATTGTAAGACACAGCTATTTCAGATATGAATGACCTACCTAAACTACAAAATATACTAACCTGTTTGCTCTTCACAGCAGAGCTATATGGTCTTATGGCTGGAAGGATTAATGTCTCATTGAATTAATTATTGTAACAAACGAGACACCTCAACGGCCATACAAATGATGAAGTATCCGAACTGCAAAAATTCTCTCTTTTGGTAAGTACTTCCTCGTTTTATATTTTTTATTGTGAGACACAGCTATGTCAGATACGAATGCCCTACCTTAATTACAAAATGTACTAATCTGTTTGCTCTTCATAGCAGGGTGATGTGGGCATATGGCAGGAAGGCTTAATGTCTCATTGAATTTATTATTGCAACAAATGAGACACCTCTTCAGCCATACAAATGTTGAATTATCCGAACCGCAAAACTTCTCTCTTCTGGTAACTACTTCCTCGTTTTATATTTTTTAATGTAGGACACAGTTATTTCAGATTTGAATGACATACCTAATTACAAAATATACTAGCCTGTTTGCTCTTCACAGGAGAGTGGTATGGCCATATGGCAGGAAGGCATAATATCTCATTGAATTATTTATTGTAACAAACGAGACACCTCTTCAGCCATGCAAACGATGAAGTAGCCAAACCGAAAACTTCCCTCTTTTGGTAAGTACTTCCTCGTTTTTTATTTTTTATTGTGAGGCATAGCTATTTCAGATATGAATGACCCACCTTAATTGCAAAATGTACTAATCTGTTTTCTCTACACAGCGGGGTGATATGGACATTTGGCAGAAAGGCTTAATGTCTCACTGACTTTATTATAGTAACAAACGTGTCATCTCTTCAGCCATACAAACGATGATGTATCCGAACTGCAAAACTTCACTCTTTTGGTAAATACTACCTCGTTTAGGATTTGTTATTGTAAGAGACAGCTATTTCAGATAGAAATGACTTACCTAAATTACAATATGTACTAACCTGTTTGTTCTTAACAGCTGGGTGATATGGTCATATGGCAGGAAGGCTTAATGTCTCATTGAATTTATTATTGTAACAAACGAGACACCTCTTCAGCCATACAAATGTTAAAGTATCCGAAGTGCAAAACTTCTCTCTTTTGGTAAGTACTTCATCGTTTTATATTTTATATTGTAAGACACTGGTATTTCGAATATGAATGACCTACCGTAATTACAAAATGTACTAATCTGTTTGTTCTAACAGTAGAGCAATTTGGGCATATGGCAGGAAGGCTTAATGTCTCATTGAATTAATTATTGTAACAAACGAGACACCTCTTCAGCCATACAAATTATGAAGTTTCCGAACTGCAAAACTTCTCTCATTTGGTAAGTACTTCCTCGTTTTCTATAATTTCTTATTGAGAGGCACAGCGATTTCAGATATGAATGACCTACCTTAATAACAAAATGTAGTAATCTGTTTGCTCTTACAGTAGAGTGATTTGGGCAAATGGCAGGACGGCTTAATGTCACATTGAATGTTTTATTGTAACAAACGAGACACTTCTTCAGCCATACAAACGATAAGGAATCCGAATTGCAAAACTACTCTCGTTTGGTAAGTACTACCCCGTTTTATATTTTTTATTGTGAGACACATCTATATAAGATATGAATGACCTACCTAAATTACAAAATATGTTAACCTGTTTGTTCTTCACAGCTGGGTGATACGGACATATGGCAGGAAGGCTTAATGTCTCATTGAATTTATTATTGTAACAAACAAGACACCTGATCAGCCATACAAACGTTGAAGTATCCGAATTGCAAAACTACTCTCTATTGGTAAGTACTTCCTCGTTTTATATTTTTTATTGTAAGACGCAGCTATTTCAGATATGAATAACCTCCCCAAATTACAAAATATACTAACCTGTTTGCTCTTCACAGCAGAGTGTTATGCTCATATGGCAGGATGACTTAATGACTCATTGAACTTATTAATCTAACAAACGAGACACGTCTCCAGCCATACAAATGATGAAGTATGCGCACTGCAAAATTTCTCTCTATTGGTAAGTACTTCCTCGTTTTATATTTTTTTTTGTGAGACACAGTTGTTTCATATATGAATGACCTACCTTAATTACAAAACGTACTAACCTGTTTACTCTACACAGCAGGGGGATATGGTCATTTGCCAGAATGGCCTAATGTCTCACTGAATTTATTATTGTAACAGACGAGTCACCTCTTCAGCCATACAAACGATGAAGTATCCGAACTACAAAACTTCTCTCTTTTGGTAAGTGCTTCCACGTTTTATATATTTATTGTATGATGAAGCTATTTCAGATATGAATGACCTACGTAAATTACATAACGTACTAACCTGTTTGCTCTTCATAGCAGAGTGATATGGTCATATGGCAGGAAGGCTTAATGGCTCATTGATTTATTATTGTAACAAACGAGACACCGCTTCAGCCATACAAACGATGAAGTATCCGAACTGCAAAACTTCTCTCTTTTGGTAAGTACTTCCTCATTTACATTTATTATTGTGAGACAGCAATTTTTCATATGTTAATGACCTACCTTAATTACAAATGGTACTAATCTGTTTGCTCTTCACAGCGGGGTGATATGGGCATATGGCAGGAAGGCTTAATGTCCCATTGAATTTCTTATTCTAACAAAAGTGACACCTCATCAGCCATACCAATGATGAAGTATCTGAACTGCAAAACTTTTGTCTTTTGGAAAGTACTTCCTCGTTTTATATTTTTTATTGTATGACACAGCTATTTCAAAAATGAATGACCTACCTAAATTACAAAACGTACTAAGCTGTTTGCTCTTCACAGCAGGGTGATGTGCTCATATGGCAGGAAGGCATAATGTCTCATTGAATATAATACTGTAATAAACGAGACACCTCTTCAGCCATAAAAGCAATGAAGTTTCCGAACTGCAAAGATACTCTCTTTTGGTAAGTACTTTTTCGTTTTATATTTTTAATTGTGAGACACAACTATTACAGATATGAATGATTTACCTTAGTTACAAAATGTACTAATCTGTTTGCTCTTCCAAAAGGGTGTTTTGGGCATATGGCAGGAAGGCTTAATGTCTCATTGAATTTATTACTGTAATAAACGAGACACTTCTTCAGCCATTCAAAAGATGAAGTATCCGAACTTAAAAACTTATCTGTTTTGGTAAGTTCTTCCTCGTTTTATTTTTTTTATTGTAAGTCACAGCTATTTCAGATATGAATGACCTACCTAAATTACTAAATGAACTAACCAGTTTGCTCTTCACAGCAGAGAGTTATGGACATATGGCAGGAAGGCTTAACGTATGACTGAATTTATTATTGTAACGAATGAGACACCTCTTCAGCCATACAAACAATGAAGTATCCGAATTGCAAAAGTAGTTTCTTTTGGTAAGTACTTCCTCGTTACATATTTAAATTGTAAGACACAGGTATTTCAGATATGAATCACCTACCTTAAATACAAAAGTACTAATCTGTTTGCTCTTACAGCAGAGCGATTTGGGCATATGTCAGCAAGGCTTAATGTCACATTGAATTTATTATTGCTACAAACGAGACACCACTTCAGCCATACAAACGTTGAAGTATCCAAACTGCAAAACTTCTCTCTTTAGTTAAGTACTTACTATATTTTTATTTTTTATTGTAGGACACAGCTATTTCAGATTTGAATGACCTACCTAATTACAAAATATACTAACCTGTTTCCTCTTCACAGGAGAGAAGTATAGTCATATATCAGGAAGACTTAATGTCTCATTGAAATATTTATTGTAACGAACGAGACACCTCTTCAGCCATAGCAATGATGAATTATCCAAACTGCAAAACTTCTGTCTATTGGAAAGTTCTTCATCGTTTTATATTTTTTATTGTATGACACAGCTATTTCAGATATGAATGACCTACCTAAATTACAAAACGTACTAAGCTGTTTCCCCTTCACAGCAGAGTGATATGGTCATATGGGAGGAAGGCTTAATGTCTCATTTAATTTATTGTTTGAACAAATAAGACATCTCTTCAGTCATACAAACAATGAAGTATCCAAACTGCAAACTTCCCTCTTTTGGTAAGTACTTCCTCCTTTTATATTTTTTATTCTGAGACACAGCTACTTCAGATATAAATGACGTACCTTAATTACGAAATGTACTATTCTGTTTGCTCTTGACATCAGGATGATATGGTCATATGGCAGAAAGTTTTAATGTCCCATTGAATTTACTATTGTAACAAACGAGACACCTCTTCAGCCACACAAACGATGAAGTTCCCAAACTGCAAAATTTCTCTCTTTTGGTAAGTACTTCCTCGTTTTATATTTTTTATTGTAAGACACAGCTATTTCAGATATGGATGATTTACCTAAATTTAAAAATTTACTAACCTGTTTGCTCTTCAGAGCAGAGTGATATGGTCATATGGAAGGAAGGCTTAATGTCTCATTGAATTTGTTATTGTAACATACAAGACACCTCTACAGCTATACAAACGATGAAGTATCCGAACTGCAAAACTTCACTCTTTTGGTAAGTACTTCCTCGTTTTATATTTTTTATTGTAAGGCACAGCTATTTCAGATATGGATGACCTACCTAAATTACAAAATGTACTAACCTGTTGGCTCTTCACAGTTGAGTGGTATGGTCATAAGGCAGGAAGGCTTAATGTCTCATTGAATTTATTATTGTAACAAACGAGGCACCTTTTCAGCCATACAAACGATGAAGTATCCGAATTGCAAAACTTCTCTCTTTTGGTATGTACTTCCTAGTTTTGTATTTTGTATTTTAAAACACAGCTATATCAGATATGAATGACCTACCTAAATTACAAAATGTGCTAACTTGTTTGCTCTTCACAGCAGAGTGATATGGTCATATGGCAGGATGGCTTAATGTCTCATTGAATTTATTATTGTAACAAGTGAGACACCTCTTCAGCCATTTATACGATGGAGTATCTGAACTGAAAAACTTATTTGTTTTTGTAAGTACTTCCTCGTTTTATATTTTTTATTGTAAGACACAGCTATTTCTGTTATGAATGACCTACCTAAATTACAAAATGTAGTAACTTGTTTGCTTTTCACAGCAGAGTGATATGGTCATATGGCAGGAAGGCTTAATGTCTCATTGAATTTATTATTGTAATAAAGGTGACACCTCTGCAGCCATACAAACGATGAAGTATCCCAACTGTAACACTTACCTTTTTTGGTAACTACTTCCTCGTTTTATTTTTTTTATTGTAAGACACAGCTTTTTCAGGTATGGATGACCTACCTAAATTACAAAGTGTACTAACCTGTTTGCTCTTCAGAGCAGAGTGATATGGTCATATGGAAGGAAGGCTTAATGTCTCATTGAATTTATTATTGTAACAAATGTGTCACATCTTCATCAATAGAAACGATGAAGTATCCGAACTGAAAAACTTATCTGTTTTGGTAAGTACTTCCCCGTTTTTAATTTTTTATTGTAAGACACAGGTATTTCAGATATGAATGACCTACCTAAATTACAAAATGTAGTAACCTGTTTGCTCTTCACGTATTGTGTTCGAGTATAATGACTTCTCTAAAGACGAGAAATCTAATCTGTAGGAATCAGCATGGGTTTAGAAAAAGACGGTCATGTGAAACCCAGCTCGCGCTATTCGTCCACGAGACTCAGAGGGCCATAGACACGGGTTCACAGGTAGATGCCGAGTTTCTTGACTTCCGCAAGGCGTTTGATACAGTTCCCCACAGTCATTTAATAAACAAAGTAAGAGCATATGGACTATCAGACCAATTGTGTGATTGGATTGAAGGGTTCCTAGATAACAGGACGCAGCATGTTATTCTCAACGGAGAGAAGTCTTCTGAAGTAAGAGTGATTTCAGGTGTGTTGCAGGGTTGTGTCATAGGACCGTTGCTATTCACAATATACATAAATTACCTGGTGGATGACATCGGAAGTTCACTGATGCTTTTTGCAGATGATGCTGTGGTGTATCGAGAGGTTGTAACAATGGAAAATTGTACTGAAATGCAGGAGGATCTGCAGCGAATTGACGCATGGTGCAGGGAATGGCAATTGAATCTCAATGTAGACAAGTGTAATGTGCTGTGAATACACAGAAAGATAGATCCTTTATCATTTAGCTACAAAATAGCTGGTCAGCAACTGGAAGCAGTAAATACTATAAATTATCTGGGAGTACGCATTAGGAGTGATTTAAAATGGAATGATCATATAATGTTGATTGTCGGTAAAGCAGATGCCAGACTGAGATTCATTGGAAGAATCCTAAGGAAAAGCAATCCGAAAACAAAGGAAGTAGGTTACAGTACGCTTGTTCGCCCACTGCTTGAATACTGCTCAGCAGTGTGGGATCCGTACCAGGTAGGGTTGATACAAGACATAGAGAAGATCCAACGGAGAGCAGCGCGCTTCGTTACAGGATCATTTAGTAATCGCAAAAGCGTTACGGAGATGATAGATAAACTCCAGTGGAAGACTCTGCAGGAGAGACGCTCAGTAGCTCGGTACAGGCTTTTGTCAAAGATTTGAGAACATACCTTCACCGAAGAGTCAAGTAGTATATTGCTCCCTCCTACGTATATCTCGCGAAGAGACCATGAGTATAAAATCAGAGAGATTAGAGCCCACACAGAGGCATACCGACAACCACGAACAGTGCGAGACTGGAATAGAAGGGAGATCCGATAGAGGTACTGAAGGTACCCTCCGCCACACACCGTCAGGTGGCTTGCGGAGTAAGGATGTAGATGTAGATGTAGAGTGATATGGTCATATGGATGGATGGCTTAATGTCTCATTGAATTTATTATTGAAACAAATGAGACACTACTTCAGCCATGCAAACGATGAAGTATCCGAAGTGAGAAACTTATCTGATTTGGTAAGTACTTCCTCATTTTTTATTTTTTTATTGTAAGACACAGCTATTTCAGATATGAATGACCTACCTTAAATACAAAATGTATTAACCTGTTTGCTCCTCACAGCGGAGAGATATGGTCATATAGCAGGAAGGCTTAATGTCTCATTGAATTTGTCATTGTAACGAAAGAGACAGCTCAGCAGCCATACAAACGATGAAGTATTCGAACTGCAAAACGTCTCTGTTTTCGTAAGTACTTCCTCATTATATTTTTTATTTTTTCATTGTGTGACACAGATATTTCATATATGAATGACCTACGTAAATTACAAATTGAACTAACCTGTTTGCTCTTTACAGCAGAGTGATATGGACATATGGAAAGAATGCTTAATGTCTCATTGTATTTATTATTGTAACAAATGAGACCCCTCTTCAGCCATACAAACGATGAAGTATTAGAACTGAAAAACGTATCTGTTTTGGTAAGTACTTCCTCGTTATATATTTTTTATTGTAAGACACAGATATTTCAGATATGAATGACCTTCCTAAATTACAAAATGTACTAAGTTGTTTGCACTTCACAGCACAGAGATATGGTCATATGGCAGGAAGGCTAAATGTCTCATTGAATTTATTATTGTAACAAACGAGACACCTCTTCAGCCATACAAACGATGAATTATCCGAACTGCAAAACTTCTCTCTGTAGGTAAAAACTTCCTCGTTCTATATTTTTTTTTGTAAGACACAGCTGTTTCAGATATGAGTGACTACCTAAATTACAAAATGTACTTACCTGTTTGTTCTTTACAGCAGGGTGATATGGTCATATGGCAGGAAAGCTTAATGTACATTGTATTTATTATTGTAACAAACGAGACACCTCTTCAGCCACACAAACGATGAAGTTTCCAAACTGCAATATTTCTCTTTTTTGGTAAGTACATCCTCGTTTTATATTTTTTATTGTAAGGCTCAGCTATTTCAGATATGGATGATTTACCTAAATTTCAAAATTTACTAACCTGTTTGCTCTTCAGAGCACAGTGATATGGTCATATGGGAGGAAGGCTTTATGTCTCATTGAATTTATTATTGTAACAAACGAGGCACCTTTTCAGCCATACAAACGATGAAGTATCCGAACTGCAAAACTTCTCTCTTTTGGTAAGTACTTCCTTGTTTTATATTTTGTATTTTAAAACACAGCTATATCAGATATGAATGACCTACCTAAATTAAAAAATGTACTAACTTGTTTCCTCTTCACAGCAGAGTGATATGCTCATATGGCAGGAAGGCTTAATGTCTCATTTAATTTTTTATTGTTACATACGAAACACCTCTTCAGTTATACAAACTATGGAGTATCAGAAATGCAAAACTTCTCTGTTTTGGTAAATACTTCCTCGTTCTATATTTTATATTGTTAGACTCTGCTATTTCAGATATGAATGACCTACCATAATTACAATATGTAGTAACCTGTTTGCTCTTCACAGCAGAGTGATATGGTCATATGGCAAGAAGGCTTAATGTCTCATTGAATTTATTATTGTAACAAGTGAGACAACTCTTCAGCCATTTAAACGATGGAGTATCTGAACTGAAAAACTTATCTGTTTTGGTAAGTACTTCCTCGTTTTATATTTTTTATTGTAAGACGCAGCTATTTCTGATATGAATGACCTACCTAAATTACAAAATGTAGTAACCTGTTTGCTTTTCACAGCAGAGTGATATGGTCATATGGCAGGAAGGCTTAATGTCTCATTGAATTTGTTATTGTAACAAAGGAGACACCTCAGCATCCATACAAATGATGAAGTATCCCAACTGTAACACTTACCTCTTTTGGTAACTACTTCGTCGTTGTATATTTTTTATCGTAAGACACAGCTTTTTCAGGTATGGATGACCTACCTAAATTACAAAATGTACTAACCTGTTTGCTCTTCAGAGCAGAGTGATACGGACATATGGCAGGAACGCTTAATGTACATTGTATTTATTATTGTAACAAATGAGACACCTCTTCAGCCATACAAACGATGAAGTATTAGAACTGAAAAACGTATCTGTTTTGGTAAGTACTTCCTCGTTTTATATTTTTTATTGTAAGACACAGCTATTTCAGATATGAATGACCTACCTTAATAACAAAATGTACTAATCAGTTTGCTCTTCACAGTAGGGTGACATGGGCATATGGCACGAAGGATTAATGTCTCATTGAATTTATTATTGTAACAAAAGAGACACCTCTTCAGCCATACAGATGATGAAGTATCCGAACTGCAAAACTTCTGTCTTTCGGAAAGATCTTCGTCATTTTATATTTTTTATTGTATGACACATCTATTTCAGATATGAATGACCTACCTAAATTACAAAACGTACTGAGCTGTTTCCCCTTCACAGCAGAGTGATATGGTCATATGGGAGGAAGGCTTAATGTCTCATTGAATTTATTGTTTGAACAAACAAGACATCTCTTCAGCCATACAGACAATGAAGTATCCAAACTGCAAACTTCCCTCTTTTGGTAAGTACTTCCTCCTTTTATATTTTTTATTCTGAGACACAGCTATTTCAGATATAAATGACGTACCTTAATTACAGAAGGTACTATTCTGTTTGCTCTTGACATCAGGATGATATGGTCATATGGCAGAAAGTTTTAATGTCTCATTGAATTTACTATTGTAACAAACGAGACACCTCTTCAGCCACACAAAAGATGAAGTTTCCAAACTGCAAGACTTCTCTCTTTTGGTAAGTACTTCCTCGTTTTATATTTTTTATTGTAAGACACAGCTATTTCAGATATGGATGATTTACCTAAATTTCAAAATTTACTAACCTGTTTGCTCTTCAGAGCAGAGTGATATGGTCATATGGAAGGAAGGCTTAATGTCTCATTGAATTTATTATTGTAACAAACGAGGCACCTTTTGAGCCATACAAACGATGAAGTATCCGAACTACAAAACTTCTCTCTTTTGGTAAGTACTTCCTTGTTTTATATTTTATATTTTAAAACACAGCTATATCAGATATGAATGACCTACCAAAATTACAAAATGTGCTAACTTGTTTGCTCTTCACAGCAGAGTGATATGGTCATATGGCAGGAAGGATTAATGTCTCATTTACATTTTTATTGTAACATACGAAACACCTCTTCAGTTATACAAACGATGGAGTATCAGAAATTCAAAACTTCTCTGTTTTGGTAAATACTTCCTGGTCCTGTATTTTATATTGTTAGACTCCGCTATTTCAGATATGAATGACCTACCTTAATTACAAAATGTAGTAACCTGTTTGCTCTTCACAGCAGAGTGATATGGTCATATGGAAGGATGGCTTAATGTCTCATTGAATTTATTATTGAAACAAATGAGACACCCCTTCAGCCATACAAACGATGAAGTATCCGAAGTGAGAAACTTATCTGTTTCGGTAAGTACTTCCTCATTTTATATTTTTTTTATTGTGAGACACAGTTGTTTCAGATATGAATGACCTACCTTAATTACAAAATGTATTAAACTGTTTGCTCTTCACAGCGGAGAGATATGGTCAAATGGCAGGAAGGCTTAATGTCTCATTGAATTTGTCATTGTAACGTAAGTGGCAGCTCAGCAGCCATACAAACGATGAAGTATTCGAACAGCAAAACTTCTCTGTTTTGGTAAGTACTTCCTCGTTTTATTTTCTTTATTTTTTTATTGTGTGACACAGATATTTCATATATGAATGACCTATCTAAATTACAAAATGTACTAACCTGTTTGCTCTTCACAGCAGAGTGAAGTATGGACATATGGCACGAAGGCTTAATGTCTCATTGTATTTATTATTGTAACAAATGAGACACCTCTTCAGCCATACAAACGATGGAGTATTAGAACTGAAAAATGTATCTGTTTTGGTAAGTACTTCCTAAATTACAAAATGTACTAACCTGTTTGCGCTTCACAGCACAGAGATATGGTCATATGGCAGGAAGGCTAAATGTCTCATTGAATTTATTATTTTAACAAACGAGACACATCTTCAGCCATACAAACGATGAATTATCTGAACTGCAAAACTTCTCTCTGTAGGTAAAAACTTCCTCGTTTTTTATTTTTTTTTGTAACACACAGCTGTTTCAGATATGAGTGACTACCTAAATTACAAAATGTACTAACCTGTTTGTTCTTTACAGCAGGGTGATATGGTCATATGGCAGGAAAGCTTAATGTACATTGTATTTATTATTGTAACAAACGAGACACCTCTTCAGCCATACAAACGATGAAGTATCCGAACTGCAAAACTTCTCTCTTTTGGTAAGTACTACCTCGTTTTTTATTTTTTTATTGTAAGACACAGCTATTTCAGGTATGGATGACCTACCTTAATTACAAAATGTACTAATCTCTTTGCTCTTCACAGTAGGGTGATATGGGCATATGGCAGGAAGGATTAATGTCTCATTGCATTTATTATTGTAACAAACGAGACACCTCTTAAGCCAGACAAATGATGAAGTATCTGAACTGCAAAACTTCTCTCTTTTGGTAAGTACTTCCCCGTTTTATATTTTCTATTGTAAGACACACCTATTTCAGATGTGTATAAAATACCTAAATTACAAAATGTACTAACCTGTTTGTTCTTCACAGCAGAGTGGTATGGTCATATGGTAGGATGTCTTAATGTCTCATTGAATTTATTATTGAAACAAATGAGACACCCCTTCAGCCATACAAACGAAGATGTATCCAAACTGAGAAACTTATCTGTTTTGGTAAGTACTTCCTTGTTTTTAATTTTTTATTGTAAGACACAGCTATTTCAGATATGATTGACCTACCTAAATTACAAAATGTATTAACCTGTTTGCTCTTCACAGCAGAGAGATATGGTCATATGGCAGGAAGGCTAAATGTCTCATTGAATTTATTATTGTAACAAACGAGACACTTCTTCAGCCATACATATGATGAATTATCCGAACTGCAAAACTTCTCTCTGTAGGTAAAAACTTCCTCGTTTTATATTTTTTGTTGTAAGACACAGATATTTCAGATGTGAGTGAACTACGTAAATTACAAAATGTACTTACCTGTTTGTTCTTTACAGCAGGGTGATATGGTCATATGGCAGGAAATCTTAATGTATATTGTATTTATTATTGTAACAAACATGTCACCTCTCCAGCCATACAAACGATGAAGTGTCCGAACTTCAGAACTTCTCTCTTTTGGTAAGTACTACCTCGTTTTAGAGGGTCTATACAAGGGCGATGTACTTGAGGACAATATTATGGAAATGGAAGAGGATGTAGATGAAGATGAAGTGGGAGATACAATACTGCGTGAAGAGTTTGACAGAGCAGTGAAAGACCTGAGTCGAAACAAGGCCCCCAGAGTGGATAACATTCCATTGGAACTACTGACGGCCTTGGGAGAGCCAGTCCTGACAAAACTCTACCATCTGGTGAGCAAGATATATGAAACAGGCGAAATACCCTCAGACTTAAAGAAGAATATAATAATTCCAATCCCATAGAAATCAGGTGTTGACAGATGTGAGAATTACCGTACAATCAGTTTAATAAGCCACAGCTGCAAAATACTAACACGAATTCCTTACAGATGAATGGAAAAACCAGTAGAAGCCGACCTCGGGGAAGATCATTTTAAATTACGTAGACCTCACGACTTATATTTGAAGAAAGATTAAGGAAAGGCAAACCTACGTTTGTAGCATTTGTAGACTTAGAGAAAGCTTTTGACAATGTTGACTGGAATACTCTCTTTCGAATTCTAAAGGTGGCAGGGGTAAAATACAGGGAGCGAAAGGCTATTTACAATTTGTACAGAAACCAGATTGCAGTTATAAGAGTCGAGGGACATGAAAGGGAAGCTGTGGTTGGGAAAGTAGTAAGACAGGGTTGTAGCCTCTCCCCGATGTTATTCAATCTGTATATTGAGCAAGCAGTAAAGGAAACAAAAGAAAAGTTCGGAGTAGGTATTAAAATCCACGGAGAAGAAATAAAAACTTTGAGGTTCGCCGATGACATTGTAATTCTGTCAGAGAAAGCAAAGGACTTGGAAGAGCAGTTGAACGGAATGGAAGGTGTCTTGAAGGGAGGATATATGATGAACATCAACAAAAGCTAAACAAGGATAATGGAATGTAGTCGCATTAAGTTGGGTGATGTTGAGGGTATTAGTTTAGGAAATGAGACACTTAAAGTAGTAAAGGAGTTTTGCTTTTTGGGGAGCAAAATAACTGATAATGGTCGAAGTAGAGAGGATATAAACTGTAGACTGGCAATGGCAAGGAAAGCGTTTCTGAAGAAGCGAAATTTGTTAACATCGAGTATAGATTTAAGTGTAAGGAAGTCATTTCTGAAAGTATTTGTATGGAGCGTATCCATGTATGGAAGTGAAACATGGACGGTGAGTAGTTTGGACAAGAAGAGAATAGAAGCTTTCAAACTGTGGTGCTACAGAAGAATGCTGAAGATTAGATGGGTAGAACACATAACTAATGAGGAGGTAGTGAATAGGATTGGGGAGAAGAGGAGTTTGTGGCACAACTTGACCAGAAGAAGGGATCGGTTGGTAGGACACATTCTGAGGCATCAAGGGACCACCAATTTAGTATTGGAGGGCAGTGTGGAGGGTAAAAATCGTTGGAGGAGACCAAGAGATGAATACATGAAGCAGATTCAGAAGGATGTAGGTTGCAGTAGGTACTGGGAGATGAAGAAGCTTGCACAGGATAGAAAAGCATGGAGAGCTGCATCAAACCAGTCTCAGGACTGAAGAACACAAAAACAACAACCTCGTTTTATATTTTTTTTTTTATTGTAAGACACAGCTATTTCAGATATGAATGACCTACCTTAATTACAAAATGTACTAATCTGTTTGCTCTTCACAGTAGGGTGATATGGGCATATGGCAGGAAGGATTAATGTCTCATTGAATTTAATATTGTAACAAACGAGACACCTCTTCAGCCAGACAAACGATGAAGTATCCGAACTGCAAAACTTCTCTCTTTTGGTAAGTACTTCCCCGTTTTATATTTTTTATTGTAAGACACACCTATTTCAGATGTGTATAACATACCTAAATTACAAAATGTACAAACCTGTTTGTTCTTCACAGCAGAGTGATATGATCATATGGGAGGAAGGCATAATGTCTCATTGAATTTATTACTGTAACAAATGAGACACCTCGTCGGCCATACAAAAGATTAGGTATCCAAACTGCAAAACTTCTCTATTTTCGTACGTACTTCCTCGTTTTATATTTTTAATTGTGAGAAACTACCATTTCAGATATGGATGACCTACCTTAATTGCAAAATGAACTAATCTGTTTGCTCTTCACAGCACATTGATATGGTTATATGGTAGGAAGGATTAATGTCTCATTGAATTTATTGTTGTAACGAATGAGACACATCTTCAGCCATACAAACGATGAAGTATCCTAACTGCAAAATTTCTCTGTTTTTGTAAGTACTTCCTCGTTATATATTTTTTATTGTAAGACACAGCTATTTCAGATATGAATGACCTACCTTAATTACAAAATGTACTAATCTGTTTGCTCTTCACAGTAGGGTGATATGGGCATATGGCAGGAAGGATTAATGTCTCATTGAATTTAATATTGTAACAAACGAGACACCTCTTCAGCCAGACAAACGATGAAGTATCCGAACTGCAAAACTTCTCTCTATTGGTAAGTACTTCTTCGTTTTATATTTTTATTGTAAGACACAGCTATTTCAGATATGAATGACCTACCTAAATTATGAAATGTACTAACCTGTTGGCTCTTCACAGTTGAGTGATATGGTCATTTGGCAGGAAGGTTTAATGTCTCATTGAATTTATTATAGTAACAAACTAGACACCTTTCCAGCCATACAAACGATGAAGTATCCGAACTGCAAAACTTCTCTCTTTTGGTAAGTAATTCCTAGTTTTTCATTTTTTTTTTGTAAGACACAGCTATTACAGATATAAATGACATACCTACATCACCAAATGTACTAACCTGTTTGCTCTTTACAGCAGAGTGATATGGTCATATGGCAGGATGGCTAAATGTCTTGTTGAATTTATTATTGTAACAAAGGAGACACCTCTTCAGCCACACAAACGATGGAGTATCCAAACTGCAAAACCTCTCTGTTTTGGTAAGTACTTCTTCGATTTTTTTTTTTCATTGTGTAACACAGATAATTCAGATATGAATGACCTAACTAAATTACAGAATATACTAACCTGTTTGCTCTTCACAGGAGAGTGATATGGTCATATGGCAGGAAGGCTTAATGTCTCATTGAATCTATTATGGTAACAAATGAGACACCTCTTCAGCATTACAAACGACGAAGTATCCGAACTGAAAAACGTACCTGTTTTGGTAAGTACTTCCTCGTTTTATATTTTTTATTGTAAGACACAGCTATTTCAGATATGAATGACCTACCTAAATTAAAAATGTACTTACCTGTTTGCTCTTCACAACAGAGAGATATGGTCATATGGCAGGAAGGCTTAATATATCATTGAATTTTTTATTGTAACAAAAGGGACAACTCAGCAGCCATACAAACGATGAGGTATCCAAACTGCAAAACTTCTCTCTATTGGTAAGTATTTCCTCTTTTTTTTTTAATTGTGTGACACAGGTATTTCAGATATGAATGACCAACCTAAATTACAAACTGTACTAACCTGTTTGCTCTTCACTTCAGAGTGATATGGTCTTTTGGAAGGACGGCTTAATGTCTCATTGAATTTCTTATTGCAACAAACGAGACACCTCTTCAGCCATAGAAATGATGATGTATCTGAAATGCAAAACTGCTCTCTTTTGGTAAGTACTTCCTCGTTTTATATTTTATATTATAAGACACAGCTATTTCAGATATGATTGAACTACCTTAATTACAAAATGTTCTAATCTGTTTGCTCTTCACAGCAGAGTGATATGGTCATATGGCAAGAAGGCTAAATGTCTCATTGAATTTATTATTGTTGCAAACGAGACACTCTTCAGCCATACAAACTATGAATTATCCGAACTGCAAAACTGCTCTCTTTTGGTAAAAACTTCCTCGTTTTATAATTTTTTGTTGTAAGACACAGCTATTTCAGATATGAATGGCCTACCTTAATTACAAAATGTAGTAACCTGTTTGCTCTTCACAACAGAGTGATATGGTCATATGGCAGGTCTCATTGAATTTATTATTATAACAAACGAGACACCTCTTCAACCACACAAACGAATAATTAGCCAAACTGCAAAACTACTCTCTTTTGGTAAGTACTTCCTCGTTTTATATTTTTTATTCTGAGACACAGCTATTTCAGATATGTATGACCTACCCAAATTACATAATGTACTAATCTGTTTGCTCTTCACAGCGGAGTGACATGGTCATGTGGCAGGAAGGCTTAATGTCTCACTGAATTTAATACTGTAACAATCGAGACACCTCTTCAGCCATACAAGCAATGAAGGATCCGAACTGCAAAGCTTCTCTCTTTTGGTAAGTACTTCGTCGTTTTATAATTTTTTTTGTAAGACACAGCTATTACAGATATGAATGACCTACCTAAAATACAAAACGTACTAACCTGTTTGCTCTTCACAGCAGAGTGATATGGTCATATGTCAGGAAGGCTTAATGTCTTATTGAATTTATTATTGCAACAAACGCTATACCGCTTCAGCCATAAAAACGATGAAGTATCCGAACTGCAAAACTTCTCTCTTTTGTTAAGTACTTTCTCGTTATATATTTTTTATTGTAAGACTAAGCTATTTCAGATATGAATGACGTACCTAAATTACAAAATGCACTAATCTCTTTGCTCTCACAGCAGGGTGATATGGTCATATGGTAAGATGGCTTAATGTCTCATTGAATTTATTATTGTAACAAACGAGACACCTCTTCAGCCATACAAATGATGAAATATCCGAACTGCAATACTTCTCTCTTTTGGTAAGTACTTCCGCGTTATATATTTTTTATTGTAAGACACAGCTGTTTCAGATATCAATGACCTACGTAAAATACAAAATGTAGTAACCATTTTTCTCTTCACAGTAGAGTGATATTGTCATATGACAGGAAGTTTTATGGCTTCACTGAATTTATTATTGTAACAAATGAGACATTTCTTCAGCTTTACAAACGATGAAGTATCCGAACTGCAAAACCTCTTTCTTATGGTAAGTACTTCCTCGTTTTATATTTTTATTTGTAAGACACAGCTATTACAGATATGAATGACCTACTTTAATTACAAAATGTACTAATCTGTTTGCTCTTACAGCAGGGTGATATGGGCATATGGCAGTAAGGCTTAATATTTTATTGAATTTATTATTGTGACTAACGAGACACCTCTTCAGCCATACAAACGATGAAGTCCCGAATTGCAAAATTCCACTCTTTCGGTAAGTACTTCCTCGTTTTATATTTTTTATTGTAAGACACACCCATTTCGGATATAATTGACCTACGTAAATTACAAAATGTACTAACCTGTTTGCCCATCACGGCAGAGTGATGTGGTCATACGGTAGGAATGGTTAATGTCTTATTGAATTTATTATTGTAACAAACGAGTCACCGTTTGTGTCATAGAAACGATGAAGTATCTGAACTGTTAAACTTCTTTCTTTTGGTAAGTACTTCCCTGTTTTACACTTTTTATTGTGACACACAGCTATTACAGCTATGAATGACCTAGCTTAACTACAACATGTGCTAACCTGTTTGCTCTTCACTGCAGGGTGATATGGTCATATGGCAGGAAGGCTGAGTGTCCAACTGAACTTAGTATGTTTCATTGAATTTATTATTGTAACAAACGAGACACCTCTTCTGCCATACAAACGACGAAGTTACCGAATTGCAAATTTTCTCTCTTTTGGTAAGTATTTCCTCGTTTTATATTTCTTATTGCAAAACACAGCTATTTCAGTTATGAGTGACCTACCTAAATTACAAAATGTACTAACTTGCTTGCTCTTCACAGCAGAGTGATATGGTCATATGGCAGGAAGGCTTAATGTCTCATTGAATTTATTATTGTAACAAACGAGACACCACTTCAACCATACAAACGATGAAGTATACGAACTGCAAAACTTCTCTCTTTTGGTAAATACTTCTGTGTTATATATTTTTTACTGTAAGACACAGCTATTTCAGATATGAATGACCTACCTAAATTACAAAACGTACTAACCTGATTGCTCTTTAGAACACAGTGATATGGTCATATGGCAGGAAGGCTTAATGTGTCATTGAATTAATTATAGTGACCAACGAGACACCTCTTCAGCCATACAAACGATGAAGTATCCGAACTGCAAAACTTCTCTCTTTTGGTAAGTACTTCATTGTTTTATATTTTTTTATCTGAGACACAGCTATTTCAGATATGTATGACCTACCCAAATTACATAATGTACTAATCTGTTTGCTCTTTACAGCAGGGTGGTATGGTCATGTGGCAGGAAGGCTTAATGTCCCATTGAATTTAATACTGTAACAAACGAGACACCTCTTCAGCCATACAAACAATGAAGCATCCGAACCCCAAAGCTTCTCTCTTTTGGTAAGTTCTTCTTGGTTTAATATTTTTTATTGTAAGATACAGCTTTTTCAGATATGAATGATCTACCTTAAGTACAAAGTGTACTAATCTGTTTGCTCCTACAGCAGGGTCTTTTGGGCATATGGCAGGAAGGCTCAATGTTCATTGAATTTATTACTGTAACAAACGAGACACCTCTTGAGCCATTCAAAAATGAAGTGTCCCAACTGCAAAACTTCTCTCTTTTGGTAAGTAATTCCTCGTTTTTCATTTTTATTGTAAGACACAGCTATTTGAGATATGAATGACATACCTAATTCACCAAATGTACTAACATGTTTGCTCTTCACAGCAGGGTGATATAGTCTTATGGCAGGATGACTAAATGTCACGTTGAATTTATTATTGTAACAAATGAGACACCTCTTCAGCCATACAAACGATGGAGTATCTGAACTGAAAATCTTATGTGTTTGGTATGTACTTCCTCGTTTTATATTTTTTATTGTAGGACACAGCTATTTCAAATATGAATGACATACCTAAATTACAAAATGTATTAACCTGCTTGCACTTCAAAGCAGAGTGATATGGTCATATGGCAGGAAGGCTCAATGTCTCATTGGATTTGTTATTGTAACAAAAGAGACAGCTTAGCAGTCATACATACAATGAAGTATCCAAACTGCAAAATTTCTCTCTTTTGGTAAGTACTTCTTCGATTCTTTTTTTTTTTAATTGTGTAACACAGATATTTCAGATATGAATGACCTATCTAAATTACAAAATGTACTAACCTGTTTGCTCTTCACAGGAGAGTTATATGGTCATATGGCAGGAAGGCTTAATGTCTCATTGAATTTATTATTGTAACAAATGAGACACATCTACAGCCATACAAACGATGAAGTATCCGAACTAAAAATGTAACTGTTTTGGTAAGTACTTCCTCGTTTTATATTTTTTATTGTAAGACACAGCTATTTCAGATATGAATGACCTACCTAAATTACAAAATGTACTAACCTGTTTGCTCTTCACAGCAGAGTGATACGGTCATTTGGAAGGACAGCCTAATGTCTCATTGAATTTCTTATTGTAACAAACGAGACACTTCTTCAGCCATAGAAACGATGATGTATCCGAAACCCAAAACTGCTCTCTTGTGGTAAGTACTTCCTCGTTTTATATTTTATATTGTAAGACACAGCTATTTCAGATATGAATGACCTACCTTAATTACAAAATGTACTAACCTGTTTGCTCTTCACAGCAGAGTGATATGGTCATATGGCAGGAAGGCTAAATGTCTCATTGAATTTATTATTGTTGCTAACGAGACACCTCTTCAGCCATACAAACTATGAATTATGCGAACTGCATAAGTGCTCTCTTTTGGTAGAAACTTCCTCGCTTTATAATTTTTTGTTGTAAGACATAGCTATTTCAGATATGAATGATCTACCTAAATTACTAAAAGTACTAATCTGTTTGTTCTTCACAGCATGGTGATATGGTCATATGGCAGGAAGGCTTAATGTCTAATTTTATTTATTATTGTGACAAACGAGACACCTCTTCAGACAGATAAACGATGAAGTATCCTAACTGCAAAATATCTCCCTTCTAGTAAGTACTGCCTCGTTATATATTTTTTATTGTAAGACACAGCTATTTCAGATATGAATGACCTAACTAAATTACAAAATGAAGTAACCTGTTTGCTCTTCACAACAGAGTGATATGGTCATATGGTAGGATGGCTTTAAGTCTCATTGAATTTATTATTGAAACAAATGAGACACCCCGTCAGCCATACAGACGATGAAGTATCTACACTGAGAAACGTATCTGTTTTGGTAAGTACTGCCTCGTTTTTAACATTTTATTGTAAGACACAGCTATTTCAGATATGATTGACCTACCTAAATTACAAAATGTATTAACCTGTTTGCTCTTTACAGCAGAGAGATATGGTCGTAAGGCAGGAAGGCTTAATGTCTGACTGAATTTATTATTGTAACAACAGAGACACCTCTTCAGCCCTTCAAACTATGATGTATCTGAACTGCAAAGCGACTCTCTTTTGGTAAGTACTTCCTCGTACTACATTTTTTATTGTGAGACACAAATATTTCAGATAATAATGACCTTCTTTAATTACAAATTGTACTAATCTGGTTGCTCTTCACAGTAGGGTGATATTGGCAGCAAGTTTTATGTCTCATTAAATCATTATTGTAACAAACGAGACACGTTTTCAGCGATACAAACGATAAAGTATCCGATCTGCAAAACTTATATCTTTTGCTAAGTACTTCCTCCTTTTATATTTAGTATTTGAGAAAAACACCTATTTCAGATATGAATGATGTACGTAAATTACATAATGTGCTGACTTGTTTGCTCTTCACAGCAGAGTGATATGGTCATATGGCAGGATGGCTTAATGTCTCATTGAATTTAATATTGTAACAAACGAGACACCTCTTCAGCCATACAAACGAATAATTAGCCGAACTGCAAAACTTCTCGCTTTTGGTAAGTACTTCCTCATTTTATATTTTTTATTCTGAGACACAGCTATTTTAGATATGTATGATCTACCCGAATTACATAATGTACTAATCTGTTTGCTCTTCACAGCAGGGTGGAATGGTCATATGGGAGGAAGCCTTAATGTCTCATTGAATTTATTATTGTAACAAACGAGACACCTCTTCAGCCATACAAATGATGAAGTATCCGAACTGCAGAAATTCTCTCTTTTGGTAAGTACTTATTCGTTATTTATTTTTTATTGTAAGACACAGCTGTTTCAGATATGAATGACCTACCTAAAATACAAAATGTACTAACCTGTTTGCTCTTCACAGCAAAGTGATATGGTCATATGGCAGGAAGGCTTAATGTCACATTGAATTTATTATTGTAACAAACGCGACACCTCTTCAGCCATGAAAACGATGAAGTATCGGAACTGCAAAACTTCTCTCTTTTGGTGAGTACTTCCTCGTTTTATATTTTTTATTGTGAGACACAGCTATTTCAGATATGAATGACCTTCCTTAATTACAAAATGTATTAATCTGTTTGCTCTTACAGCAGCGTGATTTGGGCGTATGGCGGGAAGGCCTAATGTCTCATTGAATTTATTATTGTAACGAACGATGAAGTTACCGAATTGCAAATTTTCTCTCTTTTGGTAAGTACTTCCTCGTTTTATATTTTTTATTGTGAAACACAGCTATTTCAGTCATGAATGACCTACCTAAATTACAAAATGTACTAACATGTTTCCTCTTCACAGCAGAGTGATATGGTTATATGGCAGGAAGGCTTAATGTCTCATTGAATTTGTTATTGTATTAAACGAGACACCTCTTCAGCCATACAAACGATGAAGTATCCGAACTGAAAAACTTCTCTCTTTTGGGAAGTACTTCCCTGTTTCATATTTTTTACTGTAAGACACAGCTATTTCAGATATGAATGACCTATCTAAATTACAAAATGTACTAACCTCTTTTAAGGATTTTATGGTGTTGTGAAGGTCATATCCATGTTATTATGGTTCTTTGTAATGACTGGTCTGAGATATTCTATGGTAGCAACTTCTGAACCAAACAGCCCCAACTTCACAGTAACAATTTGAAGTTTTTATTGGGAAGATCAGCAACACCACACACATCTGTTACTTGTGAATCACTTATTCTTAATGTTATGTGCTCCTCTTTGTCTCTGGTTCTACCAGTGTCTTCCTTCACTTTATCCCATATTTTTATTTTGTTATCTGATGTGACTATTTGCTTTGATGTCTGTATTACTATCTTCAACATGTTCTGTAATGATCTGTAGCACTTACGTTAGAGTTATTTATGACTGATAGATATAGTTTCCTTTTTGTCCTACAGTATACATTTAAACCATCAGCAACTAGCGATTCTTCCCTTTTTGTTGTCAAATATGCCAATACAGCTTCAAAGTGATTTATGAACAGATTAAAATTAACTGCTGGTACTTGTTATACACATACTATTATGAATGATTTATTACTTAATAATATAATTTCAACAGCAGTTGAGACAAATACGAATTAGGTTATGCTGCAAGCAGCAAAAGGTGATGAAGAAGAAGAAGAGAGAAATAAAACCAATCAGAGAGAGAGAAATTGTGCGTAGAAGTATTTTATTCCTTTACAAAGATCAAGTTGTGCTCTTTTATAACTCCTGTTACAAAAACTTTTTCCACATTGTTTGCTGTCACCACCAACTTCTGGATAAAAAATGGAAGCATGATCCTACTTACAGAAAAGTGGTGAAAGATGCAGCACACACTTGAGTGTAGGCAGATGTACCTTGGTCTTTGAAGACTTGAATAAAATTTTCATCAGAGATTTAACTGAAAAACAGTTTCATCTACAAGACTTTGCTGGATATTAAACAAATAACCAACTGTTAAGATATCCTTTGTTAGAAAGAAATGAATTTCAATGTATACTAGTCGACATAAGCAGCATTGACAAAAAATTCGACTAAATACCTACCTCGCAAAGGTGTCATAATTCCAGTCCATAGTCCATAGCTGAAAGTTAGTTAAACTATCAAATGTTCAGTAGTCTTGCATGACATGTTTGAAAAATGCCTAAAATTTCCTTTACGTTGGTTTATGATCTTTGAAACTCGGAAAATGGCTATCAAATCCGTATTTAATATCCTGACATCAATTACACAATGTTACCAACTCTTTCTGTTACAAGTTCACACCCAAAAGCATCAAAAAGATATGTAGTCAGACCTGATATTTTGAACGTCCTAACAGTTACTGACCCATCATTAACTGCGAGTTGACACATTCAGACGTTCAGTAGGCTTCTTGTAAAGAAGGACTCACCAAAATGTCTCGCAATCTGCACGAAACACGTCACACAGAGTTTACGTAAAATATGAAATGTTCACACGCAAATATCTTCTAAAATAAACCACTCATAAACCTTAAACTTTCACAAAATACTCAATACTGTAGTCGCTTTCCGTCAACGACACGAGAACCAATCAAACGTGTGAATTTTTTCATTTTGGAACTGTGGTGTCACCGCCAGACACCACACTTGCTAGGCGGTCCGTTAGTATACATCGGACCCGCGTGTCGCCACTATCAGTGATTGCAGACTGAGCGCCGCCACACGGCAGGTCTAGAGAGCCTTCCTAGCACCCGCCCCAGTTGTACAACTGACTTTGCTAGCGATGGTTCACTGACAAAATACGCTCTCATTTACCGAGACGATAGTTTAGCATAGCCTTCAGCCACGTCATTTGCTACGACCTAGCAAGGCGCCATATTCAATTACTATTGATATTGTGAATCATGTACCATCAAGAGCGACGTTCATCATTAATGGATTAAAGTTAAGTATTTCACCAGCTACGTCCGTTTTTCTAAATTCTAAATTCCTTGTCCTGTTCCATACCTCACGCCAGCCTGCATGAGCTAAAACGCGTGCCTTTCGGCCTCCTCTAGTAACACGGTGTTGGCTCTCCTGCCAACCACAACATTGGAGAGGAGGCAAAACCGCGTTCTTATCGATATTGCTCTGATTTACTTGTGTAATGGCTTCGCCACAGTCTCCAGATGTACTGTCCGAATTTTATCGCTTACAGAATCAGCAGATGCAGGCCTTACTGGATGCCCATGGACAGCTCGTTCAGGGTCAACGTGCGATGCAAAACGATGCGGCAGCAGCCGCTCCACCACTAACGCAGTCACAACACGCAGTTGCACCAACTTTTCGACCTTTTGATTCTGCAGTGGAAACCTGGACGGAGTGGTCACGCCAATTTGGATTCCATCTTGCCGCCTACAGAATTCAAGGTAACGAGCGGCAGCCTTTTTTGTTATCATCTGTCGGGGTGAACACGTACCGTATGATAGTCAAATTATTTCCCCGACGCGACGTAGCAACTCTGTCCTATGAAGAAATTTTGTCTGCATTAGATGCAGATAGATATAAAAGAATCAGTCAATGTAGTTGTGAAACAGTATACCTTCTTTCGTACAAAACGTATGGCAGGTCAGACTAATCGGGAGTGGGTTGCAACCTTGCAAGACCTTACTGGGGATTGTGCTTTTGAGTGTCAATGTGGAATCCCTTATTCAGATACTATGGAACGTGATGCAATTGCACAGAACGTTTCTGATGTTCGTATAAGGGAACAGATTTTGAAACTAGTCAATCCCCCCCTTCAACAAGTGATGGACATATTGGATCGGCAAGACACACTTGACTTCACTCAGGAATCATTTGAAACTTCGCCACCCGTGTGTCAGGTTAACCGGCCTGCTGGGCGAGCTGCACGGAACAGTAAACAGCCCTTGCACCCAACCGCGCCGCTGCTGCCAGGCTCTCAGCCATGTGTGCCGCACCATCAAGCAAATGCAGTGCTAAAATCATGCCCGCTGTGCACTACTAGACATTCGCATGAGAATTGCCCGTCACGCCAAGCTATTTGCTTTTTCTGTGGAAAACAACACTAATGATTGATAACTAGAATTAAGCACCTGGGTGGTTATATTGGAAAAAATAATCATTTGTATATTTATTTAAAAAGTAGCACTCAACCAAAATCTCAAGAATTTATAAAAAGACATGAAAATTGAAGATATAATTAATGAAAAATTACTACTTTTATTGAAAATAATGATAAAATTTATTCCATTAGATGAATGTGAAGATAATTCAGTTGTAGTTTCTGACTAGATAGAGCATATTTTACTAGAGGTGGGAATAAAGAAATAGATTGCTTTTATATACCTCAAACTTATTCAAAAATACCAAAAGAACAAGTTATAGGTAATATTAACTTTTAAATATTTTCAGGCAAAATAATACAAATGTACACATGTTTATCATGAATTTTATAGGGGTGATTTAAAATTTTATGATTTAGTGAAATGTGTAGTAAATGTGGGAATATCCACCTGGCAGATTAGCTTCGAGGTCCGGTGTGTTGGCCAGCCTGTGGATGGCTTTTAGACATCTAACCATCTACCTTGGCAAATGCAGGCTAGTTCCCCTTTTTCCCGCCTCAGTTACACTGTGTCAGCGATTGCTGCACAAACACCTTTTCCACGTATGCATATACCAATAATTATTCTACCATACAAACATTTGGGGCTACACTCTTTTCCTATGAGACATTCCCAGGGGAGTTCACTAGGGGCCAAACTGCACAATAACCCTGGGTTTAGTATGGGACAGTGGTGGGGTGCGTGGACTGCTGTGGCCTGTTGTGAGGTTATGAACCACTGAGGGTTATGGTGGGATGAAGCCTATCCATTGTTTCTAGGTTCCTGGCTTTGTGCAATACACTACAGTACAAATGTTACAATAGAGATGAATTTGGTTTTATAAAATTATATGTGAGAAGAAAAATTAATAATGGTAAATATAGAGGAAAGATTAAGAATTTTTTAAACATTGGATGTAAGGAAATGTAAGGAATAGAAGAACAATCATTTACCTTATATTCATATATAAATATTTTAAATGTTAAACATAAAGATGTTGAACATGAAAACGATGAACATAAATGTTGAACATATAAACATTGAGCTTAAAAATGCTGAATGTAAATGTTGAACATAAAAACAATAAGCATAAAACGTTGAACATTAAACGTTAAACATAAACAATGAATGTAAAATAAAAAATGATTCCTGTATTTTTATTATAATAGGTATTTTCGAAATATGACCCAGAGGTTGTTAAAAAAGAAAATGAAATAGAACAATAAAAGAATACTTAAAATAAGAGTTTAAAAATGGAAAAAACAACCAAGAACAGATTACAAAAAAATTTAAAAAAGAAGATCAACCAGCTATTGATGTAACTGAAAAGGTGGAACAAGGAATCGAAGCATTAGATGATAATGTGTTAAAGGCAACTCAATAAAATACAGAAGTTTAAAAACAAATGGTTCCTTGTAACAACATTATTTAGAAGAACTGAATGATATATTCCAATAACTAAACAATATGATATAAAATAGATTATATGTTATGTGAATCATAAATACATGATTTATTGAATAAATATGAACAAGATGTTAAAGATAGATAAAATGATGATAAAAAGATGTTAAAAATAAATGTAAGTGAAAGAATGTAGAAGTTTGAGTCATAGCGAACATACTGTTTTTGGATTAAGACCTCTTCGTACTTTTAAATATATCGTTAAATACCCAATTGAATACATTCTGATCGGAAACTCAAAACCATTCCAGGCCCTTGGCTTCGCGCTGGAATCAGAATCGAACCAAGGATACTCTGGCTCGCGAAACTTCGCCCATGGAAATTCATGTAGTTCATTCCAATCCGTCCAGTGCCTCACTCTCTAAAAGTTACTGTGTTCGTCCCACAAATAGTGTGTGTCGACATCACCGACACTCCCGTCAGGTTGCAAGTGATTTTGTACCAGTGGCAGTTCACGTTGCACGAGACAGTCGCTCATGTCATGAGCAGGACAATAAACTTTTTGTCGCCTTGGACATTAACGGCAGAGTGATACCATTCCAGCTTGATACCGGAGCTGCAGTTTCACTGATCAATCAATACACCTACAAACAGCTGGGCACACCTCCGTTGCATGCCGCAAATGTTAAGTTAACTAGCTATTCAGGTCAAGACATCCCTGTGTTAGGACAATGCAGCCTTCTTGCAACATACAAAGGACAAACAAAACTTGTGTCCAGAATGAGATTTTCACTCTGCAGCGGAGTGTGCGCTGATATGAAACTTCCTGGCAGATTAAAACTGTGTGCCCGACCGAGACTCGAACTCGGGACCTTTGCCTTTCGCGGGCAAGTGCTCTACCAACTGAGCTACCGAAGCACAACTCACGCCCGGTACTCACAGCTTTACTTCTGCCAGTACCTCGTCTCCTACCTTCCAAACTTTACAGAAGCTCTCCTGCTTCTGTAAAGTTTGGAAGGTAGGAGACGAGGTACTGGCAGAAGTAAAGCTGTGAGTACCGGGCGTGAGTCGTGCTTCGGTAGCTCAGTTGGTAGAGCACTTGCCCGTGAAAGGCAAAGGTCCCGAGTTCGAGTCTCGGTCGGGCACACAGTTTTAATCTGCCAGGAAGTTTCAAAACTTGTGCCATTTTATGTCCTTCGTTCTTCTTCTGCAGTGAACTTGTTTGGTTTCGATTTATTTCAGTTGTTTAACTTGTCTATAGTGAAACAGGTCCTATCAGTGAACCAGACTGTGCCTTCAGACAGTGTTTCTCGTCTATGTGAAGAATTTGCAGATATTTTTGCACCGGGACTCGGTTGCGCTAAGAACTATAAAGCACATTTGGAACTGAAAGTAAACGTGCAACCGAAATGTTTCAGAGCACGCAATGTTCCCCACGCATTGCGTGATGAGGTCACAAAAACATTACACGATTTGGAATCACAAGGTGTAATTGAACGTGTGCAGGCTTCTCTCTGGGCATCACCCTTAGTAATATTGCCAAAACCTTCCGGAAAATTGAGACTTTGTGTGGACTTCAAGGCAACAGTGAATCCACAACTAGTGAGTGCAACTTTTCCTTTACACTGCCCGGAAGATCTTTTTGACAAACTGTTTCAGGTAAATATTTTTCGAAGTTGGACCTAGCAGATGCGTACTTGCAAATACCAGTGGACGAAAAATCAAAGTGCGTTTTGTGGTTAACACGCATCTTGGTTTGTATCGATTCAAATGACTGCCATTCAGGTGTTCATCTGCTCCTGCATTGTTTCAGCAATATCTACAAACTGTTTGTGCATCGGTCCCTACTGCAGCAAATTATCTGGACGATATTGTGATATCCGGAAAGACGGAAGAAGAACATTTGGCCAATCTGAGAACATTATTTCAGGTCTTGCGACAAAATGGTCTTCGCTTGCGGAAGGACAAATGTGTGTTTTCTGCTCGTGATTTGCCATACCTGGGACATGTACTCAATGCCCAAGGCATACATCCCAGTCCCACGCACCTTCGTGCTATACAAGACATGCCTTCACCGCAGAATTTGAAGCAGCTACAGAGTGTGCTGGGAAAAATAAATTACTATAACAGATATGTGCCAAATGCCTCTTTCATTTCAGCTCCGCTTCATCGCTTACGCCATAAAGGTGTTGCATTCATCTGGATGACGGAATGCAAACGCGCCTTTTGCCAGTTGAAATCGGCGTTGCTTTCCAATACTTGCCTTACGCCATTCGATCCCCAGAAGCCCCTTTTGTTGATGGTGGATGCATCGGATTTCGGGATCGGTGCTGTGCTCGTGCACAAAGATGGATCGCACGATCGCCCTATTGCCTTTGCGTCCAAATTGTTCTCGTCTGCACAAAGAAATTGTTCACAGATCGAGAAAGAAGCATTGGCTCTCGTATTTGGTGTTACAAAGTTTCATGATTTCTTGTATGGTCGTCACTTTACCATAATCATAGACCACAAACCTTTGACATCGCTTTTTCATCCGACCAAGTCTGTACCTCCACGTACAGTGCAGAAATTCATTCGCCGGTCTATTTTCCTCTCGCAGTACCGCTACGGTATCTTGTATCAGTCCACTGCTAAGCATGGAAACGCCGATGCATTGTCCCGCTTGCCTGTTGCTGAGGATAGGGCATTCGATTCCTCTGAACTTGCTTGCATGTTCATTGATATGGAAACCGATGATGTGGTCGAATCGTTTCCGATTGATTTTCGTCGTGTAGCTACAGCCACAGCTGCCGACCCTGTCCTTGCTACCGTTCTGCGGTTTGTTGCTACGCAATGGCACTTGTCAAAGTCACGGATCGGGGACCCGTTGGTTTGCCGATTTTTTGCTCACAAGGAGAGACTTTTTGTTCGACGTGGTGTTTTGTTGTTGCGTTCTGATAATGATCAGTCCAGGGTCGTGGTCTCACGTTCGTTACAGTCCTCTGTCTTACAGCTTCTCCACCAAGGACATTGGGGTATAGTGAGAACGAAACAACTTGCTCTCAGCACTGTACTTGGTTCAGAATCGATGCCGCAATTGCGAATATGTGCTCTTCTTGCATGGTGTGTGCCGAACAACAATCGGCACCACTACAGAAATTCTTTGCATGGCCAAAAGCCACTTCCCCTTGGCAACGCTTACACATCGATTTTGCTGGTCCTTTCTGGAATGCTCGATGGTTGGTTGTGGTAGATTCATTCAGTAATTTTCCTTTTGTTGTCCGGATGTCTTCCATGACGTCATCTGCCACCATCCAAGCGTTATCTGCTATCTTTTGCATTGAAGGTTTCCACAGACTATTGTTTCCGACAATAGCCCACAATTCATGTCTGCAGAATTTCAGTCATTCTGCAAGGCCAATGGTAGTCAACATCTGACGTCCGCGCCGTTTTCGCCACAGTCAAACGGTGCCGCTGAACGATTGGTCAGGACTTTCAAGTCACAGATGTTGAAGTTAAAAGAGTCGCATTCTCGGGAGGACGCGTTATTGCTCTCTTTGTCCTCGTCTCACTCTCAGCCCTGAGATGGTCGCTCACTGGCTGAGTTGCTCCACAGTCGCCCTCATCGAACCTTGATGTCTTTGCTACATTCGCCGCATCAGGTTCCTGTGCAGCGGCAGACACCTGCTTTTGCCCCAGGCGACCTTGTCTACTACCGCCACTACCGAGGTTCACGGCGTTGGCTCGAAGGGCGCATTCTTCGTTGCCTCGGACGCGCCATGTATCTGGTTATGGGGGCCTCTGGTGACGTGCGCCGGCATCTCAACCAGCTGCGCCTCTGTCGTCGCACGGGATCTGCCGCTCGCCGTCTGCTTTCAGCGACGGTGCCGTCTGGTCAGCGCCCTGGGGACCCATCTACTGGCTCGCTTCAGCCCCACAGGTGTTACCGACGCTGCCTCCCATTTTGTCCCATGGCGACGCACCGCCGCCGCCGCCTGTTCTCCCGCCAGCGACGCCTGCAGTGGACGCGTCGCTGCAACCGCCGGGCGCCTCCCTGGGTCACGCGCCGCCGATTGCTTCCTGTGACCAGTTGTCCTCCGACATGGAACTCTTGGCTGCTCTGGACCATATGTCGTCTTCGCCCGTAGGGTGCCCCAGCCCGATGGAGGTCAAACCTATGGTCCCTCCTGTCTCTCTGCGGGCGCATACACCGCATGTTGGCGTGCACCCTGGAGCAGGTTTTCAGGAGTTTCCTAGCTCTCTGCAGTCCGAATGGCAGGGTGCGGGTGGCACAGCCTCGCCTGTTGTTAGGCTCCCCACCTTGTCGCATACGTCAACAAGGGCTCCTCCCCACGGAGGGCGGAAACCTTATGCCTCAACTGTATGCCGATTTGCTGGGGAGGAATGTGGTGTCACCGCCAGACACCACACTTGCTAGGTGGTAGCCTTTAAATCGGCTGTGGTTCGTTAGTATACGTCGGACCCGCGTGTCGCCACTATCAGTGATTGCAGACTGAGTGCCGCCACACGACAGGTCTAGAGAGACTTCGTAGCACTCACCCCAGTTGTACAGCCGACTTTGCTAGCGATGGTTCACTGACAAAATACGCTCTCTCTTGCCGAGACGATAGTTTAGCATAGCCTTCAGCTACGTCATTTGCTACGACCTAGCAAGGCGACATATTCAGTTACTATTGATATTGTGAATCATGTACCGTCAAGAGCGACGTTCATCATTAATGGATTAAAGTTAAGTATTCCACCAGCTACGTCCGTTTTTCTAAATTCTAAATGCCTTGTCCTGTTCCAGATCTCACGCCAGCCTGCATGAGCTAAAACGCATGCCTTTCGGCCTCCTCTAGTAACACGGTGTTGTCTCTCCTGCCATCCACAACAGGAACAAATTGAATCAGCACAGGTTAACATAAGTGTTTGCCAGAAGATGGCTCCTCAGAAACTCTCTCAATTCATAGCGCTGAGGCACAAAGCCCTACTCAAACATGCAGGAAATGCTGAATTCCTATTGGATTGTACATTAATCAGCCAATCAGATCATCTTGAGCACTTCCATACTTGTGGTATTTCTAACGTTAGGCAATCGGATTACCACAAGTAATTTAGACTAGAACTCTCATAATTCCGAAACTAAACAACATTTAATGAAAACCAAAAACAATTCCCTTCCACAAAATAAAGTACTAATTTAATACTCAACTCCCCTTCTACCTGCCTTTAAGAAATTCAAGCTCATTAGGACATACATCACAAATTTCCCTATTGCACAACAACCTTCTTATGAATACATTTACAGTTTTAATAAAGTAGCACATTCTAAGTTTACGTACGTCCTCCTGTCATGCTCTGTCTCTCTAAAACATTCACACAACGAAAACACGACGTAATAACAATTTTCCAAAGTACTTTTAACTACACCAGAAATCTGTGGTAATGGAACTAAAGAAAATTCCAGAAAATTACATTATATGAGTCTTTCCTGTTGGTTGTAGTTCTCTAGGTGAATACATTACAGACCCTAACTCAGTTTCACAAAACCAGTATGGTTATTATGTATTTTAGGTAAAAATTTATATCTCTGAAAGTATTGAAGCTATTGATTTGAAATTTTTCTGTATGGTTGTCTTATCCATAGTAAGTTATTGATTTGAAATTTAAACAGTAAGTTATTGATTTGAAATTTTAACACTTTGGTTGTGTTACCATAGATTTTGGTATACCAAGTATGAAAAAGATCGCTTAATATTTAACAATACTTTTTCAGATTCATACAGAGTATGTGTAATGTATTGCACACAGCATTAGGAAAGTACATGGCTCACTTAGCACCGTAGCCAGCATCAGCTGTGCCAGCATGAGAATAAATATCAGCTCTCCTCCTGGTTCCATGGCAAGCTACACTTTCAATGCAAGATGACTAGTCATAACAAGTAGCTGTTTTACATGACATCAGCTGGCGCTCCTTCCTCTTGCTCACTTAATGTACTGCACTGCTGTCTCGGTCTTCTTGAATCCTCCTGATTGTGGGATGAGATTTCTCCTATCATCTAGGTTTGCCTCCTCCTCTTGAGTTATTTCCCATGCATCATCATTTCCACAGAATAGTGGTACTTTGTTCATCAGCTTCGAAATTTGCCATCTGTTCTGTAACTTCCTCTGCACAGACATCTCCCATTTTTTAGCAATGCAATATCATCGTCTCCACCTTTGACTGCAATTTCAGACAGGGATTCAAAATTAAGATGTTCTAAAAGAATTTTCCAAAACTTTACAATGTTATGTGCAGAATATCTTTCTATGCTCCAGCCAACCACTTTATCACATCTAGCAAGTCAGTCCTCTTCAGAATGGTGCCACAATCTTCATTATTATCACTTGCTTATATCAACAAATTGAGAAGACAGAAGTGATACTACTTCTACAGGATCTGAAGGACAGCCTGGTCCACTGACTAACAAAGAGTAGTCACATTAGGTGGAAAAAAAAGGAATTGATATCACCATTACTGAATTCACCAAAGGCAGAATGGGAAAGCACATTTTTGTCTTCCAGATACCAATGCATTTAGCAATTTTAAAGAATTCTTAATTCATCTATGCTCTCTTTTGATGATTGCATTCATACTTGACTTTTCAGGTTTCGGAAATCTCTACATTTCTGTGATTTTTGTGTTAATGTAGCCTAAATTTGAGAGTGTCAGTTGCATAACTGCAAACTAATATTTCTTACTTTTCTTACACCCAGATGCTGTTGCTTCCTTGTTTCTGTAGGGAGCATCTTATAATCTACACCACTCATCACAACTGTACAATTTGTAGCCAGATATTCCCTCCTCATGAAAATAGTTAGTGGATAAAGCGCCTCCACTAATGGTAATCTGGCGAATACCAAACCATTTCTTACACTGGCTCAGCCTTACATCACTGGTAGTTATACCTGAATCTTCTCCTCCTATATGCTGCTGAAATTGTAATGTTTCTTGGTGCAATATAAGCCCAGTAATGGGCAAACGTTTTCCTCTGAAATGTTCAGGCCACAAAAATAAATCATTCTCATCTACTTTATGCTAACATCAGCATAGTCTTCCTTACCTTTATTCCACGTCCACTACCTCAGGAAGCACAATATTTTCAATTTCTGCTCTATTTTTTTTCAAGTTTCCAACAGTACACTTTCCTATCCTTTCATTAAAATATCAGTTTTGCCACCTATCTCAGAATCCAATTGTATCACAGCAGAGTTTCTGATATATAATTATGACAATTTCTCGTCTATCACCCATTGTGGACTACAAAAGATTGGACAAAACAATAATTTAGCAATGCATGCACTTTGGACGTCTGATAAGCAACTGAAGAAACGAAGAATGAAGAGCTGCCAACAGAGCGGCTCTCTATGAGTGTTCAGTCTTGTTTGTGAGCACTTGAAGATGGCTTTTTGTTGAAGACTTGTTCTGGTAATTGACTGAATATTAACAATACACTATGTGCCTTATAATTGTGACTCCAAATATGCTACAAGCAGAAAAGATGTGTTAAAAATTTTGAAAGACCACAAAGCATTGTAGCCAGTGCCCACTTGCTAAAGCTTTGGAAAAGTAATATATGTATAATAAATGAATCAGCATTTTATCACAGAGTAGTATGGTATTAACCAATCAGGCCATATATTAACAAGATGGGTAGTCTAAGTCTACTTTATCTTATACATGCTGAGTGAATTTTTAACAAAATCACCCTTTTCTGGAATGTTTTGAAGATATATTTTGTTATGTTTTATTCGGAATGTTTTATAACAAGCGCCACTGTTGCCTTGTCATTTATTTATTTTAGGACAAAAAGGAACTTTTCAATGCAAGTAGCTGATGTATATTCTAGTTTCTACTTTCAAGACTTCGGGGGCCACCTAGTAACTCTATGATTAAGCAAAAATTTTACATACACAGTTTTGATTCGTCAGGATCAGTGGGCATGACCACTAAGATTTTTTCTTTCCGAAAATTAATTATAGTTAAGGCCACTATCTTACATAGCTAGCCTTAGTGTAGCAATCTCAAGACAGGTTCTGACACTGAGCAGATGCCACACTGCATTCTCTGCTGCAACAGTAGTCACATCATACACAGTACAAATAGTGTCACAAGAACCAATTATTGCATTACCAGTCATTACAAAAACTCTGATGTTTTACAGAAATGAATATTTAAGGTTATCTGAATTGCGTTTATCACATTTATATAATGCATCAATACATTGTATAAGAAAATCCAAAGAGAAGACAGCATCTATGGTACGTACAAACAATTACCGGAAGCCACAAGCCAAGTTTGTTCATGTTGAGTAAACTAGGTTGAAATGTAATGGTTATATACTATTCACAAATAATGATGCTGACTAACAAGGATGAAACAACTAATTATTGTTCTGAATATAAGAATGGTCTCACAATATGCAGTCATAAATATATCACAATTATTGAAAATATCAAAAACTATCCCTAATAAAACTAACTTTGTACATAGCTAATTGTGATGAGTCTCACAGCAATAGACCAGGATTGCAATTAATTAAAGTAAAAGTCCAACAGTGTTGGAGCTCTATCAGTTAATGATGGTTTTGATCTCACATGACACTGAATGTATTGTTAAACATTACACATTATAGAAGAAACATCAGAACCACATGATGAAAGAAACACTGGAAATACATGGAAATAATTTTAGCCTATAACACATATGTGTAACAATAGTTCTAAATGCAGTGCTTTCTCAGAAAACTGGTATCATATTTAAATTGTATAAATATATGTAGACAACAACTCGATTTGATAAAGTATCCAATCAGAATAGTCTGCCATATATGCAGAAAATATGGATCTGCATTATATATAGCCCATTTCTCAAATTTCAAATGCTATTCTTATTGTTTCAACGAATGCTCAAGAATACATGATACTCCCCAAATCACAAAACTGTTTTACTTGTAAACAGTCTGTTAAAGAACTGCAGTTAGAAAGACTGGAAAACTTGGTTTCATGTCTTATATAAAACTGACAACGAATGTAGAAATTAACAACCACCAGACTACACTGAATATACATACATGCAATACTCTAGATGCCTACTTTCAGCAAAAAGTATTTACACAGTTCTCTTATTGGTGACTCAAACAGGATCTCTTTTCAAATGGCAGCCTACATTTCTACATATGATATACGTTCATCTACATAAATATTCTCCACCACATCCCAGTCCATAGCTGCTGAAAAACTACAACTACACATATTGCACAATGGTCTCATCTCTGCTCTTCCTTCCACCATGCAGAATATCATTTCTGAACAAAATACTAGCCTCAATAATGGTTTTACTATGAACACTAAAATTATTTAGTATATCTAACATACCAATTGATCTATTTGCCTAATGTTCGCTAAATAAGTTGTCACTGCAGCTAATAACCTCAGATCCACAGCTCTTTTCCAACATGTATTATGTTTTGACTATTGTGACGATTCAAGCATGCAAACAATAGACTAATTGTTTTGTCTAGTGTGTGAGCTACTACAAATTTTTCCAACTTCTCAATGACAACCAATGTGAATTAATTCGTTTCTTAAAACTACCAGACTCAGTTTACGATTTCCCACAGACATCACTTTTATGTGATCTTACACCAGTATGAATTGTTGTGTGGCGTTTGAGATTACTAGAGTCAGTGAAGGATTTCCCACAGATATCACATTTATGTGGCCTTTCACCAGTATGAATTATCGAGTGAACATTGAGACTACGGAGATAAGTAAATGATTTCCCACAAATATGACATTTATGTGATCCCTCACCAGTGTGAGTTATTGCGTGATATTTTAGTTGACTAGGATAAGCAAAGCATTTACCACAGACACCACATTTATGTGACCTTTCACCTGCATGAAGAATTGCATGACGTTTTAGCATACCAGGATGAGCATAGCATTTCCCACAGACACCACATTTATGTGACCTTTCACTACTATGAATTGTTGCATGGTATTTAAGACTATCAGAAGTAGTAAAGGATTTCCCACAGACACCACACATATGTGGACTTTCACCAGTATGAATTATCATGTGATTTTTGAGTTTACGACGACGAATAAAGGATTTCCCACAAACGTCACATTTATGTGTCCTCGCACTAGTGTGAATTATAATATGACGTTTGAGACCTTGACCTTGAGTGAAAGATTTCCCACAGACATCACATTTATGTGACCTCTGACCAGTATGAATGAGTGCATGGTTTTTGAGAATGCTAGAATAAGTAAAGCATTTCCCACAGACAAAACATTTATGTGAACTTTCACCAGTGTGAATTATTTCATGACTTTTGAGACCACTACGATGACTAAAGGATTTCCCACAGCTATCACATTTATGTGACTTTTCACCAGTATGAATGAGCGCATGATTCTTGAGCCTGCTAGAATAAGTGAAGAATTTCCCACAGACATCACATTTATGTCGCTTTTCACCAAGGTGAATCAATGATTGCTTTTGGACACTATCAGCCACAGTAAACGATTTCCCATACTTGTGTGACCACTCACCAGTTAGCTGACACTTCTTGAGAATAGAAGAACCACTGAAGCCTTTCCCACAAAAATAACTTTTGTATACACTCTCAGCCTGTCCTTTGAGATGAGCAATCTCAGCAGAAAATTTCCCACAGGTGTGTGGTCTACATTTCTCTTGATGTTTCACTGTCTGTGTAGCGGCATGATTCCTGAGACTGTCATGAGAGATAAATACTTCACCACAACATGTGCAGATATGCTCAGGTGGTTTTACACCATCAATGTGAATGAAAACGTGCATTATGAGACAGTATTTTGATGAAAATGTCTGCTTGCATGAACTACAGGAGAAATCATTTTTCTCTGAGTTGTAATTATGTCTAGTGCACAACGTGCTTTCCTTATGAGAGAAAAACACTTGTCTTGGCGTTATACTTCCTATGAAATCTGCTGAATTCTCTGGAGTGATGTCAAGTTCACCACCAGTTGCTCCTTGCAGGTATGTTTCTTCAAATGCAATTTTATCTGGTTTGCCAGTGATTTTAATCAACCTGAAGCATTAACAGAATGGCAGTTAATACCTGACTTATTGAATACAGAAAAACAATTTCACTACTAGTAAAATTATTAATTAAAATGTATAAAGAATTAATAGTATGTACAAGATGAAATGCATACTCATTCACCACGTCTCAGTTTAGTCATCTTTTGCAAGTGACATTACACACTTATTTGCAAGGTTATATACTACAAAACTGCATTTCCACTGATGATGTGATAATAATAGATCAATCATTTATGGAGCCAATATCAATTTTCTCAGTTAAAACTTGTTCTTCAAAAGAGTTGGTTATGCAAAAATTCGATTTACTTAATCCCCCTTAAATTTCTTTACGTGTCAAAAAATCGTTGACTCAAAATGGAGAATCCACTTTAGAGATAAAGATTCCTGGAAGATACAAATATAGTCACACTAACAGAACATGGCTGCATGACATTCAATGAATAAATTCAGTTTGTATGCTGCATAGTTATTACTGTCAGCAAGCTCACAACAACATATTATGTACAGCTTTATAGCATCAAGTACATGAGTGGAATACATGCAATTTCATGAATGTAAAAATGTTCTACAACACGAAGATAAGTAGCCACACTTGATTATCAGTCACTGACATGCTACAATTTGTAACTGTCGGTCTGCAACGTTCTAGGTGTGAATTTCTGTTTGTGTTGTAAATTGATGCTTTGGTTGTGCCTTGTTTCTGTTGGTCATAACAATCAAGAAAGGGTGAATTGGGATATTCAGAAGGAAGGATTTCTTGCATTTACGAGTGGTAAACTATTGAAGAAGTTGTCTTTTGAATCCAACATAACTCTCGAGTCTGTAACAATGACTGCAGGAGGGAACAGGCAATTACACGCTTGTGAGTATTCTCGTGGAAACATCTCATAAGTTGAATTTGTTTGAAAATAAGACTGAAGTACGCCATAACCAAGTTGAACAAATTAGTGCAAATCCTGCAGGAAATTCAAAATATTGCCTACTGCAATGATACAACTCAGGCAGCACCGATATGAGATCATTTATCAAACCTATAAGAAGCAGCTTATGTCCATTCTGGTCCATCTCATGCACTGAGCCATTAGGATTATCAAAGTCTGCCAATGGATAATTGTGAAGGTTCTGTCTCCCAAAGCCTGTGATTGAGACCATGACCACACAGAGGTAACATGGGGTGAAATGATAAAGAAGCAGAGCGCTCCATGGAAATAAGGTGTGGACAGGGTTTCTTGGTTCTGTAACACATGTTCACACACACATATGATCACCTCATGGTTGACTGCACTGGCTCCAATGGTTAGAGACTTGACTCTACAACACCCAGTCAGTAGCTGAAACTGAGTGAGAAGTGTAGTAATCTCTGCATACTTTTTTAAGATGTATACATGCAGTACACCTGCCTATATAACAACAAAAATATTTATTTACAAAGGTTTACCCTAAATTATATTCCCACCTTAGTCATAATATACTAACACACAAACATACTACAAAAAACATTGGTTTAATTTGTTGATACATTAACATAACATAGCTGGATAACATCCTCATCATGATGAGGAGAAATCATTACAGTATACTAAAGGTGAGTACCAACAGATGTCATGCCCTGCTATAGTAACTAGTGAGTCGGTGGAAAATAAGCAAATAGCAAACAGATAAAAAGATCAAAGTGCAAACAAAAGGTACAGGGAACATAGTTGGAGAACTTTTTTTTTTTTGTGGTTTTATGGCGCACAACTTCAATGGTCATTAGCGCCCTGACGACGTTAAGCATGCACCGTGAGGCACAAGTTTAAAACAACAACTAAAAGGGAAAACACGAAAAAAGACAGACTGACAGGCATAGGATTAAAAAACAGCACCATCAAATGTCCTTAGTGAGGTTTGTCAAATTGATAAAACGAAGAACACGAGCAGCTGCTCGTGGGTCATCCGCTAAAACGGCATCTAAAGTACATGGCAGGTTAAGATCGAGACGCAGTGCGTTAAAATCCGGACAGGACATTAAAATGTGGCGGACCATCAGCAATTGCCCACATGGGCAGAACGGCGCCGGCGCAGCCGTCAGCAGATGGCGATGGCTGAACCGGCAGTGTCCAATTCTTAACCGGGCCAAAACTACCTCCTCCCACCGAGAAGGGCGTGAGGAGGACGTCCAAGCCACGGGAAGAGGTTTCAAGGCCCGAAGCTTGTTGGGCAGCCCAATCGGCATGCCACAGCGATAAAATGCACCGACAAATAACCCTGCTAAAATCTGACGAAGGGACACAACAAGAAGCTGGCCGAGGCTGGAGAACCGCAGCCTTGGCCGCGGCATCTGCAGCTTCGTTCCCAGGGATACCGGCATGGCCAGGGACCCACATAAAGCTAACCGGAGAATCGACGTCCACCAGCTGCCGAAGAGAGCGTTGGATCCGGTGCACGAAAGGGTGAACCGGATACGGATCACTGAGGCTCTGGATGGCGCTCAGGGAATCGGAGCAGATGACATAAGCAGAATGTCGGTGGCGGCAGATGTAAAGAACAGCCTGGTAGAGGGCAAAGAGCTCAGCTGTGAAGATCGAACAATGGCCATGGAGCCGGTATTTGAAACTTTGTGCCCCGACAAAAAAAGAACACCCGACCCCGTCATTGGTCTTAGAGCCATCTCTATAAATGAAAGTCATATTGATGAACTTCAAACGAAGTTCCACAAAACGGGAGTGGTAGACTGAACCGGGGGTAACCTCTTTTGGGAGTGAGCTGAGGTCAAGGTGAACGCGGACCTGAGCCTGGAGCCAAGGTGGCGTGTGGCCCACTCGAAAGGTTGCAGGGAGTGAAAAATTAAGGTGTTGAAGGAGGCGACGAAAGCGAACTCCAGGGGGTAGCAGGGCAGAGACATACAACCCGTATTGATGGTGGAGAGAGTCGTCAAAAAAGGAACGATAAGACGGATGGTCGGGCATTGACAGTAGCCGACAGGCATACCGACAAAGCAGTATATCGCGCCGGTAGGTGAGTGGCAATTTGCCAGCGTCAGCATGAAGACTCTCTACGGGACTAGTATAAAATTCTCCGATCGCAAGTCGTAAACCCCAATGTTGTATGGAGCTGAGGCAATGTAAGATGGATGGCTGTGCAGAGGAGTATACGAAGCTCCCATAATCCAGCTTGGAGCGGACGATCGACCGATATAGACGAAGTAGGACGGTTCGATCCGCTCCCCACGACATACCACTGAGAACACGGAGGACATTTAAAGAACGGGTACAACGGGCGGCCAAATATGACACATGTGGAGACCAGCTAAGTTTCCTGTCAAATGTAAGGCCTAAAAATTTGGTTGTCTCCGCGATTGGGAGAGCAACGGTACCGAGTCCTAAGGACGGTGGGAGAAACTCTTTGTAGCGCCAGAAGTTAATACAGACCGTCTTCTTGGCAGAAAAACAGAAGCCATTGGCGACACTCCAGGAGTAAAGACGGTCAAGAGAACGCTGAAGACAGCGCTCCAGGACACGTGTACACTGCGTGCTGCAATAGATGGTAAAATCGTCCACGAAAAGGGAGCCTGATACATCAGCTGGGAGGCAATCCATTATTGGATTGATCGCGATGGCGAAGAGAGCGACGCTCAAAACTGAGCCCTGTGGCACCCCATTCTCCTGGCAAAAGGTGTCTGACAGGACAGAACCCACACGTACCCTGAACTGTCGATCCATTAAAAAGGAACGAATAAAAAGAGGGAGGCGACCACGAAGGCCCCATGTATACATGGTGCGGAGAATGCCCGCCCTCCAACAGGTGTCGTAAGCCTTTTCCAAATCAAAGAACACAGCCGCGGTCGGGCGCTTCCGCAAGAAGTTATTCATAATTAAAGTCGACAAGGTAACCAGATGGTCAACAGCAGAGCGGCGCCTACGAAATCCACATTGTACATTGGTAAGTAGGCGTCGAGCAGCCAAACCAATCGAGAGTTAACCATTCGCTCCATCACTTTACAGACACAGCTGGTAAGCGAGATAGGTCGATAACTGGAAGGCAAGTGCTTGTCCTTCCCCGGCTTAGGAATCGGGACAACAATAGACTCGCGCCAGCATGCGGGAACATGTCCCTCAATCCAGATGCGATTGTAAGTACGAAGAAGAAAACCTTTACCCGCAGGAGAAAGGTTCTTCAGCATCTGAATATGAATAGAATCAGGCCCTGGAGCGGAGGACCGTGATCGGCCAAGTGCGTTTTCGAGTTCCCGCATGGTGAATGGGGCATTATAACATTCACGATTCGAGGAGCGGAAGTTAGGTGGCCTAGCTTCCTCTGCCTGTTTGCGGGGGAGGAAGGCAGGGTGGTAATGATCGGAGCTCGAAACCTCTGCGAAAAAGCGGCTGAAGGCATTGGAGACATCCTCAGGGGCCACAAGGACGTCATTTGCAACCGTCAAGCCAGAAACTGGTGAGTGGACCTTAGTGCCAGATAGCCGGCGCAGGCTACCCCAGACAACAGAAGAAGGAGTAAAACTGTTGAAGGTGCTTGTGAAAGCAGCCCAGCTGGCTTTCTTGCTTTCTTTAATAATACGACGACACTGAGCACGTAATCGTTTATAATTGATACAATTCGCCACTGTAGGGTGGCGTTTAAAGGTGCGTAAAGCACATTGACGAGCACGTAAAGCGTCTCTACATGCTGTGGTCCACCAGGGGACCGGTACGCGACGTGGAGAAGAAGTAGGGTGAGGGATGGAATATTCAGCAGCAGCGAGAATGACTTCCGTGAGGTGTGCGACCTGACGATCCCAGCTTGTGAAGGTTTGATCCTGAAAGGTCGCCCTGGAAGAGAAGAGCCCCCAGTCTGCCTTGGAGATGGTCCAACTAGAGGAGCACGGAGAGGGCGTATGCTGCAGGAGATGGATAACACACGGGAAGTGGTCGCTCGAATATGTATCAGAAAGGGCATACCACTCAAACTGGCGTGCAAGTTGGGGAGTACATATAGAGAGGTCTAAATCGGAATAGGTGTGAGATGTGTCCGAAAGAAAAGTAGGGGCGCCAGTATTGAGGCAGACAAGATTGAGCTGGTTGAAAAGGTCTGCTAACAGGGAGCCCCTCGGGCAGGATGCTGGAGAGCCCCAAAGGGGATGGTGGGCATTGAAATCTCCAGTTAACAAAAATGGTGCAGGTAGCTGAGCAATAAGTTGCATCATGTCTGCCCTGGTAACGGCAGATGACGATGGAGTGTAAACGGTACAAATGGAAAATGTAAAAGTGGGGAGAGTAATGCGGATGGCAACTGCCTACAGGCCGGTGTGCAACGTGATGGGATCGTAGTAAATATCATCCCGGACCAGCAACATAACCCCTCCATGAGCTGGGATACCTACCACAGGGGGTAGGTCAAAACGCACAGAGGTGTAGTGTGCCAAGGCAATTTGATCGCATGGGCGTAGCTTCGTTTCCTGGAGAGCTACGACGAGCGGATGGTGCAAGCGGAGCAGCAACGTCAAGTCCTCTCGGTTGGAGCGAATGCTGCGAATATTCCAGTGAATAAGTGCCATCGTAAGAAAAGGAAGATGAAAGAAGGGGTCACCTCGAAGGCCGCTGAGGGCCTGGCTTCGAGCGAGCACTGCCGCCGCTATCAGTAGGCGGACAGACATCGTCCATTGGGTCTATAGGTTCATCGGCCATCTTGGGAGGATGGCCGGGAGGGGGAGCTTCCTCCGCCGGTGAACGGCCAGATGTTCGGCTACCAGTGGTGCGGCCAGGCGAAACGGATGACGGCCTGGGGCGGCAACCGCTGGGTGGCGCAGGAGAAGAAATGCGCCGTGGCGGAGAAGGAGAACTGTGCTTCCTATGAGCCTTCTTGGAAGGACGTTTGGTGGAAGTACCGGTCGAAGGCTGGGAGGTCGAGGTACGTAGGAAGTCTGCACGGGATGGTTCCTTCTTGAAGGCCCGTGCATCGGACTTCTGGGTCTTCGTCTTAGCAGAAGCTGATGAAGGGGCTGGTGTCTGTGGGGTGATGGGAGGAAGAGGAGACGTCGACCGCGCGATCTTAGCACTGGCCGAACGGACGACCATGGTGCTGAAGGTCAGATCGCATGTCTGGGTTGCCACCTCCCGGGTAGTCCGAGGAGAGGCGAGGACAGTACTGTATTTCCCCGCTGGGAGCAGCGTGGGCTTCCTACTAGCCAATAGCTTGCGAGCAGCTGAGGTGGACACTTTCTCTTTGACCCGAATTTCTTGGATACAGCGTTCTTCCTTATAGACAGGACAGTCGCGGGAGGATGCGGCATGGTCACCCTGACAGTTCACACAATGAGGAGACGGAGGTGGACAGTCACCCTCATGGGCATCCCTGCCACAAGTGACACATTTAGCCGCATTGGAACAAGACTGTCGAGTGTGATTGAAATGCTGACACTGGTAGCAGCGCGTAGGTGTTGGGACATAGGGGCGAACAGAAATAACCTCGTAGCCCGCCTTGATGCGCGATGGCAGCTTAACACTATCGAAGGTCAAGAAAAGTGTCCGGGTCGGTACAAGGTCATTGTTGACCTTTTTGATGACGCTATGGACAGCCGTCACGCCCTGCTCAGCGAGGAAAGATTGAATCTCCTCGTCAGTCAATCCGTCGAGGGAGCCAGTATAGACTACACCACGAGACGAATTCAAAGTTCGGTGGGCCTCCACCCGGACAGGGAACGTGTACAGGAGTGTGGCCCGAAGCAGTTTTTGTGCCTGAAAGGCGCTCTCAGTTTCTAGTAATAAGGTACCGTTACGCAACCTGGTACAAGATTTCACAGATCCGGCTATGGCATCTACGCCCTTCTGGATAACGAAAGGGTTGACAGAGGAAAAATCCTTTCCGTCCCCAGATCGAGAAACGACGAGGAACTGTGGGGCAGGCGGTAGTACTTTTGTCACTGGTGGCTGGTCACGTTTCCGTTTTTGGGCAGAAGTCGAGAGAGATGGAGTAAAATCCATTGCGGAGGAATCCCCCATGATTGCCAGCGTCTCCGATGGCGCGCTCCTTCCTTGTGGGGACCCTCTCAGAGGGCACTCCCGCCTTAGGTGAATGTTTACACCTCAGGTCACACCTCCCGAGAAACAGACCGAGGGACCAATCGGCATGGTCAGAAGGTATCAGCTCAGGCAATCACCCCTCCCCGGGCCTGGCCTTTACCAGGGGGTACGCGCGTGCCTTACATGTCTACCCAGGGTGGGGAATTAAGCGTTACCCCGTCACCGGCTACGCGTGCGAATGCGTGGGTCGGCCTTCAGGCACGCACAGGGAGGAAGGAAGAAGAGGAAAAAGAAGAGAGAGAGGGAGAAAGAGGACAGACTGTCTCAAACGCCGAGGCGGAGACCAGAGAAGGCAAGGAGAAGAAGGCAATGAGAAGGCAAGGAGAAGAAGGCAAGGAGAAGAAGGCAATGAGAAGGCAAGGATAAGAAGTCAAGGGAAAGAGTAAGGAAGACAGTGAGGTGGAGAAGAACAAAGAAAGGAACCAACCAAAGGAAGGACGAAACGAGAAGTGAAAAACCAAAAAGACCACAATTATAGGTCGTGGAACCGTCCGTCTCCGGACGCAGGCGCTAACTACCCCCGTGAGGGGGATGGACTCCTTTTAGTCGCCTCTTACGACAGGCAGGAATACCTCGGGCCTATTCTAATCCCTGGACCCACAGGAGGGAGTTGGAGAAGATGGTGCACATCATACCTGAACAGCAAGAATTTTCTGAACCGAAATTAACAAAGTTAGAAATTGTCTCATACGAAGAGGATGGCGAAATCAACAGGCACACAAAGTTATTACTGTAGAGTAGCAGCTGGTGCCCATTACATGAAGTCATGTTCTGGGGCGTAAGGATGTCAATCGCACACAAAACTATATAAGCACAATATGCACTGATATTAAGCTACTAACATTAAACTACTAACATTAATGTGAAAGTATTTTTCAAGGAATTGGATAATTATTTCGAAGTAGAAAGGAAATTGTGTAGTTACACAAAGTATTGGTGGTAAGTAATAATGCTACAGCAACTCTGGGACAAACTTGGCCTCTGTCCTTTGGCTTGCCCACATGTCTGGGGCAATAACTTCATCAATGACATTTGACACTACTGTAAAACGTAAATCTGCACCCTCCGCCTCTCCCCTTTAGGCAGTCATGGCACAGTATTTTAGTGTGCGTTGAAGTTACGCAGCCAGCCATAATGTATCACCAGAGCAGCAGTCTTGAGCCTGCTCAAAAGTATCCATACAATCTGAAATTTTTGTGGGTGTAGATATTACACACACACACACACACACACACACACACACACACACACACACACACACACACACATACACACACACGCACATGCGCGCGCGCACACAAACACACACACACAAAGTTGTTGCCTATCATAATATGAAAGTAGTACAGATCCTGATTGTGGGTGGAAATTCGTAGTTTTCATAAAATTAAAATTGTATTGTTTCTTAGAATAGGTAAGATTTCAAGCATAAAACGTGTGTGGCACTACTGTTGAAATTTAATTGGTCCTCAAGATTTAAAAAATACATATGGATTCCATATTGGCATTCTGATAAAACTTATAAGTTATCCAGCCCTTGTTGTTCATCAAAGTTCAATCTTTGTACCACACTTTACAAGGCACACCAACCCCACAAATTAAATATTATCACATCTAAATGGTCTAAAATTGCCAGCAGCTATGGTGAGGTGGATATACCATTTCCCATCAGACCACCAAAGTTAATCACCATCAGGCATGTCCAGTACTTGTATGGATGATTGTACCAGTACACTGTGTACAAGTGACAATTATTCCTTTGATTTTACGGCGCAGAGGACAGGAAGGGTGGTGGTGTAAAGTCCCGAATCAAGAGACTTTGCACCACTGTCTTGGATTAAACGCCAAACTTCTCAGCATTATCTCATGAAGTGAGGGCATTTGACAGTTTTGATAGTGAGCTGTCTTTTAGATGCAGATGTTAAGTTTGGCAGCCTGCTTGATGGCATTTGAGAGGAATAGTCTATGTGGTAGCACCAGGTCTCATTCTCTAACTTTGCTCATCACTGTATCATACAACACGAACATGACACTACCCTACACACACCCATTAGAGTCTCCTCCACTTAACAGATAAACTTCCACACACAGACCATGTAGTTCACCATGGAAAGCGGCCTATAGACATGAAGGAATTTGGCCGCTGAACCTGCCCTTTGTGCCTCTCAGCCATTCATGCCATACAAATTTATTTATTAAAATGCACATGGTTAGTTTATTGCCACTATTGTTATGAATTACAAAAATATATAAAAATAATTTCTGTGCATTGCAAAACATGCATAGGTTCTCTTGCTGATATATCTTAAGGCTTAAGGTGGAGTTGTGCTCTTACCAAAGTAAATAATGTTATTCCTATAACTAACTGCATCAAAAATTCGTCTCTAAAACTGTTATCATAGTCCATCAAACTTCTTAGTGACCCCATGCTAGGGTATTAATTTCATCTTGAAGCTGTCACCTTCTGCTGTCACACTATGGAAACTACAAGACAATTTGATGAAACAGCATACTGAGCAGTAGTAATATGCATTTGTATAGGCAAACAATAAGGGTTTCTCTGTTGTCAAATTCACACAAATGGTACAGTGATTCCATGCTAGGTCACTAATCATTTTCCAGTGTAACTCCTTTCCAATGTAAAGACTTTAGATACTATTGGATGATGTATTGATGGTCAGCTGACATGGTCACTGTGATTATCCAGCACATGGATTTATCTCAACTCAGTGTCAAATGACATACTTGGAAATTGTGCCTACATCCATGGACAGACATCAGCAAACTAATCATGACATCAAGCAAGTAAGTTACAACTTCTACCAAGACGCAACCTGTTATAAGAAGCAAAAGCCATTAGTAAGGAAGATGAGACTTATTGATAGTATTCTATCCCCAGAAGGTGACAGTGTGTGAAGGTGACAGTGTGTATATGAAGTGGGTTTGTCCGAACACTGTAACAAATGTTCTCATTATCCCACACACTATTGGTCAGTTTCACCACAGTGTCGAGGGTAACATGTTACATTTTAGGGTAGATTGTTACATTTTTGGGGCAATTTGTTACATTTGTGGGATAAATGCTCCGTATATAGACACTGCAGCTTCTGGTGATAGAATATTATCGATAAGTCTGAAGTCCCTGATAAATTGCTTTTGTATGTGGGAACAAATGGCTAGCTGAAGACAATTCTCAACTTCCTTAATTGCCATCTTGATTACATTTGAAAATGTTAGTGAATAAACAATGACACCTTCTCTAAGCATGTCACATTTCATTTCATAAAGTCCAGGTAAATACACATGTGGGGTAATGGCCATCACTTTGTCAACTGAAATTCGTTGCGCCAACCAATAGTGCCTAAATTGGTTACACTGAAGATCAGTCATCCTGGAGAATGATTACTCTGGAAAAGAGATGAAACTGGAAAGATGGTTACACTGGACAGATGGTTACCCTGAAAAACAGTTAACAATGGAAAAATAGCACTCTAAAGGCATGTGCATTAAGTAAGTGGATTTGCTGAGGAAGTAGAGATTTTTACACTCTCAGCACAAAACAGAATGTGCTAATATTGTCTAGCAAGAGTTAATAGAAATTTGAGCATACATAAGAAAATCGATGCGTAAAGCTAACAACTTCCACCATCACACATTCGTGAAAGATCTTTTCGACAAACTGAGAAAATTCTGGTTATATATACACTCACAAAGAAGATGAAGGTTTTTATTCAGTCACTTGTCGACCAGTCTAGGTGGCAACAGAAGATAGCAAAAGAAAGCTAAAGTTTTAATTTCATTGTAAGAAATCGTTCATGTAGGCGGATCATACAAACATCTCATCATTAGATTGTGACACAGACGATAATATGGAGGACATAGAACTAAACATCCCTGGTGTGATAGGTCACTGCAAGGGTTGAGAACAAATAAGTCACCAAGTCCACATGGAACACAAATTCGGTTTTACAGACAGTACTCTACAGTATTGGGCCCCCACTTAGCTTTCACTGACTGAGAGTTTCCCATCAGTGAAAAGTCCCAATCGACTGGAAAAAAGTGCAGGTACCTCATGCACAAATAAATAAAAAAGAATGGGTCTACATAATCATGGAGCAATATCCCTAACATTGGTCTACTGAAGAATTGTAGAGCAAATTCTGGGTCCAGATATAACAAATTCCTTTGAGACAGAAACTCTGTCCACTAATCTGCTGGGATTTAGAAGGCATCACATGTTACTTTGGGTCTACTCTTTTTTTGCACACTATCCTGTGAACCATGGACAAAGAGCAATGGGTACATTCCTTACCCTTAGCTTTGACATGGTGCCTCATCTCAGACTGTTAATAAAGGTCACGAAATACAGAACAGATTTATAGACTTGGAGAAGTTACAACATTAATTAAGTAATTACATGTACATTATCCTGGTAGAGATAATTTATCAGAAGAGTTAGGTTCGGGTTTGGTTGTTTGAAGGAGGAAACCAGACAGTGACGCCATTTGTCTCATTGGATTAGGGAAGGACGGGGAAGGGCCATGCTCTTTCAAAAGAACCATTCCAACATTTACCTGGAGCGATTTAGGGAAATCATGGAAAACCTAAATCAGGATGGCCGGGCACGGGATTGAAATGTCGTCCTCCCAAATGTGAGTTCAGTGTGAAGAACCCAGCTTTTTCTGAATTTAGAAAGAGGAAAGTTAATGCAGAGAGTACAGAAAACAATTATGTGGAGTTTGAGTACAGTGTTAATAACATGGTGCTGAGACAAATATGTCAATTAAATATCAAGCCATAACTTTGCAAAATGGTGTGACACAGTAAGTAGTAGAAAGATGAATGGTAGACTTCAGTTTACTCGGAGAAGTTTGAGAAAGTGTAGTTCATGAATAAAGGAAATGGCACACAGAACAGTAGTATGATCCATACTTGATTACTGCTCGAGCATTTGCGATCCACACCAGCTCAGATTAAAGGAAGATTTCGAAGAGTTCAGAGGTGGGCTGCTAAGTTTGTTACCAATAGGTAAGAACAACACGCAACTACACACAGGAAAAAAAGTTTTGAATCATCCCGGTTCCCAGAACTCCTGAAGATAGACGTTGACAGAGGATATTGTATCACAGAAACAGGGCTACAGATGTAGCTAAACACACGCAAAGATGTAAACAACCATGCATGAGCAGCACCTATTAGATGGACGGGTCTGACAGCTGATCAGTTCCAGTCATTTCACCAGGAAGGAGGTACAAGGCTCATGTTGTCTGTAATTCAACCATGCCTAGATGGTCAATATCACAGTTCGATCGTCTCTGCATTGCTACTTTGTACTAGGAAGGTCTCTCAATAAGGGAAGTGTCCAGACATCTCAGAGTGAACCAAAGCGATGTTGTTCAGACATGGATGGAGGAGATACAGGAACTGTCAATGACATGCCTTGCTCAGGCTGCCCAAGGGCTACTACTGCAGTACTTATTTAATCGTATGGCTAGCGCCCCCCGTAGGGCAGGCCATTCGCCAGGTGCCGGTCTTTCAATTTGACGCCACTTCGGCGACCTGCAGTCGATGAGGATGATAGGAGGGTGATGAGGACAGCACAACACCCAGTCCCTGGGCGGAGAAAATTCCCCAACCCAGCCAGGTATTGAACCTGAGCCCAGAGGACTGAGAATCCGTCACGCTGACCATTCAGATACTGGGGGCAGATAGTACTGCAGTGGATGATCGCTCCTTACAGAATATAGCTTGGAGGAACCAGGACAGCAACGTCACCATGTTCAATAATGTTTTCGTGCAGCCACAAGACATTGTGTTATGACTCAAACTGTGCACAATAGACTACATGATGTGCAACTTCACTCCCGACATACATGTCGAGGTCCATCTTTGCAACCACAACACCATGCAGAGTGGTACAGATGGACCCAACAACATGCCGAATGGACTGCTCAGGATCGGCATCACGTTATCTTCACTGATGAGTGACGCATATGCCTTCAACCAGTCAATCGTCGGAGACATGTTTAGAGGCAACCAACTCATGCTGAACGCCTTAGACACACTGTCCAGCGAGTGCAGCAAGGTAGATGTTCCTTGCTGTTTTCGGGTGGCATTATGTGAGTCCAACTTACGCCACTGGTGGTCACAGAAGGCGCCAAAACAGCTGTACGACATGTGAATGACATCCTCTGACTGATAGTGCAATCATATTGGCAGCATACTGGCGAGGCATTCGTCTTCATGGACGACAATTCGCGCCCCCATCGTGCACATCATGCAAATGAGCTCCTTCAGGATAATAACATCACTCGACTAGAGTGGCCAGCATCTTCTCCAGACATGAACCCTATCTAACATGTCTTAGATAGACTGAAAAGGGCTGTTTATGGACAATGTGACCCACCAATCACTCTGAGGGATCTACGCCAAATCGCCATTGAGGAGTGGGACAATCTGGACCAACAGTGCCTTGATGAACTTATGGATAGTATGCCACGACGAATACAGGCATGCATCAATGCAAGAGAACAAGCTACTGGGTGCTACAGGTACTGGTGTGTACAGTAATTTGGACCATCACCTCTGAAGGTTTCGCTGTATGGTGATACAACATACAATGTGTGGTTTTCCCCTAACGATTTTCGAAATGTAACGTTTCATATGTTAAGCTCTAACTACCATTTCATGTTTGAAGTCTGTTAATTCCTGTCATGGAATCAACTGAGCGCAAATGACAGCTCCACCAATGCACAGCCTTTTGATACCTTCTGTACATGATACTACTACCATCTCTGTACGTGCATATTGCTATCCGATGACTTTTGTCGCCTCAGAGTATAGTTAATAAAGCAGTATAGGACCACTGTAAAGTTAGGCTAAACTTGAGATCCATTTTAGAAACAAGTTTTTTGAGAATATGGACGTAGGAGTAACATTGTTTTCTGATAATTATTGCCCACAAGTGCTATTTAAGTCATAATTTAGATCAGCAGTAGCGCCCATGCGTGTTTTGCAATGCTATAGGGACACTTTTTATGCATTTTAATAAATTTAATGTGTGGTGCAAAGTTCAACTAACCTATAATTTATTTTAATAGTTCCAATAAATGACCCATACAAATTTTAATACATACACTGAAGCGTATTCAAATACAGAATGTGTAGACAGGCAGAAAACAATGCCGCACTCAGCAGTGCCTATACAAAACAACAAGTGTCTGGCGCAATTGTTAGATCCGTTATTGCTGCTACAGTGGCAGGTTATCAAGATTTAAGCGATTTTCAATGTGGCGCTGTAGTCGGCGTACGAGAGATGGGACACAGCATCATTGAGGTAGTAATGAAGTGGGGATTTTCCATACAAACAGTTCACAAATGTACCGTCAATATCAGGAGTCTGCTAATAAAACTCTAACCTCATACATTGCTGCAGCCGGAAAAAGACCCTGCAAGAATGGGGCCAAGGATGAATGAAGAGAATCGTTCACATGACTGAAGAGCAACCATTCTGCAAATTGCAGCAGAATTCAATCCTGGGCCATCAAAAAGTGTCAGTTTGCGAACCATTCAACGAAACATCATCGATATGGGCTTTCCTAGCTGAAGACCCACTTGTGTAACCTTGATGACTGCACGACACAAAGCTTTACACCTTGCCTGGGCCTGTCAGCACTGACCTTGGACTGTTGATTACTGGAAACATGTTACCTCGTCGGACGAGTCTCGTTTCAAATTCTGTGGACCATATGGATATGTGCAGGTATGGATAAAACTTCATGACTCCATGGACCGTGCATGTCAGCAGGAACTGTTCAAGCTGGTGGAGACTCTGTAATTGTGTGGGTTCTGTGCAGTTGGAGTAGTAGGGGACTGCTGATACATTTAGATACGACTCTGACAGGAGACATGTATGTAAGCATCCCATCTGATCACCTGCATCCATTCATGTCCATTGTGCATTCCGACGGACTTGGGCAATTCCAGCAACACAATGCGACACCCAACACCTCTAGAATTGCTACAGAAAGGCTCCAGGAACCGTCTTCCGAGTTTAAACGCTTCCGTTGGCCACCAAACTCCCCAGACATGAACATTATTGATCATACCTGGGATGCTTTGCAGCGTGCTGTTCAGATGAGGTTTCCACCCCCCTCGTACTCTTACAGATTTATGGACAGCCCTGCAGGATTCAGTGCTACTTCAGATATTAGTCGAGTCATTGCCACATTGTGTTGTGGTACTTCTGTGCACTTACGGGGGCCTTACACAATATTTGGCAGGCGTACCAGTTTCTTTGGCTCTTTGGTGTAATACAGACGATTTAAATATGATAATATTTAATTTGATGGTTCACTGCAGCCTTGCAAAGTTTGATACAGAGATAGAACTTTAGTCGTCAACATGTGATGCTTAACCTATCACTTTTACCAGTATGCCAAACTGCGAACCATGTGCATTATTTATATCTGGAGGAACACCTAAGTTATGAGGGAGGTGTCGTGTGGTTTATACTTGAAATGTTTCATATTTTCAGAACTAACACAATTTTAGTTTGGTGCAAAGTTCGAATTTTCAGCCATGATTGGAGATCTTTGATTATACTTGTGTATTACAACAAGCAATCACTGTGTGTGTGTGTGTGTGTGTGTGTGTGTGTGTGTGTGTGTGCGCGCGCGCGCGAGAGAGAGACAGACAGACAGAGAGAGAGAGAGAGAGAGAGAGAGAGAGATCGCAGGCACGTGTTTTGTACTCGAAATCTTTACTTATTTTATAAATAAATTTACTTTTATTACTGAGGTTGTATTTCTGAGATGTAGACCTGTCACCTTCGTCTTGTTAACACCACTCTCTTCGGTTATATTTCATCTCTGTTTTGTATCACCGTTGCCTTTGGTCATGTTCTCTGTGAACATTTCATATTATGAAGTTTGTTGTTTATTACGAAAACACGTAGTTTAAATATCACGTCTCAATAAAGATCCCATGAAATCACTACCTTCCTTCCTTCTTAAATGGTGTTTGGTCAGTTTGTTCGTATTTTGGATACGTTGTGTGTTTTACATCACCTCTTTTGATTAGATTTATGTATTATTTTGTAGTCCATTATGACAAATAAAGTGTGTATACGTTTTAGAGGGTCTTGGAACAATAGTTTGTCACGAAAAGTTGCAACCTTCTTCCAGAGTTCGTTTCATAAATAACTTCACGTAGATCTAGTTACAATGAAAATAAAAAGCATTACTTGCCTATTAATAACATCAATTTCTTGTGTAGAACGTAATGCATTATCTTCTAGCTAAGGTGATGCGTCACTGAAAGGATTCTTTACGTATTTCAGACGTAGAGATATCACTATAACACTTGACAAAAGCATTGGATATGTTACTGAAATACTTTTGCAGACTAACAAGCACATAGAACATTTTAGATGTGGAAACATTTAACTTCGGTGTTTTTAGTGACTTACACCATGTGCAGGCCTAAAAATGAAATGGATCACATTATTCCACTAGCTGGCAGCCATTTGGACTTTCTATTCGTTTAAGTGCTTGCCTGCTTCGTATATTATTTTAGCTAATATGTATTTGCGAAGTTAAAAGCTTGGCCAAGTTTGTTTATCATGTTAGTTTTTAGTCATAAGTGTTTTGTAGCTAATTAGGCATGAAAATAGCACTGGGGCGATTTAATTTGAGAGTTCACATTTAATTTGAGAGTTCACAATCATGTTTTAGGCACTGATTTTGGTGTTGTCTTCTTTTCTATTTGGAAATATAAAAATTAGCGCTTTTACATAATTTTTTGGATAAATGCTTTTGAATAAGATGCAAAAAATTCAGATAATTTGGACACTTTCGAGTTCAGTCAAGATGACTGCTTTGGAGCTAGTGTGTGACTGGCTGCCTCATTTTAATACCTGCTAAAATACTATGTTTTGATTGGCTGGAGAGGAAAGTAAAGAGGGAGGGAGACAGGCTTCAGTATGTAGTGCATTCAAGGTCCTTGATGACATCACGTGGTTAATGCCAAAGGTCAATTATGATGAAACTTGTCCTGACTGGAAAGCAACCCAAAAGCCAAATGTCAAACTTGCTCCTGTCCCTATATCATTCCTAGTGTGGTACAACAGTCCCTGGAGCATGTAGAGCTTAGATCGAGATTCCTGTAGGGACATGGCAGCGTATTCTGTAAACAAACTGTTACTTCCAAGATAAAGTAGCTATGTAATATGATACAGCCAATGACAACAGAAGCTTCCAATTAAGCAATTACAGCAGGTTGCTTCGCTCAAGAAATGATGGGTTGTTATGTCAAGCCACTTTCTAGAAGACATAAAATGTGTGTTAGTAAGTATTAATGCAAGAGCAAAGTTTGTGGAAACTATCATATTACTTGACACAACTGAACGGAACTACACATCGAGGACATTGATGATTGGCATGATCATGGCGATAGATCATCACCATTTTCTGTTGTAATAGCAACAGTATAAGTGGATACACGTGACAAGACTGATCACATTACAATGGAAAATCTTCAGAAAGGAAAACAGAGGTTTTCAGATGGCAGTGGACATGCGAACTGGCGCGATCTGAACACAGTTCATTGTGAAAATGTTAACTAACAAAACGTACACACCACAGGCAAATATCTGTAAAGTTACCCTTGAATATAGAAGCTAGAGGCATGATGTGATAAATAAGATTGTGCAGGGGACACTACTCAGTTGGATGAACACGAGAACGTGAACATGCAGTACTGGCATTCGATAGTGTGTGACGATGTTAATAGAAACGTTGACGAATTAATCCAAAAATCGAAAGCTAACACACATTTAGGCATGTGTTCTTAGGTGATTGTTATTTTGTGGAAGCTGTATAACAGCTGGCAGCTGGTAGTCGAGAATCCAAAGTGATTTCCCTGAACGGTAAGCAGTAAAAGGCGGCATTTGGACCAATGTAGAACAAGTTATAATTCCTGTCAGGTGTGAAAAATTCACCTTCAACATAAATGTGTTAGTGGTTGATGGGCTCGCTATGAATTGATCATAGACATTATGTGCTTGATGAGAAAGCAATAGTGACTGACTGTGCTACAGAGGAAGTCTCATCAAGGAATCAGTCATGTGTAGAGAGTAGGTCCAGCCTAATAATAAGTTTATGGAAATTGTATAAAAAGGTACTGAGGGCGCCTCAGTGTTCCTATCTTGTGAGTCATGGGAACTACTATCACTTGTAGTGGTAAGAGGATGGGAGAAATATGAGGAGGAAAGTGAAGGAAATACCTCACCTTCAGGTGTCTTGTAAGGTGCTAGTAGCACACGATATTGACGACAGATTGCTGATCAACACACAGACGAAGGTAAGGCTCAAGTGTCAAACGAAGTAGTTCACATGACGACAAGTGTGGAGAATACTGCAGCTGGTACTACTACCGACATGGATGAATTACTTGACGCTATTCATGGGCAAGGAACAGCGAATCTAGCGACAATCAATAACAAAAGACACAGCATAAAATCAGAAATTACCAGGTACAAAGAAGCTCCATGAAACGAGTGAAATGAGGGGGCAAGCGAGCGAAAGTATAGTGCATGCATGTGGGTGCTTGCCTCAAATGTTCGCAAAATGGATACAATTGTGTCAATAAGAACATTAAATAACGTAGCTAATGAGGAAGTTATTCCATGCCAATGTATTGTAGTTTGCGATCAGTGGCACTTGCAAAGTGATGGCCTTCACAGGATTGAAGTTAATAAATAACAATCATAACACAGAGGAAATGGCAGATGTAGTTCCCATAGTTGAGAAATGACAGTAATGATAATCACAAATGTAGGTCATTATGACGACTGCACGTTATGCAAAAGATGGAAAAAAAGGTCTTTACTGCCATAGAAGAAGTCAGCATATGCAAAATTCAACTGCAGAAGGACACAGGCAATGTTGACCGCACCCTTAAGCTGGTCCTGATCCATATGCTCACATTCACCATTACACATAGTTGGTGTTAAAGGCCGATTTTGAGTATTGGATTGGAAGGCCTGGTCATCAGGACACACCCAGTTGCATTCAGGCATCGAGCTACACCCTGAGGAGCCATTCAGGCGACTGAACTGGTAGGAACATCCCGAGAGAGGCTTCGGGATATGGATTTCTGTACTGAAAGAGTATAGGGTGATACACTGCACGTCCATCAGCTAAATTAACAAACTGAAAATGATGAGACAAACCCTGAACCCACCCTAGATATATTGGAAAACATTTTGAGTAATGTGTGCTATTTGACTGTTCATATGATCTCCAGGTTTAACCATGCAGCACTGTACTTGTTGGAACAACTTTGCCTTTTTGTTTGAAGGAAATTAGGAGGGGCGTTCAATAAGTAATGAAAAAATGCCGAGTTTGTTCTGGAACATAGTGGAATATTCCCATTTCAGCCCCTATAGCTTCATTAAGTTCCGATTGGTGGTGGAGCTATACATAACCTTCAAAACGACGCCTGTACCAAGGAGGAGATTAGAGTTTAATGTTCAGTTAACAGCGAGGACATTAGAGACATAGCAGAAGATTTTATTATGGAAGGATCGGGAATGAAACTGGCCATGAACTATTCAAAAGAACCATCTCAGCATTTGCCTGAAGCGATTTAGAAAATCACAGGAACCCTAATTCAGGATGGCCAGAGGGGGATTTGAACTGTCATCCTCCCAGATATGGGTCCGTGTACTAACCATTGTGCCACCTCTGTTAGTCATCTGTAACAGAGGTGTGTTTCAAGCAGAGAACTGTCACTATGTTTCTTTTGGAGGAAAACCGGAGCATCATACATATTCATTTTATTATTTAACATGTGTGCCAGATAAATCGCGAATATTATGTGTAGCATTTCGCTAACAGCCAGCTGAGCGAAGTGAAAGCAAAACACGATGTAGGTGGCCTGCGTCTTTGTGAACGAACGCCGCGTGACCGACCACAGCAGAAAAACTCGCTGAACGTCCAGTTACAGTAGTAGCAGTGCGAGATTGCCGATTCTAGCAAATGTCACACATCAAAATTTCAGTTACTCACTCATTTTGGTCGATGTTAGCAAAAAGAAAAGCTTCACTGACGAGATTAGGGGGTAAGGGAGCCAGCTGTACTTGACTTTATAGAAACTGAACATAAATAAGTGCCACTTAGATTTTGGACGAAAGTAATGTCAAAGTAACAATACAAGCAACGCGATTTGAGTTCACCATACAGATTACAACTCTTATCATCCCAATTTTGGTTATATTACCGATTGTATTTTTTTGTACCACTGCAACTACCATGTGCGCATACAGGCCCTCGTGGCAAGGTGGGGTAATGCCTTTGCACTGAATGTAGATTATGTTGAAAAACAGTGTTTTGTTTCCAAAAAGTGGGGAATAATACGGTGTATAGCATTATGTACTGAAGGCCCCTCATAGCCCGTTTCCATTTATATACCATTTCAGTCAAAGTACCACACTCATAAGAATTACAAATGATAGTCTCATGCAGAACTGAGAACCTGAGTAGTATACACAGATAACTACATTGTACCTTCTGAATCGTTTGAGAAGCACGTAACAAAATTGTTAACTACATGTAAACTTTGGGTTATGCTTCCGCCTAGCAAACCTAGACAAGCATAAACTGGGTTAAGTATCTGGATTTTGAAATTTCAGCAGAATGAATATGGCCAAAGGAACATAAGGATAATCTGGACTCCAAGCCAGGAAATTTGGCAATGAGCTAATGTACGAGATATGTTCAAAAAGCATCAAACTTTCTTCTTTTGCACATAAACCAATGATGTGTGGGAGACTTTCTTGGGTGTTGACGTGGAGTGGGACATTTATGTGCAGTTGGGATTTTTTTCCACTGGTCAATGAGTGAGGACATGTAGTGAGCACTCATCAGATGCAAAATAATGGAACAAATTGAGCAGTAATATTGGATCAAATTTTGCCAAAAGGTTGGCAGTATCCAAGTGGAAACCATTCACAGCTTTCAACAGCCTTTTGGGGAAGATGCCATGAGCAAATCATGGTTAAAGTAGTGGCACACCCATTTCAAATTGGCCACACATTAATAGACAGTGAACTAAATTCAGGCTGACCCTCAACAAGCTGAAATGAGGGTGTCACACTGAACAAGTGTGGACTTTTGTCATGGAAGAACATCGCATCACAATATGAGAACTTGTAATCAACAGAGGGGTACGTACTAGACCAGTTCATTCAATTTTTACCCATGATTTTTGCATGAGGAGTGCCTATGAAATTCGTATCAAAACTACTGATCATGGAGTAGAAGCTACGCCATCTGAAAATTACACAAGATGTGCTGGACAATGTAAACAATTCTCCAACTCTCTGAACACCGTGATCACAGACAGTGAGACATTGATTTATGGGCACAATACAGAAACTAAGATGGATTCGTCACAGTAGAAACATCAGACATGCCGTACGCCACAAAAATCCTGTGACATCTGTAGTGATGTCAAGGTCACACTGACCACCTTCTTCACCTCCCATGGGGAGGTGCGTCATCAGTATGCACCATACAGCCAAACCATCAGAAAAGAATGCTACCAGGAGGTCCATCGTCATCCTCATGATGCTGTTCAGCACAAACGACCACACCTTTGGGCAGTAGAACTTAGCAGACCCATCATGATAATGCACCCGCCCATTCTGCCCATCTGACCCTCACCAAACACGGCATCACTGTCAGTAGTTGGGTATCCTACTCCCCTGACATAGCTTTGGGTGGCTTTTGACAACTTCCCAAACTGAAAATTCCCCTAAAAAGAAAACAATTTATGTCAAGACATCAGGCGGATTTCGAAGGCCCAACTCTTCACTGTTCCAAATGATACATCCCAGAAGTGTTTCCAACAATGGTAAAAGCAAAGGGACAAGATTGTGCAGAGCAAAGGAAATTACTTTGAAGGGTCTTAGGGTTCTGTGCACCCATATCAATAAGTGTATTTCCATGAACAAAAGTTTCAACAACGCTGTTAATTCTTGTTGTCCTATTGTCCGTAGTTGTGTGTAATATTACGTTGGTACTTATTGTTTTGAATTCAAGTAACTGTAATTGCCCATAACAATTTTTTCGTGTGATACACGTTTCACTTTTATTATTTGTATGGCATCTGCAGTGGCCTGAAATATATACCTACTGAGATTATATAATGGGGTTATAAAAAATTCTGGCACTTTCTGCTTTCCTGTGACACAGTAATAGTTTCAATATCTACTTACGAATTTTATGGATGCTGTCCTACATGGGTTCGTTTCCCATTTTGCAGCTATTACGTTTCTGCTTACAGTCATATGAAATTTCTTTTTCACAGCACTAGAAAAAATACACTTATTTATATGATATTTCTGGAAGCTGTTTTCAATGGTTGAATGTTATTGCCAACTACCAAATGTGTGTTTCTGGTGTCAGTGATTCTCTCTTTCACTGTGTGTGTGTGTGTGTGTGTGTGTGTGTGTGTGTGAGTGAGAGAGAGAGAGAGAGAGAGAGAGAGAGAGAGAGAGAGAGAGAGACTCTGACTTCACAGGTTCTGAGGAAACGAAATTTTGTATGGAAGTAAGTAGAAAAATAGCTTGAAAACGGAAAAACGACACATGTCACACAGCATCTATGGAAGTTTCAAATAGAAATTCAAACTACTACATGTCGTGTAAAAGCAGAAAGTGTCAAAACTGTTTATAAGCTCATTGTATAATGTTGAAAATGTAAAACAAAATAGTGTAAACACAAACAAACGGTGAATTTCACTGAGGAACTTGCAAAGGTTATTCAAGGATACTTCCTGATTGTTTTGATATAAGGGACCCATGACCTCCAGCAGCTCATTATAGAGTAATAATGTAATTGTGATTCATTTGGTACGTTACTACAGTCACTCTTATTTCTGTGTAAATACCTTCTTCACAACAGCGAAGAAATCTTCAGTATGGAATAAGGACAATGTGTTACAGAAAACAGAATAATGCAAAAGTACAGTGATGAGCTTGCCATCACTGCACGAAATGCTCAGTGTTATGTTGTCATACTCTTCTCTCATTGCATTTAGTGACCTCAAGCACTATGCATATAACAGCCAACTCCTCATCAGTACATCTATCCATACTGCCGTGTGTCAGTCTTGATGTACAACTAAAACTGCCGGAAATACAAGCCTGAAACAGGATTGAGCAATACTGAAAGCAGGCTTCCGGATGAAGACTGAAGTGGGCATTACTACTGTAAAAAACAAGTACCATGAGTCAGTGGAACAAGTTTGTTATCAAATAGGACACACGAATATGAGATCGAAATATTAATTTTTGTAATCATATTTCCAGTTCAATATAGATATAAAGGCAAATGAGCAAGAAACAAGACATAATGCAATAATTCTGTTGCTGGAAACCATAGGCCCTTATACCAAAATATTCAGAAGTTATCCATGAACAACTTGTGAGATTTGACCCCTGCAGTTCTGGTTCACTTATTTCAGGCCACTTTAAATTCCTTGCAAGTAACAAAAACCCAATATGTATGGCACAAAAAAATTTGCTTTACTCAGTTATAATTAGATGGATCCATAAGTAATAATTACCAACATATGAAGGTTGAATACTTTTTGAACACACTTCATACTCATAGTACTATTAAGAACTGGCGTCTGATATGTACTACAGAGTATCCCAACAAAATCACTCGGTTACAGGACCTATAACTAAATACCACCAGGAGAGTGGAAGGTTCCATCCAATACACTGTAGTGGGAGATGGTACAAGGATGCAAAACTCAGTTCTCCTGTGCATGATCAAGCAAGAATGTCTATTTCATCATAGGTTAGAAAATTAAGTATGGGGGACTGGTTGCTGGATTGATTGGTGAAAGATTCGATACTACAGTTTCACCAATAGGTACATCATTGTGATATACTGGGACCTGCTGCTATACAGGGCTCGCCATACACTTCTAGGTGCCACTACACATGGCGAATTTGCATCACCTCACTGCTTGCTACTGTGATTGGACTGCACACCTGTTTAGACTTGCTGCACTCAGAGCTCTGCCCGACTCACTCTCAGCTTACTAACAGATCGCACAAAACTCCCACTGAGGATACAATGACATAGCATGATGCTACTACTCAGATAATATACAACAACTGATAGAACACTGTGCTGATAACAAATGATTCACAGTACTATCAAACTGTGAAGTGAGTGGAACAGATACATTTGTGAATGACAAGGACATGCATTGTTTTTATTTATCTGATCATATTGTAAATAATGTAAACAAACTTGTTCTTGTTTTAAAGATGTATTATTTGTTGAAGAGTCTGTTGTCACCTGTTGGTTTTCTGTGAATGGGCAGTACATCCATTTGTCTGTGGCCAAAAGTATAATTTCTTCTATAAGCGTAACATTCAAAAGAAGTCAGTAGCCAGGGTAGAGCATACTAAGTTTTTGGGTGTACATATAGATGAGAATCTTAACGGGAAAATTCATATTTTGGATCTCCTAAAGTGACTAGGTTCAGCAGCTTTTGCAATCAGAATAATTGCCGATTTTGAGGATGTAGAAATTAGTAAGCTAACATACTTTGCATAGTTCCACTCTCTGTTGTCATACAGAATAATGTTCTGGGGCAACTCAACTCTTAGGCAAAAGGTATTCACTGCTCAAGAGAAAGTAGTAAGAATAATGTGTGTGGTTTATAGTCGCACATGTTGTAGGCATCTGTTTAAAAGGTTAGGAATTCTTACAACTGCTTCACTGTACATTTACTCAGTAATGAAGTTTTTTATCAACAACATGGACTAGTTTAAAATCAACAGCAACATTCATGATTACAATACCAGAAAAAAGAAAGACTTACACTATCCTTTACTCAAGCTATCTTTGGCACAGAAAGTGGTAAAATATGCTGACGTAAGACTTTTTGATCAATTACCAGATGAAATAAAACGTCTGACAGACAGCAGTAGTAGTTTCAAAAACAAACTGAAATCATACCTCCTTGACAACTCCTACTATACCATAGATGAATTCCTGAATATGAGTAAATAAATCTAGAGATATAATATATGCATTTTGTGCCATTTAAGGGAATGACATAGATAATAGAAATATTTAGGTATAACATTATAACGAAAGAAACTTGTTTCCTGTGTTCATTTCATGTACATTTGACATGTTCCACATCATAACAGTTTTTTCATGCTATTGATCAATGGAACACATAACTAACTAATCACCTACAGATACAACACACTGTACAAATTTACATAGTGTGCATGGGGAGAGATTTAGAAACACAACAATGCTCCAGTACATAGAAGCACAACATAAGCTGACAGAGGAAACAAGAGTGTGAACCAAATGACATGTTTCATGTTCACACACACACATGCAGAGACCTCATGAAAACAAAGAAGCAACAAACAATCCACTGCACACAACCCTTGTCTGAACATTCCAGCTGACTAATCATGTACTTTTCCTTCATCCACAGAGCCCATATCTGCACACCCTGTATGTGCATATAACTTACTGTAAGAAGTATAAACACAGAGATAATGTAATAATACTTTCCACTGATTTTCCATAAGCAAGAACAAAGCATGTTGTGGTATACATGATTGTGATATAAAAGATTAGAAATGTGAGTATATACAGCAGCTGGACAAAAATGTCGAAACATCATGAGACATGCATGCTTGCACAGAAATGCAGTTGCTAGACAATTCTGCAGGTTTTGCTGTTGTATTTGACCATTAACAACACCTGTGGAATGTCCTTGAAATGTTAAGTGTCAGTCGTAGTGAGATCATTTTTCTGTGTAGTTGTGAGTGCATTATGCTGGAGTTAAGTGATATTGAATGTGCGTAAATTATTGGTGCTCGTATGGTGGGTGCTTCTGTAACCTCATAAGATGGATGCTGCCGTAACTCAGGTAGCTGAAGAGTTTGGTGTTTCAAGAAGTACTGTACCAAAGATTTATAGCACATACCAGAGAGTTGAAAAACATTATCCACCAAGTCACAATGCAGATGAAAGTGTGTGTTGACGGACCATGGTGGACAGTCGTTGAAGAGGACTGTGGCGAAAAATGAGAGGACAACACTGGAAAACTCACTATGAAACTGAATGTTACATTCACTATCCCTGTCAGCACCAAAACAACATGAAGGTACCTCCATAAACAGAGAATTGCAAGATGAGCTGCAATCCAAAACCATTCATTAGTGATGCAAATGCCCCTAACAAAATAACAGTGTTGAAGCAATAAAAACCTCAACTATAGAGCAATGCAAGAAAATTAATTGATCGGATGAATATCTTTTCATACTGTTTCCCACTTCTGGATCAGTTTATGAGCCAAGAGTGAAACATGGCAGGCGTTTGGTGGTGATTTGGGTCCCATGGTTCCTCTGCAAGATAACATTACTGCCAATGATTGTGTAGCCTTACATGTAAGGTAAAATTACCTAACAATGTTTTATAAGTTTTCTGATCATAGTCAAAGACCATTATCTTAGGACCATCACTTACTGTGTATTTACAGAGCACCTGATGATGGCAATATGCCAAAATGGGCCATAATAAATAATTTATAAAACAAAAACCGTTTAAGGAGCAGAGTAGCTGGCTGATACTCATAATAAAAATTATTGTATTTTATTTCTGATCTATGTGATTGCATGACAAGATGAATTTCAGATTGTGTCACTGTTCCTTGAATGTGGTGATTCATACATACTTGCAGATAGATCTTTTGTTATTGTAGGAAAGAAATTCCGAAAAATTATAACTGTAATGCTTGAAGAAAAATATGCATTGTATTTGAGACAATAGGAACACTTCAATCCCCGAATTCTAATTTTTCCTGGGTCAGTTGGTATGAACTCAGTCGAATATCAGTTCCAATGTAAAAACCTTCCCAGTTAAGTGAAGCAAAATGTTTCACTATTCATCATTCGTCAGCAATGGTTGGTCCACAAGCTGCATGCACAATGACACCATTGTGCAAACACAAAAATTATCAGAAGTGGGGTAAAATACCACTGTATATTGCTTCGAGTAAAAGATGTACCAAATGGTAGTCATGTACAACAGACTAAGAAAAATTGCTTGGTATCCCCACTTACTAAACTGGGCTATGAATTGAACCTAATCCATTTATAAAAGAGCATGGTGGAGGATAATGAATAGTTAATGAGGATAGGCAAAATGTTAACATAGAATTTTTTTGTGATGGCATGTTTTGGACAAAATATTGGTAATACTAGGACAAATTAGTTTCTATATGTATTATCATTGTTAATGTAGTATATCTTAACAAATAAAACAAAATGATTCTTTGAGACTTTAATTAAATGCCATTCTAGAGGGTTCAGTAGAGAACTAGTAAGACAGCCTCTGAGTAGGAAAACGTTAAGTTATATTCTAAATTTTTGATTGCTAAGAATGTCCTCTACATTTATTTGCAATAAATGTCACAAAATATGTTAGTTGTGTGTGTTACTTGTTCATGAAGTATAATTTGTACATTTTTAAAGTAATTTTTTATAATAAGGAGTGTCAAATCCCTTATAACTGTTCAATAATAATTAGAAATACCTTACATTTTTCTAAAAGATGTGTCAGAGAATCTGAGCCAAACTGTGCTCTCCAAACTTAACCCCATGCGATTTCTTTCTGTGGGGTTATGTGAAAGATTCAGTGTTTAAACCTCCTCTACCAAGAAACGTGACAGAACTGCGAACTCGCATCAACGATGCTTTCAAACTCATTGATGGGGACATGCTGCGCCGAGTGTGGGAGGAACTTTATTATCGGCTTGATGTCTGCCGAATCACTAAAGGGGCACGTATCGAACATTTGTGAATGCCTAAAAAAACTTTTTGAGTTATTGTATGTGTGTGCAAAGCATTGTGAAAATATCTCAAATAATAAAGTTATTGTAGAGCTGTGAAATCGCTTCAATCATTTGTAATAACCGTGTATTTAACTCATATTAATAAGAAGTGATCTCTTGAAGGAGGTAAACAATTTGATTCCTGGGTTTGACATTAAGTTAAATGATTTAAACAAAATTCACATTTAAAAACAACTTTTCTAAGCAAATTGTGTAAGCATATCCAAAATTATTTTGATAACAAAGCAAAGTAGGATACATGATGCTGGTCAAATCTATCTAAGCTACCCATATAGCAGTTATGATTAGCAATGGCTTGAGGGCAAGGGATCATTTGGTTCCTCCCTTTCTTGTCACAATGTGTAACAAACATTTTCTCTGTAGGACTGTGTATACTGTTTGCAACAATGACTGACTTAGTACCCCTGTCTTTCCATTTTGTTACAGACACATCTCCTGCCATAGAGGAGTGCGATTCCACCACACTAAGTTATTTATCGGTTGAAAGAATTCCCTTTGGGTAATACCTCTTGGAAGATAAAATCGTCCTTCACCCAAAAATACCTTTCTGCAACAGTTTTAATAAAATAGGGAAGCCGGAAAAAAAAAATCCTAAAGCAAGCAGTACCCATTATGTTGGAATGATGATGAAAGTGACAATTTTTAGAAATTGTTTGAGCGGCATTATATTAGCAATACTTGGTATGTGAAATTTTGGGTCAGTTAACCAACATTGGCGAATGCTCAGAAGGGAATGGAATCCCATTATAATTAGTACACCAATGAAAGCTTTCAGTTCCTCTGAGTTCAGACTGAGAGCTGCGCTTCTCTGAATATCATACATGTTTGACTGAGCAACTATGAAATTGAGAGAACTATCAGAAAAAGAAACATGAAAATATCTCAGATGGGGAAATTAAATTTACTGGAACATTCGGCCCAAAATGTTCACTCAAACACTGTCTGTGAATTTTCTTGGTTCACCTCCACATTTAGTGAACTAATATTGGCCCTGTGTTATTGATGTGCCATCGGTCTCCGAGTCACTATCCGAATGAGTAGGATAACTCATCAGGGAATGTGGAGGCTGAGTAATAACCGCAGGATCTTAATGCTCGATGCAGGTACTCTCATTGAAGTCTAACTCCTCTGTCAAACTGCCACCTTGAACAGGATTAACTGTATCAGGGAGGCAATGACTGGCCCTGGGTTCAGGATGAATCCGTGTCATCTGAATCAACAGAACAGTCATGTTGGGCATCTCGGGGGCCAACTGAGAAACAGTCATGTGCTGCTTGTCTGTTGGTGTGCATATTCTTACACCTATGGCGTCATCTACTGGTCAATATTTTATATATATATATATATATATATATATATATATATATATAATTTTGGTTCCATGAAGTTTCCTCCTGCTGCTCAAATCTGACGTCATTCTGAGCAGTGGTTCTTTTTCTACAGGGTTTTGAAGCTGGAATGTTATTTATAGACAGGCTACATATAATAGGAAACTTGTATGGTATGATCACCCAAGGGTGGAAATGGCATTATAATGGTGCATGTTACAGTGACCTATGCCAATATGTGAAATGCCAGGCTATGCCTAAGCAGATTAAGTTCTGTGCCATTACACAAATTGCAGCACATGACCTAGTCTGCGTTTATCTCTATACACTGCTCCTCATAGGACAATTTGGGAAACAATCTCTGCGCTGGAGGAAACATTCAGGAAACATATCAAGCATTATCCAACAACCAGTGGAATAGGAGAGGATAAAAAATATTCTTCAGTACATAATACAGAATTATTGAACTTAGTGGAGTGGTATATGCAACAGTGAGGAGTGAACTTTTGTATTTTGATGTCACATTGACTCAGTGTATGGATGAGATACCTAACCAAGACAGTAATACTTCAACATGACAGTGCACTGCAGCAAAGGGAATCACGCTGTCATGTTACAATTCCCATGATGGCAGAAGAACCTTTAATGAGGATAGGCATGTGACAAAGGTATGGAAAACAGTCTGTGAAATGGATACTAAAAAAGCAGAATGAGAGTAACGCTTACACCTGAGTATCAGACTGGTAGCAAAGTGTTTGTGGGATAGCAAAAGCCATCATAAGAGGTCTGTTCAAAAAATTCCAAACGTCATCCACACAATTTTTCTAGTCTTACGGTTCACTTACTGTGCATGGTCTCCCTCAAAATACTCTCCTCCACATTGGATACACCACTGCCAACGCTGTTTCCACTTCTGGAAGTAGTCTTGGTACACCTATTGCTGGATTGTGTGAAGTGCAATCTGCGAATTTTCTTACATCTCTTCTACCATTGCAAATATTCGTCCTTTCAATGGGTTTTTAACTTTGGAAAAAAAGAAAATGTCCACAGCGGCCAGGTGTGGAGAGTACAGAGAATTAGGCAGCACAGTGATTTCCTGTCATGTCCACACTATAACACAACAAATATTCCGTGATAACCAAATTTATTTGACCTTCTGTCACTCAAAACAAAACTTAAGTTCGACTACCAACACTTCGCTGGCTGTAGCGCCAAGGAGAAATCAGAGTCACTAGTAGAGAATACAAGTCCACACCACTGCCAACCAGTCGATACCGATGCATCGCAAGTTTCCAACCAGGCAGGCCACAGTACAGTTCGGTTGTCATGAATCCAGCAGCTGGGTAGTAACACAGTCATCGGTGAAGATTGAACTGGTTAAACAGGCTCAGGGAGCTCTCTTAAATCCGCAGGTCCGGCCAATCAGAGTGTTGGTAGATGGCGCCCTTATATGGTTGCTCACTCTGGTGGCAAGGGCAGCGCCGCCAGGGTAATCCGTATCGATAGTGGTGTGTACGCTGCCGCTAACTCCGTGACGACGCGTTCACTTGCGCCAGTTGTTGACATCGTGTGTGGCACCAGCAGTACTCGCTGTGTGCCACGCGTGTCATAGCATGCCGTGCCGAGCTGATGGCTGCTGTGCGGCGGCCGATATGACATTTCCTTTTATGTGCAATATTCATACAGCAACAGGGATGAATGTACGAGTGTGTTAGCGTGATGCAAAAGCCATGAAGTGTCTCACAACATTTCAGGCTGTTTCCTTCTAACAGTTTCTCACAGGCATTGCAACATGTCCTGATAGTACCATCGATTAACAGTTTGTCCCTGTTGCATGAATTTATGATGCACTAATCCTTCAAAATCAAAAAACTATCAGCGTAGCTTTGACATTTGACCTGAACTGGTGAGCTTTTTCTGGTTTTTGAGAACCTTTCCTGAACCCATTGTGAAGACTGAACCTTGGTGTCAACATCATAATTGTAGACCCACATCTTGTCACCAGTTATGATCCTGTTAAGGAATATTTTGTTCTCATTTGTGTGATCCAAAAGCTCTTCACAGACAGTGAGGTGAAGACCTCCCTGGTCTTGACTCATGACATGTGAGATGAACTTTGCAACAAAGCTGGTTGTAGGTTGTGTTCCAAAAATGAACAGCATAAAGAAAGAAGTGATGACATTTTCTGCAGGACCTGACCATCATTTTGCAGGACAATGCTCAAGCACGTACAGTGCAAACCGTTACTGATTTGTTTGACTGATGAGGACTCCCAAGTGGTATACCACCTACTGCACTCCCCTCACTTAAGGCCTCACAAGTTCAATTCAATTTCTAAACTGAAGGAAACACTTCATGGCATTCGCTTTAGAACTGCTACAAATTTGTCGGGCAATTGACAGCGCTGCTCAAGCTGTCAAGACAACTGGCACTGCTAAGAATGTCCTAAGATTTCCACATCACTGGCAACAGGTTATATGCAATGCTGGTGACTACTTTGAAGGTCAGTAAAACTTTGAAACATGTATCTATTTTGAACAAGCTGTGAATAAATAGTTGCCACTATTAAAGTTCCAACAGCCGTATGCAAAAAAGAAAATAATTTCAAAATTCTTTCATCTACTAGTGGCTACCTGGAATGTGGGATATCGTAACCCCAAATGCTTAGCAGATGTTGACAGATAAGTAGGGGAATCTGGTGCTTGTAGTTTGAGAACATATTTCACATCTTAATGTTCTTAATCATCAAACAGTCTTGGAAATGTGTAACTGATGGCACTGACAGGAATCACATGCCATGTAATAAAGACTTCATGACAATCAGCATTGAGGGTTCTGTTTAGCTTCTTTTTTTATATGTATCTATTTGTTCAGTTCAAATGATGTTTTTTATATGTGTTTTGGTCAGCAGGTTGTGTGTGATCTGGTTTGATTACGAGATGATATCACTGGACCAGCTGTCATTTCCTTTTACAGCTTGGTTAAAGTTCACTTTGTGAAGTTTTGTTCCAAGTCAGCATGTCTTCATTGCTAAGATAATGTGTAATGTGTCCCGATATATGTATATGCAACAGAGTGAGAGAGACTCATGCATTGATTTCAATTTATGGTTGGTACCAACAAGGAAAATGTGTGAAAGAGACCAACAGTGTATAGAGCAATGCAATATGTAGAATACTGTTTCTTGATGTGTGCCACAAGCGAGAAGACATTGAACACATGAAAAGGGACCAACCAGGCTGTATAAACTAATTCACGGGAGAGAAGACATTGAACATATGACAAGGAAGAAATCAGACGGTTACAATTATAACTGCACAAATCATTTCACCACCATGACACAATTACAGGATTATGGGAAACTAACAAGTGAGAATGCCATTTTGAAAATTAAATTGTAAGGAATGAGAAAGTGCACTATACAATAAGTCTTCATGCCATCCAATGAATTTGCAGTGCGGATACTGCAATCATTTTAAGCTAATGTGCACTTTTAAAGTGGTAAAACAAAAATTTAACAACAAGGGTGAATGACAGCAAGTATTACTGACATTCCTCTGTGTATAAGTGGTTAGAGGTATATAAATCAAACATGTGAGAAAGGAATGGTACACTCTGTATATAATTACATAATGTGTATGGACAGGGACTTAGAGACACAATAATGCTGCAGTACATTAGGGCATGGTTGAAAGGTATCATCTATCAGATATGGTGTATATGCTGACAGAAAGAAAAATAGGTGTGTTATTTTCATTTAAATGAATGACATGGTTCATGCTCACTAAAACACACACACACACACACACACACACACACACACACACACACACACACACACACACACACCTTATGAAAACACAGAAACAACAGAATAAAGCAGCACAAACAACATTTGCTTGCACATTTGAAATTCCTGCACTTACTTCATCCTCAACGCACACATCCTAACATCCTGTATGTACATATAAAGTTCCCCAACGAGCACGAACACTGAAAGATATTATGTGGCAATGCTTTTCATTTATTCTCCATGTGCAAGAGCATATCATATTTTAGCACCATCCATTCATTATGATGTAACGGCAATCACCTGAGTATATATGTGTTCATTATTGTCTACAAGATAACAGTGTATTAAACAGACTAAAAAATGTTTGTGGGAAAACAAGAATTATCAGAAACTTTTGTTACCTCTGTCCCCCATTTACATGTAGTATGTTTACTTGTTTCCTATTGAGTTAAAAAATAGTCTTGTTTGCTTAATGTGTGTCAAATATGTGATGCAGTCAGATCATACTTTGCTATTTTGTATCAGTCCAAAAATGTATTAATCTTTAAAAGCTGTCATTTTTCCATTTGTTCATGCTGCATGTTACAAGAACATAATCTAATGATCTGTATATACACTCCTGGAAATGGAAAAAAGAACACATTGACACCGGTGTGTCAGACCCACCATACTTGCTCCGGACACTGCGAGAGGGCTGTACAAGCAATGATCACACGCACGGCACAGCGGACACACCAGGAACCGCGGTGTTGGCCGTCGAATGGCGCTAGCTGCGCAGCATTTGTGCACCGCCGCCGTCAGTGTCAGCCAGTTAGCCGTGGCATACGGAGCTCCATCGCAGTCTTTAACACTGGTAGCATGCCGCGACAGCATGGACGTGAACCGTACGTGCAGTTGACGGACTTTGAGTGAGGGCGTATAGTGGGCATGCGGGAGGCCGGGTGGACGTACCGCCGAATTACTCAACACGTGGGGTGTGAGGTCTCCACAGTACATCGATGTTGTCGCCAGTGGTCGGCGGAAGGTGCACGTGCCCGTCGACCTGGGACCGGACCGCAGCGACGCATGGATGCACGCCAAGACCGTAGGATCCTACGCAGTGCCGTAGGGAACCGCACCGCCACTTCCCAGCAAATTAGGGACACTGTTGCTCCTGGGGTATCGGCGAGGACCATTCGCAACCGTCTCCATGAAGCTGGGCTACAGTCCCGCACACCGTTAGGCCGTCTTCCGCTCACGCCCCAACATCGTGCAGCCCGCCTCCAGTGGTGTCGCGACAGGCGTGAATGGAGGGACGAATGGAGACGTGTCGTCTTCAGCGATGAGAGTCGCTTCTGCCTTGGTGCCAATGATGGTCGTATGCGTGTTTGGCACCGTGCAGGTGAGCGCCACAATCAGGAATGCATACGACCGAGGCACACAGGGCCAACACCCGGCATTATGGTGTGGGGAGCGATCTCCTACACTGGCCGTACACCACTGGTGATCGTCGAGGGGACACTGAATAGTGCACGGTACATCCAAACCATCATCAAACCCATCGTTCTACCATTCCTAGACCGGCAAGGGAACTTGCTGTTCCAACAGGACAATGCACGTCCGCATGTACCCCGTGCCACCCAACGTGCTCTAGAAGGTGTAAGTCAACTACCCTGGCCAGCAAGATCTCCGGATCTTTGAGCATGTTTGGGACTGGATGAAGCGTCGTCTCATGCGGTCTGTACGTCCAGCACGAACGCTGGTCCAACTCAGGCGCCAGGTGGAAATGGCATGGCAAGCCGTTCCACAGGACTACATCCAGCATCTCTACGATCGTCTCCATGGGAGAATAGCAGCCTGCATTGCTGTGAAAGGTGGATATACACTGTACTAGTGCCGACATTGTGCATGCTCTGTTGCCTGTGTCTATGTGCCTGTGGTTCTGTCAGTGTGATCATGTGATGTATCTGACCCCAGGAATGTGTCAATAAAGTTTCCCTTTCCTGGGACAATGAATTCACGGTGTTCTTATTTCAATTTCCAGGAGTGTATTAACTGTAAAATGACCTGCAGTAGAGCCTGTCATTTCAGCCTCGAGACTCACTTGTAAGCTCATTTCTACAGTGTGACAGCTGGCGCAGCAAACCTGTGAGTTTCTACTCTGATTGTAGGACTCATATGACTACTAGATACTTTCTCACCATTTGTTACAGAGCTCTGGAGAAGAGTATTTTCTATGAATCTTAGCACAAGGGACACACATTCTACTGGAAGATGCAAAACAAACTGAGATAGTGCTACCTGGGATGATTTTAGAGGTACTAATCCTCCTCAACAGCTGAGCTGTCAGCATGTCTGACTGTACTGTGGAGGACTCACGTTCCATTCCTGCCAAGGATTCTTCACTGGTGGAAGAAATGAAATCATGTACGGGTCAGCCTTGTAATGCCAACAGATGATCAACTTTAATGACAAGTAATGTCTCCAAGATCTCTGAAATTGGCAACAGCAGTGTGCTGATGACATACCCTTCCATATCGCGTCCAAATGACACCCTTGGCAGAGGACGTCATGGCAGTTAGTAGGTACTGAATGGCCACTCAGGGATAGAATATGGAAGTTTAGCTTTAGGGCTTTCCTAAAAGAGACCGTCATTACCAGGCTACAAGACTCTCCTTACGATGACACATTTTTCATCCATGTTTCCAGAGACTCCTAGTTCTGAGTGAGACACCGAAAGCCAATATATAATAAAGTTTGTCAGAGACTACACAGAATAATTCTGGAACAAGAGTATAATTATCCATGTAACATATATGTAATGAGAATATGTCAGAAGTGAAATGAGAAAAATTTGGGGCAAATTTTCTAAAGGGAAGTTGAGTGTTGCACCACAGAAAGATACACTGGGCAGGTGTAAAAATTTTTGAAGTCTTCCTCAGCCAGCACTGAGCTAAGCTGAAGCAGGCTCAAGCACAGTGTCACAACTGAAATAAAAAACGTCAGGAGAGTCAATACTGCAATATACAAGTGAGGCTACTGCCACACATTGCTTGAGCAATATGTCCGAATCACCAACCCAGCATTATTACCTAATTCAGCAATATGGCCTAACTCTTAAGGGCACATTACATCATTCTGACAGCACTGCAAGGTGCCATAACAGCATGTAAATCTTACACAGGAATGCCTTCAGCACAGTGACATTACAGGAAAGCGTCAAGCTAAAGAGATTAAAACCATAGTTGAGACACTAAGCTACAGTGAAGAAGGCTGACAAACTCGGGAAACCAAACCATATTCTGTCATCTTTGCCCAGATACAATGTCACTGCCTCCAAAAGACAGCTCTAAATACTCAAGCTCCTAAGCTCTTCTATATTCAAGTTGTTGTGAGCCAGCTTTGAGGTAGGGTCTTTAATAAGCTGACTGCCATTCACCACATGGCTACTACCTTTGGGACTTCTGCCACCCTGGTCTACTGGATTTAGCCACTGTGAGCTGCCAACCTCTCATCTGTCAGTGTGCAGACTTGGAGCTCTTTCTACCACCGGCTCACATAACATCTATCTGTCAAACTATTACTGTACTGAGTAGGTGTGCTAGATGCTTTTGCTGCTGTGCCCTCCAACTTGCATCTGTGAGCAAACACTGACACTCCACAGCCTTCCTGTGGTGGAGGGGCCATGATTTAACTCCACACTACCATCACCATCCTGTGAAGAGCTGCTGGGAGCTCATTCCCTTAAAGGACACAAGTACACCCTAATAAACTCCATCACCGAGCTGTTGGGCATCACTGCCACACAAGGAATGCCTGTCACCAGCTGGTTGTGCTACCCTGAATGGTATCACGTCCTCACCAACATGCTCCACAAGATGTAATCATGTATCTGTAAGGATCACTGTGCACAGACCCTAAGAAAACAAAGTTCTTCTGTTCTAAAGAAATACTGGTATGAAAACTAATTATTGTGGAAGACTTTATATTGCAACTTCAGTAAGGACTCACTTTTGTAACTGTTACCACAAATAAAATCATCGTCATCTGTCCCGTTTCAGTGGAATAGAAGAGACATATACAGTAACAGGTGACATACATGAATTAATTCCTAGTTTAGTAAACATTTACTTAACTAGCTAGAATATTACACATATATGCATTACTCCATAAATAATAGATATAAAGTGTTTACATAGACAACAGGAAGATCAGATCTATACCAATCATGAGAAACACAGTAGGTGGGTTTCTTACACATAAAAATTTCTCAAATCTGTTTAGGATAGAACTGTATCAATGTACATCTTTTCATGTACAATGTAATTTTGATGTTACATTCTGCATTAAAATTTATGTTTTCAGGAATGTTCAATGTTACAACTATTTTGCTGTACATGAAGGACGTGGTCTGTTGACAGTGTATTCAACTTCAAAAATATACACAACTGCTGTCAATTTATTTTGTTTCTGTGAATGAAATGAGTGAAAGGCATCATTGCAGTGTCTTTCACTACATTTAGTTGAAGATCAAGAGTTTCATACAACAGACACTTAAGGACATAGTTTTTAGGTTTTGTTATTTCATCTGTTTTATGTTACTGGTAAATTGGAGGAAAAGTTAATGCTAAAAATCTATGACCTCCTCACCTGGTGCTCATAAACTGCAAATTCCATGTGCAAACGTATGAGGGCTGTTCATAAATTAACCTCTGACTGTATATTAAAAAAGAATAATTTTTTAATATAAAATCTGTACTTACTTGCTGATGTAAGTTCTCCACGCAGTTGTCACCCATATTCAAATATTTGTCATGTGTAATTTTTTTCCCAGCTTTCCATCAAGTGACGGTGCCCCCTTAGGTTCTGCCAATTGTTGACATAATCCTTCAACACTTCATCAGTCATTAAGTGCTAAATAGCCAGCGAGGCCTTTATCTTGAGGAAGGGACTTAATGTGCTTGGTGCCTGGTATGGACTATTAGGATGATGCTAACATATTTCCTTGCAGAAAAGCCTGAGTTGTTCTTTAATTCAATTCACAGTGTGGAATCGTGTATTACAATGAAGGACAATGATTTCTTCAGTAATGACCTAATAACTTCACACTTTCATGAGTCCCACAGTATTCTCATATATTACTCTCATGAACTCTGTTGTCAAAATCGCTTTACAATCCCAAATAACAGTAAGTTTGATGGTGTCTTCTAAAATTATTTGGATTTATTGAGAGAATGAGAGTGCATCCACTACTTGGATTCGTTCCTAGTTCCAGAGTTCATGTACCTCACATCTATGTCCCACCTCAGTCATGCTTCTGTTAAGAAATTCTCTCCCTCTTCATAGTAGCAGTGATGGAATGTCAAGGTTGAACCCATTCTTTGTTTTGTGATCAGCATTAGACTCTTTTATACTCACCATACCCAAAATTAATGGAAACCTAATCCCTCTCTGACAGCATTCATGAGGTTGTCCTTGAAATCTGCGGCACATCCTCAGAAAATTCAGAAACTGTGAACCAACATCTTGCACCCACAATTCCCTCAACATGTTGCTGTAATTCATGTATACCATCTCACTGTCTTCCTTAACCACTTGCAATATGCTCATCTGTGTGACAGGCCTTGAAATTTTTGGACAAGTTCTTCACAAAACCATCACTCATAAACCTCCCTCCACAGCACCCTACCCCCCGCCCCCCCCCCACACCAACCCCCACGCCCCACAAACACACAATCACCAAAACTCTTGGAGTCACTGGCACTTTATGCTTGCAGGAAGCAGATGACCAAATATACCTTACAGCTGGTGGACACACAAGAAAACTGTTCTTTTTAATCACGTGTTGCTTAGACACGATGAATGCGACAGAGCTGATGTGACCTTTAAAGTCTCCTTTCTAACCATGCAAGTGTCACTAATCTGTAAGCTTTTGCTTATTTTTAATAACCAGTCATAGGTAAATTTTTGAACAGCTCTCATATTATGGATCATATTGCTTGTTAACATAGCTGACTGTTGATACAATAACATATATCCTCAATATGGTGCATATAGTTTCCCATTAAATAAAAAATAAAAAGCAGAGTGAGTAATGGAAACCTTACTGTGTACTGTGTGGTGCACATCTTTTTGAGACCACCTCCTGAAATAATTAGTAATATTATTAGGTACTGAATTCAAAAGGATACACCAGTAAAGAAGTAATTAACAAAATGCTCTACTACTACTACTACTACTACTCAGAGATAATTGATAAATTAACTTACAATACATAAAAAAACTAGAGTGTACAGAGACATCAGAAATTTACTTTGAGAGAAAAAGTACTTTAGCACATCCACAGAGACAAATGCACTCTCCCACTGGATATGAGATACATATGCATTCAGATATGCCTGGAGCTGAATTTCTTATGCGGGTTAGCAATTCATTCTCATGTTAGAGCATTATTTATGGCAGTTCAGAAGGGAGTGCATATACTTTATTAACTCTCTGAATCAATATCACATTCACGTACCCCCAAAAAACTGGAATAACATTGCCATGGGTGGAGCTTGTGTAGTACACATTTCTGCCACTAGGCATGTATAGTGTAACTCATTGCCAGTTAAATGCCGCCATGCTGTCGACCTGGCTTGTTCTCTTCATCTGCAGTGATTGTTTTTGCTAGCACTGCTTTGTTCTTGTTTCATTTTTTACTATGGCAAGTTTAAGTGAAACCCATGCTGCTGTTTTAATGTTGAAACCATCTTACCAAAAAAAACCTCAAGGGGACAAGTGGTTTGCTCGATTTAAAAATGGCAACATGTCGATTGATGACAAACCTCATTCTGGACATCCCTTAACTGCTCAAATGAATGAAACTATTGAACAAATTCGAGACCTTGTCCTCACAGACTCTCGACCAACAATTGATCAACTGTCAGAGATTAGTGAGTTATTTGGAGATCTGCTCAGCAAATTGTTGCAGAAAGGGGACTGGTTCTTCCACCACCAATGCACTTGCACATAGAGCCATCCTCTGTTAGACAGTTTGTGGTTAAATATGGAATGGTTCCACTGCCTTCACACCTTACCTGACACACAGGAAACGACACTGATTTGACAACACTGAAGAAGTCAAGAATAAAACAAGAGGGGAGCTCTCAGCTGTTTCTAAAGATGACTACAAAAAACGTTTTGAACAGCGGAAGCACCAGTCGAACAAATGTATTAGTTGTCATGGAGAGTACTTTGAAGACGATAGAGTTGTTTTGTAAACAATATGAAAATTTATAGCTTTTAAAAAGATAATTCCATTTTTTTGTGTACCCTCTCTTAAGAGGGTGGCCATCAAACAGCAATATGGTTTTCACAATGAAACTTTCACTCTGTACCAGTGAGTGTGTTATTTTGAAACTTCTTGGAAGATTGGAAGTATTTATCAGACCATGAAACACAAGTTCAAGGTTCAAGTCCTATTCAGGCACATTATTTGAATCTGTAGGGTGTTTCCACTTTATCCTTGCTCAGCTACCTGCAATGGTAAACTAATGTTTACGATCTGATACACTTATATTCACATACCACAAACCCAACACACTGGATGTAGCTTTGGTCAGCTTCATACATACTCCATTTAGAAAGACAGTGGTAATATTATACAATTAACAAACACAAGTATGCAGAAACATGAAACAAATTAAAGAAACACACACGTTTTGGTATGATGACATTTTTCCAGATTGCAACAAGTTTGGGGTGTTAATTGTTAATATTAGGTTGCTTCCCACATCATAATCATACTGTCTGCTTGTTTCTTTGTTTGTTTGTTTGACACTTTACCAAAATATTCTCTAACATACAGGGTGTTTCAAAAATGACCGGTATATTTGAAACGGTAATAAAAACTAAACGAGCAGCGATAGAAATACACCGTTTGTTGCAATATGCTTGGGACAACAGTACATTTTCAGGCAGACAAACTTTCGAAATTACAGTAGTTACAATTGTTGACAACAGATGGCGCTGCGGTATGGGAAACTCTATAGTACAATATTTTCCACACATCCACCATGCGTAGCAATAATATGGCGTAGTCTCTGAATGAAATTACCCGAAACCTTTGACAACGTGTCTGGCAGAATGGCTTCACATGCAGATGAGATGTACTGCTTCAGCTGTTCAATTGTTTCTGGATTCTGGCGGTACACCTGGTCTTTCAAGTGTCCCCACAGAAAGAAGTCACAGGGGTTCATGTCTGGCGAATAGGGAGGCCATCCACGCCGCCTCCTGTATGTTTCGGATAGCCCAAAGCAATCACACGATCATCGAAATATTCATTCAGGAAATTAAAGACGTCGGCCGTGCGATGTGGCCGGGCACCATCTTGCATAAACCACGAGGTGTTCGCAGTGTCGTCTAAGGCAGTTTGTACCGCCACAAATTCACGAAGAATGTCCAGATAGCGTGATGCAGTAATCGTTTTGGATCTGAAAAATGGGCCAATGATTCCTTTGGAAGAAATGGCGGCCCAGACCAGTACTTTTTGAGGATGCAGGGACGATGGGACTGCAACATGGGGCTTTTCGGTTCCCCATATGCGCCAGTTATGTTTATTTACGAAGCCGTCCAGGTAAAAATAAGCTTCGTCAGTAAACCAAATGCTGCCCACATGCATATCGCCGTCATCAATCCTGTGCACTATATCGTTAGCGAATGTCTCTCATGCAGCAATGGTAGCGGCGCTGAGGGGTTGCCGCGTTTGAATTTTGTATGGGTAGAAGTGTAAACTCTGGCGCTTGAGACGATACGTGGACGTTGGCGTCATTTGGACCGCAGCTGTAACACGGCGAACGGAAACCCGAGGCCGCTGTCGGATCACCTGCTGCACTAGCTGCGCGTTGCCTTCTGTGGTTGCCGTACGCGGTCGCCCTACCTTTCCAGCGCGTTCATCCGTCACGTTCCCAGTCCGTTGAAATTTTTCAAACAGATCCTTTATTGTATCGATTTTCGGTCCTTTGGTTACATTAAACCTCCGTTGAAAACTTCGTCTTGTTCCAACAACACTGTGTTCTAGGCGGTGGAATTCCAACACCAGAAAAATCCTCTGTTCTAAGGAATAATCCATGTTGTCCACAGCACACTTGCACGTTGTGAACAGCACAAGCTTACAGCAGAAAGACGACATACAGAATGGCGCACCCACAGACTGCGTTGTCTTCTATATCTTTCACATCACTTGCAGCGCCATCTGTTGTTGAAAATTGTAACTACTGTAATTTCGAAAGTGTGTCCGCCTGAAAATGTACTGTTGTCCCAAGCATATTGCAACAAACGGTGTATTTCTATCGCTGCTCGTTTAGTTTTTATTGCCGTTTCAAATACACCGGTCATTTTTGAAACACCCTGTATTTATTTATCCTGAGTGTGCAGAAAACAAGCATACAACTAGTTATCATCCATGAATGAGTTATTTTATACACATCAGCAAGAATATGAAAATTGTAAAATGTTGCATGAATATGCAGCTCAACAGACACAGTGAAAAAGATTCAAAAACCAAACCAAGTCCACGGGAGCAAAATTCTTTTTATTTCAATGGCCCCAGTGCATAGTAACTGGACGGTTTATGCAGAGAGATAGGTATGTGATTCTTCGAAGCTCATTAACATTCACTGCTACCACCACCACCACCACCACCACCACCACCACCACCACCACTACCAACAACAACAACAACAACAACAACAAAATAAAAGCACACTGGGAAACCTGTTTAACAGTATTTTTATTTAAAGATCAATTTATGATGCCACTCAGAATTTCTTAATAACCATCTCCAATATCTTCATCTTTGCAGAAAGGCTGGATATACCTATTTTTCATTTATGCTAATGCATTCTTATAAGCATCTAACAATGTCTGCCACCCCCACCTGAAATATTTTTCCTTTACTGTTTCTGATCTTGGCTGTTTCGGAATTAAAAATTCCTTTCCCCATAAGAAATATGCCACCTTCAAGCTGCGAACAATTTTTTACAAATAAATAAAAACAGCAACCAGCAACTATTAATAAAGCTATTTATGAAGAACAACTCTACACTCACTGGTCTTGAACCAAGAAGTTCATCAGAAAGCCACTCACAATGATAAACTAAATTAAATTATGTTAAACATATGACACTGGATGTCTATTGTGGGGAAAATTCTTTTAGATCATGGAGCACTACGGGAAACAAGCAAAATAAGAAAAAGGATACTACATTTCTATCAGACTTTACGTGTAGTAATGTGAACAACTATAAGACTGCTAGTTTTGGGCTACTTACTACAAAGATGCCCTCTCATTTTTGGCAGTGTTGACTGTGTTGAAAAAAAAATTTAACAGAATAACAAGCCAGATTCAACACTCTGTAGAACTTACAAGAGACAAACAGTATAGAGCAACACATGCTCACTCGCTCGCTCTCTCTCTCTCTCTCTCTCTTTCTCTCAATATTTTGTCCACAAAGACGTTTGTGTACAAGAAAATATGAAATATACCTTGAATCAGCATTAATTATAACCAAAATAAACAAATAAGAAAGTTATTACAGCAACATTATGGAATTTAACATTCTATTAATTATTGTGAACAACGAACACAAAATTTGAGTAATGTATATACATGTTTCAATGTGGAAAGCAGGTGAACAGAACTGTGTAGAAAGTCTCAACAGGCTACCTGATTCTGTCATTTTGGAAGATCCACAAGTGATATTCTTTTATGATGTATATTTCTATCTCCTCAAGCATATTCATGGGACTACATATTTCAGCATAGTGTTGAGCACTTTCCATGCCATGCCTATTAAGAGTTTTGTGCAGTGCAAATGTGTATTTTGATATGTTACTGGGACATTTGGGATCTCCGCATCCTTTGAATCAGGTCTGTTTACTTCTCAGTTGACCTATACATTGTGAAACGGAAATCAAAATTACTAAATTTCAGAAGTCACCATGGGATTTTTTCTGATAAATTTCATATAATGGACCTGTTGTCAACCATGACTCTTAACACACTAAAGATGTGGTTATGATTTATTGAGTTTGTTACCCAGTTTGTTCCTGAGAAAATACCGTTACCACCATGAGTAAACACATAATTTGCAATTACCAAAATGCAAACACAAAATACCAATGTACAGATCCAATATTATTGTAATATGGATGCTGTGACTGTTGGATAACTCGGCATACTGTTATAGTGATGCATTTCATTTGCATTTAATGAACCCAAACTGCTGGCCAACTCTTCATCAATATATCTATTCATACTGCTATGTATGACTTTTAGAGTGCAACTAACACTGTTAGAGGGGAGGTTGTGGGTGAAGAGAAAAATAGGCATTACTGTTGTCAACAGCAAGTACTACAAGAGATTGGAACAAGTCTGTTTCCAAAAAAGGCACACTGTGCACACTGTCGAGATTTGCACCATTGTCCAGATATTTTCAGAGCAATACAGATACAAAGATGAATAGCGGTAAGGAACCAAAAAAAATGCAATTACTTTGTACTGAGCTGCAGCTCACCATGGGTTCATTACACCAAAATAAAGCTACATGCTGGTTACTTGAGTGCATATTACTCAGGCATCATTTGACAATTTTTGAAAATATGCAACGTTTTAAGTATTCTCTCACAATTGGAATTATTATTTTCTAATAGAATCCTAATTTTTGATTGTGAAAAATCAGATGACAAAAATGTCCACGAACTGTCAAATATCAATGCCTGTGCACAAGTATTTAAACAGCTAAGTGACCCAGATGCATCGAAAAAGGAGTGTTTGATGGAGGATGAGAGTGAAGATGAGGATGAGTCTTTCAAAAAATAGGTTATTATACACACTGAGGCACTAAAATTACCTGATATATTGTTAGAGTATAAAGGAAAGAATTTGTTTGATGGTACTGATGTTTTGCCCCTCTGAAAAAATGAGAACAATCCCCAGGGAAAAAGTGAACGAAAAATACAGAAAATTGGAAGACTGTTTCCTCAAAGAGAACTGAAAGCCATTGAGACTGTATACAGTGTGGTGCCAGGATGATTTTGTGGATGAGTTGTCAGTTCCCAGTGAGAAATGCCTCAGTTAGAAGTTCAAACATGACAAGTAGCATGTTTTGTAAATGCTATAAGTAGCAGTTTCTGGGAAAGATGCAGGTTTTTAGGTCTGCATTAACCCAGATACCTCGAATTGAGCTGTGCACAGACAATTCCCAGAACACACTCAGATTTTGTCAGTGGGGATCAGGGTTTCCCTGTAAAATCCAAAAAAGCCTCACAATACTTTTAACATTCTGGTGACCTTAATGGGGAGTATGTGTGTCTACATCTCTGAACTGCAGTTCCCCATAACTCTGATCACCATCAAAAATTCATTATTATAGTTGTGCAATACAGCCCGTTGAAAATTCTAGAAGCAGCCACTTATACATGTTATCTAACAAACTGCATACTTTTTCTTAACATTCACTACACTTTTTACCATAATTCCACCACAAAGAACACACACAAGCTTCCTGTCAAAACTGAAGGTGTTCGGAGTCTGATGCCAGCCAGGTTTGCATCATTAATTATCATTAATTCCTATACAAATATTCCCTACGCAGGAAATCATGAATCTGTTTAACAGAAAAAAACAGAAGCATGGCAAAACTCTGCAAACACACTGAGTAGTATAGAACAATGCTGTAATTTAATTACTTTAGTTTCAATAACGAAATACATTTGCTGGAAGATGTCTTATCAATGGGCAGTTGCGTAGTTGAGTTGTTAAAAGATATTTATGTAACTCATTTTCAATGAACATTTTTCAAAGCTAACTGTCACATTAACAGCAAAATTGTGTACAACAAAAGGAATGTGGATGATACAGTAATTCTCCTTGAAGACATAAATAATAAAATTTATACATTAACAACAAATCTGAGCAGCATACATAGAGACATTACTGAGGATGCAGCTTTAGACCAGTAAGAGCATTAAAGTAAACAAGTGGCTGTTGTGTGCATCTGATGGCATATTGCAGATCTATATTGAATCACATACAATGGCCCACCAGAACCAGCTGAACAACAAAAATAACTCAATGTCTTTCAATCTATAGACAATACTATTTTCTTATTAAAATTGTTTCAATAGTTAAACCAGTTCAGTGAGGAATGTAATGAGTTGCTTCATGTTGGTAAGCAATCATTAAGAAAGAAACGTGCACGGTTAAAGTGAAAGAGTGATACAAACAACCCTTTAAAAGATATTGCATCCCCTGTTATAACGTCTTGAGCTAATAAATACTGTTTTTAGAAAAGTTTGTATGATTACTTTACTTATTCCTTTAGTTCCAACCAGTAAGTACAAATACTTTTATGAACTTTCTCACACAAACCCATTATGAATTTCATTTCTGCAGTTAACAGATTGATATACCATTGCTTACCCCTTTGTATCAAAACTATATTGCAGCTTTAGGTAGGAACACCAGTTCCTAATAACCTCAGATTCACCATTCAGTATTATAAGTGTGGCATCACATGTAGTTGATGTTTCTTCTAACCACAAGGGTGCCATGCATAATGTGACGTTTTCTTGATACCACTCATCGATCACCATTATGCAGAAAATCAACTGTCACATAAAAGTTATGTGACTACCAGGCTTCATGAGCAATCCAAATATAATTTGAACATAAAATAACAATCATGTATCAATATTAACAACATTATTATAAAAAGGGTAGACTGCTACACACCATATAGAGGAGAAGCTGACTTGCAGGCAAGCACAAAAGAAAGGCTACTATAATTTTAAGCATTCAGCTAAAGGCTTTCTGAAGTAAACAAAAACACATTCACACACACATAACACACACGCACAACCATTTTTCCTGGCTGCTAATGACAGAAGGGGACTGCAACTATGCCTGGTGGGAGAAGCGATCCATGAGTTGTAGAGGTAAGGAGCAATCTGAGGTAGAGAGAGAGAAAGAGAGAGAGAGAGAGAGAGAGAGAGAGAGAGAGAGAGAGAGAGAGAGCTTGCAGGGATGTGGTGGGGACAGGATAGGGATGCTTGGTGCACCCAGAAGGTTTGGGAGTGGAGAACGGGAGCTGAAAATGTAAGAAGAAGAGAAGGGGAAAAAGACTATTGGATGCATTGGTGGAATGCAAAACTCGGTAGTGTTGTAGTGGGGAAGGGGATAGGTGTATGTAGGACAGGGATTACTAATGGTTACGACCAGGGACACCAGAAATGTAGAATATACTGAATGGAGAGTTCCTATCTGCACAGTTCAGAAAAGCTGGTGTTTATGGAAGAATCCAGATAGCACAGTCATTGAAGTGTAGCCCATTGCTTTGGACAGCATGTTCAACAACCGGGTGGTCTAGCTGTCTCTTGGCCACAGTTTGTCAGTGCCCATTCATGCAGACAGACAGCTTGTTATTTTTATGCCAATCTAGCAAGCAGAACGGTGACTGCAGTTAGTTTGTAGATCACATGACTGCTTTCACAGGTAGCCCAGTCTTTGCTGGGATAAGAGATGACTTTGACTGGACTGGCATAGGTGGTGGTGGTGGTGGTGGTGGTGGTGGTGGTGATGGTGGGAATGCATGGGCCATGTCTTTCATCTAGATCTATTGCAGGGATATGAGCCAGGAGGCAAGGGGTTGGGAGTAGAGGTGGAGTAGGGATGGTCAAGGTATTGCATATATTTGGTGAGTGGCACAATATCCTGTGGGAGGGATGGGAAGGGTAAGGGGTACGATATCGCTTGTTTCAGGGCACAGTGAGAGGTATTTGAAGCTTTGGGAGAATATGATTGAGTTGTCCCAGCCCTGGGTTCACCTGGTTCACATTCATTGATAACATCTTCACCATCTGAACCATGGGTGAGGACACCCTATTCACATTACTGCAGAACTTTGACCCCTTCTCCACCATTCACTCCACCCAACACCTTCTCCACCATTTGCTTCATCTGGTCCTCATATACTAAACAAGGCACTTTCTTCAATGTTGACCTCCACTTCAAGGATTGTTAAATCAGTAACTCCATCCATATCAAACCCACCAACCAACAGCAGTACCTCCACTTTGACTGCTGGCACCTATCCCATACCAAGAAGTCCCTTCCACACAGCCTAGCCGCCAGTGGTTGGATTGGACTGGACTGTTTGTGGGAAGAGACCAAACAGTGAGGACATTGGTCTCATTGGATTAGGGAAGGAAGTTGGCCATCCCCTTTCAAAGGAACCATCCTGGCATTGGCTTGGAGCAATTTAGGGACATGACGGAAAACCAAGATCAGGATGGCTGGACATGGGATTGAACCGTCATCCACCCAAATGCAAGTCCAGTGTCGTAACCACTGCGCCACCTCACTTGGTCCCACCAGTGGTCATTACAACTGCAACAATGGGCAGCCCATCCCCTAATGTACCAAGGGACTCACTAATGCTTTCACTGACTAATATTACCCTTCCAGTCTTGTATAGAAACAAATTTCTCACGTCGTGTGTCTCCTGTCAGCTATCAGATGTCGCATGCCCCGGTCTAATCACAAAGGAGCACTCTCCTCATGACTCAGTACCACCCAGGGCTGGAGCAATTGAACTGCATCCTCTGCTAGGGTTTTCATTGCCTCTCATTGTTCACTGTATCCTGAGATGAGGAATATACCCACTACCCTCTCTACCCATCTCACAGTGGTGATCTGCCAGCCACCAAACATACACAATATCCTTATTGGGGAGAGGGAGGAGGGAGACGGAGTGTGGGGGGAGACGGAGTGGGGGGAAGAGGGAGTGGGGGGAAGAGGGAGTGGGGGGAAGAGGGAGTGGGGGGAGAGGGAGTGGGGGGAATGGGGGGAGAGGGAGTGGGGGGAGAGGGAGTGAGGGGAGAGGGAGTGGGGGGAGAGGGAGTGGGGGGGAGAGGGAGTGGGGGGGAGAGGGAGTGTGGGGAGAGTGAGTGGGGGGGAGAGGGAGTGGGGGGAGAGGGAGTGGGGGGGAGAGGGAGTGGGGGGGAGAGGGAGTGGGGGATGATGATGATGATGTTTGGTTTGTGGGGCACTCAACTGCGTGGTTATCAGCGCCCGTACAATTACCCAATCTTTGCTCAGTCCAATTGCGCCACTTTCCTGGATGATGATGAAATGATGAGGACAACACAAACACCCAGTCATCTCGAGGCAGGTGAAAATCCCTGACCCCGCCGGGAATCGAACCCGGGACCCCGTGCTCGGGAAGCGAGAACGCTACCGCGAGACCACGAGCGGCGGACAGGGAGTGGGGGAGAGGGAGTGGGGGGAGAGGGAGTGGGGGGAGAGGGAGTGGGGGGAGAGGGAGTGGGGGCGAGAGGGAGTGGGGGAGGGAGTGGGGGGAGAGGTAGTGGGGGGAGGGAGTGGGGGGAGAGGTAGTGGGGGAGGGAGTGGGGGGAGAGGCAGTGGGGGAGAGGGAGTGGGGGAGAGGGAGTGGGGGGAGAGGGAGTGGGGGGAGAGGGAGTGGGGGGAGGAGGGAGTGGGGGGAGGAGGGAGTGGGGGGAGAGGGAGTGGGGGGAGAGGGAGTGGGGGGAGGAGGGAGTGGGGGGAGGAGGGAGTGGGGGGAGAGGGAGTGGGGGGAGAGGGAGTGGGGGGAGATGGAGTGTGTACTTCATAAGGACTTCTGGCTGAAACCATAAAAATATACACTACTGGCCATTAAAACTGCCACACCAGGAAGATATGAAGATGATAAATGGATATTCATTGGACAAATATACACTCCTGGAAATGGAAAAAAGAACACATTGACACCGGTGTGTCAGACCCACCATACTTGCTCCGGACACTGCGAGAGGGCTGTACAAGCAATGATCACACGCACGGCACAGCGGACACACCAGGAACCGTGGTGTTGGCCGTCGAATGGCGCTAGCTGCTCAGCATTTGTGCACCGCTGCCGTCAGTGTCAGCCAGTTTGCCATGGCATACGGAGCTCCATTACAGTCTTTAACACTGGTAGCATGCCGCGACAGCGTGGACGTGAACCGTATGTGCAGTTGACGGACTTTGAGCGAGGGCGTATAGTGGGCATGCGGGAGGCCAGGTGGACGTACCGCCGAATTGCTCAACACGTGGGGCGTGAGGTCTCCACAGTACATCGATGTTGTCGCCAGTGGTCGGCGGAAGGTGCACGTGCCCGTTGACCTGGGACCGGACCACAGCGACGCACGGATGCACGCCAAGACCGTAGGATCATACGCAGTGCCGTAGGGGACCGCACCGCCACTTCCCAGCAAATTAGGGACACTGTTGCTCCTGGGGTATCGGCGAGGACCATTCGCAACCGTCTCCATGAAGCTGGGCTACAGTCCCGCACACCGTTAGGCCGTCTTCCGCTCACGCCCCAACATCGTGCAGCCCGCCTCCAGTGGTGTCGCGACAGGCGTGAATGGAGGGACGAATGGAGACGTGTCGTCTTCAGCGATGAGAGTCGCTTCTGCCTTGGTGCCAATGATGGTCGTATGCGTGTTTGGCGCCGTGCAGGTGAGCGCCACAATCAGGACTGCATACGACCGAGGCACACAGGGCCAACACCCAGCATCATGGTGTGGGGAGTGATCTCCTACACTGGCCGTACACCACTGGTGATCGTCGAGGGGACACTGAATAGTACACGGTACATCCAAACCGTCGTCGAACCCATCGTTCTACCATTTCTAGACCGGCAAGGGAACTTGCTGTTCCAACAGGACAATGCACGTCCGCATGTATCCCGTGCCACCCAACGTGCTCTAGAAGGTGTAAGTCAACTACCCTGGCCAGCAAGATCTCCGGATCTGTCCCCCATTGAGCATGTTTGGGACTGGATGAAGCGTCGTCTCACGCGGTCTGCACGTCCAGCACGAACGCTGGTCCAAGTGAGGCGCCAGGTGGAAATGGCATGGCAAGCCGTTCCACAGGACTACATCCAGCATCTCTACGATCGTCTCCATGGAAGAATAGCAGCCTGCATTGCTGCGAAAGGTGGATATACACTGTACTAGTGCCGACATTGTGCATGCTCTGTTGCCTGTGTCTATGTGCCTGTGGTTCTGTCAGTGTGATCATGTGATGTATCTGACCCCAGGAATGTGTCAATAAAGTTTCCCCTTCCTGGGACAATGAATTCACGGTGTTCTTATTTCAATTTCCAGGAGTGTATTATACTAGAACTGACATGTGATTACATTTTCACGCAATTAAGGTGCATAGATCCTGAAAAATCAGTACCCAGAACAACCACCTCTGGCCACAATAACGGCCTTAATACGCCTGGCATTGAATCAAACAGAGTTTAGATGATGTGTACAGATACAGCTGCCCATGCATCTTCAACACGAAACCGCAGATCATCAAGAGTAGTGAGTAGCGTATTGTGACGAGCCAGTTGCTTGCCCACCATTGACCAGACGTTTTCAGTTGGTGAGAGATCTGGGGGATGTGCGGCCAGGGCAGCAGTCGAACATTTTCTGTGTCCAGAAAGGCCCGTACAGGACCTGCAACATGCGGTCGTGCATTATCCTGCTGAAATGTAGGGTTTTGCGGGGATCGAATGAAGGGTAGAGCCACGGGTCGTAACACATCTGAAATGTAGCGTCCACTGTTCCAAGTGCCGTCAATGCGAACAAGAGGTCACCAAGACATGTAACCAGTGGCACCCCATACCATCATGCCAAGCTATACGCCAGTATGGCGATGACGAATGCATGCTTCCAATGTGCATTCACCGCGATGTCGCCACACACAGATGCGACCATCGAGATGCTGTAAACAGAACCTGGATTCATCCGAAAAAATGACTTTTTTCCATTCGTGCATCCAGGTTCGTCGTTGAGTACACTATCGCAGGAGCTCCTGTCTGTGATGCAGCATCAAGGGTAACCGCAGCCATGGTCTCCAAACTGATAGTCCATGCTGCTGCAAATGTCGAACTGTTTGTGTAGATGGTTGTTGTCTTGCAAACGTCCCCATCTGTTGACTCAGGGATCAAGACGTGGCTGCACGATCCGTTACAGCCATGCGGATAAGATGCCAGTCCTCTCGACTGCTAGTGATACAAGGCCGTTGGGGTCCACCAAGGCGTTCCGTATTACCCTCCAGAACCAACCAATTCCATATTCAGCTAAATGTCATTGGATCTCGACCAACGTGAGCAGCAGTGTCGCAATACAATAAACCGCAATTGCGATAGGCTACAATCCGGTCTTTATCAAAGTTGGAAATGTGACGGTACGCATTTCTCCTCCTTACATGAGGCATCACAACAACGTTTCACCAGGCAACGCCGATCAACTGCTGTTTGTGTATGAGAAATCGGTTGGAAACTTTCCTCATGTCAGCACGTTGTAGGTGTCGCCACTGGTGCCAGCCTTGTGTGAATGCTCTGAAAAGCTAATCATTTGCATATCACAGCATCTTCTTCTGGTCGGTTAAATTTTGCGTCTGCAGCATGTCATCTTCATGGTGTAGCAATTTTAATGGCCAGTAGTGTAGCAGTCTTTCCTTCGTGCCTATCTATTACTCACTTTCTCCTCTATATAGTGATTAACAATCTATCCCCTTCATAATATTGTCATTAATTTATTCTGGACATCCCACTGTTTGATTTATCCATATTACTTAGCTACATATTTTAACTACAAAAGGTTACGTCTTTTTCTGACTTTTCATTACAAGCAATCACTGTCATGAAATTTCATTTTAAAAACCATGGACTTATCATTTGTCAAATAGTGCTTCATACGGCATTACTCCTGGAATGTTATTTTCATTTTGTTATCATTATGTCACATTAAAAACATCTTAACAGATAAAAAGTTGTGTCTATCCAACATAAGTTTCTGTTTGTGTTCTTTGTACTCTTATTGTTATTAATTCTTTATTTTGTCATAAGTTCACTGTATCTTCTTGTAATACCCTCTTGAGCACATTTAAAAATGCTTTTGTTTACTGAAGTGCATCCTGCCATGTTCGTATTACCCTTTGCTCAAAATTCTTGATTTCACTTGTGTCATTATGTATTGCTACTGTTACACAATTGCCTTTTATGTCAGTCCAATTAAGCTTTATTTCATATTTTTCTGAAGTTACTACATAATTTACCCAGACGATGTCCATCTGCTTGCATAAATTCTTAAAATCTCCAACAATAATAACTTCCTTTCTGGAGCATGATTGGATTGTTTCTAGGTTTTTAAACATTACACAATACAAAATTAACTTCTACACAATTTACATCATGGAATGCTCACACACCAAAATTTGTAGAACTGTCAGTTACCTTTAGCAGCACTGTCTTACATGAATGCGTAGCAAATGACTCTTGTCTTCTATTGGTTTCAGTTCAGAAACAAATGCACTGAGTCAGTTAAGGAGGAGGTCAAACAGACTGAGTCAAAAAGGAAAAGATGGGTGGGCTCTCAAAGCTGACTGTGTATGGAGAAACAAATTCATCACAATATGAGACACTATTGCATGGCTACAAACGAAATGTATATTACTGAAGGAATAGTTCAACACAAATCACAATGAAGTATTAAAAAACTTGTTTACACAAAGTCAATCATGTGGTCTGCATCAAGTGAGCTGATAAAGAGATCAAGTTCTACCGTATCTTCAGTCGGCGTTGTCGGTGTTACCGTGACCGTTGTGTGTTGTCAATGGCTTAAGGTCATCATATCTCATGCTCTAAGATCGACGCACCTTTCCTCTTGGTATAACGGTGTCTCACGGTAGCACCGACAATGCCGACAGCGAAGGAAGATACGGTAGAAGTGGCGCCACAATGTGCGGCTCGATCTAGGAGGATTGCTGCATCGAGTCGAGTGTCATCCGGATTCACGAACCCTAGAGTTGGAAAATATTGTAGCAGCCAGTGAGTCTGTCCAATGAAAGAGGTATGCTTCAATAATCGCTAAAAGTGAGCGATACTACCAGGTATGATTAAAATAACAGTATAATTATAAAAAAAAGGAAGATGAGACTTGTGATTTTGGTAGATAAATAAATATAAATACATAGTGAAAATAAGTATATGTCTTGGTAGTGAATAATCATGTCAAAACGAACGAAAAGAATACATGATAATGTGCAGTTGAGTAGAGTAATGAGTAGAGAGAGAGAGGAAAGGGAAGAGGATATGGATGCTGCATCCCATGAGCTCAATGTGGGACAGGAGACATGTACAGATAATAATACAGTTATTGATTTAGAGCCGTTAGGAGATTCAAATACAATGATAAGTAAGGTAAGCAGCGTGGGAGAACATAAAGATCTTGAGGTTTCTGAAGTAGGTCAGCAAGTTGATCCTCAAAATGGAAATATTAATCAAAAAATATTTGATATGCTGGTATCAATAAATACTCAAATGGGTGTAATGAATGGAAGACTTGGTTCACTAGAAAAAGATAATAAGCAATTAAAAGAGGACAATCAAAAGTTAAATGAAAAATTTGAGGGCAAATTTGGTTCATTAGAAGTTAAAATGGATTCTTTGGAAAGCAAACTGAACACCTTTGATTATAAACTGGAAAATACTAAGAAAGAATTAAAGGCAGACTGGGAGACTTAAATGCGAAATTTGGAGAACTAGATGTAGAGTTTTCTAACACCTTAGAAAGGCAATATAATAATTTAATGGGAAAACTTCATGACGTAGAAAAGAAATATGAGGTAGTTTCGAAGAGTTATGATGGCCTGTCCAATAGGATGGTTAAATGTGAAAGCAGCTGTTTCAGTGCTAGCGCACAGATAGAAGAGCTTTCGAAACAAATAGTCGAGTTTGAGTCCGATGCTCGTAAGGGGATTGACAAGTATTTAGTAGATCAAACTAAAAGACTTGACGAAGATCTACCTGAATGGATAGAAATAAAAGGAAATGAAATTGTAGACAAGGTTAAGACTACTATTGGATCCCAGCCAAATGAAAATATCAATGAGCACCTAAGTAGAAATGATGAATTAATTAAGCTCTTCACTAGCGAAATTCAGAAAATAAAAGAGAAAATAGTTGACGAGTTACCTAAATGGCAAAAGGAAACCAATCATAAATTGGCGGAGTTAGAATGAAAGTCATCACAAAATTTGTTGACAGAGGACGAACGTTCGGAGAATAGGTCGAAAAACAACTGAACATGTGATAATACGAAGTACAATTGTGGTGAAAATTTGCATTGGGAAGTTGATGATTCGGTTGGTAAAGATGATGATTCTTTTGGTCAGCGAGGATATTTGTCTTCTTTAAAGGTGGAGAACAGCATTTTTAAAAAGTAGACAATTCCCAACATTCTCCACTGAAAAGAACAACCTGCATCCGAAAATCTTTATCAATAATTTCAAAAGAATATTTCCACGTAGCTGGTCAGAACACGACCGACTTCAATTTATAGTATCCAAAATTACCGGAGAAGCCGCATTATGGGATCAGAATTTTGAAGGGAAGGTTGCCCATAAATATACGTGAAAAGTTAATAAATGTTCCTGACCACGATGTAGAACAGTTCTTGTCGGTTATTGACTCTATAGATATGATTATGGAACACGCAAGACAAATGAGTAGTAATCAAATGTCGATTCACACTCATAGTAATACGAATAATTATAATAATAATTTAATGTATGATAATAATAATACCGAAAACCAGGTCAAACCCGCATCACAGGAGCGTGGACAATCTTCATCCTATGGTTGCAATAAAAACAATGATTATAATAAATATAGAAGAGATACTTACTGTGCTAGAAGTAAACCTCGATATGGTGACGCGAATGTGCACAGTAGTGATATTAATCAGAGTAACAGGTACCCAAGTGATGAACCCAATTGTATTCGACCTTGGGAAGATAATTCGAAGCATAATGTTCATCGGCAGGATGGAACAAATGCCTGAAGTCCTCATCCAGCACAAGGAGTTATACCAATGGGCGAAGGAGCCTCCAATGTGCGACGGGGTGAATACCATAACTCGGATCATACTGTACGGATTGTGGAAGTTCATGAATCCCCACTGATGACTCAACAAGATAGATTAAACTAATACTAGTCACCAAATGCCTTCCTAGGATGACTGGAAAGGAGAAGGAAGGCAGGCATCAATTTGAACTGAGAGTATTAAGGTACAATAATGATCAGGATATAAGGAATGAATTAACTGAAGGTCTACAAAAACCTGAAGGATCAAGCACAATTGAGAAAAACCAGTTTTGATAAAAATGTGAAGAAAGTAGTCACATATGATGTAGGGGAAGAAATTTTATTGAGAAATCACCGAAAAGCATCAACCAGGAAAAGACTGAATAAGAAAAGGCAATATTTATACACAGGTCCATACAAAATAATGAAAATACCTCATGAAGGGAGCTACCTCCTGGCAGATTGTGATACTGATGTAATTAAAGGCTTGTTCCCTCACATAGACCTGAAGAAATATTATCAATAATGAGCAAAATATAGATTCAAGAAACACTGAATGATATCCAGACTACACTCAGAGCAGACTAAATGAAAGCATCAGTGGATAAATACGTACTTATACTAACTTACAAAGAAAGTTAAAGAATGTACCAAAGATTTCCATGAGATACCTTCTTGGTATCAGCAACAATGACGATGCTGAAATACGATTTATCCTCTCACCGAACAGCGACGATGGATGATTTAAAAGTGGAATTAAGAGGAAAAGAAACGGACCAAATCCTCTCTGGTTAAACAAGTGGCCTGATAAGGGTTTTGGCCTAGGATGCCAATCATCGAACCCGGCTATGATCCCTGCCTTGCACAGTCGGTTGAAGAACTCAGGGCTTCATCCAAGAAAAAAAATGTGGTGTGAATATGAAGTGATTAGTGCGAAGTGTTTCTAAGACAACCTGTAAATAAATGTGGAATTTAGTTAAGGGCATTTTGTCTAGGCCCATTAACTCAACTTAAATATTATAGGATATATGTACTGACTTGTTGAGTGAATCTGAGAGTGAGTGTATTCGCCGAAACAAATACCCTCTCCTGTCACTGTACAAAAAAAAAAAAAAAGCCTGTTCTGTCTGGAACCCTCTTCAAGACATCACAGTCTGGGGGGCTGTGTAACATTATGAGTCAAGACAGCTGAAACGGAAATTGAATAGCATAAAGATATCATTAAAAACGCACGCTGCGCGATTTGTGACGATTTGGTCGGTCATAATAGCAGTAACATCTTTTGAATACAATTAAAATATAACTGTGATACCTGTTTAGTGTTATTGGAAATAATATGTAGTAAATTAATGAGTAAGGTAGCCGATCCTATAAGAAGAGGTGAAATTGGGCATATTAAGGTGTTTTGCTTTATATCGACTAAGCTGATGATACGGCGTCTTTTTTTCCGTTTACTCTTAGGAAAAAAAAAAAAAAAACAAGTAAAGAAGTGCTAACTGTGCGTTGTGAAAAATATAGGGACGAATTTTAAATAGCTACAGTGTATAATCAGACTAACAAATGGACATTCAGTTACGCGAAATAGCGGACAGCGAAGTGTGGTCATTAAATTGAGTACACCTACAGGGCGGTCAATTTCGGGATAAGTCTATTCGCATCTCACGAGGGACGCAGTATTGAGACTGCTTTTTTTTTTTTTTGTTTTGTTTTTATTATATCGCGGAGAGCGGGCTTCAATTTATAAAAAGGAGAAAAGCTGTATTATTATGATTGACTGTTGGTGTCAAGCAACCAAAACTGTTCATCAAAGGGTTTCGGTGAATGAGTGGTGAATGCGAAATGAAACTGTGAACAAAGTTATGTTAAATAAAGCAGAAGACACAAGACAGTTTGGTCGTATCTGTTATTATTCCATAAACTGTAACATTTCTTCTAGTTGTACGAAGCCCTTATAGACGATCGTTATGACAATTTGCTTTGAAGGGATCTCGTTATGAGTTAAGTTTTGGGGGACCTGGTCAAGAGGGAATAGTTCATAGATCTTAACTACTGCAGCTATTCTGGAATCAGGTGCTACCGCGACCGTTGTGTGTTGTCAATGGCTTAAGGTCATCATATCTCATGCTCTAAGATCGACACGCCTTTCCTCTTGGTATAACGGTGTCTCACGGTAACACCGACAACGCCGACGGCGAAGGAAGATACGGTAGAAAGTGTTAACTTATTTTAGCAATTTTTCAAACAAGGACAACACTGAAAAAACTGAACATGACAATGTTGGTCTAAAATGCTAAGATCAACCAAATACTAAATACTATGTCACAGAAAGATGCAGACCATAGTATAATTAATGAGAAATAGAAGTGAATAAAATGCCTCATTTAGTTAAATTAGTGGCACCTTTGAGGACTCCACACAGCAAATTCTCAGATATGTTTACTTAACATGCCACTCACTATGTATATTCTGGAAGTAACTTTTCATTCCGACAGTTTTAGACCAACAAGTGGTGTGGGTAGCCTGTTTATCACTACAGGTTCCGGGGGTTCACCAACCCACAGGAAAATGAACACATTCCTGTAAATGCTGGAGTTAAACTTGGCTGTGAAACAGTGTGATACCACTAGTTTCAATATACAGTGAGCAATGAGCTAAACCAACAGCTTGGGCCACAGACTCAGTTGCCAAAAGTCACTACTAGGTGGCACCATATCATGGGTACATCTTGGCAGTGGCTGCACTTACGACAAAGCCTGCTGCTACTACTCACAGCATTAGTACCTCTGACGTGTCAACATCCATGCTATGCAGGTAATCCAAATGGCTGCAGGATACAATAATAACAACAATGCTCTAGTTATGAATCCTCCTATGTAGATATTGAAATTCTGTGTTCTCCATATCACTTTTCATTCTGGCTGTACTCACTGACAATCTTATAAGATACTTTTGATAATTTGACAATATTTCACACAACCAGTTCTCAATTGGTTCCAGTTCCTATAGATTCCACGCTACTTTCATTTCAAAGGCCTGAATTCATAATAAGCAATTACAGCTGACAGTGTGGACTCTGAAAATAGTTAAATAGCAAATGAAATTTTGAAATCAAACAGACATTGGTACCCAAATATATGCCCAGTTATGACAATAAAAAGCACATCAGTCTCATATATGAATTCTCACTAATAATTTCCATCTAATTTCCAATAAATCTAGGGTTGTAATGTAGAACTAATCAGCAGATGTGATTGAATAGCCACTGCCAGCACACCACATAGAGCTCCTAATCACTGACTGGTTAATTGAAGCCAACGGTCAGCTTTACTTAATAGCTCCTGATTTCTTTTTATTAGATAATATTTATTTGAGAGAATTCACATATAAAGCTGACACCATATTAAGTCATATACTATACAAAAATATCTTACAACTAGATCGATCTAACATACTAAAAATTTAAAACTACATTTTCCTGATGGTCTTGTAGTGGGTTGAATACATTCCACCTGAAATGTTATGCTTCTCTCCACAATTAAATGATTCATTTAGATAGGAAGTACTTAAATAATTCTCCATTTATTGAATATCTCAATGATATTTGTGTTGATAATACTTGCACAGATCTGAAGTATAGGGACGTTTGGCAAAGTTCATTTAATTTATACCTATTGTAACATAGCTGGTGTAGTAGCATTAGAAATCTATACATATTTTCATATCTATGAAGATTTTTAGTAACTAACAATTGTCTGACAATATACTGACACAGATAATGCTTTACGGCACCAAGACTGACTCAGTTTCATTTGAAAAATAAAATCTGGTACATTATCTTCGCAGTTACTAATAATATGACATACCATATGCCATTTTATGCTGGCAGTCATCGTTTCTCATAGTAAGAATAGATCATAAATATTTTTAACATATAAAATAGCATTGAAAGAGATGTATCACTGTATGTATGTGATTCAAGGCAGCATCACTAACCCAAGGCTATGGAAGCTGTTTGTCTGAAATTCCCTAACCACCTGTTATGCAACCAATTCAGAGTCTCCAGTTTAAATAACATGAAAGCTCTGTTTTGAAAGAACGGCTTTGTAAGAAACACTTATCAAATAGCTGCAAGGAATTCACAACAGTGAAGGAGTGTAGTCTGAGCTATACCTGTTCAGCTAAATCTGAATTCTATACTAACACCAATTGCTTGACAATTTATGGCAATCTGATTTGTTAAACAGTGGTATCAATGGTGGACACCATGTATCAGATAAAATATGAACTATTTAACATCCAGGAGAGAAGCCTGAAAAAGTTGATTTCCACTCAGTGTATGTGTGCAAATGGTAGGCAATTACTTGGAACCCAAATTTCTAACCAGCTTCCTTGGATTAATACCTGCAACTCAAAGATATTGCATATACCTTTCTTGTTGAAGCACTCACTGTAAATCATGAATAAGGTGAAACTGGAAAGAGATCTTACAGATTTCCATGACATGCATTTTGTCGGTTGATCTTTGACAAACTGTTTTAATATATTTATTTGCTTGGAGTACTATATGAACAGATTCTACAATCTCTGTAATTTTCCACCATCAAAGATCATCCAAACTGGGTGAACGTTTTACATTAGCTAATTTTTGAAAATATTATTCCTTGATGAAAACTGCTGATTTGTCAGCACACACATGTTCTGGCACAAAGAAGCACAGTATTCTCTGAAGTGACAATGTGCTTTGTGGTAAGCTTTGCTACCTTTGAATCAAGTGCAATTGTTGTTTTTTTAGTTGAACTGCAGGAGGACCCACAATGCAAAAAAGTCACATAAAAAATTCAAAATTAGAGTATAATCAATTCAAAAGTAGAGTAGAATATTTCTAGTTCACTCTGAAACTGACAAACTGTTTCTGCATTTTCAAAACCACTGGCTGATTGACTTGCAGTTTTTGTTTTTCACAGTGAATCTATCTAGAAGCCCACAACTACCACACTTAATTTTCAGTTTCATAACGAATTATCATGGTGTGACGTCCCCTCTAATGTAAGAAAAAGTTGTCAACCACTTTTTATTAAAAATATCAAAGAACATTTTGTTACATGTGTGGATTGTTACTGTGAATTACTGGATGCAGCATAATCATGCTCTCCTATAACCCAAAATGCAAAAAAAGAGTGAGGCTCCACATTTAAATGGTCAAGCTGTAGCAACTACTGCTCCTCATCATCAGTGGAATAGTGATGGAAGTATTGACTTGGTTGGAGCTGGCAGCAATATGAGCCAAATGCTCCATCAGCATTGCTCTGATGCAAGAACATAGCTCGGATTTTGTTAATGGGGAGTGGTGGTCAGACTTGTTATATACAACCTTAAAAAGACTCATGTTTTTCAATTATTCTTAAAATGTCCATAAGTAATGATAAACCATTTAACTCAACAATGATTTCTGAGTTTTCACCAACCAGAGATATAATCCCATTATTAGTTTCCCTATGTCTGGATGATGCTGTTGATACAACAACTGTTGTACAGTTGCTGAAACTCTCTACATTTGCTTTTTTTTAAACTTCATTAAGTACAAAAACAGGTTTTTGCATCTATGTTAGGCCATTATTAAGTGTATCTGAAAGTTATCTGTAGAGAAGCAATGTCAAATGAAGTCAGTTGATGTTGCTTCTCTACACCATAACTTCCAGATGCACTTGACAATGGCCTAATATAACCCGTTGTGTGAATTTAATAAAAGTTCTAAAATGTCACCTGGTGCATCATTTCATTAGTTAGATAATCTTGTTACTTAAGAGTTCTATATTCTGGCAAACCACTAAGAAGTAGTCACGCTCCAATCCCTACTCACCCTCCAAAGGCATTTTACACTCTTTTTTTCCACTCTGGATTTCAGCTGAGGGAATAATCATGAAACAACAAGCGTGAATTTTTTGAGACACCATGATTATTGCCACATGTTAGAGTATGCGGCAATTCTATGCAGGAAGGGAGCTGACACTCACCTCACGGCACTGTAGAGGATGCAGAACTGAGCTCTGAAACTCGGCCTTTACCTACTGAGGATGTATACCATTCATCTGCTGCTCTAAGAACCTAGAATTCCATTTTTGCAAGATAGAATACAGTGCAGTGAACACACAAAGAGTTGGGTCAATCCTGCAATTGGCTCATTGTGGAACTGGGTCATCAACCATACCACAGGCTGATGACATTGGCCTGACCTGCTGCGAGAGTAATTTTCTCCCCAACAGCCTGAAGCAAATTCACCTCCACATAAGCAGAGGCGAATGCTATTGCAAGAATAATTTTCTCTGCACCAGCACAAGGACAATGGTCTCCACATTACGTGAGGCCAATCCAGAAAGTCAGTTGAAACATGACACCACACTTATAGGTTCAGCTGGAATGACATTTTAATGTTTAACCAGTAAACATGATGAGCAAGGAACGCTTCAAAATTACCATGACTGTGACAGACACTCTGTTGTAATAAAGAGCTCTCTGTTCAACAGAGAAGCTGCAACAATTTTTTAGTGGTCAAAATGCAAAGGATATGGAGTTATTCAGCCTTACACCTTCCCAAACTTCCTGAATTAAGTGTGCATCTGTCACTTCTCGCAATGCAGAAAGATCGTTTTCTACATGAAACAGTGTCAGTACAGTCAAATGCATGAGCATATATGAAGAGAATTTGAATTATTATTTCTTTATCTTATGGAATTTAGCAACCAGAGTACCCAGAGGGATGTTTGGCTCGCCTACAATGCAACTCTTTTCATTTAAGCAGAGAGGCTGCATATTTAAGGGAATTGGAATCTGTCAAGAAAGAAAGAAATTCAAAAGGAATTGGCTGTGGCCTACAGAAAGGGACCATCTCCAGTATTTGTTTAAACTGAAAGTGAGAAACCACACCAAAACATTTTCAAGGTTTCCGGCAGATGGATATGAACCACATCGCTTTCCTAATTTAAGAACTGCCTGATCAACGGAGAATTTTGAAAAACTGGTTGTTGTTGTTGTTGTTTCAAAATACAATAAAATGCATCACAACAAGAGATGAAATGCTGGTATTTCATGTTTTTTCCTGTCTTTATGCACACCTCGATGTTTTATGCTGAATGAATAAATGCACATTTTAAGAGTTAATTGGGCATGGAATTTCTGTCTTCAGTTATTATAGTATTGTAAGAGCATAAACAGATTTTGCCCAAAAGGGGGAGGGAGTTTCAAAACACAGTTGGCTTGGATGAATTCAAGCAGCCCTCTAAAAAAATATTTTTACAACAAACTATATAATGTGCAGTCATCAAATACCATTTCCTCTCTCTGAAAACCCCTCCCCATTGTTCCATATCAGAACTAGCTTTTGTAATGAAGTACCACCTGGGCAACCAGATTAGGTGATATTTTGCCATTTGGGATATTGGTGACAGAACACTGAGCAATTTTTATAAAGAAATGCAACCGTCAACATTTGGGTGATATTTCTGTTGATCAGCGTGTTTTTTGGGTAACAGAGACATATCCAAGTATTATTGGGCTCTAGTTTTAATTTGATCTTATTTGCAATGATGTTTACTGCCCAGCTGCCATGTGAAATACAGAAGTATTACAATCTCAAATTTCTGTCAGCCTCCAAATAACAACTCCAGTGCTGACATTGAACTGCCATAAATAGGTAACTAGATCATTACAGTAATGCATACATGTTTCAAAGTTACCATAATGCTAGTGGACAAGTCAAAATCAGTTTTCATCCTCTTCTTTATTGTTACAAACTTATACATAATTAGAAACTATCACAACAACACACAGAACAAAAACATTGAACAGTGGCACTTACATAAAACTCAACTGCAAATAAGAACTGGACTGATTAGCAAAACAACAACCTAGGTCCAGCAAGGCCAACAACATACACTAATTGGCCTTGACTTGGATGGGAGACAGCTGATAGTGCTATTGACCTATAGATAGTTTCAACCTATCATTGGTGTTGACTGTCAACAGTTCATAGCCCTTTTTCCTCATTTGACTGAAAACCGAAATATTTTCAATTTCACTGCATGGCAACTAGGTCATGTGTAATTTCAGTCTTGTGATAGGAGGATCCAGACCTCCTGAAACCCTCTTTGACTATGACTGCATCTGATGTATTGGTATGTTGTCTGGAAACATCCTTGTCTCAGCAAAACTAGTATATGGACAGAAGGGGAAAATGATGTTGGCATGATTCCACAGTCTGTAATTATTTTGGATTATTTTGGTGAAAGATTATTATCAATAAATGAAAAACATTAAATGCTATAAAGTGTTTCAAATCTACATAAAGTATTGTCCACAATAATATGCTAGTATCACTTTCCTGTACACAATTATTTTGCTACTGAACTATTAGTTCAATTTCAAATGGAGCAGTAAAGTAATAAGTTCAGGTGTAGTGTTATCATGTTGTTGTTGTTGTTATGGTCTTCAGTCCTGAGACTGGTTTGATGCAGCTCTCCATGCTACTCTATCCTGTGCAAGCTGCTTCATCTCCCAGTACCTACTGCAACCTACATCCTTCTGAATCTACTTGATGTATTCATCTCTTGGTCTCCCTCTACGATTTTTACCCTCCACGCTGCCCTCCAATACTAAATTGGTGACCCCTTGATGCCTCAGAACATGTCCTACCAACCGATCCCTTCTTCTAGTGAAGTTGTGCCACAAACTTCTCTTCTCCCCAATCCTATTCAATACTTCCTCATTAGTTATGAGATCTACCCATCTAATCTTCAGCATTCTTCTGTAGCACCACATTTCGAAAGCTTCTATTCTCTTCTTGTCTAAACTATTTATCGTCCATGTTTCACTTCCATACATGGCTACACTCCATACAAATACTTTCAGAAACGACTTCCTGACACTTAAATCTATACTCGATGTTAATAAATTTCTCTTCTTCAGAAACGCTTTCCTTCCCATTGCCAGTCTACATTTTATATCCTCTCTGCTTCAACCATCATCAGTTATTTTGCTCCCCAAATAGCAAAACTCCTTTACTACTTTAAGTGTCTCATTTCCTAATCTAATACCCTCAACATCACCCGACTTAATTCGACTACATTCCATTATCCTCGTTTTGCTTTTGTTGATGTTCATCTTCTATCCTCCCTTCAAGACACTATCCATTCCATTCAACTGCTCTTCCACGTCCTTTGGTGTCTCTTGACAGAATTAAGTCATCGGCGAATCTCAACGTTTTTATTTCTTCTCCATGGATTTTAATACCTACTCCGAATTTTTCTTTTGTTTCCTTCACTGCTTGCTCAACATACAGATTGAATAACATCGGGAAGAGGCTACAACCCTGTCTCACTCCCTTCCCAACCACTGCTTCCCTTTCATGCCGCTCAACTCTTATAACTGCCATTTGGTTTCTATAAAAATTGTAAATAGCCCTTCACTCCCTATATTTTACCCCTGCCACCTTCAGAATTTGAAAGAGAGTATTCCAGTCAACATTCTCAAAAGCTTTCTCTAAGTCTACGAATGCTAGAAACGTAGGTTTGCCTTTCCTTAATCGATCTTCTGAGATAAGCCATAGGGTCAGTATTGCCTCACGAGTTCCAATATTTCTACGGAATCCAAACTGATCTTCCCCAAGGTCGGCTTCTACTAGTTTTTCCATTCGTCTGTAAAGAATTCGTGTTAGTATTTTGCAGCCGTGACTTATTAAACTGATAGTTCAGTAATTTTCACATCTGTCAACACCTGCTTTCTTTGGAATTGGAATTATTATAGTCTTCTTGAAGTCTGAGGGTATTTCGCCTGTCTCATACATCTTGCTCACCAGATGGTAGAGTTTTGTCAGGACTGGCTCTCCCAAGGCCGTCAGTAGTTCTAATGGAATGTTGTCTACTCCCGGGGCCTTGTTTCGACTCAGGTCTGTCAAACTCTTCACGCAGTATCATATCTCCCATTTCATCTTCATCTACATCCTCTTCCATTTCCATAATATTGTCCTCAAGTGCATCGCTCTTGTATAGACCCTCTAGATACTCCTTCCACCTTTCTGCTTTCCCTTCTTTGCTTAGAGCTGGGTTTCCATCTGAGCTCTTGATATTCATACAAGTGGTTCTCTTTTCTCCAAAGGTCTCTCTAATTTTCCTGTAGGCAGTACCTATCTTACCCCTAGTGAGATAAGCCTCTACATCCTTACATTTATCATCTAGCCATCCCTGCTTAGCCATTTTGCACTTCCTGTCGATCTCATTTTTGAGACATTTGTATTCCTTTTTGCCTGCTTCATTTACTGCATTTTTATATTTTCTCCTTTCATCAATTAAATTCAATATTTCTTCTGTTACCCAAGGATTTATACTAGCCGTCGTCTTTTAATCTACTTGATCCTCTGCTGCCTTCACTACTTCATCCCTTAAAGGTACCCATTCTTCTTCTACTGTATTTCTTTCCCCCATTCCTGCCATTTGATCCCTTACGCTCTCCCTGAAACTCTGTACAACCTCTGGTTTAGTTAGTTTATCCAGGTCCCATCTCCTCAAATTCCCACCTTTTTGCAGTTTCTTCAGTTTTAATCTACAGTTCATAACCAATAGATTGTGGTCAGAGTCCACATCTGCCCCTGGAAATGTCTTACAATTTAAAACCTGGTTCCTAAATCTCTGTCTTACCATTATATAATCTATCTGATACCTTCTAGTATCTCCAGGATTCTTCCATGTATACAACCTTCTTTTATGATACTTGAACGAAGTGTTAGCTATGATTAAGTTGTGCTCTGTGCAAAATTCTACCAAGCGGCTTCCTCTTTCATTTCTTAGCCCCAATCCATATTCACCTACTACGTTTCCTTCTCTCCCTTTTCCTACTACAGAATTCCAGTCACCCATGACAATTAAATTTTCGTCTCCCTTCACTATCTGAATAATTTCTTTTATTTTGTCATACATTTCTTCAATTTCTTCGTCATCTGCAGAGCTAGTTGGCATATAAACTTGTACTACTCTAGTAGGCCTGAGCTTCGTATCTATCTTGGCCACAATAATACGCTCACTATGCTGTCTGTAGTAGCTTACCCACATTCCTATTTTTTTTATTCATTATTAAACCTACTCCTGCATTACCCCAATTTGACTTTGTATTTATAACCCTGTATTCAACTGACCAAAAGTCTTGTTCCTCCTGAAACCGAACTTCACTAATTCCCACTATATCTAACTTTAACCTATCCATTTCCCTTTTTAAATTTTCTATTGTACCTGCCCGATTAACGGATCTGACATTCCATGCTACGATCCGTAGAATGCCAGTTTTCTTTCTCCTGATAACGACATCCTCTTGAGTAGTCCCCGCCCGGAGATCCGAATGGGGGACTATTTTACCTCCGGAATATTTTACCCAAGAGGACGTCATCATCATTTAACCATACAGTAGAGCTGCATGCCCTCGGGAAAAATTACGGCTGTAGTTTCCACTTGCTTTCAACTGTTCGCAGTACCAGCACAGCAAGGCTGTTTTGGTTAGTGTTACAAGGCCAGATCAGTCAATCATCCAGACTGTTGATCCTGCAACTACTGAAAAGGCTGCTGCCCCTCTTCAGGAACCACGTGTTTGTCTGGCCTCTCAACAGATACCCCTCCGTTGTGGTTGCACCTACGGAACGGCTATCTGTATCGCTGAGGCACGCAAGCCTCCCCACCAATGGGAAGGTCCATGGTTCATGGGGGGAAGAGTGTTATAAATAATACCAATCTACAAAGGGAGAAAATACCAAATACATGACACAGGATGGTTTTATTGTGTCAAGGATCCTCCTTATCAGGCAAAATCAGTTTTCACACCTTTTTAAATATTCAATTTTTTCTGCAGTGCACTCAGAGTTGACACTTGTTGGCTATTTTCATTTAAATTTGTACATGATGTATTAATACCTTCATTTTCTTGCTGAGCTGCTAAATATTAGCCTATGTCAGGAGTTATGTTTATTTTTAAAGCAAAGCAGTACATGTCTAAGAGCTTGCTACTTAGAAGTCATGTGAGGCATAAAATTCATCTATCAATGTTCTTCCAAAGTAAGCTGTAGCAAATTTCCACAGGCCTGGGAAAGTGACGAGGAGCGCAGTGGGGGTTAGATCTAAAGCTAACCTCATCATTACCAAAATTTTGAAATGTTACCCAACACATGGATGTGTGTCCACATCTAAAACATCTTTCCAAGTATAACCTGCCACTTTGTATTTTATCTCTTTAATATGCAGTACCCAATAGATTTTTAAGACTGGGATGAAAAAAAAAACCATCAAAAGATGCTATAATATGTATGTATGTATTTATTTATTTATCGACAACTGTCTTTGGTCAAGTGACCATCTCCAAGTAACCTACACAAAAACAGAAATGTATAAGAAATATTAATGTGAATGACTGAGTATTGCCAATATTCACAAAGACACTTCCATTAGGTTAAATGAATGTTTCTTGGTGCCAAGGTTGGTTGATTTGGAGGGGGGACCGAACAACAAGGTCATCAGTCCCATTAGATTAGGGAAGGATGGGGACAGAAGTCAGTAGCACCCTTTCAAAGGAACCATCACAGAATTTGCCTGAAGTGATTTTGAGAAATCATGGAAAACCTAAATCAGGATGGTCAGACGCAGGTTTGAACCATTGTCCTCCCATACCTGAGTCCAGTGTGCTAAATACTGCACCACCTCACTCGGTTTGGTGCCAAGTATTTAACTAACTTGCAGCATGTGAATGAATTAGTGAATTATAATATGTGTAAAGACATTAAAAACACAGTATTATGTATGTCTGCAAAGCAGAATAGATCACTACCGGGAGAAGTCTTGAATGCAAAATGACTTCATTACCCTAAAAATGATTTACAGATTTTTTTAGTAATAACAACTCTATTACATTGAACATTTTTATCTATCACAGTTATGTCAGTGATGTATTTCTCTTATTTCACAGTGATGTACATGATGGAATGAATCTAACTAATGAACTCAATCAGTTGCTTATGAATATCCACTATACTGTGGGAATGAAAAGTAGTGGATGTCTCAACTCTCTTGACATGCAGGTTAAAAGGGAAGGTACAGATTTTGATTTCGGTGTATTTCATAAGCCTAGGGGCTCTACAAACATAATGATTGGTGCTGATTTGTGCCTCCCCTGTGCACTCAAACAAACATTTTTTTCTTCCAGTGTATTGTAGACATGCAAAACTGAACCTTTACAGGATTACATAAACAGAGAAACTAATATCATTGTACAATTAGGTATGGAGAAAGGGTATACAAAATAGTTTATTCATGATATATGCACAGCTATTTTTGATAAACATATATCCAGTATTGTTTCAAAAGATGACATCATTAAGCATACTTCCATTTCACATTAAGGTCAATTTTCTGAGCAAATCACTAGTCCTTTCAGGAAAGCTTAAGTACAGATTGGCTTCAGTACATAGAAGAAAATCATTTGTCTTATGCACTTCCGTAGACCAAAAGGTAGACAAATTTTTGAAGTCAAACATTTACAAAATTTCATGTGGACCATATAATTCTATATATGTAGGGCAGATATGTCATGACTAATACTAGATATAGAGGGTATAATTGTAAGAAAGTTATTGCCCTTAAATGTCATTCAGCTGTTGAGAATCATTCCCTTTGCAATGTTCATATTGCACTCTGAGTCTAAAGGCATAGATTTATGAACACTTAAAGACCTTGAAATTTACAATCACTGTATGAATGATCCACACAACAACCTCAACAAAAGTCAATTTGAAGAATAAATGTTTTTTGACATTTATAGTGATTTACTGAGAATACCATCCTGGGTTTGCTCTTCCTTGTATCAGAATCTTTCTTCTCTCATGTGCCTGCTGAAACTGGTGTTATGTTTTATATGTATTATATTTATATACACAATTAATTAAAACTGCCTCACTATGTAGTGCCACACATGCATTTGCAACGTCATTTCACATATAACACTTTCTTATATTACAATTATCTTTTATAATGTTTTGTCTTAAATAGCTTTGTATTTTTGTGGTTGAATGATGTTTGTAAGTAGTAAGTAATTAATAAGATGGTCCTGAAGAGTGCCACACCCACTTCTGCAACACCATGTGGTGTTCAAAATTTGTAACCTTGTACCAATCTGCTGCAGAATATTGGATTCACACACACACACACACACACACACACACACACACACACACACACACGACTACCTCCAGCCACTGTGCAGGGACTAGATGGCAGCAAGACAAGTCTGCCAGGCAGTGTCAGGTGGCTGTGTGAAACGGAGAGGGGGACACGGAGAGGAAAAAGAAAGGAGCAGAAACGGGGAAAAGACCCTTGCGTGCATTGGCAGAGAACAGAGTGCAATGAGAATGAGGGAACATGAATTGGAAGGAAGTGATAGTGCAAGTGGGAGGCCAGAAACTGTTATATGGTTGATGTAGGGACAGAAGGTTACAGTACGTGAGGTCAGGATGATTTCAGGACAGGAGAGTGTGCTATAAGGATAACTTTCATCTGCACTGTTCAGAACACCTGGTGGTGGTGGGGAGGATCCGGATTGCTTGGGTTGTTAAGCAACCATTGAAATCAGACCTGTTATGTACGATTGCATGTTGTGCCACAGGATAGTCACTTTGCTCTTGGCCACTGTTTTGTGGTAGCCACTCATCCTGCTGGACAGCTGGCTGGTAGTCATACCAATATAAAAAGCTGTGCAATGCTTGCAGCAGAGGTGGTAAATGACATGGCTGCTATCACAGGTAGCCAGACTCTGATGAGGTTGGACAAGCCTGTGACAGGACTGCAACAGAAAGTGTTGTGTAGGTAGATTGGGCAGGTCTTGCACCTGGATCTTCCACAGGGATACGATCCCTGTGGTAAGGGTCTGGAACTGGGAGTGGCATGTGGATGAACTAGGATGTTGTAGCTCGTGGGAGGGTGACAGAACACCACTTTAGGAGGAGTGAGAAGAATCTCAGATAGAATGTCCCTCATTTTGTGAAGGAATGAGGGCTAACCAACGCCCTGGCGAAGGATGTGGTTCAGTTGTTCCAGTCCATGATGATACTGGGTCACAGACGACACATCTTTCTCCAGGTTTTTTTTTGGGGGGGGGGGGGGGAGGTTGATGGGAGGGTTCACATGTGTGGGATATGGCATGGGATATCTGTTTGCAGACAAAACGTGGGAGGCAGTGCCTGTCTGTGAAAGCCTTTGTGAGACCTCAGCGTACTAGTGAGGGAGTATGGTCACTGCAGATATGGCATAATGTTGGGATTTTTTGGTGTGGAAGGATTGGCAGCTGTTGAAATGCAGGTATTGATGCTGGTTAATGGGTTTAGTATTGACAGACATGTGGGTGGACTCATCAGAGATTGTAGGGTTGGTAGGAAGGTGGCATGCTGGGTCGAGGAGTACCAGGTGAAGCAGATCGGAGAGGTGTTGAGCTTGTTAAAGAATGAGGATAGGAGGTCTTGGTCCAGAGTCCAGGCCATGAAGATAGTGTCAATGAACCTGAACCAAACCAAGGGTTTACAGTTTTCAGAGGCTGGAAATTTTGCTCTCGATGGCCCATAAACAGGGAGGGTGCAATGCAGGTGACCATGGCTGTGCCACAGATTTGTTTGTATACTTTCTCCTCAGAGTAGTAGTAGTAGTTGTGTGTAAAGATAAAATTATTAAGGTCTATGAAAAATGAGGTAGTGGGTTTGGAGACTGAAGGACACTGGCAGAGGTAGTGTTCAATAGCAGCATGAACATGGCCATAGGAAAGTGGTGTTAACAGTGATGAGTACGAATACAGGAAGTAAAGGAGTGGGGATGGCACAGAATTTGTGAGAAAAGTGATTGGTATCTTTTACATGGGAGGCTAGATTTCAGGTAAGGTTGGAGGTGTTAGTCAATGAGGGCTGGAATTCTTTCGGTAGGAACACCTAAAACAGCTACTAAGGAGCATCCAACAATCTTGCTCACTCCATTGTAGCTGTTTAGTGCACTCTCTTTGAGAAGGGTTTTGTAGCTGTTTATTGGACTCCCACAGAAAGAGGTCTGACCCATCCTCACCAACACCTCCCACCAATTGCCTGTATTCTAGCCTCCCATGTTGAAGATAGCAGCCACTTCCTTCATCGTCTCTCCACCATCCACAATCCTTTACCTCCTGGATCCCTGCTCATTGCTGATGCCACTTTCCAATATACCTCATGCCCATGGTCTTGTCACTATTGAACACTAACTCTTGCAACATCCTTCAGACTCCAAATCCACTACCTCACTCCTCATACTAATTTTATCCTAACATGCCGCTGCTAGTCCTCTAAATGGAAGGTAAACAAACAAACCTGTACCTCAGCCATGGGCACCCTGCATGGCACCTTCTTATGCTGACCTGTTTATGGACCATATAGAGGAAAATTTCCTAACCTATTATAACCCCAAACACCTGGTCTGGTTCAAGTTCACTGACAATATCTTTATGATCTGGGCTCTGGGCCAAGACACTCTCTCCTCATTCAATCACAACTTCAACACCTACTCCCCCAACAACTTCACCTGGTCCTCTATAATCCAGCATGCCACCTTCCTAGACACTGACAACTACTCTTCGATTACTCCATCCACACCCATGTTAACATCAAACCCACGAACCACCACCAGTACCCACATTTTGACAGCTGCCAAATCTTCCACACCAAAAAATCCCTCCCTTAAAGCCTGACTACCAAGGGACAGCATACCTGCAAAGACAATAACTTCCTCACCCAGTATGCCAAGGTTTTGCATAGAACTTCACGGGTAAACACTATCCCACAGACCTAGTCCACAAAAAGATTTTCCATGCCATATCCTCCAACATCCAGTGCTTCGAACACCTTCTAAGAAACCTTTACAAAGGATTGCCCCCATTCGTCACCCACTACCACCACAGATTGGAACAGCTGAACCACACCCTTTGCCAGGGATTTGATTATCTTCATCCTGTCCTGAAATGAGGGACATCCTACCTAAGATCCTTCCCGCCCCTCCTCAAATGGTGTTCCATTATCCACCCAACCTCCACAATGTCTTAGTCCATCCCTATGCCACTCCAAATCCCAAACACTTGCCACATTGATCATATGCCTGTGAAAGACCCAGGTGCAAAACCCACAGCACTTACTACTGCTGTCTTGTCACATGCTTATCCTACCCTAACAGAGGCTGGGCCACCTACATAAGAAGCTGTGCCACATACCAGCTCTATTGTAATCCTTACACAGATTTTGTATTGGAATTACTACCAACCAGCTGTCCGCCACGGGGAATGGTCACCCAAGGGCAAAGTGGACTACCCCACAGCACAAAATGTTGCATACGAGTTATCCTAACAACACATCGTCCACTCATGAAATCATCCCAGCCTTAATCTATTGTAACTTAATGTTCCCACATGTTCCACCCAACAGTTTCTACACTCTCCCTCCAAATGTCCTATCTCTTCCTCCCAAATCATGTGTCCTCACACTAAATGTGTGCTGCTCTCCACCCACACACCTACTTGTCTTTTCCCCTTCTCTGCTCCCTTCCTTTTCCACTCCCATTTCCTCCTTGCTTCCTCTCCCACAGCCTCCTGACACTGCATATGGCAGCCTTGCCTTACCGCCACATCTAGTCCTTGCACACTATGCCATACAGTGCTCACTTCTCTCTTCCCATCTATACCCTGCTATCCCTCTTCTTTCCTGCTCTACTCTGGATTGGTGCTTCCATTCAACACAGTTGCATTGAGGCTGAAGCAAGCAAAGACAGTGGTCATATTTATTTGAGGTACATTTTCTTGTGTGATTGTGAGTGTATTTCCTTTCCCTTCCCTTCTGAAGAAGGCTGTGGCCAAAAGCTCAATGTATAACAGTTTTTTCATTCAGCTTGTCTGCATCTCAGTGTGTCATCTTAACAGTGAGCACCAATCTACCCCTTTCATAATATTTTTGATATTCCAATCTGGGATTTCCATTGTGAGTACCAGTAAGTTACATATGTATCATCTTGTCATACATTTTTCTATTAGTCGGTAAGTGCACAAATTGAGAACACTGCACTATTCCAGTTACTGTCTTGGCAAAATCTTATTGTAAACTGGCAACTGTATCAGTTGGTATTTGTTTTCATGTGGGTGTATGATATTGCTTAGAAGTTAGGATAATTGATCAGACCTTCATCAGATATGCATAACTTACAAATATCTATGTCTCTGAATATGGACAATGAATAAAACTTGTCATACAGAAGTATTCGATGGACCATAAGAACTTAAAATGTACATCCTAAAATGTGCACTAGATTACACTAGTGTAATCATCTGACGCCAAATGGTACACCAAAGCATGTACAATTTAATTTACATAATGAAAAAGGTCAAGACTACATCAGTTTGTACAGAAAAACATTCCATAAACAGAAACTACGCTAAAAATCTTTTCACATATTGACAGGCTAGTTAAAAAGCATTTTGGTATCTTACTGTTCCATACAAATTATTTAATGTCTAGAACAACATGCCTGCATTCAAATGACATAGTAAAACTTAACTATTTCAACAGACATTTTCAAGAAGACAACATCAAGATTGCATTTGTGCAACAGTCATTTTACACTGGACAACTCAGCCAAGAAGTAAGCCATATATAAACAGAACTGTTTAGAGGTGTTTGGATATATTGCATTTTTTTGTAAATTAGTCTAAAACAGTCCACTTTTAGTGAAAACAAAGGTAATATTTAGCTATTCCTGTGTATGAAGCAATCAGGATTACACCATCTGTATGAAAGCAGTTCTATATTATACTACAGCTGCCTAAGCTAAAAGAGACATAGTTATTTACAACACGTTAGTCATTGGAGGTGACATGATTGTGGTCACTTGGCCAAAACTGATTTATGATAAATAAACATGTATTATGACAGCCCATGGTTGGTTTGTGATGCTGGTCTTTAATTCTGGAGCTCATTATCAAACTTAAAAAGAAACCAGTTCGGAATCATATTATGTCAATATACAACATTCTCAATCAAAATTTTCTATTGCTTTGAAATATTCATTGGAAAAGAAAATATAAATTACAATTACAATTTATATTATTAAAATATTAACTGAGTTATTTACTTACAAAATGACTAACAAATGGGCATTTCACTGCCCTTAAAAACTTTCATTAAAAAAAAAAGAAAGAAAATCAGATGTATCAGTGCACATGACAGCAGAATACTTGAGGTTTTTATGATGTCAAATAAAGTCATTCAGCTGTTATCAATTCAAGTTTCACTTTTCTAAACTTTAATGAAATGTTACTATATAAATAACTCCCTGGTAACACAAGGTTATTATTAAATTATGATGATACCCTCAGTTAAAGTAACTAAAGGTGATCTATGACTTACCTTATCATCTGTTATCCACAATGGATCACACTCACCAAGATCATCATTCTCAAATGTTGAGCCCTGCACAATTTGAAGAGCATTAATAGAGAAATAAAAGAAGGAATGAGTTATGTGTACAGAACTGAATACTGTGGCTCCAAACAAAGCAGAGAAAAGAAAGGCAACCTCACTATTTGTCTGCTTGTACTAGCCTAACATTGTCATTAATGCACATTGGAAATTAAGCTTTAGTATAAACAATAGCATAAGATGGATCTCAACTAAATGTAGGGGGGAAGTTAAATAAGAATTACACTGCCAGAAGCACATGCTGAGATAATTTAACAATGTGTTTTGTACTAAATAACACTAGTCCCATAAATTAGCTACATAATTTAAATAATGTAACATCAGCTACTTGATAATCCAAACCCGAAATTTTTTTTATAAGTTATACAGAATTTGTGGTCAGTGTTGTATTTCCAGCACAACAAGAATTTAAAATTCTTATGATTGTGCAATGTCACACATGTATTACTGCATTATTTGAACAGAACATCAGACTGCACCACAAAAAGAGAAACTGTACAGGTAGGTTGGCAGAATATAAAAAAGAATGTTTTCCTCATGACTCTTTTCTACCTGATGGAAAATCTTATACCTATTTAATTAGGAAGAAACTCAGTATTCAGGTACATGAGACAATATTCAAAGGGAATAAACTGGCTGATGAAGAACCCAGGTCTCTGCAGTTTGGTCCCTGTGTACTGCTAGAAAAATTCTGCACACTTACAAGAATGTTCTTGTATATGATTTTCGGAAATCTGAAGAGAGATGTCTTTTGTTTGTCTGAACACAATGCATACACAGATGTATAATGTAGCTGCCTATAGACTATCCTCAGCTTTTCTATAACAAACAGAAATTTTAAGGCTACAAAATCTTTTCTTATCGTACTTGTTTGGAGTGTAGCCATATGTGCAAGTCAAACGTGGACATTCAGACAAGATGAGGACAGAAGCTTCTGAAATGTAGTGCTATAAGAAGAATGCTGATGATTAGATGGACAGATAGGATAACTAATGGGGATATACAGAATCACATTTGTGATAAAAGACATTTATGATATACCGTGACTAAATGAAAGGTTTAATTGTTAGGACACAGTCTGAGACATGAAGTAATTTTCAATATGCTATTGGAGATAAGTGTGGAGGGTAAAATTTAAGGAGAACAAGGGATGAAGACAACAAGCAGGTTCAAATGTACGTAGGTTGCAGCAGTAATTCAGGGACGAAGAGGCTTCCACATAATAGCTAGGATGGAGAGCTACATTGTACCAGGATTTGGACTGAAGATCACAACAACAACAACAACAACAACAACATATAGGGTCTCTACATTTTTAATTATAAGATTTATAAGGTTGTGACTTTCTTGAGGTGATCAAAATCCCCTGTACTGTTATAGTATCTCTTACATACATATGTACCAGGGAAGAGGTTTTGTGTGCAATAATTTGATACTTTTGCAGAATAGTCTGCTGGAAATTTGAAGGATTTAACTATAACTTTTATCACCATGCATGGTTATGGGTTCATTCCCAAGCCATGTCTCCTGCAGACACAATTTCTACATCACTTCACTGAAGATTTTTCATTAGTGCTACAAGTGAACTACACTGAATCCCATGGACCATCTATTTCAGATGAACGCTTCTATTTAATCCAAACAATACAATAATTTTATGGCTTTACTCCTTCTTGCTGCTATTAAGTGGGGCGCACAAGTTTCATACTGCTTTGAACTCAACAACAAATGAATACTCCATGCACATACAAATTCTACATCATTATGACAATTTTTAAAATCATCTATCGAACATGGAACAAACTCACATCTGATTATTCCCCAAGGGATGTGAAACATCTAAAATTGTACCTTCAGTACAGGCCCCACACTAAAGGTAAAGTGAGGGTTTGTTTTAACACCAAGATTTTCCATTAGACATAGCCTTATTGAAAGTGACCTTTGGCTTCCCTTTACCACTGAGCTGGCATACCCAGCTTGTTATAAGGAGACCTAGTGTCGAAAGCGGACTCCAAACACAGCTGCCTGCAACTTGGCAATTTTCATGTATACATTCCCAAAGTCAAAAACCAAACACAGTTATGGAAGAATATTCCAGGACCAAAAGAGGATTGAAACAAAAACCTTTGGGTTAGTAGTCTGACACTTATCCTCTTACAAGAACTGACAGAAGTAGGAGCTCCAGATTGCCAAGCATTTTGAAACAATAGCATTTTTTGTCTAAGTCGGAGAAGGCATGATACACATATATTAGCACACTTTTTAGGTTGTGATTGGTGCAGCTAGTAAAATACAGGGTGGTAATCCACTGGTTGTGGGGTCTAGTCCATATGCAGGATTTTTCTTTTGTTTCAATCCTTACATTAATTACCCTGCAAATAAACCAAAATAGTGCTCAAAATATTGAATTCATTAGTATTAGCTTAAAAGCCATGAAGAGGAAAGGCAAAGAAAAACTTGGGATGGTTACAATGAAACTGAATACTACATCCTGTACACTTTAATTACAATCCAAAGTGATATACAAAGTCCTTGTGTTATTTGCACTCCCAATTTTCTTCTGCCTGCCTTTTTCATGCCTTTTATGAAATATTAATAATAAATACACTGGATATTATTTCAGTATATTTGCAGTGTAATATAAAAACTGAAAATAAAATGATTAAAAATAAAACAATGGAAAATCCAGGATGGAATGGAACAATATTTTGTAAAGGATAGTTTCTACTCATCATATGGCAGAGATGCTGAGTTGCATATAGGAACAACGAACAGACTGTCACAAATATAGCTTTCGGCCAGTAAGACCTTCATCAAAATTAGATGACAACCACACACACTTACACACTCATGCAAATTCAACTCACACAAAACTGACTGCAGTCTCAGGCAACTGAGGCCACACAGTGAGCAGCAGCACCGGTGCATGATGAGAGTGGCTACTGGGTGGAGGTGAGGAGGAGGCTGGGGCTGGGAGAGGGTGATGGTATGGTGAGGGTGGTGGACACTGACATACTGTTGGGGAACATGCAGAGATGAAGTAGACAGAGGCTGGGGCAGCTATGTGACATCAGGAAGTTAAACGAAGGGCAGTGGAGAGGTGGGGAATGGGGAGGGATCGTGGAAAAAGAGTGAAGTAGAAAGTACCATTGTCGGTATTCCAACATCCACCAAACCTACACAATATACTCTTCCATCTCTACACAACCCCTGCTTCCAACCCCATACCTCACAGCTCATAGCAATGTTATAGACCTAAATGAAAGACCTGTCCTATACATCCTCCCATCACCACCTACTCCAGTTCGGTCATGAACATGACCTATCCCATCAAAGGGAGGGCTACCTTTGATGCACAAGCTAAGCTCCACCACTGTGCTGCATTTTACTTGGCATGACAAATAGCAATCTGCCTGTCAACATGACTGGCCACTGACAAACTGTGGCCAAGAAACAGCTGGACCCCCACATTGCTGAGCATGACACGCAACACAGCATTTTTCAATTCAATGACTGCTTCACAGCCTTTGCCAACTGAATCCTTCCCACCAAAACCAGATTTTCTGAATTGCACAGGTGGGAACTTTCCCTGCAATATATCCTATGTTCCTGTAACCCTCCTGGCCTCAACCTTCATTAGTCATTACCCTCTCCCATCGAGCCCCTTCTCTGTTCCCATTTCAGCACTACATGCCCTCATTCCTCCATCACACCCAGTCTTCATACTTCTCTCTTTCTCCACTATCCCTCCCCACATCTCCACTGCCCTTCATCTAACCTCCCAAAGGCACATAGATGCCCTAGCCTCTTTCTATATCATCTCTGCATGTTCCCCAACAGTACGTCATTGTCCACCACTACTACCCTACTATCCATCCCCCTTCCCACCCATCCTCCTCCTTACCCCCACCCAGTCGCCAGTCCCATCATGCACTGGTGCTGCTGCTAGCAGTGTGGCCTCAGTTTCCTGAGACTGCAGTCATGTGTGTGTGAGTTGTGTTTTCATGAATGCGTAAGTGTGTGTTTCTCGTCTAATTCTGACGAAGGCCTTACTGGATCAAAGCTATATATCTGTGACTCAAGATCTCCACTGTATGGCAAGTAGCAGCTTTCACAATATTGTTAAAGGATTATCCACATAGTGACTTGACCTAATGACCACATTATATGAATGTGTAATGTCTGCTCTTTCCAACATGCCTGAAATAACAGACACCACGCTGAATCCGCAGCTGTTATCCATTATATTTAAACTGAAGGTGGAGAGAGGAAGAAAGGAAAGGGGAGGGGGGACCACAGCAATCAGCTGTATTGGAACATTACACAGAATTGGCAGTGACAAGTGAAAATGTGTACAGGACTGGGATTAGAACGCAGGATCTCCTGCTTACTACACTTACTGCACATCCGAGACACCGTGTTACTGCAACTGCACGGGCTACATTGGCTCACCTCACAGCTGATCCATGCTCTTATTGAGCGGCACCTATGCGTAGCTCCTGTCAATGTCCGAAATAACAGACACCACACATTCATATAAATTGATAGGTCTAGCTGGGCAATGAATCCACCTTCTTCAGTGCGGATGAACAAATAAGTCTGACCTGTGAGAATCTCAGAAGAATGAATAAGGTGGAAATGGACAGGGGGTGGAAACAGGTGGCACTCGATGGGAGTGTGGGTCAGCTGTGAAGCAAGCTGAGATAGTCCGTGCAGTTGGGGTAACACTGTGACCCAGATAGTCCAGTAGTTACCACACTGGCCTAGTAAGCAGGAGATCCTGGGTTCAAATCACAGTTCAGTACACATTTTCACTTGTTGGCGCCAATTTCCCATAATGTCCCAATGCAGATAACAGCAGTGTTGCCTCCCTGTTCCTTTCCTTTCTTCCCCTCCCTATCTTCAACTTACGTATACCCTTCGGATTACTGTTTTGTATTCTTTCCACTGTGCCAACCACAACCTATAAACTATACTAACATAAATTGCTCATGCCTTACCCAATCTGCACCAAAATGGTATTCTTTGTAAATACTTGGACATCTGGAATTCCCACTTCTGTCACTTTCAATTCTGGCCAAGCCCTGCATGTATCATAAACTTGGGTGAAATCAGTGATGCCAAGGTATATTTCCTTCTCAGGCTATCCAACCTATTATCTGCCAAGTAAGTGAGTTGACGTTCTACATCTACATCTACATCCATACTCCGCAAGCCACCTGACGGTGTGTGGCAGAGGGTACCCTGAGTACCTCTTATCGGTTCTCCCTTCTATTTCAGTCTAGTATTGTTCGTGGAAAGAAGGATTGTCTGTATGCTTCTGTGTGGGCTCTAATCTCTCTCATTTTATCCTCATGGTCTCTTCGCGAGATATACGTAGGAGGGAGCAATATACTGCTTGACTCTTCGGAGAAGGTATGTTCTCGAAACTTTAACAAAAGCCCGTACCGAGCGTCTCTCCTGCAGAGTCTTCCAGTGGAGTTTATCTATCATCTCTGTAACGCTTTCACGATTACTAAATGACCCTCTAACGAAGCGTGCTGCTCTCCGTTGGATCTTCTCTCTCTCTTCTATCAACCCTATCTGGTACGTATCCCACACTGCTGAGCAGTATTCAAGCAGTGGGCAAACAAGCGTACTGTAACCTACTTCCTTTGTTTTCGGATTGTATTTCCTTAGGATTCTTCCAATGAATCTCAGTTTGGCATCTGCTTTACTCACGATCAACTTTATATGATCATTCCATTTTAAATCACTCCTAATGCCTACTCCCAGATAATTTATGGAATTAACTGCTTCCAGTTGCTGACCTGCTATTTTGTAGCTAAATGATAAGGGATCTATCTTTCTATGTATTTGCAGCACATTACACTTGTCTACATTGAGATTCAATTGCCATTCCCTGCACCATGCGTCAATTCGCTGCAGATCCTCCTGAATTTCAGTACAATTTTCCATTGTTACAACCTCTCGATACACCACAGCATCATATGCAAAAAGCCTCAGTGAACTTCCGATGTCATCCACAAGGTCATTTATGTATATTGTGAATAGCAACGGTCCTATGACACTCCCCTGCGGCACACCTGAAATAACTCTTACTTCAGAAGACTTCTCTCCATTGAGAATTACATGCTGCATTCTGTTATCGAGGAACTCTTCAATCCAATCACACAATTGGTCTGATAGTCCATATGCTCTTACTTTGTTCATTAAACGACTATGGGAACTGTATCAAATGCCTTGCGGGAGTCAAGAAACACTGCATCTACCTGTGAACCCGTGTCTATGGCCCCCTGAGTCTCGTGGACGAATAGCGCGAGCTTGGTTTCACATGACCGTCTTTTTCGAAACCCATGCTGATTCCTACAGAATAGATTTCTAGTCTCCAGAAAAGTCATTATACTCAAACATAATACATGTTCCAAAATCTGATTGACGTTAGAGGTATAGGTCTATAGTTCTGCACATCTGTTCAACGTCCCTTCTTGAAAACGGGGATGACCTGTGCCCTTTTCCAATCCTTTGGAATGGTACGCTCTTCTAGAGACCTACGGTACACCGCTGCAAGAAGGGGGGCAAGCTCCTTCGCGTACTCTGTGTAAAATCGAACTGGTATCCCATCAGGTCCAGCGGCCTTTCCTCTTTTGAGCGATTTTAATTGTTTCTCTATCCCTCTGTCATCTATTTCGATATATACCATTTTGTCATCTGTACGACAATCTAGAGAAGGAACTACAGTGCAGTCTTCCTCTGTGAAACAGCTTATATTCAAAAAAGTTTTAACATTTTCCAATATGGACTACAATGCTAAGAGTACAGTGAAGGCTTACGTAAGTGCAGAACTTGGGTCAATGGTCCCAAAAAGCAAGGAGTCTTATTTCTCCTGCAGATATGATGTACAACAAAAACTACCCATTCATCTGTAATCTGTTTGATTCCCATACCTCGCAACTTACAATGGATTATCAGTATCAGTTTTGTGTTTCCCCAAGTATCCACCTGTCATATAAAAAATGTAGCACATAAAGCTGAATGGACTTTTCTTTATGAATACTACACCCACCTCCTCTGAAATTTCAGGCTCCAGCAAGTGCACACAGTTAGAAATTAGACAAGTGACAGTTACATCCCTGATAAAAGAAAGCACTAGCAGACCTTAAGATATTGCAGTAGCTTACCTCCTCTGTCTTAACTCCCAGAGGATCATATTCAGAACTGCTGAACATCTGTAACAAAGGAATAACGTAAGAGATTCATTACTATCATTGAACATGCAGTACAAGCACACACTAAATTCACAACATTATAAAACAGTTGAATGAATTATTGCGTTAAGTAACTTTCTTTACGAGGATAAGGAGATTACACTGATGGCATGCACCAAATTAAAACATGACTCAAAATAAGACACTTCTCTTTAAGTACAAATTCAGTGTTTTCATTCATTCATTCATTCACATATAACATTTTTAAATGATAAAATTTTGGTAAGCTTCCAGAAATGAGAAAAATGTCAACATATACTAATTTACTAATAGCCTAAACCAACCATCACAGACAATTTCTTTGAAGTACACTCACAACAAATTATTACTAGTGCTAAACCACTCACACTGATAATTATGCACATTACTTTTAGATTAATTGCTGTGTATATGAATATTATGAGAAAAAGTAGTTAGTATGCAAGATGTATGAAATAAACAAAATACTCTGAGAAGTGACTTACAGAAACCAGCTTTGGGGATGTTCATTTTGGTTTCTGGAGAAATGTAGGAACACATGAAGAAGTACTGACATCACAACTTAACTCAGCAGATAAGAAAGGCTAGAGTCTGTTTATAGGTCTTTTAAATGTAAGGTGAGCTACTGACAATGCTAACTGGAACACATTGTTTGAAATTTTGAAGGTAGCACAGCTGAGATACAGGGCGCAAAACTTATCAGCAACATGTTCAGAAACCAGTTTCTAAGATTTAAAGGACATGAAAGGAAGACAGTAGTTGAGAAGCAAGTGTGATGGAGTTGTAGCCTATCCTCATGTTTTTTGATTTGGACATTGAGCAAGCAGCAAAAGAAAGCATGGAAAATTTACTGATGGGATTAAAGTTCGGGGAAAAGAAATTAAAACTAAGGTTTGTTGACAGCACTGTAGTTCTATCAAAGATAGAGCTCCTTGAATAGAAAACTGACTGATGATAGGCAAAATAGACAGGATATAAAATGCAGATTTGCAATAGCATGAAAATGCACTTCCGAAAAAGGAACATTTTGTTAAGTCTGAATGAACATTTAGCTGTTAGGCACTCTTTTCTGAAGACATTAGTCTGGAGCGTAGCCTTCTACAGATGTGAAATGTGGACGATAAATACTAAAATAGATGATAATAGCGATGGGTGATACAGAGACCAGAAGCATTTGAAATCCTACCACTGAAGACTGAGTATTGCAAATGTAGATCAGATTTCTAGTGACAATTGACTCATATTTGGCACAACCTGACCCCAAAAAGAAATCAGATGACAGGATCACCAAAGGGCAATATGAAATTGTCAATTTGATAATGGTGGAAGTGTGGGTGAGGAGCAAAATTTGTCTAGGGAGCAAATGGCTCAACTAATCAGATTAAAATGAATTTAAGTATCAGCAGAGATATGACGATGCTGTGCTGAGTATAGTCATCACTGACTGAAACTGGCCATCATCAAAAGAATCGATATTGTGATCAAAGACGAATAAAAAACTTTTTTTTAAGCATTATTTATAAGATTTTTGGACAACATGGTTGTGGAGATGAAGCAGGGATTAGTATGATTAATCAACTATTCAGAAACAGTCTTAATCACATTTATTATTATTATACTGCCAACCGATTTCAACTTGACGTACGGATCATCTTCTGGGCGTTTACACCACTGGTCAACTGCTGGTGTACATGCCCAGAAGATGACACCTATGTCGGGTTGAAACCAGTTGGCGGTATAATAGTAATAAATGTGATTAGGACTGTTTTTGAATAATTCATTATTTATAAGTCACAGGCAAATCAAACTTTACATCATGCTGAAAGTTATGCTGGCCAAGAGAAGTGAATAAACAACCTTTGTCTGTCAATATGTGGTGCAACCTTCTGAGGAATTGTATGTCGACCACCTGTTTCATTGATGGGGCTCCAAATAACTTCAAGTCTCTGCAGGTTGATGGGAAGATAACCCACTAGCCACAATGCAATCCATTTAGTATCACCACAACGAATGTACAATCGATTCTATGGAAGTAATTACAGATATTCTTACCAGAAAACTTTGGGATTGTTAGGGTGATCATTTGTGAAATATAAAATGGCTTGCATGTCTGACAAACTTAATGCATCTGGTCTTTTATCTGTGGTGAAAATTAAAATAGGAAGTCTATGAGGAAAACCAAGAATCCTGATGACAAGAAGTGCCATGCAACACAGGCCATTGCTCCCATAAGGTCCCAAATTCAGTATACAGTACTGTCAGCCCAGCAGTCTCAGCACTTGGTAAAACAATCATACTATTAAAAACATGAAATGTGCCAGAGTTACACGTTTGCTTACATTTGGTGCAGTAGCACACAAACATCCTTCCCCTAATGGTGTGGAAGTGGTTTGCGGTAGTGTTATCATGTTACCTTTTGGCCAAGTTAAACATATGTTGTTGCATTAAAATCCCCTTTGAACTCTCTTTCTGATGCAAGTGAATGAAGTACATAATTCCATTTCTTAAAGTCAGTGTCATAATTCAGCAGCTATAAGCATTAAAAATTACCTGAGTGAGACAGAAAATTCACCACAATGTCTGCTATATTTTAGATAAAAATCACAGCTTGCTAAATTTGCTCATTCTGGATATATTTGGGGTTGGCTTCTCTTAGTTGTCTCACCCTGCATACAGGCAAAGTCGAAATCTTATTTTTGAAGTACAATATATTCTTTATTTTGTCTGTTTTCATTGTTTTTCAGTGTTGTGCTGAAAATTAAAATATACCCAGCAATTACATTACATTTATTGATATTGCAGATCACATTTATTCACATTATTAAAAAAGGTGTTCAGAGTAAACCCATTAAACCTAGTTGAATAAAGAAAAATTTAACTTGACAACCACTTCAAATTTCTCTTCTGAGACATAATGCAGCCAATTTCTAAAAACTTCACTATAGTGTGAAAACAGTCACTAGAGTCTAAATTAGACCATGGAAGACAAATTGCCTTCAGCACAACACCTGACATTTGGCCAATGGTATAGAACTTTTAAGTGTTACAAGGTTTTGGTTAGTATCTCACTTTTGTAGACCAAAAATGGAGAAAGGAGGGGTTGCCACATTCATCAGGAACTGTCATAAATTTAAGAACATAGACATTCATAAATTTTTCCTAGAACAGCATATGGAAGCATGTGCAACAGTAGAATAATTTCACAACAAATCCTTCGTAATATTAAGTGTATATCGAGCACCTGCAGGTAACTTTAATCTGTTCATAAACCACCTTGAAGCTGTACTGGCCCACTTAACAACCAAAAGCAAAGAAATAGTGTAAGCGTAGGCTTCCGCGGCCGTTGTCATCTTCAATAAAATTCTTCAGGGTATCAGACCGCATCGTCATAATTTAAAATGCGCCAACGTTTCGGCCAGTGTTGCAGCTAGCCTTCATCAGGGCCTTACGTTAAACAGTTTAACGTAAGGCCCTGATGAAGGCTAGATGCAACGCTGGCCGAAACATTGGCGCATTTTAAATTATGACAATGCGGTCTGATACCCTGAAGAATTTTATTGAAAAAAGAAATAGTGGTTGCTGGTGATTTCAATGTAGATTTCCTTAAAGACTCTCCCAATAAGAACTTATTTGAGTTAGTAACACTATCATTCAACTTAATTCCCACTGTAAAGTTCCCCACTACGGTAGCCAATTGCTCACAAACAGCCATTGATAATATCTTTATAGAAAAAACCAATGAACAAAATTATATTACAAAACCAATAGTCAATGGACTCTCAGATCATGACATGCAGTTCCTTCTGTTAAATGTTAATACTGAACAGGAAATAAAATCTGTTAAATCTGAGCTCAAGAGGGTAATCAATAAGCCAAAAATTGATTCTTTTAGGACACTCCTCAGAGACATTCACTGGACTGATGTTTACAGTGCTCATGGTATGAATGAAAAATACAGCACTTTTGCTAATAAAGTGCTTACCTCATTGGAACACGATTTTCCCCCAAAACTTACCAAGGTTAGAGCAAAGTCTACAAAGAAGCCATGGATTACTCAAAGAGTAGGGGTATCTTGTAAAACAAAAAGAAAACTATCTGTCAATCTGAAATAGTTCTGATGTTGATTCTATAGCACATTACAAGAAATATTTCAAAATATTAAAGACTGTAGTACGGACATCAAAGCAAATATATTACAAGGAATAGATAATAATATCAGATAACAAAATAAAGGCAATATGGGATATAGTGAAGGAGGAGACCGGTAGAACCAGACATGAAGAGGAAGAAAGAGCATTAAGAGTAAATGATACATTGGTGACTGGTGTGTATAGTGCTGCAGAACTTTTTAATAAACATTTTATAACTGTTACTGAAAAGATGGGGTTGTCAGGTTTGGTGGATGCTGCTATGGAATAGCTCAGACCAGACATTTCAAGTAACTTCCATAATATGAATTTGACCCTCACTACCTTAGCAGAAATAATGCTCATCATAAAATATTTAAAATCAAAAACATATAGTGGGTATGATGAAATAACAACAAAGTTAATTGAAGAATATGATTCTGAGCTAATTAACATATTAAGCTATCTGTGTAACCAATCGTTTATCAGTGGAATATTTCCTGAATGGTTGAAATATGCTGAAGTTTAAGAAGGGAGATCAAGAAATAGCATCAAATTTCTGTCCAATTTCACTGTTTCCAGCATTATCAAAAATTTTAGAAAAAGTAATGTACAATCGGCTTTATAACCAACTTATCTCAAATAACATACGTCAAAGTCACAGTTTGGATTTCTAAAGGGTTCTGATATTGAGAAGGCTATCTACACTTACAGTGAAAATGTGCTCAATTCATTAGACAAAAAATTGCAGGCGACTGGTATATTTTGTGATCTGTCAAAGGCATTTGACTGTGTAAATCACAATATCCTTTTAAATAAATTACAATATTATAGTGTAACAGGAATAGCCATAGTGCCAGTAGTGTCAGTGTCGTCTTAACTGCCGTCTGCTTCACATCTGCTGTGCGGCAAGCTACGTTAATTTAAGTATTAACTGTACTTTTCTTACTTGTCACTTCTTCCATGTGTTTTTGCTTTTAGGAAGCTTTAATTTTTGAGTACTACTAACAGTGTTCCATAGATTTTGTGTTTGTTATGAATACAGTCAAAGAGAATCCCTTTAGTCAGCTGTAGTGCCAGTAGTGCCAGCATTTCTTTTGAATACAGTCCAGGGACAGATAGTGCTTATTTTCGTTGTTTTCAACAAGAAATGTCTAGTAACCAAAGTTTAGTCAGCTATCAGCCACCTTTAGTGAATTAGCAGTCTAGTTAAAAGTTGATTAACTGTCTACAGTAAATTGATTTCTTAGGATGGACAGGATGTGTGACTGCTGTGTATGGATGCAGGAGGAGCTGGCCACTGTTCGCGAACAGCTGAACGTGTTGATGGCCACGGTCAGCCGTCTTCAGGCTGCTGCCTCGGAGTGTAGCATCAATGGGGAGTCTGGTGCATCTCTTGGTACACCCGATGTGTTACATGCTTCACCCACGGTCCCTACTGTCGAGACATCTTCGCGGGTACTGGGCGCATTTGGGCCAGCCTCTCCCCAAGGGGAGTGGTGGGTTGAGCGGCATTTGTGGCGCACGAGGCAGAGGGTCAATGTGGAGGCTGGCCATATGGCATTGCCTGCTCTGCCTGAGTGGACATGTGGCTGCTCCTTCAGCAAGGTCTGAGCAGGCACACGGGGGGAGGGGTTTATTAGTGATTGGGAGGTCCAACATTAGGCAGTTGATGGAGCTCCTTAGGGAAATAGCGGAAAGGTCGGGGAAGAAGGCCAGTGTTCACTCTTTCTGCTTGCCGCAGAGGGTCTCATGCGAGATGTGGAGGAGGCCCTGCCGGCGGCGATAAAGAGCATTGGGTGCACCCGACTGCAAATTGTTTCTCACGTCGCCACCAATGACTCCTGCCGTCTGGGTTCAGAGGTCATCCTCAGTTCATACAGGCAGTTGGCGGAGTTGGTGAAGGTGGAAAGCCTCGCTCACAGGGTGGAATCTGAGCTAACTATTTGTAGTATCGTTCCCAGAACTGCTGAGTGGAAGGCTTAAACCAGAGGCTCACACAATCCTGCGGAGATCTGGGGGTGCAAATTTCTCGACCTCCGCTATCGGGTGGAGAAATGTAGGGTCCCCCTGAACAGGTCAGGTGTGCACTACACGCAGGAAGCAGCTACAAGGGTAGTGGAGTATGTGTGGAGTGCACATGTGGGTGTTAGGTTAGAGAATGCCCTTCATAGGCCCGACAAGACGAATTCTGAGATGCTACAAGGTAGTAGTAGGCAAAACGCAACGGGGAATAACAATATTAATGTGGTAATAGTAAATTGCAGGAGTGTCTATAGAAAGGTCCCAGAACTGCTCTCATTAATAAACGGTCACAATGCCCATACAGTACTAGGGACAGAAAGTTGGCTGAAATCAGATGTAAACAGTAATAAAATTCTAAACTCAGATTGGAATGTATACTGCAGAGACAGGCTGAACAGTGAAGGGGGAGGCGTGTTTATAGTGATAAAAATTGCAATAGTATCGAAGGAAATTGACGGAAATCTGAAATGTGAAATAATTTGGGTGAAGATCACAGTTAAAGCAGGGTCATACATGGTAATCTGATGTCTCTATAGGCCCCCTGGCTCAGCAGCTGTTGTGGCAGAGCACCTGAAGGAAAATTTGGAAAATATTTCGAGTAGATTTCCCGACCATGTTATACTACTGGGTGCAGATTTAGACTGGGAGTCTCAAACGTTTATAATGGGTGGCAGGGACAAACAGTACAGTGAAATTTTTTTAAGTGAATGATCTGAAAACTACCTTGAGCAGTTAAACAGAGAACTGACTCATGGCGATAATATATTAGATTTTCTGGTGACAAACAGACCTGAACTATTTGAAACAGTTAATGCAGAACAGGGAATCAGTGATCATAAAGCGTTTACTGCATCAATGATTTCAGCCATAAATAGAAATATTTAAAAAAGTAGGCAGATTTTTTCTGTTAAGCAAAAGTGACAAAAAGCAGATTTCAGTGTACTTGACGGCTCAACACAAAAGTTTAGTCTCAATTACAGATAGTGTTGAGGATCAGTGGACAAAGTTCAAAACAATCGTACAATATGCTTTAGATGAGATGGGCCAAGAAAGATGATAAGAGATGGATAAGAACCACCATGGTACAACAACAGAGTTAGAAAACTGCTGCGAAAGCAAAGGGAACTTCACAGCAAATATAAACATAGCCAGAGCCTTGCAGACAAACATAAATTATGCAAAGCGAAATGTAGTGTGAGGAGGGCTATGCGAGGGGCGTTCAATGAATTCGAAAGTAAAGTTCTATGTACTGACTTGGCAGAAAATCCTAAGAAATTTTGATCTTATGTCAAAGCGGTAGGTGGATCAAAACAAAATGTCCAGACACACTGACCAAAATGATACTGAAACAGAGGATGACAGACTAAAGGCCGAAATACTAAATGTCTTTTTCCAAAGCTGTTTCACAGAGAAAGACTGCATTGTAGTTCCTTCTCTAGATTGTCGTACAGATGACAAAATGGTAGATATTGAAATAAACAACAGAGGGATAGAGAAACAATTAAAATCACTCAAAAGAGGAAAAGCCACTGGACCTGATGGGATACCAGTTTGATTTTATACAGAGTATGCGAAGGAACTTGCCCCCCTTCTTGAAGCAGTGTACTGCAGGTCTCCAGACGAGCGTGGCATTCCAAAGGATTGGAAAAGGGCACAGGTGGTCCTCGTTTTCAAGAAGGGACATCGAACAGATGTGCAGAACTATAGACCTATATCTATAACATCAATCAGTTGTAGAATTTTGTAACACGTATTATGTTCGAGTATAATGACTTTTCTGGAGACTATAAATCTACTCTGTAGGAATCAGCATGGGTTTCGAAAAAGACGCTCATGTGAAACCCAGCTCACCCTATTCGTCCACGAGACTCAAGAGGGCCATAGACACGGGTTCCCAGGTGGATGCCATGTTTCATGACTTCCGCAAGGCGTTCGATACAGTTCCCCACAGTCGTTTAAGAACAAAGTAAGAGTATATGTGTGATTGGATTGAAGAGTTCCTAGGTAACAGAATGCAGCATGTAATTCTCAATGGAGAGAAGTCTTCTGAAGTAAGAGTGATTTCAGGTGTGCTGCAGGGGAGTGTCGTAGGAACGTTGCTGTTCGTAATATACATAAATACCTTGTGGATAACATCGGAAGTTCACTGAGGCTATTTGCAGATGATGCTTTGGTATATCGAGAGGTTGTAACAATGGAAAACTGTACCAAAATGCAGGAGGATCTGCAACGAATTGACGCATGGTGCAGGGAATGGCAATTGAATCTCAATGTAGACAAGTGTAATGTGCTGTGAATGCATAGAAAGAAAGATCCTTTATCATTTAGCTACAATATAGCAGGTCAGCAACTGGAAGCAGTTAATTCCATAAATTATCTGGGAGTAGGCATTAGGAGTGATTTAAAATGGAATTATCATATAAAGTTGATCGTCGGTAAAGCAAATGCCAGACTGAGATTCATTGGAAGAATCCTAAGGAAATGCAATCCAAAAACAAAGGAAATAGGTTACAGTACACTTGTTCGCCCACTTCTTGAATATTGCTCACCAGTGTGGGATCCGTACCAGATAGTGTTGACAGAAGAGATAGAAAAGATCCAATGGAGAGTATCGCGATTCAATACAGGATCATTTAGTAATCGCGAAAGCATTACGGATATGATAGGTAAACTCCAGCGGGAGACTCTGCAGGAGAGATGCTCAGTAGCTTGGTATGGGCTTTTGTTAAAGTTTTGAGAACATACCTTCAACGAGGAGTCAAGCAATATGTTGCTCCCTCCTACGTATATCTCGTGAAGAGACCATGAGCATAAAATCAGAGACATTAGAGCCCACACAGAGGCATAATGACAATTTTTCTTTCCAAGAACAATACGAGACTGAAATAGAAGGGAGAACCGATACAGGTATTCAAAGTACCCTCCGCCACACACCCTCAGGTGGCTTGCGGGGTATGGATGTAGACATATATGTAGAAATGCTGTAAAATGGTTCTAATCTTATAACTCTGGCAGGAAACAAAGAGTGTTATTAGGAAAGAGACATGTATCACGCTATCAGGCATCATCCAACTGGGAACTAATAACATGTGGGGTCCCACAAGGTTCCACTTGAGAGCCCTTACTTTTTCTTGTGTATATCAATAACCTTTCATCAGTGAGATTACCAGATGCCAAGTCGTTTTATTTGCCGATGATACAAACATTGCAATAAATAGCAAATCAAGTGGAGTCAGAAATATCAGCTAACAAAATATTTGTGGACATTAATCACTGGTTCCTAGCCAATTCTTTGTCACTAAACTTTGAAAAAACACTCTACACGTAGTTCAGAATTTGTAAGGGGTGTCCCACGATGACAAGCAGCTAGAAGAGATGGACAGTGTTAAATTCTTGGGATTACAGATTGATGATAAATTCAACTGGGACGAGCATACCACACAACTGCTGAAGCGTCTTCACAAATCTCTATATGCAATGCGAATTGTGTCAGACATAGGGAATGTAAAAATGAAAAAGCTGGCATACTATGCTTACTTTCATTTCACAATGTCATATGGGACTATTTTTTGGGGTAATTCTTCAAGCCAAGCTAAAGTTTTCCAGGCACGAAAACATGCAGTACGAGTTATATGTGGTGTGAACTCAAGAACATCCTGCAGAAGCCTGTTTAGGGAACTACGGATACTAACTACTGCTTCCAAATATATTTATTCCTTAATGAAATTTGTCATTAAAAATATGTCATTTTTTCAAACCGACAGCTCAATTCATGGAATCAATACTAGAAATACGAATAATCTCCGCAAGGATTTAAAGTCACTTAGTCCTGTACAAAAACGTGTGCATTATTCAGGAACACACATTTTCAGTAACTTGCCAGCAGCAATGAAAAGCTTAACAACCAATGAAATTCAGTTTAAGAGAAGCCTAAAGGATTTATTGGTGGCCAAATCCTTCTATTCCATTGATGAATTTCTCAGTAAAAGCAACTGCTGCAATTTCAGTGCAGTAATGTGTCCATTATAGGGAGACATTTCACGTGGGAAAAATATATCTAAGAACAAAGATGATGTAACTTACCAAATGAAAGCGTTGGTATGTTGATAGACACACTAACGAACACAAACACACACACAAAATTCAAGCTTTCACAACCCACGGTTGATTCATCAGGAAAGAGGGAAGGAGAGGGAAAGATGAAAGGATGTGGGTTTTAAGGGAGAGGGTAAGGAGTCATTCCAATCCTGGGAGTGGAAAGACTTACCTTAGGAGGAAAAAGGGACAGGTATACACTCACACACACACACACACACATATCCATCCGCACATATAGAACTACTATATGTGTGTGTGTGTGTGTGTGTGTGTGTGTGTGTGTGTGTGTGTGTGTGTGTGTACGCGCACGAGCGCGAGAGTGTATACCTGTCCCTTTTTCCCCCCTAAGGTAAGTCCTTCCGCTTCCGGGATTGGAATGACTCCTTACCCTCTCCCTTAAAACCCGCATCCTTTCGTCTTTCCTTCTCCTTCCCTCTTTCCTGATGAAGCAACTGTAGGTTGCAAAAGCTTGAATTTTGTGTGTGTGTGTTCGTGTTTGTTAGTGTCTTTTTTTGGTGTGTGTGTGTGTGTGTGTGTGTGTGTGTGTGTGTGTGTGTGTGTGTGTAAGTACAATCTAACTTCTGCACCATTTCAGTGCAGTAATGTGTTCATTGTATATAAGTATTATAGTAGTTGTATTACACATTTATTACCTTATAAATAAATTAAAATTTTTTTATTTTAAATTCAGTGCATTAGTATTTGTAAAATGACTCTTTCATATAGTGTTCATTAAAAACTGACGATCATTCCACTTGGGAGCTGTGGATTGGTACATTAGCTTATTGGTTTTAGTTGTAAATATTTATCATGTATTGTTGTTTTTCTGACATGTTCTACAACCTGCACGACCTCCTCACCACGGATCAATTGGAATGAAAGTAAATCTAATCTAATCTAAAACAATGCACACACATCCTGCAAGCATGGAAAGTTGTTTTTCCACTAAATCATGGATCTGTATCCCTTCAGAAATCTTGTAATACCAGCATTAATATTCATTATCCAATGGTTGAAACAAGAACCTAGCGCTATAAACACAGACTTAGTATATGGTTCTGTGATAGGGTAGTGGATAATCTAATATGAAGATGCAGCCCAGAGCGTTCCAGTGTTTACTTCACCTCTGTCTGAAGTCTATCATCCATCATACTTCTCACAATCTTACTGGTGGAATCACCCCAAATTCTTCACATTATCCCCCCCCCCCCCCAAATAATGAAGCAATCTTCAGTTTCACCTTGGAAAACAGGTAACCATTTTATCTGCTGACATCATATGTCATAATATTTTTGCTCAACACATCGCAGCAAAAAGACCCAGTTAGGGGAGTTCATTAATTTGCTGAATCAATTAAACTAAATTTTTTAAGTATGCATGTATAAATAAGAAAATGATGAAATATGGCAGTCTGGGTTACCCCACTGGTTGAGCAATACGAGTTAATGTTACACTTGTGGTTTCAAAGTTATCAACTTTATACTTTCATGTACCGGGTGATCAAAAAGTCAGCATAAATTTGAGAACTGAATAAACCACAGAATAATGTAGATAGAGAAGTAACAGTTGACACACATGCTTCGAATGATATGGGGTTTCATTAGAATAAAAAATAACACCCCATATTGATAGACACGTGAAAGATCTCTTGCGCACGTTGTTTGGTGATGATCGTGTGCTCAGACGCCACTTTCGTCATGCTTGGCCTCCCAGGTCCCCAGACCTCCGTCCGTGTGATTATTGGCTTTGAGGTTACCTGAAGTCGCAAGTGTATCACGATCGACCGACATCTCTAGGAATGCTGAAAGACAACATCCGCCGCCAATGTCTTACCATAACTCCAGACATGCTTTACAGTGCTGTTCACAACATTATTCCTCGACTACAGCTATTGTTGAGGAATGATGGTGGACATATTGAGCATTTCCTGTAAAGAACATCATCTTTGTTTCGTCTTACTTTGTTTTGCTAATTATTGCTATTCTGATCAGATGAAGCGCCATCCGTCGGACATTTTTTGAACGTTTGTATTTTTTTGGTTCTAATAAAACCCCATGTCATTCCAAGCATGTGTGTCAATTTGTACCTCTCTATCTACATTATTCTGTGATTTATTAAGTTTTCTAATTTATACTCACTTTTTGATCACCCGGTATTTCAATGTAGCCTTCAGTTCCAACAATCAGGAGATAGATATGTCTATATTGTGGGCACCTCTTTGAGCATGTTTAGCTGAAGAATTATTATGTAACTTATTCTAGTAGATATACAGTGATGTGATAAATGTTATGGGATAGTGATCTTCAAATATAAAGATGGTGGTATCATCGCATTCACAACACATAAATGGGCAGTGGATTGGCAGAGTTGTCATTTGTACTCGGGTGATTCAGTTGAAAAGGTTTCTGAAGTAATTATGGCCCCACAATGGGAATTAACAAATTTTTACTGCAGAATAGTAGTTGCAGCGAGATATGTAGGACATTTCATTTTGAAAATCATTAGGGAATTCAATATTCTAAGCTACTGGTGAGGCGTGTGCTGAAAATACCAAATTTCAAGCATTCTCTCACATTACGGCCAACGCAACAGCCAATGGCCTTCATTTACCAAATGAGTGCAGCAGTGTTTGTGTAGTGTCAGCGCTAGCAGACAAGCAACACTGTGTGAAATAACCACAGAAATCAATGTGACATGTACAACAAACATATCTGTTAAGACAGTGCGGCAAAATTTGGTATTAATGGGCTATGGTAGCTGACAACAGAATGACACTGCCTGCAACGGTTCCCAGGGCTCGTGAGTGAATTAGTTGGACCCTAAATGACTAGAAAACCATAACCTGGTTACATCAGTCCCAGTTTCAGTTGGTAAGAGCTGATGGCAGGGTTTGAGTGTCGTACAGACCCCGCAAAGCCATGGGCCCAAGTTGTCAACAAGGCACCGTGCAAGCTGGTGGTGGCTCCGTCTTGGTGTGGGCTGTGTTTACATGGAATGGACTGCATCCTCCGGTCCAACTGAAATGATCATTGATTGGAAATGGTTATGTTCAGCTACTTTGAGTCAATTTGTAGCCATTCATGGACTTCATGTTCCCAAGCAATGATGTCATGTCACCAGACCGCAATTGCTCAAGACTGGTTTGAATAACATTATGGACAATATGAGAAAATGATTTGACCATTCAGATTGTTCAACACAAATCTGATCGAACATTAGGGACATAATCTAGAGTTCAGTTTATGCATGATATGCTGCATCAGCTGCATTTTCGTGATTATAGTTGGCTACAGAGGCAGCATGGTTCAACATTTCCAAAGGGGACTTCCAAGACTTGTTGAGCCCATACCACATCAACCTGCTACACTATACCAGGCAAAACGAGGGCCAACACGACCTTGGGAAGTATCCCATGACTTTTCTTACCTCTGTGTAACTGTATGTAGAAGCTGATTTTATTTGCAATTTAATTGCCTAAAGCGTGTTTAAAATAAATGGTGACTTTTGATGTTTGGTTCACAGAAGGATGTGAAGTAGTTGCCCAGATATCGCCAGTGGCAACCCAGCTTTCCCTACCATGCCACCAATGTTACAGTTGGTAAAGTGCCCCCTTCCACACCTTGGATACAGTATCACGTTCTGTCCCACATCAGATGCACTTATGTTCATCAGCTCTTGTGTTGAAGTGCTATTTTCTGGCATTGAAGTGTTCTGGTTTTATCAGGCTTTGTTGACAAATATTTTGTATTACATTTTAACAGTGCAAAATGCCTGAAAACGAAATTCACAACATAAGAGGCTGTCCAAGACCACATTCATGGTCTGTGCAGGTAGTGAGAATTAGAAGGGGAATTCCCACCTATGGACAAGGTAATGAATGTTTGTGCAATAATGCATATTTGGTCTGAAATGTTACAAAAGAGGTGTACAGAATAACTGCTGCACTTCACATTCACCAACGAATGATGCTGAGAACTGGGAAGGAAGATGACAACGAAGTAACACCAGCTCGTTCTTTACTAGAAACTCTGAACAAGGAAACTAGTTTAAACAGGTGCGTAACCAATATTGACATATTCCACCAGTATGCAATCTGCTGATGGAATCAACTGATGGAAAAAAATTGGGAGTATAACAAAAGGGTGATAATAGTTTTTATAGACATAGAAAAGGCATATGACTCAACTGACAGGGAAAGACTCTGGGAAGAACTGAAGAAGATATAGAAGATGGATACATTAATGTTATGAAGACAATGTACAGCGACCACAATTGTAGAATTAGAACACCACTGGGGAACTCTGAATACTTCAAAATAAGACAAGGACTTAAGCAAGGAAGTATTCTATCTCCTGCACTTTTTAATATTGTGATGGAGGGAATGAATAGGGCAGTTAAAGATATAGTAAAAGAAAAAGACAAAAAGATGATTTTTGCAGATGATATGGTAATATGGGGTGATAAAGAGGTAGATGTACAGTTACAGCTTGATGCGTGGAAGGAAATAATGAAAAGGTATGGATTAAAAATAAATAAAGATAAGAGTGAAGTAATGGTATTTGGAAGAGAGAAAGGAATCAAAGGAAATATTACCTTGAATGGAGAACCCCTTATTTAGGGAGTGAAATATCTAGGGATGGAAGAATAACTAACGAAATTAATAGGAGGTTACAGAAGGGAGGCAATTTCTACCAAACAATAAAACATCTGATTTGGAATAATGAAGTTTCAGAAAGAGCAAAACTCCTTATGTATAAGAATTATTACATCCCTATTGTCACCTATGGTGGAGAAACATGGACAATGACAGAAAGGGACTGGAGTAGACTGCAAGCAGGGAAAATGAAATTTCTCAGAGCAGTTAAGGGAAAAACAAGAATGGACAGAGTAAGGAATGTAGAGATTAGAAAGGACCTCAAACAAGAAAGTATGAGAGAAGAAATTGAAAGAAAGAGATTAAGATGGTTTGGGCATGTTAAGAGGATGCATGGGCAGAGACTCCCCAAAATTATGGAAGAACTAAAGATGGATGGGAAAAGACCTCGAGGGTGCCCAAGAACACGGGGGAAAATGGGAGTGAGAATATCTGTTGAAAGGAGAGGTGTGACCTGGCAGCAAGTGGAGGAAGAAAAGTGGTGGGAGGACCGAGCCAAAAGGAGAGGACTCGTCAGCACCCAGACCCGGCAGTAGCTGGAGCGGGATTCGGATATAGATAAATGCAATCTGCTGAAACGTTTATATACGTTTATATATATCCCCCATGAGGCACCGCCTTATCATAGCTCTGTCCATGTGGGCGGGAGAGTTTGTGTGCTCCAAGGAAGCTGAGAGCTATATCGGCGGTAGCGTAGCTACTAGCAAGTCCAACCTAGCCCGGCAGGTCTCAGCAGAGGAGCCAGACAAAGTGTGCCTCACAACGACCCGTCTTATATCCTATATCCTATATATCCTATTCCCTACCCTCTCCTCAGTTACCATTCCTCTCTTTCTCTAATTACCTTAACACACCACAGCCTTGTGCTTGGCCTCAGGAGGGATGTAGGCTAAGGGAGAAAACCCTGAAAGAAAATCGGGAGTGGGGCCCCAAAAGCGGTTGGAAGGCGTACTATGTCCCCTTCCGGCAGCTCCTGCAACCGAAGTGATACCAGACGTATTGGCTTGCCTTTCCTCTGGATATTATCATTTAGGTCGAGAGGGAGACCGTGATGATTGGGCAACTCACGAGTCTTCATATTTATTGCTCAGGCTTGTAGCATCCTGGAGAGGACACTTCAGCGACGTCCAAGGACTTCGGCACAACACGGGAAGAGGCAGTTACTGGTTATAAGCTCTGTCTGATTGGTGTAAGACTCGAGTGCCAGGGGCCACTTCCGACGGTGGGAGAGATCATTGCATCTCATTGGACAGCTACCGCCCGCCTCAAGGTGGGCAGCCCCCAGCCAATAAGGTGCAATCCTGCTACTATCCACCTGCTTCATGGGGTGTGTGGAGCTTAGAAGTAATCTTTGACAAGCGGGTTGATATAGTACACCTACCAATAACAAAAATGAAATAATAAAGAAATCACTATTTCGTATTGCCATCTGGAATGTTAGGACCATGTGTCCAAGGTACATTGACGATGCCCAAGAGGTTGATTTCATCCGTAAGACTGCCGTAATTGACAGAGAGCTCCATCATTTGAATGTTGACATCACGGGACTGCAGGAGACACGGCTTCCAGATGCGGGCTCTATCAGGGAGGATAATTACACATTCTTCTGGCAGGGGAAGTCTCAAGATGAGCCAAGACTTCATGGCGTAGAATTTGCTGTTAAAAACACCCTCCTGGACTGTACTGTGCCACCATCCGGTGGAACAGAGCGAATTATTGCTTTGAAAATATGCTCCTCAAGTGGCATTGTCAACATCCTAAATGTGTACGCTCCCACATTATAATCCAGCATGGAAGAGAAGGATCTGTTTTATGATTTGCTCAGTGACAGAATAGCCAAGGTACCTAGCACCGAGACACTGTATATTCTAAGGGACTTTAATGCTAGAGTTGGATCAGATAATCACATATGGCTGTATTGCCTGGGACATCATGGGATGGGAAAAATGAATGAAAATGGCAAGAGACTGATTGAAGTTTGCTGCTTTTATGGACTCTGTATTACAAACAGATATTTCCAGCTTAAGGATCAGCACAAGGTGTCTTGGAGACACCTGTGCTCTCATCACTGGCATCAACTTGACTTAGTCATAGCTAGGCGTACTGGTCTCAAAAATGTGCTACTGACACGAAGTTATCATAGTGCTGATTGCAACACTGACCACGCCCTGGTGGCATGCACATTGAGGCTCACTCCTAAAAAATGTCACCACGCTAAACCGAGAGGTCATCCCCGTATCAACACAGATCATGTTCATGACACACAAAGAAAGCAGGATTTTGACAGTAATTTTGAAAGTTCTTTCCCAGGAAACGTGCAAGCAGAAAGGAATGTTGATAAGAAATGGTCAAAACTCTCGGGTGCAATCTACAACTCAGCAGTATTGGCCTATGGAATAAAAGGAAAAAGAAATAAGGACTGGTACGAGCAAAATTTGGAAGAAATGGAACCAGTCACTGAGGCTAAACGGAAAGCCCTGCTTGCTTACAAAAGAAACCCAAATGAAATAACTCGAGATGACCTACGAAAAGCAAAGAACATGGCACAGCAAACATCCAGGAGATGCGCAAATAACTACTGGCTGAATTTATGTGCAGGTATACAGAAAGCGGCCGATTCTGGGGAAGCTAAGGCAATGTACAATGGTATTAAGAAAGGAATTGGACCAACTGTCAGAGAAACAGATCCTCTGAAGTCCAAGATGGGTGAATTCATTACTGATGAAGGCAAACAAATGGAACGCCGGGTTGAACACTACCTCGAGTTGTATGCAGTCGAGAATGAAGTTAGTAAAGATGCATGTGACACCATCAAACAAATGCCAGTTATGGAAGAACTAGATGCAATGCCTACTATGGAAGAACTTAGTAGAGAAATAGATACTCTTGCTAACGGAAAGGCCCCAGGTAAAGATGGGATCCCTGCAGAGGTTATTAAGTATAACAAGTCTGTTCTTCTCAAACATTTATATTCACTTATCATAACCAGCTGGAAAGAAGGTTATGTCCCAAAGAGTATGCGGAATTCGAGGATAATCACTCTATACAAACAGAAAGGGAACAGAAGTGACTGTAACAATTACCTAGGCATTTCATTACTAAGTGTTGCCGGGAAAGCTTATGCAAGAGTCATCCTAATGCAATTACAAATCTTAGCTTCCAGAATCTACCCAGAATCTCAGTGTGGCTTCAGGCCTGGCCGATCAACCGTAGATATGATCTTCTCCTTAAGACAGTTACAAGAGAAATGTCGCGAGCAGAAGAGGCCACTTTATATTGCTTTCATTTACCTTGTTAAAGCGTTTGATTTAGTGAGCAGAAATGGGCTTTTCAAACTGTTGCAGAAGATTGGATGCCCACCTAAACTACTACAAATAATTGTCTCTTTCCATGAGAAAACACAAGCAACAACGGTAAAACATCAGAAGCATTCCCTGTTAATAGCGGTGTGAAACACGGGTTTGTGTTAGCTCCTACATTATTTGGGATTTTCTTTTCCCTTCTGCTCAGATTTGCCTTTGAAGACGGTGAGGAGGGAGTGTATCTACATATTAGGTCTGATGGAAATCTTTTCAACATTGCTCGCCTGAAAGGCCAAGACCAAAGTAAATACAGTTGTTATCCGTGAGTTGTTATATGTGGACGATGCAGCTCTAGTAGCAAACACAGAAGATGAGCTGCAGTATATAATCAACAAATTGTCAAATGTCTGTGAAAAATTTGGTCTACTCATCAGCCTTCAAGGATGAAGATCATGGCGCAGAGCACTACCAACCTTCCATCCATCAGCATTGATGGCAATCCTCTCCAGGTAGTTGACGACTTTACTTACTTGGGATCCACAATATGTAGCAACTTGTCCATGGACACTGAAATTACTAACAGAATCGCAAAGGCATCATCTGTCATGGTTAGATTGAAAAACAGAGAATGGAACAATGGACAGCTTACCACAAAAACTAAATTAAAAGTCTACAACGCTTGTGTTATAAGCACCCTCCTCTATAGCTGTGAGACATGGACAACTCTTTCTAAGCATGAATCTCGACTCAACAGCTTTCATCTCCGCTGTCTCCGCAAGATCCTTCAGATCTCTTGAAGAGATAGAGTACCCAACACCGAAGTCTTCCATCGTGCAAGCACAACCAGCATCTTTGCATCCCTGAGTCATTGACGTCTAAGATGGTTGGGACACGTCAGGCACATGGATCCTGAACGGATACCGAAACAACTGCTGTATGGAGAACTTCAGGAGGGTGTGAGGCCAGTGGGACGACTGCATCTTTGTTTCAAGGATGTCTGCAAGAGAGACCTGACCAAGACCAGAATCAATCCAAGTCGCTGGGAAAGCATTGCAGATGACCGTGTCAAGTGGCGAGTAACTGTGCGCAACAGCGTCAAGCTCTCAGAGGTCGAACGCACACAGGAACAAATCAGGAAGAGGACAAAGCGAAGAGACAGAGCGGCTTCTGTTCGAAGTCCCTCAAATTTCACATGTCCAAACTGCAGTAGAGACTGCCACTCTCGAGTGGGACTTTTTAGCCACAGCAGATGCTGTCGACTCTGAACCAAGCATGCTACACCATCATCCCTCAAGGATGGACGGATGCCAATATATATATAAAAAAATAAGCTTGTGTCTGTATATGTGTGGATGGATGTGTGTGTGTGTGTGTGTGTGTGTGTGTGTGTGTGTGTGTGTGTGTGTGTGCGCGCGCGTGCGAGTGTATACCTGTCTTTTTACCCCCCTAAGGTAGGTCTTTCCGCTCCCGGGATTGGAATGACTCCTTACCCTCTCCCTTAAAACCCACATCCTTTTGTCTTTCCCTCTCCTTCCCTCTTTCCTGACGAAGCAACCGTTGGTTGCGAAAGTTTGAATTTTGTGTGTGTGTTTGTGTGTCTATCAACATGCCAACACTTTCGCTTGGTAAGTTACATCATCTTTGTGTGTGTGTGTGTGTGTGTGTGTGTGTGTGTGTGTGTATGTGTGTGTGTGTATATATATATATATATATATAAGGAATACCTGGTTTCAGTTGCAAAGGCTATCGATCGAAAAGTGTCTTCAGAATACCTGGTTTCAGTTGCAAAGGCTATCGATCGAAAAGTGTCTTCAGAAGCTTGGTTTTGGTCTCTTACATTGCTTGTCAAGACACGTGGCATAGTGGCCCGGAGATGTCCGAATCTGCATGCTGCGAGGAGCATTTCATTCAAAGATATTGTTAGATTGAACAAGACGGATTACTGCATATCAGACTTTGACAAAGGGGTGGATGGACCGAACAGCACAAGGAACGACCAAAGCACAGATGGGCAAGAGTGGCAGGATAGGCATCCTTCTTGCTAGCACTGCTCATGACTTCATACCAAGCTGTTTATTGCTGTTTCAGGAATCAAGGTGACTACCATGAGGAAATAAATTCCACAGTTTTCATGGAGTGGTTTTCAGATATTCTGCTGCAAAGTGTTCATCTGAATTTGATAGTAATAATGGACAATGTGCCATACCACTCTGCTGTGGTGGATAAAGCTCTAACAATGAAGAGGAGGAAACTGAGTATTATGCTCTGTGTACAATGAAACATTCTATCAGATAAAGTTGTACTTGACATGAATAAAGCATAGTTAATGGATCTTTCGCTGTAGAAGCCAAAACCTCTTCAATCCAAGGTCAACAAAACAGTTAACACTAAAGAGCATAGTGTAATCAAGGCTTCATCCGTATCACTGTCATTTGAATCCTGTTGAGCATATATGGGCCCAAAGGAAAGGTAATGTGACAGGAGACACCAAAAAGTTTATGCTCATTGAGGTTGAAATGTTGAAAAAAGAGGCCACTGCAAACTTTACTCCAATGGATTGATCGGGAGTTGTCATCCATTCCAAGAAGGTAATTGAGGAAACATGGATTTATGAAGGACGCTGGAAGAACAGATAGAACAGAGAGTCTTTTCAGTCATCTCCAGTGCCAGTTCCAGTTCTGAGAAGGACAGCGATGACTCTCCTCTTGGGGTCACTCAACTTACCCTTCAACTGTGAGTAGGTATGAAAGATTCATTGATGTAACTGCTCTGTTTAGTATTGTCATTCCTTTACTGCCAAAGAATGTTTGCCTGGCAGCTGACTATTGATCATAACCTAAGACAGGCATTGTTATCGCTACCCATTGTAAACTATGCTTCCCTGCACTCGCTCTTCACCAAATTGTCTAAAGTTTCGACTTCTTTTAAACACACTATAGTAGCTTACTAACTCTGTATTTCTTTCTTTTTTGCACAGTTCATCTGATAATAGCTTGATAATAAATTAAAACTGTTAATGATACCATGTGTGTGACATGAGGCTGAAGTATATAATAAAAGATTTATACGACAATCACTATTTCCCCAGTTCACTAAGCCTAGTCTTTGTACATATTAGCACATTTGATATTTTTCCCACTATGGAAATTTTTTACCACAAACTCACAAATACAGAGACTCTCTGACAAGATAAGAGCCAAATGTACTCAATCACAACACATTAATCATAGATACTGAAGTGCACAGTCTTCTTCAAACAATGTGAAACTCCAGATAGGAATGTCAGCAATGTAGGAAAAGATGGACTGCTACTACTAATGTAAAGGTAACGTGATAACTTGCTGACAGGCAAAATTAAGACATTTACACATAATCTTTCAGCCACAGCCTTTATCAGAAAAAGAACTACTATCCAATAAAAATGAAATTGAATTAAAAATCAAATAGCATATTTCTCTATTAGAGCAGAGATTTAGAGACATTTGATACACTCTGCATAAATAATGTTTTTTACACTAGTTACAAAATACAAGAACCATTGTTTGAGGATATTAAGAAGAAGCTAATTAATAAGGAATATTGTCAAGAGTTTGGTGCAGTTTAATTGGAACCACTGTCTTTAGAAATAGTACAGATATCTGACATTCTACTGGGCATGGAATATGCCAGACTGGTGTCTACCGCTGACAGTTTAGCTGAAATTATCTTCTGAGCACTCTCAACATTACAGAAATTCAAACTTTTTTCTTGAATTTAGCCCTTTTTTGACCATTATTTTGTATGATGTTCAGATTCACAACTTCAAAAGCACTGTATTATTGTCTTCTCTTAGTGAATTTCACTAAAGTGTCTAAGGCTTCTATAGCCTCAACATAAGAGATGTTAGTTGTAGGCATTTTGCCTTCATCACTGGGGCCTCCTGTGACTTCAAAACACATTATAATATCACGTCATCAGTCAACTCTCATTTGTTAACTGAATTTCTGCCTATGTCAATCTATTTTAATTTCTTCTCAAAAAGCACTCAGTTCACTGGTAGATGTAGAATTTATCATTTGTACAATTTCAGAGTGATCAGGAGTAAACTCTTCATTTACTTTCTCTTCCATCTCAGTTTCTTCAATAATTTTAGACCATAGCTCACTCATAATACTGTTTTGGTTCTCACTTTTCTTCCCATCAGTTTATGATATCTTGTCAACATAACAAGTTTGTGTTTTGCTGCTTTAGGTGCACTTTTGCTCTGTTTGGGAAATGTATTCACTGTACATTCAAACATTTTACTGTGGTGTAATCTAATTGACAATCATACAAGTAGCTGAATATTAAGACAGCACAATGACTACATTTAAATAATGAAAATACCACAGCACTGATGCAAACATGGAAATGGAAATGAAGTCCCATGCTTCTTGACAGAGCGTAGGGGAACAATGCAGGAGACTCACACTGCCGTACTAGGCAAGGTCCTAATGGAGGTGGTTTACCATTGCCTTCCTCCAATCATAATGGGGATGAATGATGATGATAAGGATGACATAACACCCAGTCATCTCGGGGCAGGTGAAAATCCTTGAACCAGCTGGGAATCAAACCTGGGACTCCATGCTTAAGAAGCAAGAATGCCACCACGAGCTGTTGACAATACAAACGTATGTACTGTAAACTTACGGTTAGTGAATGAAGAATCGTTGATACTAGCACAAAGCCACTAATGCAACTAGCTTACCTTGGCGAGAATATAATCACATAGTTAGAGAAACAATTGTTGCTGAAAAGGCAACATGCCAAAAGGTTTCAATATTTCTCAAAGGCATGCAAGTGACCTAAGAATATGGGGGAATACCTGACTCATGTTGGACTATTGGGTCTGCTGGATTATAGTGTGCCAGACTATCATGATCTTACTGTAACTGATATAAACCTGTGTCAGTAAAAATATGATTACATATACTGTTAAAGCTCTGTTGAAATTCTACTCATAACAGTCGGCAAATAACTGACAGTAACTGAAGTGGAATAATACAATACTACAAAATTACTAAGTGGTATAAACTATGCTAACTTCACTGTAATGCATCCTTTGTATTCCACAGTTACCAAATGACAATTTCACTTCACATGCAATTCATCTATAAAATGTTAATACTTACAAAATTCTCAGTTTCTTCTGCTCCGAAACTTAGTACTGGATCCTCCTTGATAGGATCAGTGAACTCTGAAGCTACAAATGGGTCTTCCAGATACTGAGAAAAGAAAACAAAACCTCTGTTACTTACATACAACATAAGTCTCAATATTTCATTATGAAGATCATCATACTTTTCAGTGACTCATCTCTTATTTGAAGGTTAATTTAATAAAGCTAATTTATGACCAGATATTCTAGTATCATATGCTGTTGAGCAAATGCACAAAACGAACTGATTTATAGTGTGTTGATCCATATCTGCAACACAGTACAGCAGCACTTCTGGTAGGCATAGATTTGACAATTTCTTGGTAGGTTTCTGGAGGTATATGGCAATAGATGTGCCTAGAATTTAGATCATGCAAATCCGATGAATTATGGGCGGTTGGTTTGTGGGCTCAGAATTGATATATGTTCAATGGATGCTGATCAGTTGAATTTGGTGCCCAACCCATGAATGTGCATTCACTATAATACAGTTCAAACCACTGCAGAATGGTTCTGGCCCTGTGCCATGGACAGGTATCCAGCCGGAAGTATGCAGTTACCATTAGAAAAGACAAAGCATTAAGGGAACCTTGTTCACACAGTCCACAGTTATCATAGTGCACTTGGTTGTTACTAGAGGTTCAATGGAAGCCCAGGTAAATTTCTCCTTTAGTATAATAATACCCCCACAGCCCTTAGTCCACAGCACAGTGCACTCACTCTCATTGTGGGCAATAGCTATGATGTTTGCCTTATCAGTGTATATCCAAATGATGCTGTGCTGTACTGGTCAAAGGTTAGAGGGAATTAGATTAGGAAATGAGATACTTAAAGTAGTAGACAAGTTTCACTATTTTGGTAGCAAAATAACACAGCAGTCAAAGTAGGGAGATATAAAACATAGACTGACATTCTTTCTGAAGAAGAGAAATTTGTTAACATCGAATACAGACTCAAGTGTTAGAAGGTCTTTCCTGAAGGTATTTGCCTGGAGAGTAGCCATGTACAGAAATGAAAGATGGACAATCAACAGTTTAGACAAGAAGAGAACAAAACCTTTTGAAATGTGGTACTACAGAATAATGCTGAAGATTAGACTGGTAGATGACATGGCTAATGAAGAGGTACTGACTGGTTTTGGAGAGGAAAGAAATTTGTGGGACAACTTGAATAAAAGAGGGATTGGTTGATAGGATGCATTCTGAGACATCAAGGCATCACAAATTTAGAACAGGAGGGTAGCATAGGCAGGGTATGGGGGAGGGGAGGGGGCTAAAAACCGTAAAGGGAGACCAACAGATGAATACAGTAAGCAGCTTCAGAAGGATGTAGGTTGCAGCAGTTCTTCAGAGATGAACAGGGTTACACAGGACAGAGTAGCCTGGAGAGCTGTGTTGAAACCAGGCTTTGAACATACCACCACCACCACCACCACCACCACCACCACCACAACAGGAAACATGTATCACAAGGACAACAACAGTCATGGATATTCTACACAAATACTAGAAATGACATATCTTAGATTACAATGGCTCTCCATCTATCATCTTTTAACTATATGCAGCCATTACATCCCATGATTGTCTTGTTGCACCTCAAGCATAAGACAACACTGATTTGAAAATGTACACTATGCTCAGAGAGAGACACATTCACTTTTAGTCCTGGATCTTCGTTTATGTCATAATATGGCTCCTCAATTTTTAATGGATCTTGAATTAACTGAAAAAGGAAAATAATTATCCATGTAAAGCTTGCACATAAACTCCTGTAACTACTGTATGACTTAAGAGGGATGGAAAGGTTTTTCTTCAACCACACCTCACATAAAATATTACATTGCTGGAAAGCAACAATCATACCAACAGAATAAATTTTCATTCCCCAGCAGAGTTTCTGACCTTGCCTGCCTTACTCTTTGTGATTTGGATTGCTCCCTGAACTGTTTATGTACACTTATGGCAACCTTTGCTATTGTCTAGACTTCAGTTCTTGTTAACTGTTTACTTTGTCAACACCCTACCATTAGTGACAACCAGAACCTCCTGTTCCACCAACATCAGTTATACCACTAGTGCAAGCAGTCAAACTGTGTTTGATATGTGTACATTAGGACAGAAGATGAGTGATGAGAACTTTCTCATCATGTAACTATCCAATTAAAGACTCTGCATGTAGTGGTTAATAATGGGACAAGGCAGCTACAACGCCCTGATGTTAACAATACATGATAACAATACAATGTTTTCTTTACTAGAAAATCCTGCGCCAGGAACTAGTCTTGTCATTCTCCTTCCCATGCATGAAGGTGTGCTGACTAAGTTTTCCAGGTGGGTAGAAATGAAATAATGAAGATATGCAAGTGAAATAGTTGCATGTTTCCAAGTCTGGAGTCAGATTTCCAAACAGACTGAAAGGAGTGCAAGGAACATAACAGTATATGTGTGGTTGAGGAATCACAACCGAGTATCTATAGCTTGTGCACAGATAAACTTTGTCTTATAAGAGGGCGTACATGCAGACAAAGGAAAAAATCTTAGTTAAAACTACACTCTTTCCATTTTAAGTGATAGTATATTTCCCTCGGAACTGTGAAACATACCAACCTTTGAATGGTTAAGGATGTATACAGCAGCATACAACTTCTTCCCAGCACTTTAGATAACAAAATCAAGAAAAAATTTAAAAAAAAGAGCACTTTTTTTTGAGAGAACTGTGGTATGCAGCAAAGTGTACACTGCATATTTTCATACTACTAAAGTATAACATAAAGTTCCACCAATCACAGCATGTTAGTTTCCAGAGCACTGAAATCGAGACTGGTGTGCTTTTGTAAGCATCACTGATCTCACCAGCTGATGACAGCAGATATTCAGGGCATAGGGCACGTGATGTAGTCAGCCAACAGCAACATCACTATTAAGTAGTGCAAGCACAAAAACAGAATAGCTAAGGTTTAAATTAATATACATAGTGCAGCTACATGAAGACCTAAGTTTTCACGTGTAATACTGATCTTGAGGATCAATAAGCTACAAGAAAAACTAAGCTTTCACGTATAACATTAGTATTTTTTGCATTATTACACTTTAAGATAAAGCACACAAATTTTAAATAATCACATAAATGTCTGGTCTTCTGGCCATGGAATTATTCTAAGTGGCTGGCCCTCAAAGCGTCAAGTTTTAAATTAGAGTTAAACACACTGTGATTTAAGACATTCAATCACCCATCTCATATGTAACATATGGTATATGGTATATAAAAGGAAATTTACTTTGGAGGTAACACTTTCAAACCACCATTTGCAATATTTTCCCACGATCTGTTAGAAATAGGTTCATTTCAGGAGTTACCAGAGAGCACCCAGTTACAGGTGTTACAGTGCATGCACAGCAATAATGACACAGGAAGCCTGTAAATTCATACATATAAGGCATGAAGAGACTTCTCATTACGTCACAAAAACAGGACATCAGAGGATACTTCAAGAGCATCAGAATTTCATAAACCATATAAAAACTCATAATTTGGCTTGAACTGCATGCTTGTGTGTGCAAATTCACAGTGATGTAGGCCCCAACCTGTTATTAAGTTTTTCAGTGTGATTTTTAGGATGAAGATTCTTTTGTGTACCAATACTGTGCTATCTCATGTTTCATTCTTTATTATGACATAATGCCATACAGTCAGAAGATGAAAAAGTGTACATAAATTTCAACAAACAGCTGAAAGTAGCCAATAATGTGGAATGAAACATTTTGTTTCAAATAAATTGACTGCCTCTGGCGAAAGTATTAATAAAAGCAAAATTTCTTTAGCAGACCAACAAAAATAACTTCACTGTTCTGCAAGGTGATTAATTGACTGCCAAAATGTGGAAATAAAATAAAATGAGAAATCTGAAACCAATAAGATATTTTAGCCTTCCATAATTATGCGAATGAATTTCAGTTCACTTCAGCTCCAGGCCAAAGAAATTCATTTCGTTTTTATTCTATGTGAGAGCTGTATATGAAGAAGAAACCAAAATCACTAAACATAAACAGGGGTCATATCGAGACTACCTCCCTCTGCCCCCCTTCCACCCACCACTTTGACTGTTCTGCACATGCCTGAAGCTGTCAGCTTCAGTGTGGCAGAAAATTTTTTCATGTAGCTAGAAGTGGAGAAATGTACTGCTCATACATGACTCAACTGCACATGTGCATGAGCCCACTGGCAACCACTTGCATGAACCTAACAGTCATGCTAATCTGCTAATCTGAATCTGTTTGTTATTATGTGCATAGTCTTCATTGTAAGCCTTTTGACACATTTTGCTTTTGCAGACACTTGTGTGTACACTGTGTTTGTTTTGTCATTGTAAATAGCACATTTCCTTGGCAGCTTATGTTTTATTTTGGTTTTTCTTCTCATTTATGTTTTATTTCTGCAGTATTATTCTGCAGTAGCAGGACGCAGTAAAATACTTTCTTAGAGCATCAGTTCCTTCCAGTCAAAATTACAAAAATTTAACTAAAAACTAAAACAATGAAAAATTTCCATAGTCCTAAAAATTCCTAGGTTTCTCCCAGATGAAAAAACTCCAAGATTTCTCAGTTGCACCAGAGAATATACGTCCTGTATAATATTCCTGGAAGAATTTTGAGCCTTGCGTAGACACTTGCAGTGTGAAAATATTCAGACCACATCACAAGTGCCATGCAGTTTGAATCTGAAGATGTGGCTGTCAGCTCAATGGCTCAGGCCTGCCAGCTCTGTCAGGGTTGACTCCTTACCCATTACTAGGGTGAAAACGAAACTAAAAGCTTTGTTTATATAGAATAATACCTCTCAAGTGCAGAAACATTGGCAAGCAATTCAGTAGTACAACAGGTCAGCTATTTTATTTATCTGAAATGTGGTATCACATACAAACACATACCGAGTGAGGTGGCGCAGTGGTTAGCACACTGGACTCGCATTTGGGAGGACGACGGTTCAATCCCGTCTCCAGCCATCCTGATTTAGGTTTTCCGTGATTTCCCTAAATCGTTTCAGGCAAATGCCGGGATGGTTCCTTTGAAAGGGCACGGCCGATTTCTTTCCCAATCCTTCCCTAACCTGAGCTTGTGCTCCGTCTCTAATGACCTCGTAGTCGAAGGGACGTTAAACACTAATCACCACCCCCACATACAAACACGACACAGATACAAACAAGAAAGTAACAAAATTTTGAGAGTACATGTAAAAGCAAACAGGTACTTTAGAAAGAAGACACAGAAAATAACACAAAGGAAGTTTTAGATAATGAAGGCCATCCCCACATTGCCCTATGGAGAAGAGTCATGAGTCATTTACAAATGACAAAGCAGTAAGATCCAGGCAGCTGGAATGGGATTCCTTACACCATGTACCAGAGAAAACAAATTAAGGCTCAGTAACATTATGACAGAATTAAGAATGTGTAACGAACAAAACAATATTGATGACAAAGAGGAAAATTGAGTTGATATCTTGACAGGATGAACAGTAGCAAACAATATTATAACATAAATTATAACGCAGTAGGTTGATGAAACCTGAGAAGGCCAAGAAAGAGAGTACACATAATATTCAATGCACAAAAGTTAAAGTTGTTTATAGTGCATTTAAAATTAGTTGTGACTTGACAGTTCAGTATGGAGCATAGTTGCCAGCACAGAACATACCAGCAGGCAAAGGTAACACCAGGCCTGCTTGCACATAACCTGTCAGCTGCACAAGCTGGTTGATCTGCAATCTTTCTAGCATATCTTATGGCTTCATTTATCAGCTTTCTGGTAAATTACCCTTCATTTCAAGAAAGGTCATAGTTATTGTGATATTTCAATGTAAGTTAAACTACTGCAAGAAATTCTCAAAGTTTGCAGTGAAAAATGGGGGTCACTATGAATTTGCATTTGCTTTGTGTTAGGTCATATGTTGGCACATATAAGGGTTAGATAACATATTGAATTATTCTTTAGACCTCTAAAAATACCGCTCTGTAAATCCAGTGCCAAGAAAATGGAATATTTGTAAAGGACTCCACCACGAACGCACACGCCAGTGAAAAGATGAGAATGAAATATTCATAAATCCCTTTTATATTGTACATGGTTTGAGATATCGAAACAAGAGTGGCATTTGATAGCATGCAGAGAGGAGAGTTCAAAAATGGTTCTGAGCACGATGGGACTTAACATCTGAGGTCATCAGTCCACCAGAACCTAGAACTACTTATACATAACTAACCTAAGGGCATCACACACATCCATGTCCTAGGCAGGATTCAAACCTGCGACCGCAGCAGTCGCGCGGTTCCAGACTGAAGCGCCTAGTACCACTCGGCCACACCGACTGGCAGAGAGGAGAGTATTTTACCATATGATTAATATGTGAAACTGCCATATTTACTGTGATATTCAAGAAACTATAGTTTTTTAATGAAATAATGTAATTTTTAAGGACCAGCAATAGGCTGTGAAACAAGAATTTGTGTGTGCTTTGCAACAACCTAAGTGAAGAAGCTGAACATTTATTTTTATACTGAGAATGGTCTTTCTCAGAACTACCGATATGTCTCGCCTGCAGTTGCTCGCTTAATAACACGACGTCTTAGGATTCGGTTACCATTTAAAATGCATCAGAATGTTAGTGATATGTATATCTGTAAACTCTGCTGTTTTTAGGTGAAAGAAGCAGATGTTAAAACAGCAACAAGAGAAGTAACACATTGCTCAAAACTTGCCACAGTCCTCATCTACTTTCTTGGTATTCCTGACAACTTGAGACCAGTCCTCTGACGTAACATTTGCAGTGACGTCTTTTGTCAGCATTTAAACCACAATGAGCATAAATATCTTGCTGTTATTTTTCCACATTACTTTTCACCTAGGTCCATATATTCTCTGTTGGATTTAAGCATAATACAGAGGAAGCCTGATTAAACTATGCCCAAATGTTTGCCAGTTTACTGACCTGGCAGTGTGGATTTCTTGGCAGGTACAGTACTGAAAGTTCCATTAACTTCACCTCACACAAGCTTGGTTCAACTTTATTCAACTGAATACTTCTTTGTACCCCGAGAAAAATAGCTGCTTTCCTCTGCTGCATTGTTGGAGTTTTATACATCACAACCGAGTGGTATTATGCATTGTCCATTACTATTTTCAAATTTGGGGGAATATTTTGCATCAGAGCTCTTCACAGCCAGTGAACGTGTTCTTGGACGATCACTTTTACTGCAAATCTCGTGTTCAGGCATGCTGCACTATTGTTATTAATGCAACAGCAACACGAAACACTTGTTTATGATACCTGATGACTGTAGAACATTTCAGTGCCAGAAAGTACTATATTACAATGAAAGAAAATGAACATAGGAGCCTCTAATGTGTGACATCATGTGGTACTATTTATTCATGGTGTTGCAACAGGTCCACTTTACCAGCCTAACTGCTGGTGGTGTGGTAGGGAAAGCTGGCTCACCACTGGTGTTACCGAGGCAATGGCATTCAGTGAGCCAAACAAAATTTACAACTAATTTTAAAAACTTATAGTGTATATTGTGCGTGATCCAAAGAACACTGGCTTTAGGGACCAAGTGAATGAGGCATTGCAGTTGTTCAGGCCTCTTATTTTGGAGGATGGAGTTTGCTCCATCTGTTTCCCTAATGGAGAAAATGAAAAAAATGTGAACATGAAAAGAAGAGTAAAAAGTATTTAATGAAGGAAAACACGCAAATAAAAAAAGAATACAGAAAATTTAATGAAAGCAAACAGAATTGATCTGCAGTTCAGGAAATACCTTTATAACAAGGATAATGAAACAACCTGAAGTACATGACATTGCAAGGGTTTAGTACAATATAGAAGCATGAACAAAGGACAGAAGCCTATAATGGGGCTGTAATTTTAATGGTAGATTAAATTTAGGTGAAAAATATGAAAACTGCCAGATTGTTGTATATGTGTGTATTATATAGTACTATGTTGATTCATATAGTGATATGAATGAGAAGAGTGTTGATAAGAGTCAAGATTCACTTTGGTTTTCCTGACATATTGGAGTATTTTCAAGCAAAAGCAGTCATATCTTGAATCGTACTTTGTCATCATTTTCACAGCATATAATGAATTCTCATTCTTGCTCTGCCCAACAAGCACACTTCCCATGAGAATGACAATTATCCAGTCAAAGGAGTGACTGGATAGTTTACTCATCAAGGCAACTGGTCAAATAGGCAAGTCCAGTGGATTGTAGCAACTATCATGTATCACTTTATATGTACATCAACATACTCACACATACTTCTTATTTGTATTTATATATACAAGGGTGTGCTAAAAAGTAATGCCCCCAAATTTTTTTATCTTTTTCTCAGTGTCACTTGAGGTAATACATGTCACACATATTACTCAACTGAGTAATGTGCATGATATGAAATGCCTCAACTGACTTTCTTGCTCCAGTGACCTGAACTGGAACCATCTGCTGATAGAGGGTTCTGGATTGTAGCATGTAACATGAACGTGTGTAACGTAACTATGTTGGTGCATGAGGAGCAGCATACTGTGATCAAGTTTGGAATTCAAAGTGCCCGTCCATACATGCCGTGCCCTTTCCTTCAGCATGACAACGGCAGACTACACGAGGGCTGCAACATTGCAACAATCTGCCAGCTGGGATTCATTGCCATTGATCATCCTCCATACATTCCTGACTGGGCCTTATCCAATTTTCAACTGTTTCCAAATCTAAAGAATACCTTCGAGTATTTCAAGTAGATAGCGACTGAATCAGTGAAAGGAGGGGTAAGGTGGTGGCTCTGTCAACAAACTAAAACATACTGAAGTGTCAGTATCAATTAACTGGTCTCCTGATGGGAGAAATGTGTTTGTTGTGAGTGTGACTACTTTGAGAAATAAATATGTGGACATGTAGAATGAAGACGTAAAATGTTAACAACGCTTGTTTATTTAAAAAGCTTTATGAGTTTTCGCATAAAAATGTTGAGGCATTACTTTTCAACATGCCCTTGTACAAGATAATAATTTTATTAATGTATACAGGGTGGTCCATTGACAGTGACCGAGCCAAATATATCACAAAATAAGCATTAAACGAAAAAACTTCAAAGAACGGAACTCATCTAGCTTAACGGGAAAAATCAGATGGCGCTATGGTTGGTCCACTAGATGGTGCTGCCATAGGTCAAACAGATATCAACTGCATCTTTTTAAATAGGAATCCCCATTTTTTATTACATATTCATGTAGTACATAAAGAATTACGAATGTTCTAGTTGGACCACTTTTTTCGCTTTGTGATAGATGGTGCTGTAATAGTCACAAATGTATAAGTACATGGTACCACATAGCATTCCGCCGGTGCGGATGGTATTTGGTTCGTGATACATTACCCATGTTAAAATGGACTGTTTACCAACTGCAGAAAAGGCTGATATCGTGTTGATGCACGGCTATTGTGATCAAAATGCCCAACAGGCGTGTGCTATGTATGCTGCTCGGTATCCTGGATGACATCATCCAAGTATCCGGACCATTCGCCGGATAGTTACGTTATTTAAGAGGAAACAGGAAGTGTTCAGCCACATGTGAAATGTCAACCACGACCTGCAACAAATGATGATGCACAACTAGGTGTTTTAGCTGCTGCCGCGGCTAATTCACACATCAGTAGCAGACAAATTGCGCGAAGTCAGGAATCTCAAAAACGTCGGTGTTGAGAATGCTACACCAACATCCATTGCACCCGTTCCAGATTTCTATGCACCAGTAATTGTATGGCGACTACTTTGAACGTAGTGTATAGTTCTGCCACTGGGCACAAGAGAAATTACGGGACCATAACATATTTTTTGCATGCGTTCTATTTAGCGATGAAGCGTCACTCACCAACAGCGGCAACGTAAACCGGCATAATATGCACTATAGGACAATAGAAAATCCATAACCTTGGTTGATTAATGTACGGTGCGGACTTATGGGAGGAAGGATAATTAGCCCTCATTTTATCGATGGCAATCTAAATGGTGCAATGTATGCTGATTTCCTACGTAATGTTCTACCGATACTACAAGATGTTTCACTGCATCACAGAATGGGGATGTACTTCCAACATTATGGATGTCCGGCACAAAGATCGTGTGCGGTTCAAGCGGTATTGAATAGCATATTTCATGACACCATGGCCCACATGTTCACCGGATTTGATGTCCCCAGATTTCTTTTTGTGGGGACAGTTGAAGGATATTTGCTATTGTGATCCACTGACAACACACGTCAGCTCATTGTCAATGCATGTGCAAACATTACGGAAGATGAACTACTAGCTGTTGACAGGAATGTTGTTACACGTATTGCCAAATGCAATGAGGTTGACGGACATAATTTTGAGCATTTATTGCATTAATGTGGTATTTACAGGTAATCACGCTGTAACAGCATGGGTTCTCAGAAATGATAAGTTCACAAAGGTACATGTATCACATTGGAACCACCGAAATAAAATGTTCAAATGTTCCTATGTTCTGTATTGTAATTTAAAAAACCTACCTGTTACCAACTGTTCGTCTAAAATTATAAGCCATATGTTTGTGACTATTACAGAGTCCTCTATCACAAAGCAAAATAAGTGATCCAACTAAAACATTCATATTTCTTTATGTACTACACGAATAGGTACTTAAAAATGGGGGTTTCTATTTTTAAAAAATGCAGTTGATATCTGTTTGACCTATGGTAGTGCCATCTATCGGGCCAACCAGAATGCCATCTGGTTTTCCTCTTCAAGCTAAACAAGTTTAGTTCTTTCTAGTTTTTTTCATTTGACGCTTATTTTGTGAGATATTTGGCCCAGTCATGATCAATGGACCACCCTGTATATTGAAACTACTGTTCATGTACTAAGACAATACTTCAATCCATACACAGCAATACCTAAAAATACTATATTTAGGCTTCAATGCCATATTTGACACTAGTGGGCAAATTATGATATTGTGAGTCAGTCATCATTACAAGCATTACTGGACAAACCTTGACACTAATGCACAGCTATATTTCTTACCTCTTCCATCATATTCCCCACAACTTTGAAGTAACAAATCATTGACTAATTCTAGTCAGTCACAAAAGCTCTAGAATTACCTCTTGTTTCCCAGTCTCCTGCGATTCTTCCTTTATTTTCACACTGGAGGGGCATACCTGAACCTGTTGTAAATGTAATATGAAGCAAAATGAGTACATTTAAACAGTCATACTCTCCACACACTGTTTACAACTTTCACAACTTTTAAGCCAAATCAAAGTACTTGTCAAGAATAATCAATACCACATAATTTAGCAACAACTATCATTTTATTGCCAGTTCTCAGTTTATGTTCTTTTGTGAGATGGTAATTCCAGTTGATGCAAAACTAATCTGTTTTACTTCAATCAGAGTGAAAATAAAATTACGTGAATGACAGCATTATTTTCTAGATGTTAGTCACTACAGAACTATTATACAAATAATTTCTTATTGCATGATGAAACACCCACGGCATTTTCATACAGCACAGAGTTATTGTAAAACAGGTACTCTTATACAATGGGGGTAGCGCAAGTAAATGTCATATAAATGTTGGTTTCTGTGGTTATTCAAAATGGGAGTGGCAAAAGACTCCTGCAGCACACACAATACCATTCAAAGAATAAAAATGAGCAAAATAAACCTATAATTTTCACAAAAATGAAGAGAAATGAAATATCATCAACGTGAAAAGGTTGAAAGCTGGACAACACCCTTCTCTATACTGTTCTTCTTAGGCCAGGCTTACAAAAAATGTGAAGTCTAGCTTGACTCAATGCAAACTTTGCTATGTTGTCAACACACACAGCTAATCTGCCAACACTATTTTTGCAAATTCAATTTATGGAGCATGTTCTTAAATTTGTACTGTCACCAATTCTGCAGGAACATTCAAGATTCAGGAGGCAAAGAAAACAAGAAATCTTTTACTGTGCAACCAAAAGTTTGGGTCAAACTTGAAGTTACATCATTTACACCAAAAATTCCTTAATATTTCTGTAACATCCTTGCAATTTTACAAGTATCATCTATCATGGAGTAATGTATGATGACAAGGTAGTTGCAAAAAAATGTCAATACTGAATTAACAGCCTCTTAGTTTTGCCACAACTTTGCTACCATCACATTTATAGACTGTGGAATATATCAGCATCCACGTAACAGTATCACAAAAATTAATGTGAACTAGTGACACAAATGTGGTTCATGGTGTGGGTTCCTGGTGTCATGTCCTAGTTCATGAACCACAGGCAACGAACGTATGAGTGGCCAAGTGGTCCTGACAGTTGGGATACCAGTTACTTTGGAATAAGGCTGGGCATCTCGGACTCTCGGACATATTCAGAGTCGTGGTCACCTTTGTGCTCAGACGGCAAAGACTACCAAATCCACCAGTTAGTCCCTCAACCGTTAGGGGGTAACACTCAATGGGATCTGGGACAAGTAATGCTAGCAACCTGCTTCCCTGGTACTATAAATATGATACTGGCAACAATCAGAGCAAAATGCCTCGGACCTTTGGAGGTGATGGAGTCCCACCTCTAATTGACAAACCAGGGACTTCTAAGATACGACTTGGCAAACGAATGTAACGAGATGGGGAGCTATTAATATCAATGGGGGCTATTCTGGGAAGAAGGTAGAGCTGGCAGATGCTGCAAGTAAGATGGGGTTGGACGTTTTAGCTGTCAGTGACACTCGGGTAATGGGTGAGAAAGAAGAGGAAGTGGGAGAATACAAGGTCTACCTGTCAGGAGTCAAAGCACGAATAGCACAATGGGGTGTAGGGCTTTTCATCAGGAAAGAAATGGAAACCAGTGTAGTTGCAATAAGGTATGTAAACGAACGACTGATGTGGATAGATTTGACAGTGTCTAGCAAGAAAATTAGGACTGTGTCAGTAGATTCGCATTGTGAATGGACAGATCAAGATAAGATGGATAGTTTTTATGACGCACTCAGTGATGATATTGTTAGAGTAAAGGACAAGGACAGTGTTCTGCTCATGTGTAATTTTAATGTCAGGATTGGAAATCGAACAGAAGGGTATGAAAAGGTTATGGGTAAACTTGAAGAGGATTTGGAGGCCAACAGGAACGGGAAACAACTCTTGGATTTCTGTGCCAGTATGGGCTTAGTAATCACAAACTCCTATTTTAAACATAAGAACATTCACCAGTATACTTGTGAAGGCAGGGGAACCAGATCTGTCATTGACTATATAATAACAGATCAGGAATTCAGGATTGCTGTGAGGGACACACATGTATTCAGGGGATTCTTTGATGATACTGATCACTATTTAATATGCAGTGAAATTGGTATTGTGAGGCTGAAAGTGCAGGAGGCCAGGTCCATGTGTAGGAGGATAAGAGTGGAGAAACTTCAGGATAAGGAAATCAGGCACAAGTACATAACAGTGATCTCAGAAAGGTACCAGTTAGTTGAATGTAGTCAATTGCAGTCACTGGAAAAGGAATGGACAAGGTACAGGGACACAGTACTAGAAGTGGTCAAAGAGTGTCTTGGAAAAGTAGTGTGTAAAGCTAAAATGAAGCAAACAGCTTGGTGGAATGACTCAATCAAGGCAGCCTGTAAAAGGAAAAAGAAGGCATATCAAAAATGGCTACATACTAGAACTCAGGTAGACAGAGAAAGTTATGTTGAAGAAAGAAACAAAGCTCGAAAACCATTCTGAAGTGTAATTAGCAGTCTTCGAAAGGGAGGTAAGTAGGAAATGACAAGTATTTTGAACAGGTCAGGAAAACTGCTGGTAAAGCCTATTGATGCCTTGGGCAGATGGAGGGAATATTTTGAAGAGTTGCTCAATGTAGGTGAAAATACGATCAGTAATGTTTCAAATTTCGATGTACAATGGGACAGGAATGATGATGGAATTAGGATCACATTTGAGGAAGTGTAGAAAATGGTCAATAGATTGCAGTGCAATAAAGCGGCTGGGGTGGATGACATTAAGTCGGAACTCATCAAATACAGTGGAATGTCAGGTCTTAAATGGCTACACAGGATAACTGAAATGGCGTGGGAGTCGAGACAGGATCCATCAGACTGGACCAAAGCAGTAATCACACCAATCTTTAAACATGGAAACAGAAAAGATTGTACCAACTACAGAGGTATCTCTTTGATCAGCTTTGTGGGTAAAATCTTCTCAGGTATTGTTGAAAGGAAAGTGCAAGTATTAGTTGAGGACAAACTGCATGAAAATCAGTGTGGGTTTAGGCCTCTTTAGAAGTTGTCAGGACCAGATCTTTAGCTTACGGCAAATAATGGAGAAGTGTTACGAGCGAAACAGGGAATTGTATCTATGTTTTATAGATCTAGAAAAGGCATATGACCGGGTTCCTAGGAGGAAGTTATTGTCTGTTCTACGTGATTATGGAATAGGAGGCAAACTTTTGCAAGCAATTAAAGGTCTTTACATAGATAGTCAGGCAGCAGTTAGAGAACGGTAAATTGAGTTCGTGGTTCAGAGTAGTTTCAGGGGTAAGACAAGGCTGCAACCTGTCTCCACTGTTGTTCATATTCTTTATGGATCATATGTTGAAAACAATAGACTGGCTGGGTGAGATTAAGATAGGTGAACACAAAATAAGCAGTCTCGCATATAAAGATGACTTAGTTGTGATGGCAGGTCTATTGAAAGTTTGCAAAGTAATATTTCAGAGCTAGATTAGAAATGTAAGGACTATGGTATGAAGGTTAGCATCTCCAAAACAAAAGTAATGTCCGTGGGAAAGAGATATAAATGGATTGAGTGCCAAGTAGGAGGAACAAAGTTAGAACAGGTGGACGGTTTCAAGTACTTAGGATGCATATTCTCACAGGATTGCAACATAGTGAAAGAACTGGAAGCGAGGTGTAGCAAAGCTAATGCAGTGAGCGCTCAGCTACAATCTACTCTCTTCTGCAAGAAGGAAGTCAGTACCAAGACTAAGTTATCTGTGCACCGTTCAATCTTTTGACGTACTTTGCTGTATGGGAGCAAAAGCTGGGTGGATTCAGGTTACCTTATCAATAAGGTTGAGGTTACGGATATGAAAGTAGCTAGGATGATTGCAGGTACTAGTAGATGGGAACAATGGCAGGAGGGTGTGCACAATGAGGAAATCAAAGAAAAACTGGGAATGAACTCTATAGATGTAGCAGCCAGGGCGAACAGGCTTAGATGGTGGGGTCATGTTACACGCATGGGAGAAGCAAGGTTACCCAAGAGACCCATGGGTTCAGCAGTAGAGGGTAGGAGGAGTCGGGGCAAACCAAGGAGAAGGTACCTGGATTCGGTTAAGAATGATTTTGAAGTAACAGGCTTAACATCAGAAGAGGCACCAATATTAGCACTGAATAGGGGATCATGGAGGAATTTTATAAGGGGGACTATGCTCCAGACTGAACGCCGAAAGGCATAATCAGTCTTAAATGATGATGATGATGATGATGATGAGTGACACAAATCAAAATTTTCTGTCACTGGTGTTATTGAGGCTTAGTTTACATATTCAGAGACAGGTGCTAATACAAATAATTATTGTATGAAACTAACTTCTTAAACCAGTGTTCACAGTAAATGTCTATTCAAACTTCTTTCAAGGTAACTATGAGAACTTGACTGAGCACTGGTGGAATGGTAATGTCAGTAACACAGCAGAAATACAGACCTTAACAAATGATCAACAGATGACTTCACCAACATGTAAATATTAGAAAAATACAAACTGAAAGCTATTAGAATCTACACAAGACAAGTTATGAATGGGGTTAACACATTCAGAAAATCTAAAAACCTGAAAATACAGGACTACAGTAGGAAAATAAGGGTTTTCATCAATGGCATAAATGTAACTATGGAAAAAAATTGTTATAAGAAACATTCATTGGCATTGCCAACCAACAATTAGACTATCACCTTCCTACTTAACCTAGGCCTTAGGCTATGCTACAACTCTATAACCACAACAGGTAGAGTATAGAACTCAATCCAAATAACTGCTTTCCTCAAGTGGTCACCATCTCCACTAGACCTATACAGGTATAGCAAAAAGGCAGTCTAAGCCACCACTTAACTTGTGACATAACAAAAAAGACAACCACACTGTACAACAGGAAACACACAAACAACATCCAAGGTGCCATCTATGTAATGTAAGATACACTTAACTATACTGATAGCTCATATTGTTCACCAGACCCATAATTAGTTTTAAGTTCCAGTAAACACTTAATACTGAAATTACAATTTCTATTCCATGCAATGTTTTGTTATTGTGGTCAGTCTTAAAACTTGTTTGATGCAGCTCTCCACATTAGTCCATCCAGTCCACACTTCATTTCTGAAACTATTTGAACCTGCCTACTGTAGTCAATCCCTTGTCTCTCTCTACAATTTTACCCCAAAATTCTTTTATTCAAATTGTAGGTTAAATTTCTTTTCTCTCTATTCTGTCCACTTGTTCATCATTCGCTATCTGATCTCCCCATGAAAATCTTCAGCAACCTGTTTTAGCACAACGTATGAAAAGCATATACTGCCTTCAAGTCCAGTTATTTTCCACATTTCAAATATGGAATGTAATAATCCATTACCTGAACCTGCTTTATTTTGAAATTACACTGCTAGTATTCGTTATAATGTCATATTCATTCTTAAATTGTAGATTGAAATTGACTTTAAAGGAAATGTACCAGATCAGATGAAATCTGCCTCTAAGCAAACATACAATCACTGCCAGCGCATTAAGAATATGCTTAAATTTTTTAAATTGATCTGTAGCAAGGCCAAAGGTCTAGGTTAGTGTGTAAGGAGACAGTATGGACCCAAGTTTCAATGGCAGTACTGAACAATTTGTTTAATCCTGTACTGTGCATACAACATAATATGAACTGCCTATAACTGTCTTACTTTTAAATTTCATTAAATTCCTAACAGACATCATAAAGTCATATTCATTCTTATGATGCACAATGAATCTGATGAAAAAGTGTATCACAATGAATAACTTACGTTATTCTTCAACCTCTCTCAGAATAACTCATGATGAAATAATCCACAGGTGAACAAATAGATGTCAGTGACCAATGGACACAATATTCTGGAAAGCAACCACATATCCATCGTCAGGTGCACTGAGAAAACAGTCAATGCCCTGAGTGATGGCAATGTGGTCACTTGCTGAAATACTGTGCTCATCGGAACTGACATCTAACCTATCACTCGTGGACTATTTTGTCATACTAGCTTAATTTTATACGAAGATATTATCACTGCCAATCAGATGTGCATTAAAAATTTGTCTAAATTTACAAAAATTTAATTCAAACCATCACCTGCATCATCTGTGAATTTTGACACACACAATTTATGCATTGTGCTGTAAATGTTGTGTGTAACCATAAAAACTGCAGTTTTTTTTTTTGCCCTTAATTACTCATACTTTCAGCAAAATGGCATGAATTCTCTTTATTTATGTAACATACCGCACACTGAAATTAATGAAACAACAGTAAACAAATAAATTAAGAAACTACTTACAATGGAGCCTGGTGAACTTGGTATCTCATTAGTTTCCTCTTTTATCCAAGTAGTTTTTTTGCGGTCCATTACTGCAGTTATTAGCCGCTGAAATACAAAGAACCAGATTAAAAAAGTTACATCCCGTTTCCATTATTAATGTCAATAGAATGAGATTTTCACTCTGCAGCGGAGTGTGCGCTGATATGAAACTTCCTGGCAGATTAAAACTGCGTGCCCGACCGAGACTCGAACTCGGGACCTTTGCCTTTCGCGGGCAAGTGCTCTACCAACTGAGCTACCGAAGCACGACTCACGCCCGGTACTCACAGCTTTACTTCTGCCAGTACCTCGTCTCCTACCTTCCAAACTTTACAGAAGCTCTCCTGCGAACCTTGCAGAACTAGCACTCCTGAAAGAAAGGATATTGCGGAGACATGGCAGAAGTAAAGCTGTGAGTACCGGGCGTGAGTCGTGCTTCGGTAGCTCAGTTGGTAGAGCACTTGCCCGCGAAAGGCAAAGGTCCCGAGTTCGAGTCTCGGTCGGGCACGCAGTTTTAATCTGCCAGGAAGTTTCATATCAGCGCACACTCCGCTGCAGAGTGAAAATCTCATTCTGGAAACATCCCCCTGGCTGTGGCTAAGCCATGTCTCCGCAATATCCTTTCTTTCAGGAGTGCTAGTTCTGCAAGGTTCGCAGGAGAGCTTCTGTAAAGTTTGGAAGGTAGGAGACGAGGTACTGGCAGAAGTAAAGCTGTGAGTACCGGGCGTGAGTCGTGCTTCGGTAGCTCAGTTGGTAGAGCACTTGCCCGCGAAAGGCAAAGGTCCCGAGTTCGAGTCTCGGTCGGGCACGCAGTTTTAATCTGCCAGGAAGTTTCATTAATGTCAATGTCAGATACAACTCAAAGGCAGTATTTTCAGTTAATTACTGGGTGCAGCAGATGAAACATTAAACTAGAAATAAATTTAACACTAGCTGAAGAAAAGAGTCCACTGACAAGAACTGATTACAATTATCTCATTACAAAGTGTAATAACGGAAATACGGAAGCGTCCGATCCCGCCCGTCTGCTTTGACCCATGACGTCACAAATATGGCGGAAACGACCATAAACCACGATTCCGATATGGCGCATATAAAGTCGTTACGTACACATTATGAGGACGAAAATACATCGAAAAACAAATACACACACGTTCCACAAAAAGCCTAATGACACTAACGGGACAAGCGCGGGAAATAGGGGGTTTTTGGGTGGGGACAAACTAAATATAAACGAATTTAGACACCCACCCCCATACAAAACCACGCAAAATAACGAAAAAAACCGACATCACAAAACTCCCCAAATACCACTAAACACAATATCATCTGGAATTGGACATTTCCCTTGACCTATATAGCTCAACAGCAGCTCCCGATCCCATAAGTTGGGATCGAACACTTCCCTTGACCTGTTATCCTTACGATATCTCCACATACAGCCGTCCCTGGTCCGAGACGACGGAACTTTAAGTAAGCCTCATTTCTTCACGACATACTGAACACTTCACGACTTCATCCAAAAATCCGAATAGTTGAAAAAATTTTATTAAAGACAACGCACTGTCCCCCATCATAGCCGGCAACTGAAAACTGTTGATCCTGTCAGTCATATCCGTACCTACCAAAGACATAAAAAATGCAATTTACCAAAATTCACACACGACGCCAAACTCGCAAATTAAACCAAAAACATCACCTAACACCACCAGAGAGCACCACCGATCGCATCAAAACGACACCTACAAACACGCCACTCTCACAAACTAAATTCCGCGCCGTCGTGACGTCACACACCACAACACCCTTACGTCACGGGTCAAAGCCGACGCGTGGGATCGGACGCTTCTGTCGACCCAATTTGTTTATATTTAGTTTGCCCCCCACCCAAAACACCCCATTTCCCGCACTTGTCCTGTTAGTGTCATTAGGCTTCTTGTGGAAAATGTGTGTGTTTGTTTTTGTTTCCGCCATATTTGTGACGTCATGGGTCAAAGCAGACGGGTGGGATCGGACGGTTCCGTATTTCCGACGCTACAAACGGCACACGTACTTTTCGTAATTGATGTACAGTATACGTAGATTACATAATGCGCACCAAAATACTGGTGGAAAAATTATTGATCTCTGTCTATATGGAAAAATTACAAGCTCTTGGTAAACGAGCCGATTGTTTTGAGAAACATAACCTAAAACAAGTATAAACCCAATTCACACGCTAGCCAAAACCATAAACAAATCCACTGATGACAATTTAATCATAGCCATTTGGATACACAACAAAATAAATTTGAAATATGCCGCAAAAAGCCATTACATTAATAAAACATTGAAATTATCACCAGAGAGCATCATAACAAAATACATGGAAAATGCTTCGTGTTACCCATGCAGTTACATGAATAATGAAAATGTGATCGAATGAAACAAGAAGTTTACATTTACATTTGTTAGTATGACATACAATCTAACATAACAGTCGCAACACTTACTGTTGTTAAAGTTGTCACTGTTCGGCAGCTGGAGCGAAACTAGCGCTCCAAGCGACAGGCGTCTAAAGCTAGCGAAATGAGGGATGCTGAACTACCGGACCTACCGATAGATGGCTCTACCAGCTGATTACTGTCGTCTGTATTGCCCGCCATATTCGAATTCGCCAAGAAGTTTCTCTCGGTCTTTACGGTGTATAAGGAATTAAGGATTATCGAAATGGTGATTTCTTGTTCCGCTTTCAATTGTACGAAGCGATGGAGTAAGGAAAGTGACTTACCATTTCACAGGTAATAGGACTACCGATACAATACGATAACAATACAGACTTAGTGCGTTTGCTAATTCGATGCTTTTGAACAGGTTTCCTCTGAAGCACCCAGAGCCGCTAAAGAAGTGGATTACTTCCGTGAAGTGGAAAGATTTTAATCCTACGTCTTGCAGTTTTCTTTGCGGAAACCTTTTCCGGCAAGATGATTACGTAGTGAGCCCTGGAACATGGAAGAAACGTTTCAGACCCGAAGCAGTGCCATCAGTTTTTTACTTTCCGGTACATTTGATGCCACCAAATAAACAGCCACGACGACATGTTGGTAGGATTTTTAGTGACAACGATGCTTCTCCATTTGAGGTAGCTAATGAATTTCCTTGCTATGTGTGTGCTTTTTGACTTTTGTGAATTTATTTCGTACGGACACAAATGGGCTACATAGGTCTAAGCAGTGTTGTAATACAGGTCCATATTTTTGTTTTTAGCGTTCTGTCCTGGAATCCGTGCTCGATTTGCCCACTGCAGCAGCTACTGATTGCGTGGAGAATGTTGTCAATGAGAATTCTTCTGTCCCATTTATCCAATGCAAAAGCTGCGAATTGTGTCGAAAACGTTAGTATAAGGATGTTTTCACATCCCCAAAGTTTTCTTATAATATTTTTTCATCAAGCCTTGAGTTATTTCAATCATATATAACGAAATTATTTGTTTATTTCAGAGTGCAGTTGGTTCTTAAGTAATTGATTGTGGTATACAGTCGAAAGTAGAAATGGAAGACAAGGCGACCGAAACTTGCAATTTTTTCTCAGACATTGTGCACGAATTAAAACGTAAACTGAAGTGCGCCCGTGAAAAATTTCGAAGAAGAGAGAAGAAAGTGTTTTCCAAGGATGACATCATAAGTTCATTGAAGGAGAAGGGGCATCTTCCTGAGAAGTTACATAACTTCCTCAATCATCAGAAAGGAACACAAGTGGAATTAGTGTGCAATTTAGTAAACAACTCTCTCTCGTCAAAGGGTAATAGATACACAACAAATGTGAAAATGTTTGCGATGACTGTGTACTTTTATTCACCAGAAGCATATGAATACCTGCAAAAATGCCTCTGTTCCATAAATCATTAATTTCCAAATGGGTGGCAAGTGTAGACTGTGAACCTGGCTTTTTAAAAGATGTTTTTAAGTACATTGATTTGAACCCAATTGTAAGGGAGCAGTTCAGCGATTCATGTCTAATTGTAGACAGTATGGCAATTAGGAAGCAAGTACTTTGGGCCCAAGGAACTAAGCAATACACAGGCTTTTTAGACTTTGGTGGGGAAGTGCCTCAGTCAAAAGAAGTAATAGAGGCATCTTAGGCTCTGGTTTTAATGCTTGTCTCTATTAAAGGCAAATTTAAATGCCCGATTGCATATTTCTTTATCAATAGTGTACAGGCAAATAATCAGGCCACATTGATAAAATCTGCTTTAGAGAGGCTGCATAGTTCTGGCATTAGGGTTTGGTGTGTTACATGTGATGGCTGCAAGGTAAATATAAGCACTTTACGTTCGCTTTGCTGTACTTTAAATTTTTCCAAGGGTGATTTTAAAAGCTACTTTCCTCATCCTGTGGAAAAATACAATGTTTATTGTATCTTGGACATGTGTCATATGATTAAGTTTGCCAGAAATGCTCTAGAAGAAGTATCTGCTATTGACTCTCCAACTGGCATTATTAGATGGCATTTCATTCAGCAATTGAACAAGGTACAACAAGAAGAAGGTATGGCATTTGCCAACGAACTATCAGGACAACATACAAGTTATGTAAATAGAAAAATGACTGTTTCATTAGCTCCTCAGACTTTGAGTTCTAGCGTGGCACATAGTATAAAGTTTTTGAGGAGGGTTGGTGTTCCAAATTTTAAAGGAAGTGAAGCAACAGTAGAATTGTTGTATAATATTGATAGGATTTTTGATATTCTGAACTCCAGAAATCCATTAGGTAAAGGGTATAAGAGCCCCCTGAGGGACGACAACAAATCTTATTGGCTTGCTATTTTCACACACACTGAAAATTATATCAAATGCTTAAAAATCATTGGTGTTCCGTTGCTGCTCCATGTAAGAAATACTTTTGCTTTTGGGATAATTTTCAATATGCAATCAGTCAGGCACATAGCTCTGGCAAGTACGCTTTGTGTTGAATCTCCTCTGAAGTATTTTCTAACATATAAACTGTCACAAGACCACATAGAGCTTTTTTTTCCCCTGCATTTGGTCCAGAGGTGTTTGGAACAATACAAATGCATACCAGTTCAAATGTGCCATGAGAAAGTTGCTCTTGGGTAACAGTGTCACTGCAATGAATGGGAATTGCTCAAATTTTAATGTGTGTTGTTTGCCACCCGTTTATGATTTTCATGCAAGAAAGCATGTAGTAGAAAGTGATGAAAGTGCTGCAGAAAATGAAGTAGAGAAGTGGTGTGCACTTCCTGATGATAAGTTGATGATTAAGTTCTCATTTTACAAGCAAAACATACTGTATTATATTGCAAGGTATGTGTCATTGCGCCTTTCAAGGCAGATCACATGCAAAGACTGTCTTCACATACTGAAGCCACCAGTAGTTAAATCTGCATTAGAATGTGATTCTCTCTATGCTTTTCCCAATATGGCCAATAAAAATGCATTTGTAAATTTTGTTAACCGGGGAAAACTGGTTAAAACAAGTGACTGCGTGTACTCCGTTGTAGAATACTCAGAAACTGTTTCAGATGTTTCTGATTGCTGGGGATATGCAACAGAAATATGTACAGGCCAAGATTTTGCATTGTATTAAAAATAAATTTGTAGATTACCCATTTCCTGCTCTTCGTCATGATTACCATTATGAAATTAGGATTGAGGACTTACATCAGACTCAACTTGTTTGTAAGATTGCATCCCTATACTCCTGCAGAAGCTTAAAAACATATGGAAAAAAAGCAGCTGAGAAAATTTTAAACAACAAATCAAGTATAAGGCAGAATTTAAATAAACTCTTATTGTTTAATCATGTATAGTGCTAAAATTGGAAAATATTATGTAATGGGACATTCCATGCAGATGGGTGTGATATTTTAACAGATTTTTTGGAACTATTTTGTCCATAGATTTGTTGTTGTGTAATGTTGAACTTCAAAAGATGAATCACATTGAAGTAAAATTAACTCTTTACATCCTGTGTAGATATTGTAACAAAATTATAATTGTTTATTATACAAGCTTATATTAAGATGTTTGGTGTTACAAAATATGCACTTGCATTAAAAACAGATGATTTGTGTGAAATTAATGAAAAAAAATGTTCTGAGACTTATTTGACAGATGGCTTTAAGTGTGAGAAAATGTTTCCCTCAATAGCTATGTCAACTTGAATTTTTCACTTTAGGAAAACAGTTTAATCACAGGATGGGTGTGATATAATGGAGTATGCAGTGGCCCTATGTTTCAAACAGTTTGTGGATACTCTGCAACATAAGAGCAATAAAATTGTTACTCTGTTAATTCTTGTTTTAATACTTCCTAGAATGAACACAATGTTTCAATTGATCGTAAGCATTCTTATTACTTTAGAACCTAATTTTCTGAATTTTGTCTTTATTCTGCTAGGATGTCTTTCTTTTCTATTGTTTTCCTGTGTTGAGGAGGGGGAGAATGCAAATATCTTTCTAGCACTACAAAGTACAGAATACGGCAATTACAGGTACACTTGGAAATCTAGGAAATTTCAGTATTCATGTTACATGCCTAATTTTCATCAACATTTACCTTAATTATACAGTTACACTTTTTGCTGATTTGAACTGTGTACTACATGTTAAAAAGATTTTGTTTGGTCATAGTAATAAAAGCATTTCATTTTGTTAGTTCATATGTCCCATACAGAACTGAAATTATCAAGTTATGATGACAAAGGAAGGAAGTAACATTAAGGAATCTTACTTCACAGAAATTGTGCAAAAATGGTTACACTTTTTGCTAGTTAACTTTAAGATAAACCATTTAGTTTTCCATTAAGAGTGAAAGCAGTTGCATGAGTCACGTAAGAAGCTTCCCATAGGGAACTAAAGTATTTTACGTTTGTGTTATTGCAGACCCAAAGTATTGTGATCTTCATATTTCTATTTTAAAAAGTTTGTAACTCAAATTCACAGACATTTTGGAATCTGTACATACATGTGTGTAGCATGGTACTTTTCATGTGCCATGTGGAACCTTTAATTTTCTGGTTTAAATATAATTTATTTCATGAATTACCTTTAATACCAACACTGTCTGAATGCATTATTTACCATTTAGAAGAAGAAATATTAGTGTACAGAATAACAGACCTCATGAAAAATATGCTAGATTGTTCTGTACAGAACTTGGAATGGCTCTTTATCAATTGCAGGTAAAAAGAAGGCTTCTATTAAATGTTCAAAGAAACCAGTCAGTACCTCTTCATTTGCCATAGAGGTGATAAAGTAATAAAACAATTTACTTTTTTCAGAATTTTTGCTAAGTATTAAAAGTGTGAAGACCAATTCAACTAGTATTTGCTTTACCAATAACCTGTAGTACAAGCACACCTATAAGCAGGTAATTATGGGAGTTAAGAGTTACGTTAAAATTAAAGATACTGACTGTTATTACTTGCTCACAAAGCATTGTAGTTGCTGTACAGTTTATGCTGTATGTGGTGTACCCAATATGATTCCTGGAGGACATAATATGCTGTTATCCTATGGGAGTGCACTGGTACCACACCTATTGAAAGTATATTTTGCTTTGGAATAGTTGTATCAGATGTCTGTACCAGAAAACAAATCTCCACTGTGACACCCTCATGTTCTTCATATGCTATTAGCTATTATTACAGGAATACTCTTCACATGGAGGAGGAAGCATAGTGAGATTTTCTTTTTCATATTTCCAACATTGTACACAACTTTCTTGCGCTTTTGTTATCACATTTTTCCCTTGATAATGGAGGAGAGAGAGGGGGAGAAAAAAGAATTAAACAAGCTTTCACAAAAACTGAAAACTCTACTTGTGTCATTTGTTATTTTCAAAATGTTACTCTCTTTCCAAATACTGTTCTATTTCTTCAAATCAATTTTGAGTTTCTCAGGTTATTACATATTATTTACTGTACATTGTTCACCAATAATTCTGTTGTTACCGGATAGTTTGTAATGTGGCACTACCTTTGTGCCACTGGTATTGGCTAGTGTACTTTTGCAGATAAGAAAATCGACTGGACTAGAATGTCCTGTCAGTATAGGACAAATTCAGACAATATGGAACTTTTTACACTAAATTTGCATTATAATGTCACCCTTGTCTCACACAGATTGTAGCAGCCATTGGGGTGTCTGTCTGGCCAGCTTCTGCAGCTTTCACTTCCAGGTTGGTTTTTTGCTTGGGCCATATCATGACAACCAGTCATTCCAGTGATTGACACCATGTCAAAGACTGGAACCAACATTCACAGAAATAAAATTCCATGGTTGTAATTCAAAGTGTAATTAATTTTGCTCACTGACATGTTTTGAATTCAATTTTAAAATAAAACCATGGTACCAGTCATTGTTTGGGTGTCAGACTGGAAAATTAGAGTTTTAAGACACCCCAGCCTTAAAATTAACAGCTGTGATCGAGGTTATTTTCAACAAGTTCCTTCACTTCCTACATCATCATGGATCAGTCCAATATAATATTATTACTAGACTTAACTTCTAAATGATACAAATGCTTTCATGCATTTAAGAGCCTTAACATTGGCCTTTGTGTTTGTCTCATTTAAATGTATTTCTTGTCTCGTATCAAAGATTGAAGCACTGTTAAAAACTGGTGCTTCTACCTTATCACTCATTTAAAATACACCGTGTCATGTACAGGCGTTAATAAAATCATGGCATTTAAATTTCTGATCAAAGAGAGAGCCAAATTCGTAAGTGCATGTTGCAATTACAGTGTCAGCATATATGCAGATCGGTAATGCATCACTTCAGATAAAGAAAAAAATTATGATTTTTTTCCGTTTATACGTAAGTAATACTTTAATATTTCAGTTGTAATTTCTGTTGTCAGTAAAGATACCCCTAAGCAAACGATGTCAACTTTTTTTTCAATAGACGTCTTCACTTTTTTCCACACTTGACTTTCCGAATTATACCTGTAGTTAAAAGCTTTGGCAAGTAAGGTAATTTGTTGACTTCCATTGAATCTTAAATAGTGTTTTAAAAGGGGCAGATAAGTAAAGCACTCGTAAAATTAATAGTAAACAATTCATAGGTCAGCTTGTCAAACTTTCAAAACACACTCGAATTTAGGAATTTCATAGCAGAACTGTCTCTGTTTTTTCTCGCTAGATTAGAAACACTTCATTATGTTCGTGTGTAGATATCTAGAACATCCAACATAAAATACTTATGAGGGCGCAGAACGAAAAACATTTTCATCCGTGTTTTGACACCGCTTTTTGTCAAATTCAGATATAGCGGACACTCAATGATATGATCTCTTGACCGGCACGCGCTAGAGCCATCTATCGGTAGGTCCGGTAGTTGAGCATCCCTCATTTCGCTAGCTTTAGACGCCTGTCTCCAAGCGGCGAGAAAGAGAACTTCAAATGCTCGTAAGGGAGATCACTGGTCGATTACTGGTCGACAGCATAATGTTTGTTTGCTTCTTTTTCCTACGTGATTTACAAAATATTTGAATTATTTTTTTTTGCCTCTGAGAGTTTGTGTAATGTCAGAAGACCCAGATGTTTCTAAAAATGATTCTAAATAAGCGCAAGTAAGGATAAAAATCATGAATCCAGTGGCAAGTTACATTACCATCGTTAAGGAACACTGGTGTCGTTGGATAAAACTGCAGGTTACCAGGTGGATATCAATGGATTATAAAAATATATTGGGGATTTAAAACTAGTTGCGACTGTTGACAATTCAGTACGGAGTGAGTGGAGGGAAGCGCAGTCGCCAGTGTGTGCTGGGCGCAGTCAGCAGTCAGCAGATGACCACAGCATGATGCCAGGTATACTTGGTGCGGAACCTAGCAGGTTCACTTGATTGCGTCAACAGCAAGTCTTGCAAGCTGGCTGATCTAAGATCTTTATCAAATGATTTTAAAGAAATTATTTTGTAATAAATACTGATTCTTGCACTTCATTCGTCAGCTTCATGATGAACCACCTATCATTTCGTTAATGGTAATAGTTATTGCGATATTTTGATAATAGGCAAACTATTGCAAGAAATCTGTAGTTTGCAGTGAAGAATAGTTGTCGCTATGAATTTGTGTTTTGTGCGTGTTAGGTTGTATGTTGCTGTGTATTAAATGCAGACAATATACTGAATTATTCTTTAAGCTTGGAAGGATCGCTGTCTGTTTCCAATCACGAGAAAATGGAATTCATGTAAAGTGCTCTGTCACAAACTCGTAGGTCGGTATGGCTCAAAACTCAATACCAGTCCTGTCGTGTAACATTTGCAGTGATCTCTTTTGTCAGAATTTCAATTTCAGTGAGCATTAACTTCTTGTAGCGTTTTGCCAAATTACTTTTCATCTAGGCCCATCTACTCTGTCTGATTTAATGAGCATGATAAGAGGAAGCCTGATTAAACTATGCTCCTTACAGTTCATCGACCTGGTAGTATGAAGTTTTGGCTTATATAGCACTACAAGTTCCATTAACTTCGCCTTATACATGCTAGATTCAACTTCATTTTATGGAACATTTCTTTGTACCCAGAGCAAGATATCTGCTTTCCTCCACTGCATTGTTGGAGATTTATGCATCAGAACAGATTGGTATTTAGTTTTGTCCATTACTATTCTAGATTTCCGAGGAATGTTTTGCAGCATAACGTCCTATTCTCAGCTGGTTAAAGGTGATCCTGGACGATCATTTATTGCAAATCTCTTATTCAGATGTACTGCACTGTTGTTATTAATGCAACGCAAACCCAAAACACTTCTTCACGATACCTGATGATCAGAGAACATTTCACTGCCACAAATTCGACTTCATAACGAGAGCTGACAAACTCTGACGCATATAATTCGTGTCGCAACGTGGTACTGTTTATTCGGCTTTAGTGGCAACAGGGACGCTTTAACAGCCAAACCACTGGCAGCGTGGTAGGGAAAGTCGGCTCGCTATTACCTGGGCAACGCCATCACGTCTCCTTCTGGTCAGCCAAACGTCAAAAGTCGTAACTAATTTTAAACAAATTATAGATTCACACATAAGAAGCACAGATATGTACCTCTACATGCAAAAGAGATCGACGCCCCATTTGTCGTTCCATAGGCCTACTGTGTTTCAGTCCTTGTCACCTGTTGCCACTACTATAAGACCTTCATCTTTATATTATTCTAAGTCGGTCAAGCAACTGCTAAGCAGCGGGAGAAATATATTTTGGGTGTAAACCCCAAGCCCTCAAAGCCAAGAACACTGTCAAAGTGCTATCATATGTTAAATTTTCATCCAGTGACATATGCGCTAGTTTATCAATTTCGAAGAAATGCTGTATCTTCTGCATTAAAAGGTGGGACATATTGTCACTTATCCCACATTTAATTTGCATCCCTTCTACATACAACTAGTGTACGCACTGATGGAAACACAAAACAATAAACAGCTTATTTTTGTCTTTCCATCTTGCAGATGGCATGCTGATTTGGCTTAATAAGAAGTCACGGGCATCTTTTTTTAAATATCAGAACCCTATAGTCTTCAAAATTGGTCTGTCCTTCACTTGATCCTTCTGATGCAGTTTCTGTTGCTGTCTGTACTTAAAATGAGGGGCACTTTCATTGTCCCATAATAGTTTTGCACATAGTCTAGAGATCTGCACATTCTGATACTCCACAAGCTTTTCCTAGACACAAATAACTGCACTAAATTTTACCACTTCACCTTTCAAGACACTGTCCATTCCGTTCAACTGCTCTTCCAAGTCCTTTTCTGTCTCTGACAGAATTACAATGTCATTGGGGAAACTCACAGTTTTTATTTCTTCTCCATGGATTTTAATACCTACTCCGAATTTTTCTTTTGTTTCCATCACTGCTTGCTCAATATACAGATTGAATAACATCGGGGAGAGGCTACAACCCTGTCTCACTCCCTTCCCAACTACTTCTTCCCTTTCATGCCCCTCAACTCTTATAACTGCCATTTGGTTTCTATACAAATTGTAAATAGCCTTTCGCTACCTATATTTTACCCCTGCCACCTTCAGAATTTGAAAGAGAGTATTCCAGTAACATTCTCAAAAGCATTCTCTAAGTCTACAAATGCTAGAAACGTAGGTTTGCCTTTCCTTAATCTAGCTTCTAAGATAAGTCGTAGGGTCAGTATTGCCTCACGTGTTCCAATATTTCTACAGAATCCAAACTGATCTTCCCCTAGGTCGGCTTCTACTAGTTTTTCCATTCGTCTGTAAAGAATTCGTGTTAGTATTTTGCACCCGTGACTTGTTAAACTGATAGTTCAGTAATTTTCACATCTGTCAACACCTGCTTTCTTTGGGATTGGAATTATTATATTCTTCTTGAAGTCTGAGGGTATTTCGCCCGTCTGATACATCTTGCTCACCAGATGGTAGAGTTTTGTCAGGACTGGCTCTCCCAAGGCCATCAGGAGTTCTAATGGAATGTTGTCTACTCCTGGGGCCTTGTTTCGACTCAGGTCTTTCAGTGCTCTGTCAAACTCTTCACTCAGTATCATATCTCCCATTTCATCTTCATCTACATCCTCTTCCATTTCCATAATATTGTCCTCAAGTATATCGCCCTAGTATATAAAGATCGAATAACATCAGGGATAGGCTACAACTCTGTCTCACTCCCTTCCCAATCACTGCTTCCCTTGTATGCCCCTCGACTCTTATAAGTGCCATCTGGTTTCTGTACAAACAGTAAATAGCTTTTTGCTCCCTGTATTTCACCCCTGCCCCCTTCAGAATTAGAAAGATAGTATTCCAGTCAGCTTTGTCAGAAGCTTTCTCTAAGTCTACAAATGCTAGAAACGTAGGTTTGCCTTTCCTTAATCTATCTTCTGAGATAAGTCATAGGGTCAGTATTGCCTCATGTGTTTCAACATTTCTATGGAATCGAAACTGATCTTCCCCGACGTCAACCTTTACGTTTTTCCATTCGTCTGTAAGGAATTCGTGTCAGTATTTTGCAGCCATGGCTTATTAAACTGATAGTTCGGTAATTTTCACATCTGTCAACACCTGTTTTGTTTGGGATTGGAATTATTATATTTTTGAAGTCTGAGGGTGTTTCGCCTGTCTCATACATCTTTCTCACCAGATGGTAGAATTTTGTCAGGGTTGGCTCTCCCAAGGCTATCAGTACTTCTAATGGAATGTTGTCTACTCCCAAGGTCTTGTTTCGACTTAGGTCTTACAGTGCTCTGTCAAACTTTTCACGTAGTATCATATATCCCATTTCATCTTCATCTACGTCCTCTTCCATTTCCATAAAATTCTTCTCAAGTACATTTCCCTTATATAGACCCTTGATATATTCCTTCCAACTTTCTGCTTTCCGTTCTTTGCTTAGAACTGGGTTTCCATCTGAGCTCTTGACATTCACACAAGTGGCTCTCTTTTCTCCAAAGCTCTTTAATTTTCCTGTAGGCAGTATCTATCTTACCCCTAGTGATATATGCCTCAACATCCATAAAGTTGTCCACTAGCCATCCTACTTAGCCATTTTGCACATCCTGTCGATCTCATTTTTGAGACATTGGTATTTGTTTTTGCCTGCTTCATTTACTGCATTTTTATACGTCCTCCTTTCATCAATTAAGTTCAATATTTCTTTGTTAGCCAAGGATTTCTACTAGCCCTCGTCTTTTTATCTACTTGATCCTTTGCTGCCTTCCCTACTCCTTCTTCTTCTACTGCATTTCTTTCCACCGTTCTTGTCAATCGTTCCCTAATGCTCTCTCTGAAATTCTCTACAACCTCAGGTTCTTTCAGTTTATCCATGTCCCATCTCCTTAAGTTCCCACCTTTTTTGCAGGTTCTTCAGAATTTATCTACAGTTCATAATTAATAGATTGTGATCAGAGTCCACATCTGCCCCTTGAAATGTCTTACAATTTAAAGCCTGGTTCCTAAATCTCTGTCTTACCATTATATAATCTATCTGATACCTTCCAGTGTCTTTAGGCCTCTTCCACGTATGCAGTTGTCTTTCATGATTCTTAAACAAAGTGTTAGCTATGAATAAGTTCAGCTCTGTGCATAATTCTACCAGGGGACTTCCACTTTCATTCCTTGTCCCCATTCCATTTTCACCTACTACATTTCCTTCTCTTCTGCTTCCTACGATCAAATTCCAGTCACCCACTACTAGTAAGTTTTCGTTTCCCCTCACTATCTGAATAATTTCCTTTATCTTATAACACATTTCCTCAATCTCTTCGTCATCTGCAGAGCTTGTTGGCATATAAACTTGTACTACTGTGGTAGTTAGATTATTAGTATTTCGTATTATATGTGTGTAGGTTATCAGTCACTGTTAGAAATATTGTCCTCTCAGCTGCAACAGAAATTATGCAGATCTTCGCCACAGCATTGTTTAAGTAAAATGTTAAAAATGTGCGTTTTTAAGTATTGAGTAATATGTAAACTGAATACTGTAGGTCAAATTCGATGCTTAATTTCTTGTGCTGTTCACTTAATAGAATAAGTGTACGGTCTTGTAATACAACAAAAAAATATACGTAATGTGATAGATTTGTTTACTCCTGTACAAGATAGTCCTTTTAGAGAAAGTGTGAGTATGATAATCCAAGATTTATGTGAGATTTGGAAGACTGCTCGATTTCTTTAACTAAAGCATGTGTATAACATACAAAGACATGCAGATCGAAGAGGTTGACAGTGCTAATTTTCTGGGACTACAACTCGATAATAAATTCAGTTGGGAAGGGCATACCAAAGAACTGCTGAAGCGCCTAAATAAGTCTGTATTTGCAGAGATAATGATGTCTGATGTAGGTGATATAAATATAGAAGAACTTACATACTTTCATTCTATCATTTCATAAGTCTCCTGACAAATGATGAGGATAATAAGTATTATATTCATCCCAATGGCCAGCAGCTATTTCCATAGCAGTACGAAAATATTTGTTCGCTCCAGGAACTATCCTCTCTGGAAATATCACCCGGGTCTACGACCTTTAACTGGAATCACCGAGCCAGGAACACAGTTATTCCATTACCAACTTCCATGTTACCTGTAGTGGTAGCCCGTAAACTGCCAGACGACGAGAACAGTGAGCCAATAACGATAACTGCCAGAGAAAAATACAGGTCTCTAACAGTTATTTCCATAGTCGCTCAAATTCCTTATGGTAACTCTCTTTGTACTACTCGCCCAAACTAAACTGACATAAATGGCGTTGGCTCAAGGGAACGTCCATACTTTTTGATGCCTGTACTGGAGCTCCTATCAGGCAGTGCTCTGACATTAACTTTATTTAATTGTTTGTGCTAAAAGTAGCGAAGGCGCACGAAATACGACACAGTTCTATCAACAGATTCCAATGACATTAAGAACACCCTCTCCTTCATAGCCAAATCTCCGATGAGTTGACGCGAAAGTGTAGTACAATCTTTGGTCAAGAGATGGCACGGGGCACTGTTGGTATTTACTGAATAACTGCTAGTATTATATGAGTGGTTATCACAGGAACTGTTACTTCTCAGTAACCGGTTATTTCTTTCAGTTATGCTATTTTTTGCCACCTATACAGCTGATGTTTGTAGAAGGAAAGTACTCACAACATCCTGGATATTTTTATTTGGTTACTTGGCTATCAAAAACATGTTTTCTGTGAAAGTCGTATTTCTTCCCGGACATTATGCTTGCTTCTATATGAACAATGTGCTATGATTACAACAAGTATGAATATTTTGTGCCTTAGTGCTGATTAGCTACCATAAAATCGGAAAACTGTGGATTTATTGTGTAGAACATAAAGCTTTTGGTGTGGTTGTTACTGTTAGTCTTAAATGTAATTTACTGATGATTTTGTATTAACACAGTGAAATATTATAATCATTCTGCTTTGGAACATTAAACATGTCAGCTTAAGGAAACATGGCAAATCACAAATTTTATTGTGTTAAGGGTTTGTTTATAAATAACTTTTGTTTATATTTTGCACAATGTGTTGCAGGAAATAACTTCTATTTTCAAGTGTATTCTTCACCATCATGTGCCATTTTTTCGTGATGTTTTTGCATATAACTATTTATGAACGTTTGTTAGTCATTTTCTTATGTGTGCCTCTACTGTGCTCAGAAAATTGGACCACAAGAAAACTTAAGGACAACAGATCAAACAGAACCCCGCGTATGATAAACACCACGATTAGAAATGGCATAATATAGAGAACAATGCCCTTCAAAATGAGAAATATTTCACGAAACGCGTCGTACAAAATATAAATAAAAGTAAAAATCGTGTGTTAGCAGTTATTTATAAATAAACGCATTGTTTCCACAGTTGTCGCTGGTTATCACAAACCATTTCTAAAGCGTAAAATCAAATTATTGCGGTACTTTTATTAATTTGTAATATTTATTTACCCATTGAGAACTATTCATTAAATGGTCTAGTTTATTTGTTAAATTACACATAGATTGTTAGTTTCAGGTCTATAAGAGTGTGTGCTGTCGACAGTTCGTATCGACTACGAAACTTGATATCTGTGAACTCTAAGTGCTCTGTCAAGCCTGCATCTTCACTTTACTTTAGTCAGTTCTTTGTTATACTTCATTCTGTATGGACGCAGTGTCAAGTGTAAATATATACAAGCTACGACATATATGGGAATTAAGTTTTCTATATCCTGATTACTGATCCCTTTCCCATAGTGGTGATTCCGCAGTTTGTGTTTCACGTCTTCCGTGCTGGTGTCTATGCAACAGATTATATGCACTATGTAATTACCATGCCAAATAATGCCTTGTTCAAAGATAAGCACAACTCCGCTCACCGAGTTTTGTCGTTCCTTCTCCAACGGCATATTCATAATTTACACACAGTGATTTGCGTTCTCAAACAACGCCATGTGCTAACCTCATTAGTTTTCAACAGTCGACAATTACGCCGTTAGAGCGAACAATGGACTCAGGCTTCATGTCATCAGATTATGCCTATATGTCAGTGAAATATGAACTGAACAATATTTAGAATTGTGTCTCTTCAAATCGAGTGTTTCAAGAACAAAGTGATCTCCATTTGAACACGTGTTTAGCCACCCACTGGCATGCTACATCAGTTACTGTAAGGTCATGTGCAACGCCGCCATTATTACAAACCGCGCCGGATCCATTCCGTGCACATGGTGTTCCAGTTGTGTCCAATTTACATGAAAAATTCAGTGTTTCGCATAACATGGACCCCTTACCTCATATCAGCGGCTCACCACATGCACTACAGGCATGTTATGCATCAGATAGTTTCCACGTGGGTGACGTTCTCAACCCCCCCCCCCACCACTCCTCCCACTTTCGGGGGCCCCGTTTCCGATTGCTCAACTGCCTGCTACTCCCACAGCACCGTCTGTGTCTGCCGTGCTGTGTTTTGCGTAACATGGACTCCTTACCTCATTGCAGTGGTTTGCCACATGCACTACAGGCATGTTGTGCATCAGATAGTTTCCACACAGGAGGCGTTCTCAACCAACTCCCCCGCACACAACTTGCAGGGGCCCCATTTCCGATTGCTTAACTGCCTGCTACTCCCACAGCACCTCCTGTGTCTGCCGTGCCGGTCTCTCGCCCTGTTCTGGAAGCGAGTTGTTTCCATCCTGCACTCGTCACTCACGGTCCAGTTTCCAGGACCCCCCCCCCCCCCCTATACTGCCCATCCACTCCTTTCCAAGGTACCATCCGTGCCTGCCATGCTGTGTTTTCGTGACTCACAATCAACTATACCAGCTGCCGCTGCTACGGATTCGCCCACCTGCTTTAAATCTGTGCCTACCACGCCGGTCTCTGACTTAACCTCAGTTAAGCCGCTACTCCAGGAGATATCAAAACCACCGTCGTCACCTCTACCTGGTCGCCCGCCGAAGCTACTGCCCTTATACAAGGACAACCCAGCATCGTGGTTCACGCTCGTCAAGCATCTGTTCGAGTTACATGATGTGTCTGACGACAACTCAAATTTTCTCTGTCTCATCACACACCTCCATGACTATATGGATTTGATTTGTAACCTGCTCCTTTCGCCGCCGCCTGAACCAAAATACGAGTTTTCAAAGAAGACTATAATGGAACGATTTGCCTGCTCGCCACAAGAGTTAATAATCAAGATTCTCTATGAGGAGCACCTGGGGGAATGTACCTCCTCACAAACTCTGGCGCTGCCTTCGATTGCTCATGAACGAGCATACCATGCCTGACGCCACCCTATGGGCTATGTGGTCTGCCAGACCACCTACTGATTCACAGATCCATCTGTTACCACACTCGTTCAAGTCCATTGGCTCCCACCTACGCATCACTGACCAGTTGTATTCACTGCTGTGGCAACATCAGCCAGTTCATTCCACACCGTTCGTTGGCACAGCCGCCCCTGCATACAGACCTTCAGCCGGCAGAGGCAGGGCTCACTCCGCCATCACCTCATCTGCTTCAGCTTCAGCTCACTCTCTCCGCTGTCCGAGCACTTCAGGATCGCTCACGCACCTTATGTACCAGTCTATTTACCGGAAAAAATCAATGAGGACAAACTGCCCCCACTGTCACAGTATCACCTCGTCCTCATCCTGCTCACCCTTTCTGCTGGTACCACAAGGTGCTCGGCGACGACGCCAAGGAGAGCAGGTTGCCATGCCAACACCCAAACGCCGACCACAGGAACCGTAGGCGCCCCCGGTGGTCCCGGTCGCCTACGGTGGACTGGAAGGCGAGCGGTGACCTCTCCAGCTGACAGGATGCTAGGAAATGACTGTGGACGCATCAGAAACGCCAAAGAAACATTATTAATTCATGACACCTTTATTCCTGCCGAGTAGAATGTGGCCTGCATAACACAGGCTGGCTGAGCTTGGTAATATCAACGACCTTCCCCGAGTCCTAGCTGACTCAGAGCGGTGACACCAGCAGCAGGCCACACTAGTCTTGCTAGTGCAGCGCCGCGTGCTGTGACGTAGCAGTGGAATACTCTTACTTCAGCCGCACGTGGCCGGCGGTGCCCGGCTGGCTGGCCGGCTTGGTGGCAGACAGCAGGCCGCTGCGCGTAGGAGGCTCCAGGTTGGAGTCACGGCGCTGTCGGCACGAGAAGCGTTCTTGTAGTGCGGAGTGTACTCTATCCCACCCCGTCCTCTTCCCTGCCCCTCCTGGTAGCTCATCTGCGGTGGACGGGCGGAATGGGCTGCAGTCCCCCAGCGTCGTCGGCTCACCTGGTTGTGACGGCGGATGCACAGGGCCTAGGCCCCACACAATCTCGACGACAGCTCACTGATGTGGTCAGCATTGGCGGCGAGCGAGTCTGCCGCTCTGTCTGCTAATCGTGGGTTGATGATTGACAGCAGCAGCAGAGAGGACCAGAGCTGGTACTGTCCCCTCATGTCTGCTGCTGGATGGGCCGCCCTTACTGCAACATCTCCTTAATAAAGATTAACATGTCGATCACCGAGCTGAGCGCTACGCATCGTCCCAGTACACATCTAACTGCAAGTCTAACTGCGACTGCCTTATTGCTATCAAAGCTGGCGTATTTAAAGGAAGCACGAGCGTCGTCCTGACGTCATGCTTGTTTGTAACGAACGCATTCGTTCCACTTATTCTGCTGATTTATCTGTCGTACTCGCCCCTTAGGTGTTCTTGTGACAGAGTTGTTGTTACAGCAGACTTGCGTGAAGTTATGAAATGCAGTACAGCTGACGCTATACCTCTGTCTTACACTCTACGAAAGTCTCCGTCTCACACAAACTCGCGTGCTAAGCAATTCTCTCTTGCCTGTTGTGTGTAACCAGGCCACTGCCCCTGTGTGACGACACATTCCGATACATTACCTCTTGGCTAACCTACTGCCTCTAGCTCTCGGCATAGGCAACGAAACTTTGACAATATTCCACGATTCCAACTCTTTAGTATTCCGTGAGACTACACATCCCCCTCCTTTAAGAAAATTCGTCCCGAATTTTACAATTCTGGACTTACTGGTTGTGCATGCCATACTTCCTTATACTCTACAGGTACCTTACAACTACTCGTTCAACACTATCAAACTTCTTATCCGCTAATAATTTATTTACAGATAATACTGATTCCAATCTTATCATTGATTATCTATTTATATTACGTTCCCCTATTACAGATCCATCCCATAGGTATTTGATGTACGGTTGTTATTTCAGAATGTGGCATCTTTTTCCTTATACAAAAGTAAGTTGCACAAATAAACACTGGAACTAAGATTATGCTAGTCATTGACACACCAAATATAACTGTGTGTTGCTTACTTTTCTCCTGATATTGCTGCACATGCTGCAGTAGTTGATTAACTGAGATCTGCTCTTTTTCTGAGATAATCAGGTTATCTAAAGATTGTAGCAATGTGGTATCCAAAGACTCGTTAATAAACGTTAGGTTCTGGCAAGGCAATATGTGTGGTGGTTCCTCTGGATAATACAAAATAGGCTGTGTCACGTTAATCATTGTTGTACCCGTGAAAGTAGCTGGTAGGTGAAAATGCTTCCCCACTATTTCACATTCAGTTCCATTAATCAATAACCCAATGCCCTGCAATTCAAGCTTTGATATGTCTGTCAATCTACCATTTCTGTAACAAGTGGCAACTACGGTCTCTGGTTCGAACACAGAGTAAATCCAATGTTCCCCAAATTTCTGAAATTTCGGTCTCGGAAGTAACACCTTCTTTTCGCATTCTAAGGTTCCCATATTACCCAAGAACAACTGCAACTCACACAAATGATTGTGGGTTGCCACCTCCTTTGCTGGAAAAATAAAAGCACTTCCCCTGAAACAGTCTGTCAAATCTTTCATAGATATTACCACATGAGCACTCCTCCATCTTGACACTAACAACACTTCCCGAGTTTGAACTTGCACCCACTTCCCAAGTGCACCCAATCTAATTGGATATGGGTGTACTGTATAACACTGGTACCGCGAATTGATACCCATCACTGATATTTGCACTTCTACATGTATACGGTAGAATAACGGTAAATTCCGCTTCGCCAGAGGCACGACATGACACACTCCTTCCGAGAAATCTTTCTGCTCTTTCAGCAACACCTTCAGCATCTGATCTGGACCTAACAAGGTGGCATTCAATTGCTCATACACTGCGTGATGCATAGCTTCATATAACGCTTTCAATTCAACACACACATCATCAACCCTGTCTGCTAATGCCCTCAATAAAGCTGTTACTTGTATTTTCCCATCTATTCGGCTCAATCTCGTCTGTATAGTCTCTATATCCCCATTCAACATTTTCCTGGTATTTGCTGCATACCGTTCCAGGTCTGACGCCAACTCCCGCACTGTTCTAGTGACATTCAATATCCCCTACTCCATGTAACCTACACGTGTCGTGTGCCAATCCACTTTCGACTTTGTCTCCACTGCCAACTCCTGCACCTCTCCCACCGTACTATTTAAGCTCCTTATATCTTTCTCATCCACGGTTCCAAACACTGCTTTCAGCAATTTTACTCCTGCATCCAAGCACCCTCGTTTCCTGCGAACGAGTGTTTGCGGGACCACTTTCGTTACTTGTTGCAGCTCCCTTCTCAGCTTTTCGTATGAGAGCTTCAATTCCTGATACTCGTTCCGTAAGTCTTGAAACAACCCCTCCTTCTCTGTGGCCGCCTGTAGCGCCGTAAACCTATCGTGTAGTGTCCGTACATCATTCCTCACTCCCCATACGTTATACGTGAACACAATTGTCCACCTGCGTCTTGATAATCCCACATCTAATTGTCTTGCAAAAAAAATTCCCTTATCTAGTGGTTGCACTTGCACCACCTCTCCTTTGCAACAGTGTAGCAGTACCAGACTGATGAAAAGTTTCCCGGGCCACACCCTGGCACGGCACCTGAAGGAAAAGGAAGCCATGTCAATCGCTCCCTTCCTTACCACGTCTAAAACACACAAATGACAAGTAAAAACTACACATACCCTATTACCTAATAACAATAAATACGACATGTTCCTCCCCGAGGACACTTAATCTACTTATCCCTAGACCTAAGTGCGTAAGGAACGTTCCTCTGCTGTTCTTTTAGCTTCAGTACCCTCACACCCTTTGTTACTGCTGGAGGAATCTGTGATAACGCATCCACTGCGCCCTTAAACGGCTTAATCCTACTCACATGAACTACTGACGACTTGGTTGGCAACTCCAACTTCACGTTCATTTACCTGTTATGGTCCAGAATATTTCGTCAAACACTTCTTCGTTTTATCCTTCGGAACATAAGGATTACCCAACAATACCCATTGACCAATTCTGTATTGCGGCAGTTTACCTGTTCTTTGCGCAATACTCTCTTGTTTCTCCAAAGCTTTAGTATTAGCACGCCGTACCCTTTGCCAAATCTCTCTCAATTTCTTGGCGAAATTCTTCACTGACTCATCCTGTGAACCTACCTGAGGTTTGAGCACATCAAATGGTGATGGCATTTTCCGACCATAAATTACCTCATACAGAGAGAGCCCCGTTCCTGTATGAACTTTCGCGTTATATGCGCTTGTCAACAGATTTAAATACACGTCCCAATCCGTGTGTTCTGAATTTACGTAATGACTAATCATCTTGACTAACGTCCTATAAACCCGTTCTCTTCGTCCATTCGACTGAGGATGAAATGCGGTTAGGCAGTCTCTTCAACCTCCTTATTTTGGCCCCTACAAGATCCTCCGGTGGGGGTGGGGGTGGGGGTGGGGGGTGGTTGACACGACTTTTAATATCATGATTAAAGACGACAGAAAGACAGTTTCTCTGCATTGCCTGAAACCGGCTTTCGTCAACACTGATGGTCTCACCCTGCCGCATTCGGACTCTGCAGGCGATCCGTCCTTGATCTAGAACGAAGACGTACTCCCATCAACCTCACCGCACACCTCTTCCGCCGAAGACTGTTCGCCACCGTTTGCTGGTTGCCCGACCTCGCCCCCTGTTTCACCCTGCGCAGGTTTCGCGCCCTCACCTCCAACGTCGGAGACACACACACACCTACTATCAGTTTGTCCTGCAGCGTGCCGCCGCACCGAGTGAACGACATTTCTATAGTGACGTTCGACGACCGAGTGCTCATTCTTTTGATTTTGACAGATACCGAGGTCCAGCCATCGGACGGCCCCTTACACGTCAAAATTGCATACAACCTCACACTCCCACACGAGTGTGACCGAGCATCTCTAGGTGCTTTCATTTGGTGTATAACACTTATGTACTTGATTTTTTTTTCTCAAACTTGAGTAAAACCTCGATTACACAATACAATTTTTTTTTCCAAAGCATATAGAACATATGTATGAGAAAGTGAACATGTGAAAGTATGCAAAAGTACCTCTGGGGATTTTTGAAGCATTATCCTGGTTAAAAATAAGTAGAATGTAATGAAATACACTTTATTCCAATTTTGCCAAAATATAATTCCGTGACAGCAACCTGAAGTTGCTGTTGATTAAGTAAGCCAAACCAGTCTAATTAGTGTATTACTCTTTCATGACCTTTTTACAGTATTAAATAGTACTGTTTATGTGACTCCTACCTTTTTAATTGTTCCTAGGTCCCTACATAATTTCTGTTCGCATATTAGTCTTTCAGTTTGTCAATATACCTATGTTTGTTCCGATAGAGATTGAATGTAGCACAGTCAGTCATGATATATTAGGGAAATTGCCAGTACCAGACCTCAAATGTATTTAAGGCACTGTAAAGTATGCTTAACATAGGCCTGTTGTGTTGGAAGCCTAGGATAACTATACAGGAAGAAACTAACTATCCTAACAACCAGTATGAAAAAGCATAGAACTGGATGGAGTTTTATCTGGTATTACTCAGTACCATCATTAGTGAACGGAATTTATCCACCATGCATGAAATTTTGTGGGAAATATAAATGAAGAAGAAAATTGTGTGTAATATGGTCCTCTGACTGACACTCACCTTTTAGGTTATGATAAATGTTTTACTGTTTTTTTAAGCAAGATATCTCAACAACTTGAAGCACCCTGTTTGACAAGTATGGTTCAAATGGCTCTGAGCACTATGGGGCTTAACATCTAAGGTCAACAGTCCCCTAGAACTTAGAAATACCTATACCTAACTAACCTAAGGACATCACACACATCCATGCCCGTGGCACGATTCGAACCTGGGACGTAGCCTGACACGCCTAGAACCGCTTGGCCACACCGGCCGGCTGACAAGTATGATGCAGGAGTTTTATAAGGGGGGACTGTGACCAAGACTTAATGCTCTAAGGCATAATAAATTTTAAGTGATTTTGGTATAATATTAATTATGTTCATACCTATAAGTGACAATCTAGAAGCCACTGTCAATCGATTTAAAGCCTTGGCTGAAGAAGTAGCTCCTGTACGGAAATGCAAGAAACACGCTTGGTGGAATGAGGAATGTGATGTAGCCTAGTTAAATGACCGATAAAAGAGAACTGAACGCTCCAGGAAGGAATTAATAAATGCTAGACGATCTACCGCCAAAGAAATTAGAATGGTCAAAAGGCAATTTCATAAGGACTCGCTAAAATCTATCGAGGATGCCTTCAATCGCCACAAGAAAAAAGATTACTGTCAGACATTCAAACAGTACCAGTCGAAATACACTCGACCTACTCTTATGATGAAGGATACAAACGGAAAAGTAGCACATATTAATTATGACAATTCAATGATACTGGTTAAATATTTCAAACAGTTACTAAATAGCGCTGAACCTGAACATCATTTGGAATCTGATCCCTATCCAAGAAACAAAACGCATTTAGAAAATGTTATACCACCACAGCCATATGAAGTACAAACAGCGATTAACTCGCTTTGGAATTATAAAGCAGCAGGTGAGAACCAACTAGTGGATGAATTTTGGAAATATGCAAATGTACAAATTATTCTGAACTTTCAGAAACATCTTACTGACATTTGGAATGCTGAGAAGATACCAGAGTAATGGAATGTTGCAATAACCCATCCACTACACAAAAAATGAGATAGATTGGATCCAAATAATTATAGGGGTATATTCATGCTGGATATTACTTATAAAAAATTTTCCAAGGTTCTGTATATCAGAATTCATGAACAGCTTGATGGTCAACTAGGCAAAATCAAGGAGGCTTTCGTCCAGGACGAAGCTGTCCTGATCAAATTATTGGTCTCAAATGTATAATGAAACATCAAATGGTCGGGGAGAAGAATCTAGTGATCACGTTTGTCGATTTTAAAAAAGCCTATGATAGTATCCATCGTGCATCTCTAATGTCAATTCTTAGATAATTTGGTTTACATCAGAAACTAGTCAACCTCGTTGCATTCACTCTTAGAAATACCAAAAACTAGAGTATGGTTCAGAAATCAATTCTCTGAAACTTTTGAGATTCATACTGGCCTTCGACAAGGCGATGGATTGTCTCCATTATTGTTCAGTTGTGTGCTGGAGAAAATCATGCGTGAATGGATGAGATATGCCCATCATCTGTTAAGATTGGAAGAAAGGTTCAACTTAACTGCCTCGCATTTGCAGATGATTTGGCGCTGTTGGCAAACAATATTGATGAAGCAAAGGTTCAGATAGAACAACTAGAACGATTAGCAGCAAGTTCGAATTGCAAATTTCGTTTGAAAAAACAGAAATGATGCCCAGATTCCCAGTTGACACATCCCATACCATACTCCATAATGATAAAAAAGTGAAGGTAGTAAAAAAGTTTAAATATCTTGGTGAGATTATTACCTGAAATGTTAATGAATGAGCATAGATAGTAGAACATTAAAACTTCAGCGAGTGCAGAGAACCACATGGCCAACCTACAGAGAACGATCTCCCTCAATAAATGCTAAATTTCGACATTACTCCTCCATCGTTAAACTGGAAGCAACATATGCAAGTGAAACACTATTCAGACTAAATACTCAAGCAGCAACTGACAAATGTTGCAGAATGTTGATAGAAGAATACTCCAAACAATTATCAGTAAGAAACACCAAGTTAATGTCCAGTGGAGACATTTGCCCAATTCAGAAGTGTATAAAGAAAGTGAATCCATTATTGATACAATGCGGAAAAGAAGGATTGCATTTTTCGGCCACATATCTCGCCTATCAAATACTGGAATCCTGAAGCAGCTTTTTGACTACTTCTGGAACAGTAAAACCAAAAACATCCAGTTTAAAGAAGTTCAAAGTGATCTGGATGAACTGAACATCACCACACACCAAATTCAACAAAGAGAAGAGAAACTGCTTCTGAAGAACAAATACACATGGTTGGCATTCAGACCATCAGAACGGAAGAAGTATGTCATATCTGCAGAAGAACGAGCAGCCAGATCACGGCGAATGAAGAAGTTTCGGGAAACGAAGAAATTGATGACAGCTAAGACTTAAACTTAATTATTGTAGACTCTGTTGTATTATGTTTGATTTTAGTGCTCCAATGCGGGTGTAAACTACGTAAATAAATAAATTATGTTCAATGCATTTTCCTGAACAAGCTGGTATACCTGCCCTTGCTCCTGCTCTGTTATGTCGTAACTCATTCCAGTTTCTTTCCTGGTACATAGTGTTTCCTAAGCACGAGAAAATGACTGCAGATTGTATATGTATATACAGAAAGAAAGTACAGTGCATCACTTACCTGAAAGCTAATACAACTGTCTGTATCACACTATAATCTCATTTTTTACAATATTGCTTTAATGTGAATAACCACAAATTTTGTTTTACTGTCAACATTATTTTGTGGCAGCAATGTGCAAATTGTAATCAGGATAGTCGTTACCTTTCTTAAATTGGTTTCTCGAATTCAGTAAATGCATTTTAGTGCTACATATATAATTTTATTCTTTGTCATTAATGCGTGGAGTTGGACATCAACACATATATGAAATTAAACAAATGATTACTCACTCCTGTCCAGCTGAATGGCTCTCTGTAAACTAAAAAACGACAGTGATTTGAAACACCCAGTTACTATATGAACCTGGCTTTCATCCACCTACCTCATACCTACCCTTGTCTGAAGTTGTTTACCATACAAGCATAGGTCTCTATGGCCCATGGTTCTATCTTATTTCCTTCTCATATATTTCGCAATTTATCCTCACTCGTTTGCTTTTCCGATTTGTCTTCACTTACCGGAAGCAGAATGTTGTGTGTCACTAAAAGCTGGACATAAACATTCATGGCGAGTACACTTACCTAGTCTAGCTTTCTTTCTGCTATTCAAATAAAAGTTTAAAGAGATTCATTGTCCTTTTAATTTTCAGACTGTTAAAATCACAAAATGTAATATAAAAACATGCAATCACAAAAATTAAGTTTTCTAAGACATTACTGCAATTCTTTGGTTTAAGGTGGTTGCCTGGAAGAAAGTGTGTTCTCCTACTGAAAATCAGCAAAAAAATTATTTACTTCCATTTTAATTAGTCTGAGATCAAAACTTTCTTTTTGTAGACTTTACATATCAGAGAAAGCTGCATCATAAGCAATCCCTTCACACCAACCTTGGTGTGAATGGCAGGAATTTGTTCATAATTCATATTTAAATATGATGTTTATATTAACATTGCAAAATATCTTCACTTTACTTTAGAAGACTAAGTTTTAATATCAATTAATGAAATAATAACAGTTCGTTTCTGCCAGTATTACGGTTGAGTATTCTTGTGCAATATATATAATTTGGTGTCTGTACAGGTGATTCACTTCTGCGCAAGCTGCATTGTATATTTCTATATCCTTGGCTTGTGACTTTATCATACAAATATGAATGTTAACACATAGTTCACAATACATCTTGTGCCAAGGCAGTGGCATTGGTACATTATGAAATATTTCCTGATGGATAATAGCGCTCGTATCTTGTGTTAACACAACTTCCTGATTGGCAGTTGCCCCAAGTTCCCCATTAGCTCAAAATCTCTATCCTGAGAATGATGCAGCCTCTAGGACATCACATTAGCTCATTGTCTGGAAGAAATGTGGTCAGCCACACTATTTTTAAAGAAGCTGAGTCCTATGTAGAACATGTAGATCATATGGGGATGGGGGAGGGAATCACCCATACTAATGTACTCACATTCAGACTGTTTGCTAATCTTGTTTAGATGTTAGGTTATTAACATCACGGCATTTCGTGTCTTTGGTCCATTATGTCTTGCATATACAATAAAATTTTCATTAGATAACACCTAAATGGCAATATTTAAACTAGGCCTATATTTTTTCTATTATTATTTATCTAAGCATTTTCGAAAGGTCTGGAATATAAATATTATGACTTTAAGTAGATAATTACAACATAAAGAAGTAAATACACACATATGTGGAGCCTCTTTTAGTTTCATTCTGTTATTAATTTACTTGTCATTTGGGTCCTATTATTGATTGTTAAATACTAGTGTAGTATTCTTTTTATGGCAAAGACTGGTTTTAGTGGATGAGAAAAACGTTTCTGCCCAGTGTTATAACGAACATTTTTAATCAATACAAAAGAACAAATTTCATACCAAAAATATTGAATAATATTTCTATACGGAAATGGATAGGAAAAGCCATGTTACGTAAACATTTTCTCCCCATCATGGAGCCTGTATTAGTGCAACAAACTTAGTAATCCATAATTTAGAAATATAGGTTTTCCTTAATGACTGCTTACTGCAGCATAATGTGTGGTATTTTCTTAATCTGGGATCCAACCTACAAAATATTAAGGGAATGATTGTATAACTAAGCCTAGCCTGATTATAGAAATATATTCATGACTGATCTGCGGTGTATCATTCAGCTGGCTTGCTGTGCAATGGAATTATCCACACCAAGTTCAAGGTGTGGAGTAACTTCAGTTTTTTAATAGCAATGTCTACAACTTATTCCCCACTTGACAGTCACATCAAATCATAATACTTATTCCACGTGACAGTCACATCAAATGATAATGAAGTACTCGTATTTTCTTTGTCATTAATTATGCTAATAGAGCTGCCTTCAGTTAAAATAAGATTTTTTTTAAAAATGATCCCAGAAACTTGCATGCCGTAGCCTTTATCAATACTGGATATGGGGTCAGTCTGGAGGCAGTTTTCAGATGCAATTTCTTATTTCTTTTGTGGATTAGTTTCGGTCATTACACCACCATTAGCACACAGTATTACGTTTATGCAAGTTGTATGTTCAGAGGTCTATACTGGAAGAAACATTGGAAGCAGTGCTACAAGTGGTCCTTCAAAGTTTAAAATGTTAAATAAACAATTATTACTATATTCCTTATATATGCCCTTTGGGGAAAGGAAAGTTAGTAGATAAATTTCAAAGTGTCATACTTGAATTTAGAAATGTAATACTTAACGTTTCAGGAATTTCTAATGTTTTTAAAAAATTCTTGCTTCACTTAGAGTGTGGTCTCAGTCTTCCTCCCAGATGACATTGCGACCTGCCAAGTTGTTCTTTCTTCTGCTTATTGCAGTGGGCTGAACGGGAATACAGTTACCACGATTTTTACTTGATTGTCCTGTAACAAATATGAGAATTCATACAATTTCTAGTTACTTTCTCTCCATAACTTTTATTTAAAAGTAGGTTTTACTCAGCTTCACCAAAATTTGCCAAATAAGATCCACATGCACGTGGAGTATTAAACTTCATCAATTTTTCACACATGGCGTCCAGCCCTTTCCTCCTATGAGGTGAGATTCTATTTCTTCTATTAAATCTTTATTTCTTTTGCCTGGGACTGTCTCCATCTGAAGTGTCTCAGGCACCTCTTCTTGGCTTTCACAGAGCAATCCTGTATCCATCTGCTCCAAATGTTCAGAAGAATTTGAAGCCATTGCATTCTGAGAGCTAAACAGAGGCTCTAGCCATCCTTCAGAAGGCTTCACGTCTGTAGCAATAAAATAATACAGTCTGCATATACTGTCACTATCTGTACCCCCTGTAGGCTTCTTATGGTAAAACATACTGACCCAGTCTATATGTTTGCAGAGCTTCCCTGTATTGCCTTGGCAACAAGTGCAAACAAGAACAGTCATATTTACAATGTAATAATGGTTCTCTCTTTCTTCACTGGGAACCAGCATAATGTCCTCATTGACTTGTCTGATTTTTGCTAGAATTTCCTGTGAAGAAGCCTTCATAGGGCTGGAGAAAGGCTTAGGACTTGCTCCATTAGCAGTTTCAGGAAGTCTCATCTGAAAATAGAAAATCACCTTTGAGAGAAATAAGTCCATCATCTGAGCCACACTGAAGGCATGCACCTTCTCAAAAATTCTGTCCTGTAAAATTCTCATGAAGGCGTCACTTATATTATTGGTGTTGTGGCCTTCGATAAGCATAACTCGTCGATGTGAAATGGTGCACAGTTGTTTCCTATCCCAATACCTTTCTAAGTATTTGAATAAATTTTGTTGATTTTCACCGATTTTCGCTCTTGTTAAATTATAGCTTACCACTGCTTCATTTTTTGTTGGTGCCAACATTTTTTTTAATTCTGGAAGAACTCACGCTGTTTTTGCTGTGGTATAAGATTTTTTGCTTTGAGAAGCCAGCGCCACACTGCCAGCAGGACATGAAATATATACAAAAATGTCTTTGTGTTTGGGAAGCACCTTCTAATTGCATTTTGTTCTGACTGGCTGTCGTAATCAGAACTCCAAGTGGTAAATCTTCACACTCACTATGAGTAAGTAAAGCAAACACTCTGCTGCTATCATGGACCAGATAACAAGCAGAATCCACAAATACAAGTTAGGAAGCAGATTTTACATGAATATGGACTTTTTGCATCAGTGGTCAGCAAATGCTGAAAAAGGATTATACAAATATTAATACTAGCTAAATGCTTTTGCATAAAGTTCTCATCAGACTATATATTTGTAAATATACTCTTACCATACTATATAATCATCATCTTTCAGAAGCTCCAACTTTGCTATTGTATTCCTCTAATCTCTGTTGCAATAGCTGCTTTCCTTCTTTGTTGAAGTCTGTTGGTCCATACTTTCTCTTAAAAACTTTATTGAACAAACAGTGACAAAAGTTGTTGTCAGGTCACTTGCTTCCGTCTGCAAGGATTAAAGGGCAATCTGAACAATTCTGCTGAATGTCAATCTTAATCAAGTGTAGTGGCTGCTGAAAGACCTCTTTCAAACAGGGAGATTAATTTTTCTTTGATAACACTTGATGGTTGCCTAAATCTTAAACCAACAACACTCTCAACACTGATTGTGACCCATCACCAAGTTAACCTCATATGGCGTTTCTTTATAGAGCATTCCTTTCTGTATATACTTACCTCTGTATCTATCATGCACAGCATGAATTGTCACTGTCATTTTTTATGGAGAGATAATGTTTTTAGTTGCCCTTTGCACTGAACCATGAACTTTTACACTGCAAGTATTGTGGTGACAGATCAACCTTTGTTTAAAAACAACATACTTTCCTGATCCATGTTCAGTGCATCTCATTGTATATGTCGTCTTTGTTATGCTTTCAGACTGTGCCAACCACTGTCCAAACTCCTCCCTCATTTTAACATCAACAAGAATGTTTAATGATTTAATTTCTTGCACATTACAGTCATTTATGTGCAGCTCCAATACACGTTTTCCACTGGGGGAGAACTTCCTGTTGAGAGAAAAGAACATGTATTACTATCACTTATTTACTTGACTTTATTTAAATTATTTCAGAATTTTCTTCCCTACAGCATTATACACTTGATATGAAAAGTGCAGCAGGGATGTAGACACATGATAGACCACATCAAAATTAAATAGTTCCCATCAATAAGTACACGTTACCTTGGGTATGGAGGGGCAAAAACAAAACAATATTTAAACTTTTGAATTTTTTTGGGTGAAAAACTTATGTACTCTTCAGAATCTGGTTAAGAATGTTTCATATTCACACAAAAATTTCACTGAAAAAAGAAAAATACTTGAGGGCACAAAAAAGACCTATTAACTAAATTGAAGAAAATACCTATACAGGCGACAGGGCAATAAAAGGATGGAACTGTTTAAAAAGAATTCTTATGATGGTCTATTAGACATTTCTATGTACAATAAATGAAGTTAATATAAATTTTGAGAAAAAGAGAAAATTTTTGTACAGAGGAAATATGAACTATGTTCATTAATGTTACAGGCAGTATTTAAGCTAATAGTTTTGACCTTAAAAATGTGTTTATACACATAGTTCCAATTCCAAATCTTACAAGAAATTTTATAAACTTAAAGACAAATGGGCATGTTGGTGTGCTCATAAAGATTATTTAAAATTTCTCAAGTTTCTCAGTGATTAGAGCTGGGTGTTCAGTAAAATGTGAAAGCCAGCCCATACACACAAAACTTCTTTTCAATGGTAAATATGCTCTCTGTAGTACTGAGCTGAACATACTCAGCAGCAATATGTTTTACCTGGAGTGAAGTTATGGGAAGGTACATTTAGCCAAGTAAGTATACTCATCTTCACTGAGAACAGATCTTTATGTTTGTAGACCTTTTTGGCATTACTCTCAGATATGTTTAAATCACAGTTTTGAATATTTAAACCTGGCATTCATTTTAAACTACCATAGCATACTGTGTCTCTTTATCTTTAAGGTTTCAGTTCAATGTAATTGCTAGGCATTCTACACTACTGATAGTCTAATGATTTCCAAACTGAAATAAGGAGAATAAACAGAGTAGTTAGTAATTATTTTAAAAAAGCAACCTCTACTTATAATGAAACTGAAGTTAGGGGGCAATCAGCTGCTCAATATATAACTGCCTTTCCTTTCCAAACAATGGAAAAAGCAGCTCAAAGTGTAGCATACAATTGACTCTTATAATACCAGTGCAAAATTTTAATAAGTGTTAGCTGCTTCTGAAACTTTTTACACATATACATGTTTCATACATATGTGAAAAATAAGAGAAAATGGCCTATGACAAAATCTTTACTTTAAAGGATCATTAAAAGTCTATGTTACTATCAAGAAACACAACAAAAGAATCAAATTTGTACAGAAAAATGTATTAAACAGTAACTATCCAGTGCTGGGAAATGAAAATAGGTATACCGCTGCTTTATATTACAATTAGCACATGCTGTTTCATACACCAGTTAAATCTCCTGTGTACTACCACACCATCTAAATTAGTAGAGTCCACAGTAAGATTTTTGAATAAGGATTTCTGATAATGTAAACAAGTTGGCTTTATGTTCTCCTTATTTCCTTCCATAGTTTACTTGAACTAATTATACCTTCTTATCCCCAACCCCGCTTATCTCATTTTTACCCTACCCACACCCTCTGTCTTTCATGTTTTATTTGATCCTGGTAATTTTATAATCGTAAATAGCCTATATTACCAAGATGTCAGTAACAACTGGCAAGTGAGCAGTCTGGATTAATAGCTTCAAAAAAGCAAGCAGACAATACAACCCACTTGAGAAATAGTAACAAATCCTATTAACTATTTCACTTTTCCTTTTGTTCGCCGACAGCAATATCTTTGAAAGTAATAAATTTAAACTGGAATGCTTAAAAACCTTAAGTTCATAAAATTAATATTAAATGCGGTACTTAGAAATACTTCCGCCTTTCGATTGTCCACAACACTAGCTTCGAAGAAAATAATTTTTAAAATAGAGTGCGAGGTCACGAGTGATGCAGGACATACACACGAAGAAAGAATTGGTGCCCTTTAAATTCAACAGCAGTTTTTCATTGGTAGTCGTCTGGTGGATCCTTATTGATCGCTAGCTTGGAGCTCAGACACAATGGAGGAGATATAGACCTCGGGTCAAGTCAGTACTCGCCCAAGACGGCTGAGTCTGGCTGACCTACGCAGAGAGATGTGCTTTTCACAAGGGGGAGACGGTGGTAGCCACTAGCCACATTACACACCCACACCATAGACGCTGAGTCGCCAGTTTCTACAGAGAGCTCCTCATACTCGCATTGATGTTGCGTTATGGTTTGTGATTCTGCATTAGACAGAATCTAGGGTGTTAGTAACGGTTTTCGAGTTCGAGAGCCCCAGTTACTGTAGGTCAAAATTGCCGAATATTAAGGTTATTTCTCACTGGGTTATTTTCTTGTTAGATTAAATTCTTCTTTTCCCTTGTTAGATCAGCGAGGTCTTCCTCCACCGTGGCATGTACATCTATATCTATGTGCATACTCTGCAAACTACCAGGAAGTGAATGGCAGAGGGTATGTCATATTGTTATCAGTTGTAAAGGTTTCTTCCCATTCCATTCAAGTACGGAGTGCAGGAAGTTTGATTGTTTGAATACCTTCATGCGTGCTGTAATTATTCTAATGTTTTCTCACGATCCATATGTGAGTGATACATAGGGTGTTGTAGTATATTCCTACATCCATCACTTAAAGCCAGTTCTTGAAGCTTAGTTAATAGACTGTCTCTGGGTAGTTTACGTCAATCTTCAAAAGCCCGCCAGTTCAGTTTCTTCAGTATCTCTGTCACACTCTCATGTGGATTAAACGAACCTGTAACCATATGTGCTGCCCTTTTCTGTATATGTTCACTATCCCCTGTTAGTTCTACTTGGTACAAGTTCACACACTTGAGCAATATTCTAGAACCATCCATGCGAGTGATTTGTAAGCAGTCTCTTCTGTGGACTGATTGCACTTCTCCAGTACTCTACCAACAAAAGGAAGTCTACCATCTGGTTTACCCACGACTAAGCCAATGTAATCATTCCATTTCATATTGCTACAAAGTATTTTATATAGGTTTTTGCATAAGTTGGCCGATTACAACAGTGAATCATTGATATACTGACAGGATGCTATTTTCTTTCATTTTGTGAAGTGCTAAATTTTGCATTTCTGAACATTTAGAGCAAGTTGCCAATCTCTGTGCAACTTTGAAATCTTGTCAAGATCTGACTGAAACTTTGTTGTAGCTGCTTTCAAGACATTATTCCATGATAGAGAACTGCGTCATCTGCAAACAGATTGATGTTACTGTTAATATTGTCTGCAAGGTCATTGATATGCCACATGAACAGCAAGGGTCCCAACACACTTCTGCGTGGTACAACCGAAGTTACTGCTCCATCTGACGATGACTTTCCATCCAAGATAACATACTGCGTCCTCCCTGCCACAAAGTCCTCAATCCAGTCACAGATTTCACTTGACATCACATATGATCGTACATTTGACAATGAGTGTGGGTATGGTACTGAGTCAAATGCGTTTTGGAAGCCAAGAACTACTGCATCTACCTGACTGCCACCATCCAAAGCTTTCAGTACGTCGTTTAAGAAAAGTGTGAGTTGGGCGTCTCTCGCCAATCATTTTAGCATCCTAAGGTCAGTGGATAAAAAATTAATCACGCTAGCATGCATGCATAGATGAATTGTTAAGCCTCTACAGATGGTGCACTGATGGAGGCACATGCTCAACCACATATGCGCTGTCCTTAAGTGAGCATAAGGCAATAGCAATCAGTGACACATTCATGTTTCGAGCAGATATTGCACGTAAACATGGGTACATGTAAGAATGTGACAGAGTGGCAAAAAGGGTCAATTGTGTTTGGGCAAGGCCATGGCGATAGGCTGGGTGAAATTAATAGATATGTCGGTGTTTCGTAACGTACTGTACAACGTGTCTAGAAGCAATGATGTAACACACATGGCCACGAAACACGGCATCAAAAAATTGTTGGAAAAATATCCTGACTGAGAGGAACCAGAGACACGTTGCATGGCTTGTGAATCAAAATCGCTTGCAAACTGTAGAGGAATTTCTTCATGCACTGAATGAAGGTCCATCCCAGCACTGCGACGGCAAATGCACGCTGTGAACATATGGAATTGTCACCTCGCAAGAGGCCATTACTCACACAGGCATACAAATGCAACAACAGCAAAGTTTATCGGGCTGGAAGAATGTGTGACTAGTTTTCTGGACACTCCTCTGATCTATTACATTTAGACTGACCTGCAAAATCACATGTCTGAACCCCATGTTGGAACAGCAGGTAAAACGCAGACATCAGCACCCCTGGACTTTGGTGGCATTCCGTGACCATATCCTTAGCGAGTGCTTAACCCCCAATGTCCCAGGTATGGTCTCACAGACCATTGGCGTTTATTGTTACTCTGCTGCTAATGCGTAATGGTGGTATAGATTGCAGCGTTGCTAGTTGTTCTTTCCAGAAGCTGCCATGGTTTCCTTTGTCGCAGTCACTTGAACGTGAAATGGACCTAAATTCAGTGGCGACTCGTGAGTATACATTCTGGGTGTTCACAATTTTGAGGTTCATATATATCTGAGACTGTGAAATTAATAGGATAGTCAAAACAGTTACGCTTGTCAACAAGTCTATACAACCACAGCCACTGCCAGTAATAATTACAATAATAATAATAATAATAAGCTGCATAGCTTATCCGGCAAAAGAAAGAATTGGTTTCATGCAATTTTGTTGTGTTGTGCATAATTAAGTATGGTTTAGGGCAATAACGAAATAATATGTAAGTTTTGCCAACTCTCCATTTCACATTTCTGTTTAAGTGGGAGTTTTCTTTCTTTTCCATTTTTTTGAACAAATGTACAAGATTCCTAATAGATTATTAGACCATGAATTTACTTCTGGGCTGAAAATCAGACATTCTTGCGCTGCACTCACACAATAGCTTGTGCTAACTTACACTTCCTTGTTAAATGTTGGTTTGTAGTCACTCTTATTTGATTTCGTCACTCTCTCAATCAGAGGATGTTTTTGCAGAGGCCTTTGTGACTAACTTTTCCTGGTAATTTACTTTTCTGTTCCCAGAATGAGATTTTCATTCTGCAGCGGAGTGTGCTCTGATATGAAACTTCTTGGCAGTTTAAAATTGTGTGCCAAACCGAGACTCGAACTGGGGACCTTTGCCTTTCACAGGAGGGTGCTCTATCAACTGAGCTACCCAAGCTTTACTTGTGTGTTAGCATCTAAAATAGATACAACATATTTCATGTTTATATGGCACATGATAGCCAATTCCTGCACTGTAAACAACCAATTCCATATACAAAGTGCTGTTTGTGAAAATGATTAATCTGAAGTAGTAATTCTACGAACATGATCACTTGAGTAGAATACAAATTAGGCGCTGAGATCCATAAGGGCCTACAGCACACCACCAATGACCGCACATATAAGTGAATATCAGAGAAAGCAGTGATACAGCTTTTTGTAAATTTTCGTATTTATGGTGTGGACCTACAGCACACATAAAATTGACTCACCATAAGATCAACAGATTTCAGAAGCATGAAAAATGTTACAGTCTCACAGTCGACTTTGATGGGTTCAAATGGTTCAAATGGCTCTGAGCACTATGGGACTTAACAGCTATGGTCATCAGTCCCCTAGAACTTAGAACTACCTAAACCTAACTCACCTAAGGACAACACACAACACCCAGTCATCACGAGGCAGAGAAAATACCTGACCCCGCCGGGAAACGAACTCGGGACCCCGTGCTCGGGAAGCGAGAACGATACCGCGAGACCACGAGCTGCAGACAGTCGACTTTGATGGATAACTGAATGATAAAATTTATAAATTAATATCCTGTAACTCATTCAGAAACCTACAAAATGGGTTTACTGTCATTTCAACAGTGACATATCCTGACGTCCGATTTAATTTTACTACAGTGTACAGTGAGTGTATAAGTATATCTGAGGAGTTTTCTACTGTCTAGCAGGATTTATGCCAAGGGAACAGGGATAAAAGTCTGTTACAGTGTACTACCAACTAGTGGCACTGACGTAAACTACTTGTTGAGTGGCAAGAGCTAGCTGTGCACAACGTGAACCATGCATGTTGTTCATCAAATCCCTATGTATTTGGTCGGTAAGGTAATTACGTAATGCGAGTTGCGCATTCGCAAAAGCTCCTTAAAATGTGCACTCCTGAATATGTGCTGGTGACCCTGACGCCAAGTTTCACGGAGTCTAGAGGAGCAACAGCGTGATAGATATAAGTGCTGTGTCTTTCATATTGCGGCACCTATGCTATGTTTAACAATATCCAAAGAAAGGGTCTTTGCGTTATGGATTCAGTGGCCAGATCTTCGTCTACTGTTCATGTTTAATGGATTATGACTTTGAGGATACTGTTTTAAAATTGTTTGAGGACAGTTTAGGAAGGGATATGGTATCAGATAGTGACAACAAAATTGCAAGTGAACATAATACAGTATAGGCACAATGAGAAAATAAAGACGAATTTATGGTGCCACCTGTGAATTCCTCGAATGAAGTAAGTGATAAAGGTGGTGAAACAGAAGTGTGGAGAATGAACTTTAGCTAGACGTTCTGCTAGAAATACATTAGATCGAAACAGATATCGCTGCTCGTCGAAGCCTCTTCCAACAATGGCCAATGACATTATTTTTACGCGTGTTGGACATAAGTGGGGTGAATGCACTTGTCCCTCACAATTCTCACAAAGACAATACTCAGGTGAAAAGCGTTAACTTTTGAAGAAGCTTGTAAAGTCGATAAGAAGTGATTCAAGAACTATCACACAACCATGAACTTCGTGCATCCCTCACCGTGTTTTGAGTGTAGCAGAACCAAGAGTAGAAGTCGTTGTGGAAAGACGCAAAACATGCTCCACCTGTGACTCAAACAAAAAAAGGGAAAGACATCTTATATTTATCTTTGTTGCAAGAAGCCAATCTGACATGAAATGTCTTCAAAAGTTTCCAGTGAGTGCAAAGAAAACCTCTGAGAAAGAAATTAATCACCTTAAAAATGCTACTGTAATTTTCTCTTTTTAATTGTTTTGTAGGAGTCTTTAATGTTTTTGTTATTACATGTGTAATAAATGATAAAAATATGGAGAAAAGTAAGATTTGGAGTGCAGGGTATTTATAGTATTAACATTATTATGTAACATTATGTTCATTTTGTGCGGTTTTCTGCTAAATGCGTTTTTTCGTAAAAATAACCTTTAAATTTTATTTGAATAAATATTTTTTGTGGAATATTAATGTAACCTTTACATAAAATTAGTAACTGTTCCACTGAAATCGCTGAATGCAATTTTTATAGCTATTTAAATATTGCAGTCACTCAGACCAAACCTGGGGCAGCATGTGACTAAAAAGTGGCTAGGCAACCTAAGTCTTAAACTGGGTGCGACGTACCTGCACAACATAGTGGTCTCACTTCCCATTCGAATCCAGGTGGTTATCAGTTTCAGGGGCAGAATTACACTGTATTAAATAATGCTAGTATTAATTTGTCCAGGGATGACTAAAATTTAGTCCGCTGAGCTTCACTTATATGCGTCCTGTCAAACGAAACTCCCTATAGATTACAAAACTGGTTCCTGTCTCAATTTTCATGCCTGACAGAAGACCGGGAAGTGGGCAAACGGATTATGAAATTAATCAGCTTGAGCTCTAGTTTTGCAAAAAATAAAAAATAAAAAACTAAAAAATAAAAATAAAGCAAATAAATTAAAATAAAGTAAAAGAAGTTTATTTGGTTCAAAGAAACCAGGGTAATTAAGGGAAAATTAATTATTACTCTGAGAAAAATTTTCTCCCAATTTTCATAGTCAAACGAAGAGTGGAAAATGGAGAAATAGGATACCAAATTGACCAGTGTGAGGTCTAGTTTTGGGAAAAAATATTTGATTACTTTAAATGTAATCATAGTAATTGAGAAATACTCATTTGATGAATACTATGAGAAAAAAGAGAAGTGTGCAAGTCTGGTGTCAAATTGACCTGCACGAGGTCTAGTTTTGCACAAAAAATATTTAACACTTTGAAAGTTACCAGGGCGATAGAAAAAATTTGCTATTTGAGAGGAAATTAAAATATTTAACGAACAGCTGCTACTAGTTGCGTAAATGATGTGTCGTAAAAGTCTTTTCTTCAAGGCCCAGTTTCTTTCCACATGGGTTTGCTTATATCTTCTGGAGCCTACAGTTCAGGGAAGGATGACCTGAGTGAACAGTGGAACGAAGAATGTGGCAGATGTATTTTCAGAGCATCAATGTGGCTAAAAAGGTTTCAAACTATCACACGTTTTCTCAGATTTGACAATAAGGAAGCAAGGGAAGATAGTAGAATTCCTGATAAATTAGCTGCATTTAGAGATATCTGGGAAATGTTCATTTCACAGCTTTCTTCCATATTCAGGCCAGGCTTTGATATAACTGTTGAAGAACAGCTTGTGGCATTTAGAGGGAAATGGCAATTTCAGCAATACATTGAAAGCAAGCCTACTGAATATGGTATAAAAATATGGTGGGCTTGAGATGCTAGAAATGCGTTTCCACTGAATCAACTGATTTACTTGCGAAATCAACTCGGCCAACAAAGAGAAGTAAATCAGGGTTCCATAGTCATAAGAAATCTAACTGTAAAATGGTTTAATAAGGGCCGCAATATTGTAGCTGACAATTTTTTTCAGTAGCATGCTTTAGTGAGAGAATTGCTAGCGCTGAAAACCACCAAATGACGGAACTCTAAGGGAAAAAAAAGATTAAAATTCCAAAGGAGATGCGGCCACATCGTCAGAGGGAAGTAAATTCCTCTGTGTTTGGATTCTCTGATTCCACATCACCAGCAGCATGTGCGCCAAAGAAGTCATGAGCAGTTATACTGGTCTCCTCCCTTCACTCATCATGAACTTTAGTTGGTCACGAAAAGAAGCCAGAAGTAATAGAGCATTACAACAAACATGAGGGGGGTGTTGACACCATGGGTCAACTTGTGGGCACTTACCGCGTGAAACGCAAAACCAAGCACGGGCCTCCTGTAGTCTTCTATAATATGATCAACGTTGCTGGGATCCCTGCAATGACTATGTGGTAGCAACATCACCCACAAAGCCGGACTTTAAATCAGAAGAGGCGGCAGTTGCTGCTGCAGTTAGGACTACAGCTCGCGCGTCCTTACATCAACAGAAGACTATGTGATAGGAGGTGCCTACAAAAGAGAGCAAAAAGTGGTCTTCTTCCTCTTGGATATGACTATGAGCCTAAAGGACTAAGTACACCTGTGAATCGCCAACCCTCCAAGAAATGACAAAGGTGTTCTTTGTGTCCAAGAAACCTAGACAAAAAATAAAGACAATTTCTATCATGGAAAACTTAGCTGCTTTCAGTTTAGTCAGAATTGGTAGCAGATTGGTAGTATACGAAGGTACGTTGTCTTCTAGTCAGAATAAATTGATAGCACCTCTTTGTTCCGACAGATTATACTTCACCTACAACCACCACGTCACTCTATGTTACTCTTCTGCCGTTGGTTTATAATGAGACCAGAAAGAAATAAAATACACCTGATATCAGTATATTTAGCGAAGTCGTTCGTTTCCGCGTGTGTTACTCACCTCTAGATGTGTGCACTGCTCTATTTGGGAACTGAGGAAGCGTCGGTAGCAAACTTTTGTCAAGGGCTGAATCTCCGTTTTCATACTGGAGGTCTTCCGTACTAGCGAGACGATGAAGCGATCTGCCAACTCGGGGTAAATCTGTCTTTTAGTTTCATTGCTTAGGGGAATAGACTGAAACAGCATAGTGTTGTCTCCCATAATCCACAGAAAACACGATAAGAAATGTTAAGAAAAAGCCTTGAGCTTATCATCGTAATCGCAGTTCTCCCCATTTCATCGGTCTGTAATTCGTCAGAGTCAGGTAACGGACAGTTAAAATGACGCGCAGTTCACAATAAATTGCTGCGAAAACAGCTGTGGGCCGCAAATTCCGTTACAACTGGGAACGGAGTTGCTCGCGACAGCATTCTTGCGCCAGACACTGTCCGTGTTCTTGCCGAGTTGAACTTTAGTAGCAGTTCAGGATCACTGTAGAAATGTCCATCGCCATTTTTGCGGCACCGTATCACTACCGTCGTGCTGCCAGACAAGGTGTCGACGTCTTCGACGCTGTTTCCCCACGTCGGGACGCAAATAATTCGACAAACTGCTCTGCAGAACAGCCGCTGTACAGGGTGAAATTATTTTTGCGAATCTGAACTGTGCCGCCTCTCTCATGACAGGAAAAAAAGCCCTTTTCTTATACAAAAGAATATCTGTATTCCTCCTCTTTTCGTTGATAACAGTTCTAACTTTGCGTAAAAACGCTAGGCGAAGCATGACACTTAGAAGAGGAAAGTAACAAACGATGGTAAATGTTAGAAATATGGCGTGTTTCCCAGAATTAGCTGTTCCTTTAGCTTCAGTTGGGTTACATATATTCAAGTCTCTGGAGGGCGTCTATCGTTGAGACGTATGGCGACGTCGTAACATCGACACTCGCGACTCATTCATTACGAACGAACCTGCACTGCCTAACACGCCACCCCTGTAATCGAGTGACCCTGGCCTCACATTCTTATTACTAAAGTACGGAAGAAACATTTTTCCGCATTTTAATGAGTTTCATGTTTGCTCTAGTATAGGCCTAATACAGCTTGAAAACTCGAACGGCGGACATCTTTCCGACTGGTTTCAACTCTCCCGGTTACAGCTGCCTACTATATAATTATTAATCGCTGTGTCTGCTGATACAGCGAAAGGATCGCGTGAGACGTGTAGACGACATGTTTAGATCGCTGTGACGTCTTCTTTCCCGATATGGTGCTGTCATCTCCTGCACATTCCGGTCAAATATAAAAACAGGCCCGTACTCGTCTTGTTGACAATGTGGAAACACGTAAAGTTATCATTTTTGTAACCTCTTTATCAAGTATGCCGTCCATTCTCCATCGTGGTTGAATAGTCGGTACCACAAAGCTGCCAATCAGAATAGGTTCGCAATCTATATCTACATTTAATTCAAAACCGTGCACCAGTGAGCGTAACATTGATGGCTCAATTAAGTATCTTCGAACGCTTTAACGGACGTGGATAAACCTTTTTGTGCAATGTCCTTTTCTGCGTATATTTTCACTGCCGCCCGTAACAAATCCGTACCCTCCACGCAATGTCTCCTCTCGATATGAAAGCACCGACAAGTTCACTGTATCAAGGTCAGTTTCACTGCAGATACCATACGCCTAAAAATTATGAAGCTCGCAACATGGAGTCTTCTTCAGACTAGCGGAACCTATTAAGGTTTAATATGTAACGATGACTTGAAAAAAGCGATTTCCGAAATTTTCGTCTTCTGAATGTTGTGTCCCGTGTAAACGTCGTATCTGTCGTGCCGCTGACCTTGGCTGCTCAGTAAACAGGCTACATGGAAATACGCAGCAAGTACTAAATTCTGGTCGACGGCTGCGTGGTTCCATAGATCATTCATTGCCCATATGTTGTAGGTATATACTGAGGTACAAAGAGAAGTTAATGTCACCGTATTTAACAGTGTCTCAGTCATCACTATCGATCACAGACGATATAAAAGAATACCGCTATTACGCACGGTAATAGCAACAATGTGACCAACGCAGTTAAAAATTATGCTTCGGTTTCAATGCTCTGGCAATTGACCAATGTCTTTTCTTTCAGCAGTACCGATTCTGCGCTGTCTCATGTGTTGTCTCATAGCGTGACTGACGCCCCCGTCACGACACTTATACGTTTGGTACTTTACTGTAAGTCTTCGTAATCAAGAAATGTACTTTACATCCATTTCCTTAGCGCCTTTCTTAAACGTATCATAGTTATCGTCTGCTGAAATTGAAAGTTACAGATCACTACCAATGCGTTCCGCCATTTTGTCGTTTTCATCACTTTCTGCCAGAGATTAAGTGCACTGGACTCCTGAGAATTCGACCAACATTTCGTCACGCCTCGTCTGGCATATGCAGGGTGCGGAACCACAACTTGACCAAAAGTGTAGGGCACAAAGACAGCGTCAAATGAAGGAATCTCAGTATAGAAGCTAGAGGTAGTAACTAAATACCTAATGCGCTACGCCAGCATGGAAACGGTGGTCAGTTTGAACATTTGTTATACATGATTTTGTGAATTAAGTTGTGGCTCATATTCCCTTTACTTTGGCCCTTTTAAGGAATATTCAGAAATGAAACATGAACATGTTATTGTCTTCGTTTCTGAAAAAGTACAGTCTGGTGCGTCAGCTCAGTCAGATATACATGTAAGTGATACTTGAAATTTATCTTGTTCTCATCGTGACGTTTGGTCCCGTTTATGTATACATATTCTGTATATTACCGATCATGTTGAGTAAAGACATCTGTATGTCAGATTTCAGTTACGTTCCTGTAGCGCTGCAAGTATGCAGTTGTTTGAAACCAAATGTATTAGACCGTCACAGTATCTCTAGCTGGAATAGAGCACTTATTTTTACAATTGAAGTCCTCGTTGTGCCAGTATCACACACGTTGTAATTCAGTTAACCTAACTTCCTCAAGACTCACATTGTTAATGCCATGACTACCACTGTTCATTTGCCAAGGTGGAATGACAGCAAACGTTTCAAACACTGCCCCGACAATTCCATATTTTGAAGAGCGACAGAATTACAGTCATTCCCCTATATTCTATACACGTCATGGCAGGCCTCGTTTCGTGACACACAAACACTGTCGTCGTGACATGGACGCTCGCGTCTTACTATTCAACGCCAAACAATGCAGCTCCTACAATCGACAGAGCTTGGCCTTACACTCTTGCACCTAAGTTGATACGTTCAGTATTCCAAAAGACTGGTTCTATTATCTAGTTTATCTTTTTAAGGGAGTGCCTTTTTGCTCTGCTACAGCTTTAAACACTCTTAAAAAACATCACTGGCGTACAACTAACCAATCGTTTGGCACACAGCGGGTTCAAGTGCCAAACGCACAAATTTCCGTCGCTTTATTTTCTGACCCCACAATCAAATTGTGCAACCTCTGTTGCCAAAGTGTTAACGTTGTGGTTCCATCCTCCTGCAGGAAGTAATGCTGTGATTTCTTACACATTCCGGCCAAGTATCAAGTCGGCATCATAGTTGCATGGATAATGAAAGAGAAGACATTTATCATTAGTAGGTGCTAGTGCGAAATTTGGTGTCCGCCCTCCGACGTGTCTGAATAGTCCATAACCTGTATTTGAAATTTGCGGGAACCGTTTATGTAGCTAATCTTTGAAAACCAGGTCCCAATTAGGGCAAAAAAAGTTGCTAAGCTGAAGTTACTGTGTACTACTGGCGTCTTTAATTTGTCTTTGGTAGACCGACTTTACGTAGGAAAGCCTCTCCGGTACTCAGAACATTTCTGTGAACGACGCATACTACTTTTGTTTCGTTCAGACCTATGCTTCGATGTAAATATCGAATCTTGTAGCTGCTGTTTTAGAGATTATCCACATACGGTTCTGGAGACGATATTTAGCAACTTTCAGTTTATTCAATATTGGTAACAAATGAACCTACGTTGTTGTCATGCCGTAAGGAACTGATAGCACCCATTTTTTCCGACACATTATGTTTAACCACTTCTCCACGTACACCACAACGTCATCGAGATTACGTTAGTCTTCTGCACTAGATATACACTGAGACCAGAAGAAAAATGACAGAATCATTGTAGTAACTTCGTCACATTTATTTTTGTGTTTAATATTCAGCTCTCGATGTGTGCACTGCTGTGTCTGGGAAGTAGGGGCGCGCCTCTAGTTAGTAACGGCCGCAGACTTTTGCCCACGGCTGAATCTCTCTTTCCAAACCAGAGACGCTATCAAACCGGGTCGCCCTTTCTAACGAGGAGATGAAGTGATTGGACCAACTCGGCAAATGTTCTGCCTTTTACTTTCATTTCCTATGGGAACAGACTGAAAGTGCATAGTGATGTCTCCCTTAATCCACAGAAAACACAAAAAGAAAAGTTACGTTCTTCCGAATAAAATGGTTCGAATGGCACCGAGCACTATGGTACTCAACTTCTGAGGTCATCAGTCCCCTAAACTTAGAACTACTTAAACCTAACTCGTCGTCGTCGGCTGATACTCGTATCCGAGTTTTCATTTCTCTCCCGAGATTTCCTTTGTCACAGTTCACGCGTGGAAGCGTCGTTGATGGCTTAGCAATCCAATCCTAGCGTGGAACAGGCGGCACAGACATTACAACTGATGGAAGGTGGAGGACGTGGCTGAGCCTGGAGGAGTTTACGTCTCCGGCGTTTGTCATTCTCCATTCTTCGACGTTCCAGCTCAAAGTTTTGAAGAGCATGTCCGACCCATCTGAGTTGATGCCCAATGATAAGAGCTTCCATGCTATATATATTTGCTTTCCCAAGAACAGCCATGTTTGATATGAAGTCATCCCATTTCAGGTTCATGATGTATCTTAGCTTCTGTTGGTTGAAACATTCTAGTTTCTTCAGATCACAGCAATATAACGCCCAGATTTCGCAACCATATAGCAGGGTGGAAATGACTACAGCTTTGTACACCATCAGTTTGGTGTAAGAGTTAGGTCTTTATTCAGGAAGATACGCTTTGTAAGACGTCCAAATGCTACATGGGCAGCACGTAATCCATTCTCCGCATCTTTTCCAGATGAGCAGTTAGATGACAGTATGCTTCCTAGGTAGAGGAAATGGTCCACTTGTTCCAAGGGTGCATCATAAATGGATATGCTGGAATCGGGAATGGAGGAGCCAGGAGTTGGCTGCGCCATCACCTTTGTCTTTGGAATATTGATGGAGAGACCAAATCGTTCTTATGCCCTGCTGAAGGAATCAACTAACCTAAGGACATCACACACATCTATATTCGAACCTGCGACCGATGCGGCCGCGCGGTTCCAGACTGAAGCGCCTAGAACCGCTCGGCCAGAACGGCTGGCTCTTCCGAATAAACTACAGCTAAGAAATGGCCTCCATCTCATCATCGTGATCACGTTTCTTTCCACTTCACCGCTCTGTAATTCGTCAGCATCAGATAGAGAGACAATTAAAATGACACGGTGTTTATAAATTGCCGCGAAAACAACTGTAGGCCGAAAATTCCTTTACAACCAGAACGGAGTTGTTCACGACGGCTTTGCGTCAGACGTTATCCGTATTCTTGCACCCAAACTTGAGTAACAAATCGAGATAATTTCGAAAATGATCATCGCCTTTTTTTCAGGGACCCTATCAGTGGTGCCTTGCTACCACATAAGGTGTCGATGTCTGCGACGCTGTTTCCCCACATGGGTCCCAAATAAATTCTGCCAATTGCTCTGTGGTCACTCGGCGTTAAGACAATAGCCGCTGTCCAGGTTGAATTCATTGTTGCGAAATATGATCCGTGAGGACTCTCAGATGACAGAAAATGTAAAGCCTTTTTACGATATAAAAAAATATCTGTATCCCTCGGTTTGCGTTGATAACAGTACTGTAAATATTTTCGCCTAAAACACTAGTTTCAAATATTATACTTAGATAAGCCAAGTAGAAAACGACGAAAAATGTTGGAAATATGGCGCGCCTCGCAGGATTCCCTTCGCTTCATTTCCGTTACGTATACTCTGGTCTCGGGGGACGTCTCTTGCTGATACACTATGGTGACGTCATAACATCGACACTCGCGACTCATTCATTATTAACGATCCTGCACTGCCGCGTATGCTACCCCTGTAATCGAGTGTGTCTCCTCTGACATTCTGCTTCTTAAAGTAATGCAATGACTACTCTGAAAGTTCCGTGCGTTTATGGAAAAACTTTTTTTTTTTTAATTTTACTTTCCAGTGTGTCTCATTTATGTTATAATGTCGGCCCCGATACATCTTGAAAAAGCAAACGGCGGAAATCTTTCCGATCGGTTTTGTTAAAAAATGTTCAAATGTGTATGAAAACTTATCGGACTTAACTGCTAAGGTCACCAGTCTCTCAGCTTACAAACTACTTAACCTAAATTATCCTAAGGACAAGCACACACACCCATGGCCGAGGGAGGACTCGAACCTCCGCCGGGGCCAGCCGCCCAGTCCATGACTGCAGCGCCTGAGACCGCTCGGCTAATCCAGCGCGGTCCGATCGGTTTTAACTCTCCTGGTTACAGCTGCCAACTATACAATTATCAATCGCTTTGTCTTCTGATTCAGCAAAAGGATCACGCGAACCCTGTAGACGACATGTTTACACTGCTGTGACATTTAATTTTCCTGTACGGAAATGGTGCGCTGATCTCTTCAACAGTCCTGTCGTATGTAGCAACGGATCCAAACACGTCTTGTTGACATTCGGAAACAAGTAAAGTTATCATTTTTATAACCTCTTGTCAAGTATAATGTCGATACTCCATCGTGTTTGACAGTCGATAGCACAAAGCCGTAACAGAAAGAGGTCCGCAGCCTGTATCTGCAATTATTTCAAAACCATGTCCCAGTAAGAGCCAAACAAGTCTCTTATGCTAGAATTATTTGTTAGCATTTGAATCCTTAACGTCTCAGGAAGACACTCACGTACGTAAGCGTATGTAATCCAGGAATCGTTTCTGCGAATGACGCATAGTACGGTTTGTTTAGTGCGTCCTACGAGGGGTCATCAAAGGCGGATCTATCTCACAAAACAGCTTCTCGTTGGTCATGTTGAACTGTTATATCGATTCTGGAAATGCGGTTACCGATAAAAGAGTTCCAGCTCCACAATCGATATTTGCTCCCACGGAGACGCTCAACCGTTTTAAGAAATGCTCACATTGTCACGTTCCCTCTTGCTTCCAAAAATGTTGGTTAATGTGGACAAAGTTATTTGATGCGGTGTGAAGATGTATGACTACTGCAACGGGAGAGAAGTTACGAGGGTTGGAAGTTAAATAGTCCCAACTGGTTATTCACAACCGCTACAAAAGAGTTACATGTTTGCACCTGTTATTGTCCTTCAAAGTAGTCAGCAGCGTTGTGTAGAACCCGTTGCCAGCGATGTGGAAGGCGTAGTATACCGTCAGCAGAGTCTCTTCTGTTGATGGTGCGAGTGGAGCGGTCTACTGCCTGTCGAATCTCTGGAACAGTTCTGAAGCGAATGCCACGAAGTGGTTCCTTCATCTTCGGTATCAAATCAAAGTCACAAGGACTTAAGTCTGGGGAGTACGGTAGATGGTACAGTACATCCCAGTCTCATAGACCGAACAGAGCAGCCACAGCTTGCGCTGTATGCGCCTGCACATTGTCGTGCAAAATTATGTGTGGGTTGTGCAGAAAGTGTCGCCGCTTTTTTCGCAAAGCTGGTCGCAGATGATGCTCCAAAAGCGAACAGTAATACCGTGCGTTGACGGTCTGCCGTGGAGGAATGTAATGCGTTAGGATAACACCGTCACAGTCGAACACGAGAATCACCATATCTTCAGTCCGCTCGATTTGTACCATCAACAGAACAGGCTCTGCTACGCCTTGCACATTGCTGGCAACGGGTTCTACACAAGGCTGGTGACTATTTTGAAGGACAGTAACAGGTGAAAGCATATAACTCTTTTGTATGGGTTGTGAATAAATAGTTGCCTCAATTTGAGTTCCAACTCTCGTATTTATTGCATTTAACTGAAAATATTGCACTTAATTTTTATTTATTTGGAAGATACTGAAATTATATTTTTGCTACACCACAGAAATCGATCTGACACGTAGCTGTTCCAAGTCGTCCACCGCTGGCTAATTTCTAACCTGCCGCGACCACAGCCAACGCCTCAAAAATGGTTCAAATGGCTCTGAGCACTATGGGACTTAACATCTATGGTCATCAGTCCCCTAGAACCTAGAACTACTTAAACCTAACTAACCTAAGGACAGCACACAACACCCAGCCATCACGAGGCAGAGATAATCCCTGACCCCGCCGGGAATAGAACCCGGGAACCCGGGCGTGGGAAGCGAGAACGCTACCGCACGACCATGAGATGCGGGCGCCAACGCCTCACTCAGTGGCAGAGGCTCTCGTATGCATCTGGTGGCTGGTGACATCGCAGATGCCAGCTGAAGGTACAGGAGTGTTTATGTGCCTCTCCTCAGTCGGAGGTTTTGCAGCAATTCGTGGACTCGGAAACCTTGCGTCGAATAATCTTCCAACAGTGACCAGTTCATTTATTTACAGAACGCTCGTAATCATGGTGCGGTGGTGCTGTGGGGGTTAATAAGGCGGCTTCGAACGCATAGACTGATGTATTTTTGAGTTTTGGACACCCCTCTTGTGCCGTATGCTCCACCTCCGTAAGATTCCACTGTTGTCCTACTCTCAAAAAAATTATTATGACATTACTGCAAAGTTCGATTCAACCAGGGTAAATGTCATTCAGAGACCAAGGGTGTAAAAGTAACACCAATATAAAAAAATCCATACGCATCTAACAACTTTATAAAAATTTTCACCTTGCTAGTTTTGTGGATCATGTAAACGTTGTGTTTGTTTTATTGTCCACACTGGTGCCTCAGTATGAACATGGAAACTTTCAGCGGGTACCTTATTAAATTCTTGTAGTTGACCTACATTGAGATGTGAGGCGGTGTAGTTAAAACGGTAAATATATGTCATAAAGTTAGACTCTGTCCAGGAGAAATAGATGACGTGTGTTTGTTTCCGTATAGTATTATTCTTGTGCCGTACGTATGTAAGAGGATAGCAAGAGGACTTCATGTCTCTGTATTTTCGTCTCTCTGACTCACATTCATCTACAGGGGCGTGCTGTAAAGTAATGCCTGCGATTTTTTTTATGGAAGTTGTTAAAAGTCTGTAAATGAAACAAACGTTGTTAATATTCCACGTCTGTATTCTTCGAGTCCACGCGGTGTGTGAGAAACCGTTCAGGAAACCGGAAGCTACGACCACAGCCACCCACTCACTCGGCGGCAGAGGCTGCCGCACACCAGCAGTGGCCGGCGACATGGCGTCCCGTGACTCTGGGCACAGCGGTACGGATGGGTCCTTACTCGATCAGATGTATTCTGGCCATCCCTAAATGCCTAAAGTTTTGTTCTTACACCAGCAATCGCCTCACTCATCTTACCACAAAGAGCGTAATTTCGGTCGCTCAATAAAGCAGCTGCCAACGCTTTAACGCACGTGGATAATACTTTTGTACATCCCCTTATGTGGAACCTCATCATCATCATCATCATCATCATTACTACTAGGGCAAGGTTCGTTGCAGCCCACTCTCCATTGTTGCCAAATTTATTCAAGATGGCTGTGCTGACGTCATCCAAGATGGCGGCATGTAGACTTGGCAACAGCCCATGACATCATCCAAGATGGCGGATTTTGGTGGGAAAATAGGCCAATTGTGCTATGTTCACTAACCTAACCTCCAGAAAAAATGGCGGGAATTTTGAATTTTGGTGGGAAAATAGACCAATTGTGCTATGTCCACTAACCTAAGCCTCCAGAAGAAAAAACGGCGGCAAGTTTGAATTCCAACAGGATAATGCATGCAAAACCGTACTTGTCTTTATTACTATTATTGATTATTATTGATTATTATTTATTAAGATTCATTATCATTTATTGTCATTTAAATAGACCAATTGTGCTACGTCCACTAACCTATGCCCACAGAAAAAATAGGCCCCAAATTCCAATTCCAACAGGAAAATGCACGCAAAACCGTACTTGTCATTATTATTATTCATTATTATTGATTATCATTCATTATCATTTATCATTCATTATCATTTATTGTCATTCATTGTCATTTATTATCATTTCTTGTCATTTATTATTATTTATTATTATTGACCTGCCTCCACTAGAAAATTCCCTCCAAATTCAAATTCCAACACGATAATGGCTGCAAAACCTTACTTTTGTTTACTACAATTCATTATTATTCATTATCATTTATTAACATTCACTATCATTCACTGTCATTTATTACCATTCATTATCATTTATTATCATTTATTATCATTTATTATTATTATTATTTATTATTACAGGACTACCTCCACTAGAAAATTTCGCCAAATTCAAATTGCAACACGATAATGTTGAAACAGAACTTGTTGTACCGTTCCAATGTTTTATTAAATTGCTAGCATGCAGAAATTATTAGCAAGAGTTTTTTCTCTTGCAGGTAATACCTCAGCTGGTGTCCAAAAGGAGAGAATGGACTAAAAAGGGTTATTTATTGAAATTTTTCTGTTGTGTACCACGTTTCCCATTTTCCTTTCCCTTGTGCTGCCTGGATGGTATAAATGAGTGAGTGGGTGAACTAGCAGAAAGCTTTAGGCACAGATTGTAACACTGCATGAATGGTCGTTCTGGGGTAGGGTAGTACCAACCATCCAAAGCGTGAACAAGTTTAGCAGGGACCAAGTTTGCAGGTCAGGGCAAAGATGACACGCAGGCGCGCGTATAGGCTCTGTCAGGTTGGCGCACCACCCCTACCACGTATGTGAGCGGAAGGGTTAGGTGAATTCGGTTCGAAGAGCACTTGTTCCTGGGTTGTGGTGCTGGACAGACATGGAGACGCAGCTCATGTCTTGGTAATGTTAACATAGGTATTAGATTGTCCGAAATCTGCTCTGTAATGAAGTCCAGATGTTGAAATCAGGTGCGAAATTACCACTGAACCCCATAAGGGAATGGATTTTCTTAATTCACTCGAATTTCAGTAGACCTTGCGTTAGTGCCTTGTTCAGGCAACGCACCATGTGCCTTAAGCTCACTGTCACGTTATTGCTCTGTGCTTAACGGAAATTCACTCATTCAATGTATTTTAATCAGCTCCTCCATTTACAGTAATATTTTGGAGATTTTTATTTATTTTCCATATGTTTTCTTTGTGAACTTGCTTTCGCGCCACGTGGTCGGTTGGAGCAACTGCCGCAGTGATAAATTGTAGTTTTATGTACCTTAAGCTCACGGTCACGTTATTGCTCTGTGCTTAACGGAAATTCACTCATTCAATGTATTTTAATCTGCTCTTCCATTTACAGTAATATTTTGGGGATTTTTATTTATTTTCCATATGTTTTCTTTGTGAACTTGCTTTCGCACCACGTGGTCGGTTGGAGCAACCGCCGCAGTGATAAATTATAGTTTCGGTCTGAGGATATATTGTACATGATGAATAATCATACGATAGTGAGCGAGTGCAAAATAGGAATAATCGTGTGGGTTCATATTTTTCTTGGTTTCTGTTGGCTACTCAAACTTGGCCATGTGGGTTGAACAGCATTGAAGTGATGTTTCTTGTGCACCCCAATAATGAGTTGATTTGTTGGTAATGTTGTGCGTTAAGTAAAATACACATGCTACTAGGAAAAGTATCGGATTTTAATGCCCACTGATTTGATAAATATTTGCGAAATACTCTTCCACCCTGACCTAGTTTTGCTTGTATTGTCTTTGCGGAACTTGTTCTGAGTAATCTATAGTAACTGAATGTAATAACCGAGGGTATAGGTATAATTGTGCGGTTGTATAGAATTACATTGTAGGCAGGTCTGCGCTCCTCTGTCCCATTCCATAATTACGTGGCGAAACTGAACCATGTCAGCCTGAGACCGGTTATGATGATGTACATTGCAAGAGAAACAGGACTAGTTGTTGAAATACCATCGGTAATTAATAAATATCAATGAATCTCTACCCTCGACTGATTATTTACTCCTTCCATCATAAATAATAGGTGGCAGTCACTACCACAGTCGATTTCTGGGTCATGAAAGCAAATAAAAGCTATATAATGCCTATTAATCCCTGTATAGGTGCCTTCTGTAGTGGTTCAAAAAACGCGTTATCCGTTGCGTTCAAATTTCTACCGGTTCGTTGAAACCTTCCACTAGAAATTATTAATACCCAGCAATAACTCGCACTGGCCAGTAATTTGGTGGACCACACGAATTTAAGAAACCATTTACTGCAGACGGTAGCTTGCAGGAGCGGTAGGACATGTCAAAGCGATGGTAATCTACCTACTTAGGTGGACTTATACAACCACCACTGCTGGAAGGTTACGTTGCAATTTGTACATACTTGTGTATTACTCGTACGTAAACTCATACTGGCCATTACTATGTACTTGGTTTTCATTTTAGCGATCCACTATCACCAATAAAGCGATGCATAAAAATGAATAAAAATACACACGAAAGAAGAAACATGAAAAGATGTACATAGAAACACATATGTGCTCATTAGAGAGCCGCCTTCCCACTGGAAATTCATTTTATTGAATAACTTTGCTTGTAAAAAGATAAATAGACACCTTTGGTTTCAATAGTATGAACAATTTATAGTGCCTAAAACTGAAAAACTATATGCTTTCGTAACATGAAATTTCATGTTCTACAACTTTGATTACGTTTTCCATTTGGAGTAGGCATTTTTGAGTTACAGGAGTTGAAGACGATTTTTTAGACAAGTTGCTAAAAAAGAACGAACTTTGACAACTTACTGCAGCCAGATGGCTACACCGATATTGGCATTTACGTAATAATTCGATGCAAAATTTTAATGCTCCTTCATTTTGCTAGTAGTGAAATTCTGAGTAGGATGCATTTACTACAAACTATTTCACATACAGCACTATTAACTTAAGAAAACTCTCAGACATGCACTTTTGTTCATGTTGATATGCTCTGAAGTTAGGGATGAGGGATTCTCTGAATGCTAAAATTGTGTAAAGCATTGCTTTATTTAAATTTGTTTAAAATCTGGTAGATGGTCCCTTAAGACAGTATTAAGTTGACGAATCATACATTCCACTTCAAGCCATGAGAGTCTCTGTTTTCGTTAGTAGTATTATTTTTAAAATTTAGTAAGTACAGCATATATTTTTCGCAATATTGTATTAGTTGAAGCTTTGTTATATAGCCGATTGGGTGAACAATGTTTCTTTTTTTTTTTTTTTTAAAGTTTGTGTGATCATAGTATCCATAAATACTGTAGAATTATTTGTAGATTTCGAAACCATACTTGCAACTATGAAAAAATTAATAAAAAACACGCAGTTTCCCGTACAACTTTCATGAAACAGCGAGGTGGCGCAGTTATAGCACAATGAACTCGCATTCCGGAGGACCACGGTTCAAACCCGAGTCCAGGCTTCCTGATGGGGTTTTCAGTGACTTCCCTAAATCGCACGGCCGACTTCCTTCAGCAACGGGACCGATGACCTCACTGTTTGGTCCCCTCCCCCAAATTAACCAACAAACGACTTTAATTTTTTCCTAGCAGATATGCAGCTCTGATTCCAAGAATGTTAGAACGACCTCCTTGGTAGGTTCCTTCTTCCGCATTGATTGACTTTGACCACAGCAGCAGACGACTGTAGAGTTTAGTAGTTCGTGTCATGCGTTTGTACGGTATTGTGTTGCGTTTTCTGTGTAATATGTAAGTGATTTGATGGTGGAGACAGGAAATCACGGAAAGACACATATTGAGTGTGGTACTAAGTCAATACTTAATTTTTATTATCATTACAGCTAACTGCGTCGAATGAAGTAGTTTGCCAATGCCTTGTAATGCTGCTATAGTAACTGTTCGTACAATTATAATATTAGTTTAATTTAATTTATTGGGCACATTTGAACAATAAGTTTGTTCCACATTTAATTCTTGTATCATCCTTGGCGCTTCTGGTTATGGTTTGAGATAGCCTTAGAATTTCGTAAGTAATTATTTCAGGTTATGTGTATCAGAACCAAACACTTCTTATTTTCAGTGAGCTTGTGTTTCCACATTGCGAGCAGGAGGTGACTAGTGTTTAGACAAACATATTAGCGCACGTTACGTACCTGTGCTGTTCGGCAATTACGAAGAATACCAGATCGACGCGTGGGTATGTAATGTGCTTGCTGTTTTCGTTCTGTCCGATAAAATTGCTGAATGTTTCCCGTGATTTAGCAAAAGAACCGCCAGATATTTTGATGTGTTGTCTGTAATTACCGGAAAAGTGTCTATATGCTGTGGTGGTTAGAGAAAGTGAAGCTCAATGTGAAATACTTTGTGATAGACGAAAAAAGACCCTCATGAAGTTCACACACACACGCTGCATTCATATTGTCATATTTACTTGTGTTGTGCATGCGAAGTTCGGTAACAATATTTGTGAAGGAAGGAATAGGGACAGTAAGTGTTTACTGTAATCTGAATTGTAGTTTGCCCGGGTTGTAGCGCAAACAATCGTACTGCCGATACATCAGATTCGTTAGCATACGTTAATACAGAGTATCAGGGATTGGTTATGTTGGTATGAAAGAGAATGCTGTAGAGGGAATTCATTGTGTTGCGTTTTCCATGGATTTTCAATGTGCCTATGTGCTCCATAGTTCAGTAAATAGTGTTAACTGCTGTTTGTAGTAATGTGCACGTTTCAATCTATGGAAGCATATGGGAAATGTAATTGACTCTGTAAGGCCGAATGGGTATGTGTAATTGCCACCGACAAAAGCATCCGAAAACCGCAGAACATTGTCATGGGTACGCTTATGAGAAAGTAATTTCACTAAGTCTTGTTAGAGGAATTTAATTGTTGTTAAATCTTGACAGTCAAGAATCATTTATTTTTCTATGCAACGTGCAGGCAGCAGTGTAGGTTTTTAGTGACTGGGTAAAGATTGCAGCATTGCTCTATATTGAGTTGATAACGTTGAATGTAGATGACTGTATAAGGAAAACAGTTGTTAAAAATACATACTAAACTGGCTGAAAAAAAGAAAGTTCTGTCTGTGTGGGTGGATTTTCATGTTCTGCTTTTCTGAATACCATGAGCAAATATGGGTTTATAGATTGATTGAAAATGCAGCCAGTATGATTGAGAAATAATTCTTTTCTGTTCTTGCATATGTTGTTAAGAACATAATTATAAACCTCTTACGTTACTCCATATATTAAGGAATTTGCAGGATACATTGTCAGGCTTCGATACAGCTCGAGACTCATTTTAATCTTTTATTCTTCATACGTAAAATTGTCTAGAGTAAATAGATTTGTCTGGTAAATTCAGTTTATCTTAGTTGCTTCACATGACAGTTCGAAATTTATGTGGAAAAAGATAAGTCAGCTACCATATTCAGAATAAGACTGATTACCACAAGCAAATGCTACTAAGTAACAGCAGTAACTGAAAGTCATTTGTTTCCATTGTGTGGGGGGTTTTTGTTTTCTCTCAAATTGAGTTTTGTTTTCCATTAATGACACTGAGGCTTCAGAGTCCCCATAACCAGCAAGTTGTAAATCAGTTAATTTTGTCAGGTTCTTTGTCCCTCAGCCATTTTTAAATTTTTCATATGCATCAACTCATTTGCTGCAGCCAGAAAATACTGCCAGTGCACTATGTCGAATAATAACAATGTAAACATATCACTTTGGCTTTCTTGTTTTTCAGTGGCTTAGGAGGGCCACCATGGACTACAAGGGAACTAGTTGGGTGAAAAAAGAGAAGAATGAAATATATGCTGAACCAGAATCCTTGGTAAATAGCTTTTTGTATTTTTTACCATTGTTTCATTAATTTTTTTGTGCAGTGGGGTGTGTAAACAAGCAGATTACATGTCCTGTTGTATGTCAGATGAAAAATTTGGTATTGGCTGTTGGTTTTGCTTCTTGACCAAACGAAGTTGTGACTGTTGGCTGTGCAACATATTTGCAATGGATTGGTGTCTTGTAGTATATGATGCCGCTCTCTAATATTTAATATGTTTAAAAATTTCTGCAGCTTATTGTTAGTGTGATGTTGGCATTCCAGTAGTCAATGATCACATGTTTACTGTCTACTAGGAAATTGTCAAATGTTCTTGAGTTGTGAGGTTAGCAATCACTTGTTACAAATTAATTTCCTGCTTTGAGATTTAGTTCAGTGTGTTGTTAATGTATAGATTTGTTCCTTTTTTAGAAAGAGGTATTTTTAATGGATATGATAAAGTAATATACAATTGGACTCCACTTGCTAGAGTGCAGATGATTTAGCTACTACTGTAGGTCAGTTGTATGGTTTGCTGGACGAATTGATCATATGCTATATTTGTGGTCAATTTTTAAGTTGACCAGAGTTGCTTTCTCAGACAAGAGGGATATATATGTGGATTTATTGCAAAGACAATATTTGGCAGTCTATTCGTCATGGTGCCTGATGGAGAAATCTAAACTCATGACCTACAATATTCTTTCCTGGTGTATAATTTTTGCGATTGTTCATTTAATTGGTTTTATACCCTCAAAGTTATTGTTAGCAATATTACCGTTCTTGATCTGTTTTTGTTTTGTCAGTAGGTATTCAGAATCTATTAAATATAGAGAAGTGGTAGGGGACCAAGAGTTGTTGAAATCGTTTGAGGAGCTTAAATACTATTAAATGAAAGAGCAGTTGATAGTGTAATGTACAACCCTAAAAAGGAAATGGTGGTAATGCTGAAAGTAAAAGGAAAAAACTAGTGTTACAGTTTTAACTACAGAATGTTGGAATGTTTGCAGTGGTCTTTAACCAGTAGATCTTCACATTACCACTCTAAATATTTAGTATCAAATAAATTACTTAAATGTTAATATAATCAGAGTTAAACTGTGTGGGCTCAGGTATGACACGTCACGTCTGTAACATACAACATATGCTTACAGGTTTGGTGATCATAAAAGAAGTAATTATAGCAGAATGTCACTGTCAGCTCCAGGCAAATTAAAACATGCTGAAGTTACTGTTAGAGCTCACTCCTTGATTAAGTTTTTCTGAGATTAGCAGGATTTTCAATTTTCCAGTGTGTGGCCATCAACATTTTATGGAAAATTCACTCATCGAGCTGGTTTTGAAAATATATCCTTCATTTCTTTCTTCATCAAAGCGCTGTAATTTCGTTTATGTAGCTAGATCAAAACAATCCGGTGACACTGTTAAGATGTCATTTGCTCTGAATCATTCATCTTGAGAGTTTCTCTAGAAGCAGTGAAAACACAAATGTACACTCACGCTAGACAATGTCATGTTATAAAAGTAGCCTTATCAGGTTTTTGTTAGCGTCAGCTGCCAAAGTCTGCGTCAAGTAGGACCTTCTTCCCCCCCCCCCCCCCCCCCCCCGCCACCACCACCACCACCAAAAGAAGAAAACCTTTGTGCTTCGAATTTCTCACTTACCTTTCTTTCTATGAACTTGGTGTGTGTAGTGTCGTGCTCATATTCAGGTTGTTCATTCTTCTAGTGGTATTGTAGTTCATGCATTGATATCAAAATGTCAGCAGTTGGTAAACGCAAGTAGTTGTAGATACAGCACACATGCCTTTGCTGTACCAATCTTCTTATCACTTCTTTTTGGAAGAACTACGGAAGTGAGGACTATATTGCACCTTCATATCATGTGTTACATCTGTATTGTAAACGTATCTGTTTTTCCATTAGCTCAAAGCTGTTTAACTGAGCAATTGCTGTTCAAGCTTTTCATGTGAGGTTGTATCTGAACTGGTCCAATGGTGACAAGCAAAACTTAGTTGCCTCAGTTGTGTTTTCCAAAGAACAGAGAAATTAAAATGAAACACGGGAAATCTCAGGATAGAGTAATGATATACAAAGCATGCGTTCCAACTCAACACATTGAGGAGACCTTAGGTTGCAGGTAGGTAGAATGAATTGACTGCTAAATATTTAAGCTGTTGGACAAAGTAATTCATATGAAATACAGAACAACACTAGGCCATGAACACATCTAATGTGAGTAGAAATCTGTTGGAGTGAGAGGTAAAGAGCTACTGTGGGGTGGGAAGTGAGGGATAGCAGGGTAGGGGTGGAGGTGATGCTGTGCTGCCTGTGGTATTGGTCAAGGACATAGGGGGGACAGAACAGGGCTGCTAGGTGCAGTGTTGGGAGGCTGTGTGGGGCATGGGGGGGGGGGGGGGGTGGAGTTGTGGGATAGGTGTGTTGCAGTGCTAGAATGAGAGCAGGGTAGGGAATAGGTGGGGTGGAGCATACAGACTAGTGAATGTTGAGGCTTATGGGGATGACTGATATGTTGTACGAAGAGTTTCCATTTGCACGATTTAGAAAAGCTGCGTTTTTTTAATGTGCTCCCAAAGATGTAATCTTTGCTCATCTTCAACCTACCCTGCCACAAGACACCAATCATTTCCTTCACTGAGCTCCACAGTTCGTGCTCCTTTACAATTTGGCACCCTGCTCATCATTGTCAGTGCTATCACCCTCTAGGATTACATCCCCCCACACCCATGGCTTTCTGTTACTGAACAGTACCTTTCCCAGTGTCTGACTCTCTCCTAACCTACAGCCCCTTCCTGGTCGCCATGACCAACTAGATTCTCACCCACAATTCTCCATTGAAGGCACTGCCTACAAATCTACAGCACATCAAAGGGCATTTGTATGGCACCATGTTCTGCCAGTTCATTCATATGCCACCTAGCGGATTCCTTTCTAACCATCCAGAATCACAAACCCTTCACCAGATCAAGATTCATTGATGACATTTTTATGATTTTATTGGTGTGTTACTTGAACCTGATCTGATTAGGTCCATCAGGCCCTCTATTAAATTGGACCGCAGTTACACAAATACTGTACCCTTTTTGTATCATATTTTCCTGAAACTAAGTTTTAATATGACAAATAGTATTACAATGATTTGGGTGTCTCAATTAGCAATGTCAGTGAATAATACTATGAACTAAAAGTTAATACTGGCAGTACTTCTACTACTGCAGTTGATACCACTAGTAGTGCTAGTAGTAGTGGTGGTGATAAAAGAATTTGGAGTGCAAGGTAGATTTTTTCTGATACAGTGTGTTATGGGGAAAGGAAATGTAAGGAGACTCCACCAGCTGAGAATATTGGGAAACAATGTGATTGCAAGGAATATACTAAGGGTTACACTGAGGCCTCCACAGCCTAAAATTTCCTTTAGAGCGTTATCCCAGAAACAGATCTCCCATGCCTTGTCTTGTCAGTCACAAATACAGAAATGTCCAATTTCACCCATCTACTTTGATCCATGATGTCACAAATATGGCAGAAGCAACCATACACTACGACTCCAATATGGCGCCTATGACATCATTACGTAAACATGACCACTAATACGAAAATACAATTAAAAACCCAAATACACACAGACACACACTCACACACTCTACACTGCTGTGTACTTATTATTTTGCCTTTCTCAGTTTCTCTCCTCCTCTTCCCCTCCCACAGTACAGCTTCCCAAAACTGCCGTTAGCAACCCATACTGTCTCTGCCACATCCTTGCATGGTGTCACAGAGTACACATTATCTTCCCCCCACCCCTCCTCCCACCTTTACATTGCTATCCCTCTCTCCCTGCCCCGTGCCGCCTCATACCTCACAACCCACCGTAACAGATAGTTGCTCATGCCAAAAGCAGATGGTCATGTCTCAGTTCTTGGAGACAGTGGCTCTGTGTGTGTGTGTGTGTGTGTGTGTGTGTGTGTGTGTGTGTGTGTGTGTGTGTGTGTGTGTTTTCTATTTCAGAAGAAGGGCTTTGACCAGAATCTCAATTTTTAATACTCTTTCATTGTACATGTCTGTGAGTCAGTATAGAAAGTAAAAGTGCCAAATTTCATGGTGATGGGAAAGTGAACTGGGAAAAACACAACAACCAAATCTGGAAGAAAAGTCCTCAAGATTGTTGTACCTTATGTGTAAACTGAGAGTAGTGTTTGGTTGTAACACACTCTGTATGTCATATTTTGGTTCCTTTGTCAGATACATGTTTATTTCGCTGATATCAGTGGCATAAAAAAATCTGTGGAATATGCTAGGCAAAACATATAGTGGTGCCTGTATTTGTTTACCAGGCTTAGAATACTAATAGTTTTTGATATCTGGATGACTCTGCTGTTGGCATCAGGAAGAATGGTAAGAAATGTGTTGCCAGGACAGTTTACAAACAAGATACTGTAAGTAATGCAAACATCCACATCCCAAGGCATGGGCTAGCAAGAACAGGAAACTCTCACAAAGTGAATGACCTCAAAAGTTTTATTTATTATTCCCTCCCTGCTTCATCCACATAATTTTAAAATTTCAAAATAAAACTATGATTTGCTAATAGAAAATCCATGTTACAATTAGTTGTATGGTGTGGGTATTGTTGATTTCAATATTAAAGATTCTGGTTGTACCCACTGATTTCACTACACTATTGTTTGTTTATATGATGAAGCACATTTCATATAAAATAGTTAACGATAAGTAAATAAAGATTATGGGAGTAGGAAATATGATTCAAAGTAGCAGCATAGGAAAATGAAAATAAATTTTCAAATTTCTTGTCACTGATCATTCATATAACTTTTAGATCACTACCATTGAAATGCACCTTACTGACTGTCACTGAGAAGGCCACTCTGAAAAGAATGAGTCATTTATTCTTTGGAATTGTCATAGACTTAAAATATGTGATAATGTTTTGTAGTATATCTAAAATTGTCTTCTTAAAAGAACTCCTGGCAGATTTTTTAAATGGATGAGCAAGTGAACCAACAGGTAATTCTAGAATTTTTGTGACTGTATGAAATTAAACAGTGTTATGTTATGGCTCAATTTTGGTGAATATAATATAGATTGGCTTTATGCACTTGCCCATGCTAGACTACCCTCCACAGACCTCTTAATCTCTGATGACAGTCACCTCCTACATCCATTTGAACTTGCTTCTTGTCTTCAAGCCATAGTATCCCTCTACACTTTTAATCCTCACATATCCCTCCATTACCAACTTGACTATCCCTAAAGGCCTCAGAATTTGTGCTATTAACAGGTTCCTTGTGTTAGTGAAATTGGTCCCTATGTTCCTCCCTCATTTGGTGTTTCGTTTACCCATCAAATCTTCAGCATTCTTCTGTATCACATTTCAGATGCTTCCATTCTCATCTTGTCTGAATTGCCTATCATTTATGTTTGACTTCCATACAGGACTGCACTGCAAATATCTTCAGAAAAGACTTCCTAACACTTAAATTTATATTAGATGTGAACAGTCCTCTTTATTAGGCACATGTTCATTAATATTGCTAGTCTTCACTTTATTTCTTTCTTACTTCGGCCATTGTCAGTTACTTTGATGCCCAAATAGCAAAAGTTGTCTACTACTTTTACTGTCTCATTTTCTAGTCGAAACTCAACATTGCCTCATTTATTTCAGCTAGATTCCATTGCTTTTATTGATGTATGTCACACAATCTCCTTTAGTGATGATATCCAATTTTGCTATTCTGAGTTTTACCTCCCACACATCCCTCCATTGACAGTTTCAAGATGCCTGTTTTGTTTAATAGAATTACATTGTCATTGGTAAACACACAGTTTGCTTTACTTTCTTCCAGATTTCCTTCGTGTCTTTGTCATACAGAGTGCATATCAGATGTAGCTACAAGCCTGTCTCATTTCCTACTCAATGCTTCCATTTCATGTCTTTAAAGTCTTACAACCGGTGCCTGGTTTCTGTGAAAGTTGCAAGCAAACTTTTGCTTCCTGTCTATTTATTCTGCTGCTGCCCAAATTCCAAAGAGTGCAGTCAACTCCACATTCTCAAAAGCATTTCAGTAAATCTGCAAAAGCTGTAAACGCAATTTTTGTTTTCATTTAGCTCATCTTCTAAGGTAAGCCATAGTATCAGTATTGCCTTGTTTTACATGTTTCTGGTACCCAAAGTGATCTTATGTAAGGTTAACCCTGTAAAAGCTTTCCCATTCTTGCAAGCATGTCATATTAATATGATAATATTCACACCTGTTAGCACCTGCCTTTCTTCAAATTTGAATTATTACATTCTGGTTGATGTATGACTGTATGTCAACTATCTCATATCTTGCACAAAAGTGGAATAATTTTGTCATGGATGGCTTTCCCATGTATCCCAATAATTCTGAGGGAATGTCATAAACTGCAATGGCCTTGTTAGTACTTTGTTCTTTCAGTGCTGTATCAAATTTTGGTCATATTATGATATTTCCAGTCTTGTCTACAACTACTTCCTTTCCCCTTTCTTGCGCAAGTTTGTTCCCCTTTGCCTTACAACCATTCTTGTTTAGCCATATTTCATGATCTGTCAACATCATTCCAGTAATGTCTGTATTCCCTTTTGTCTGCTTAAATAGCTACATGTTTCTCATCAATTAAATTCAGTATCTCATGAGTTGTGAAGGTATTCCTACTAGGCCTTACTTTTTACCTATGTTTCCTCCTGCCTTCACTGTTTCATCTCAAAGCTGCCTATTCATCACCCAGTGTATACTTACCCTCTATTTATCACTTGTTGCCTAATGCTCATTTTCAAACCATCAATGAGTTTTGGTTCATGCAAGTTTATCCAAATCCCATGTACTTAAATTCTACGTTTACCATTTCTTCAACGTTACTCTGCAGTTAATAAAAACAATTCTAGCCAGAGTCCACAGCTAGCACTGGAAATGTTTTGTAGTTTACATTCCTGTTTCGAAATCTTTGTTTTTGACATTACGTAATCTGTTTGAAACCTTTTGGTTTCTCCAGGTTATTCCACATACACAAGCTTCTTTCATGATACTTGAAAAAAGTGTTTGTAGTGACTAATTCATGCAATGTGCAAAATTCTACCAGACAGCTTCCCCCTTTCAGTCATTTGTGCCATTGGATGTTCTCTTAACTATTTTACATCCTGTTCCTACTATTGAATTTCATTATCTTCTAGAATTGGCTATCATCTTCTTTAGCTATTGAATAATTACTCATCAAACTTTTTCCTATTCCATTCTTCTGCTGGTCTGGTTGCCATACAAATATCTACCACAGTTGTATTTTCTTCATGCCTATATCAGCTATGGTAATTCAGTGACATTGCTGTTGACAGTAGCTTACTCATGTGCCTATTTTCTTGCTCATTACTAGGGCTCTCCCTGCATGACCCCTATTTGATTTTTTGTTGATAATCCTGTACTGGCCTGACCAGAAGTCCTGTCCTTTCTGCCACTGCACTTCAGTTCGTACTACAACTGAATACAACCTATCCATTTTTCCTATTTAAAGTCTCTAATCTTCCTAGGCTGTTGTTGTTGTCTTCAGTCCAGAGGCTGGTTTCGTGCAACTCGCCATACTACCCTATCCTGTGGAAGTTTCTTCATCTCAAAGTATGTACTGCAGTGTACGTCCTTCTGAATCTGCTTGGTGTATTCATCTCTTGGTCTCTCTCTTTGACTTTTACCCTCCACACTGCCCTCCTGATGCCTCAGAACATGTCCTACCAACCGATCCCTTTTTCTAGTCAAGTTGTGCCATAAATTCATCATCTCCCCAATTCTATTCAGTACCTCCTCATTACTCATTAGTTACATGATCTACCCATCTAGTCTTCAGCAGCACCACATTTCAAGATCTTCTATTCTCTTGCGCACACACACACACACACACACACACACACACACACACACACACACACACACAAACACACACACGCGCGCATGCATGCACGTGCAGAGTGCTGAGACCACACTGCCAAGCTGTGGTCTCAGCTCTCTGAGACTGCGATCATGTGAGTGTGCGAGCGTGCGTGTGAGGGTGCACGTGTCTACTGCTGACAAAGGCCTTAATGGCCGAAAGCCTTAATTGTGTGAATCTTTTTATTGTGCCTATTACGACTCAGCATCTCTGCTATATGGTGAGTAGCAACTTTTCTTCTCTGGTATTGTTACATTCCATCCTGGATTTTCCATTGTTTGATGTTTGCTTCTATTCTCTTCTTGTTTAAACTGTTTGTCGTCCGTGTCCTCCACTTACATACAAGACTGCACTCCATACAAATACTTTCAGAAAAGACTTCCGGACACTTAAATCTATACTTGATGTTAACAAATTTGTCTTCTCAAGAAAAGCATTACTTGCCATTGCCACCCTACATTTTATATCCTGTCTACTTTGACCATCATCAGTTATTTTGCTCCCCAAATAGGAAAACTGATGTACTACTTTGTGTTTCATTTCCTAATCTTAATCCCTCAGCATCACTGATTTAATTAGACTTCATTCCATTATCCTTATTTTGCTTTTGTTGATGTTCATCTTATATTCTCCTTTCAATACACTGTTCTTTCTGTTCAACTGTTCTTCCAGGTACTTCACTGTCTCTGACAATTACAATGTCATCGGCAAACCTCAAAGTCTTTATTTCTTCTCCATGGATTTCAATTTCTGCTTCTAATTTTTCTTTTGTTTTCTGAACTGCTTGCTCAGTATAGATTCAATACCATCAGGGATAGGCTACAACCCTGTCTCACTCCCTTCCCAACCACTCTTTCCCTTTCATGCCCTTCGACTCTTATAACTGCCATCTGGTTACTGTACAAATTGTCAATAGCCTTTTGTTCCCTGTGTTTGGCCTCTGAAACCTTCAGAATTTGGTAGAGAGTATTCAAGTCAACATTGTCAAAAGGTTTCTCTAAGTCTACAAATGCTGTAAACATAGGTTTGCCTTTCCTTAATCTCTGTTCTAAGACAGGTTGTAGGGTCAGTATTGCCTCATGTTTTCAAACATTTCTATGGAATCCAAACTGATTTTTCCCAAGGTCAGTTTATACCGGTTTTTCCATTCATGTGTAATGTATTCGTGTTAGTATTTTGCAGCCATGACTTACCAAACTGATAGTTTGGTAATTTTCACGTCTGTCAACACCTTTTTTTGGGATTGGAATTATTATATTCTTCTTGAAGTCTGAGGGTATTTCACCAATCGCTTACATCCTACTCACCACATGGTAGAGTTCTGTCAGGTCTGGCTCTTCGAAGGCTATCAGTAGTTCTAATGGAATGTTGTATACTTGCAGGGCCTTGTTTCGACTCGGGTCTTTCATGGCTTTGTCAAACTTGTCACACAGTATCATGTCTCCCATTTCATCTTTATCTACATCCTGCTCTAATTCCATATATTGCCCTCCAGTACATCACCCTTCTATAGACACTCTATATAATCCTTCCACATTTCTGCTTTCTCCTCTTTGCTTAGAACTGGTTTTCCGTCTGAGCTCTTGATATTCATCCAAGTGCTTTTCTTTTCTCTAAAGGTCTCTTTAATTTTCTTGTAGGCAGTATCTATCTTACCCCCAGTTGATACATACTTACCCTACTAAGGTATGAAATACTCCACACTCAGACATATAGAGTGCCTGTCCTGCTTTTCCTGATAACATCCCACTTAGTAGCCTCTACCTGTAGATCTGAATGGGGGATTATTTTACCTCCAGAATATTTTGCCTAAGATAATTTTGTACAGTAGAGCTGCATGCTCTTGAGAAGAAAAAAACAAACATAGCTGCAGTTTCCCTTTGCTTTCATCCACTTGCAGTATTGGCACAGGAAGTTGGTTAATGCTACAAGGCCAGGTCAGTTGATCATACAGACCATTGCTCCTGCAACTGCTGAAAAGGCTTTTGCCTCTCTTGAGGAACCATGTGTTATCTTTATTTCTCCTCAGATAATACTTATTTGTGTTTGCACCTATCTGTTTTCAGTATTGTTGACATGCCAGCAACACTACCTTGGCGGTGTCCATGGTTCATTTGGGGTGGGGGCTATGCACTATTGTTTAAAGTGCTGTCTTGGAGCAGAAGAAACAGTCTTAGCATGTATATTTGTAGAATTACTTCGTTATCTGTATGAACACAAATAACAATTCTGTGAGACTGCATTGGTACACATACAAACCCACAGATGAAAACTGTTGCTATGTCTCAGATTTGAGGCTGTAACTCCTGGTTTCAGGATCAGTTACTTTAACAGTTATCCTAACCAAGCATGCCTCCAGGGCTGCCAAGGGGATGTCAATTGCGTGTCCTCATAGAGTATCATCGTAGGTTCAGGATTTTTAAGGTCAGCGACCAGCCAATACTTTTGTAAAGCAGTATGACACAGTTCTCCACAGAAGTAGAAACAAGAAATGCATTTGGTAGTTGGGTGATTTGTAAGTGCTGGTAAGTATAAAAAATTTATTATACAGTTGTCTGTAGATGAGTGCATAGGATAACAATATAATAATCATAAAATTGGTGGTTCAGATAACATCGATTGCTACCAGTTCTTTTAGTTTTATTTACATTCCATATGTAAAACAAATGGTAATTTTAATTCATGCTGAACCATACTTTATTAAAAAGTTATTTTTAATTATAAGTTACATACAAATGCAAGTATTGTTGAAAAATTAGGATTTGGTACAAAAATGGAGAGCATCAAATTGAAAATAAAGAAATCTCGCTGAGATGTATCAAAATTTTTGTTTTAATATGTCTAATGTTGAAAAAAATGTAATTTTTACTAAACAATTACAATTCAGTATTTGTTAAATTTGCGAGTTGTTAGTAGACATGAAATTTTTCAAAAATTAGTAGTTCAGACTAGAAGATTCGAACCAGCAGCTTTTTCGTTAAGGCACTTTCGTGCTATAGTCTCAATTACCAGCAATTGTGTTAATAATTAGGAAATATTTTTTAGTTGATAGCACTCAGAAATCTTCCGATCATCAAAGTCAAATTTTTGTAATTCTTTGGTAACTGCATAGTGCTGGTTTAGGAAATTGATGTTCCAGCACTAAACTCCAAATACTCTAAATCTGAAGGAAATTGAAGAGGATGATTTGCAAGATACCATTTTCAGTCAAGTTCTTATTATTGCAGGGATGTGTCCATAATGGTTAAGGTGACAGCCCATAAAATGCAAGAAATCCAGGTTTTACGTGTGTTGTTTCATAGACAGTTCTCTAATATTAGGCAGTCATTGGATCAAATTTTGAATGTTTCTGATGAGCATAATTTATCTGGTATTCAAAATTGTATTGGCTGACTGCATTGCAGCAGAATTGTGAGTGAATAGAGCAACTGATTTTAATTGATCAATGACTGTACGATCCATTTTTATTCTTGCAGAGGAACTGTTTTCTTTCCAAAATCATATAGGAGAACAAAATTATCTGCTGTTCAGGCCTTTAGCTCCAAACATGTTTCCTGTGCCTCTTCTTACAAACTGAAATGACCTGTGCATTTTTCTATTCCCATGAAAAGCCACTGTTCCATAAAGTAACACTTCAATTGCCATAGGTTGTTCTACAATATCCACTTGTTTTATTTAATCTGATGGCTGCCACTTCAGGTCTAGTGGTCTACTGTGTAGAAAAAGTTTAGTTTTTCCTTCTCACTCCTGTCCCCTCCTTAGTCAATTATGTATCTGTCATTTTAGTATCCATGCTGCAGCCAAAAATGTGAAATGCATTTTTATGTTCTTTAGTGGAGAAACTTTTTAAGGCAAAGCATTGTAATTATGACTTTTCTGTTACTGTCATCCATTTTGCTACCACGTGCATCATTGTCAACTTGCCTTTGTAGAGTTGTCTTTGATCCCTTTTCTAACATTTTTCTTCAGAAGTTGTGGGGTTTTCGGTTTTTGTTCCATGTTTTGCAAGATATGATCTTGCTTATAAATTAATGGAAGACTTCTTATATAGGTTGTCTTGGTGGTTCTCATATGTTCAACTTCTGGTTGGCCATGGGGATTCAGGGGATTTAGTGTCATTTGAATTTGCTGTACAGATCTCTGCTGTCATGTAACTATGTAATGTTGTTAACATTTGCAGGTCCTCACCATATTCCACAAAATTCCCCATACTGGGTGTATTGGCTGTTGCATCATGTTTGATCACCTTACAAGATTTGTTAGGCAGAAGTATGTTCCTATCTTTCAGAATTTGTTTTTAACAGTAGCAATCTGTGATGCTTCAGTAGTCCAGTGCTCATGTTCCAATCTCTGTATTTAGAGAATTTATTATTTTGGGCATGTTTATTGCTAACAGAACAAATATTTTCCTGTTGTGTGTTTTCTAAACAGTTACACAGGCTAATGTTTTGGAAAGCATGTTTTGTAGATTTTCACAGGAATTTTTGTTCTCACAGCTGTGCTAATGTCACAGGATGTGATTTTGAGATGAATGAGTTCAGATTGTCCTCTGGAAATTTAGATCTACATTTTCCATGGATTCTCTAAATTTCTTCAAGGAAATGGATGGACAGCTCCTGATAAAATGACACGGCTCATGTTGTCTATATTTGCTCAACCTCATGTCATGTTGTACTTCATTGATGTAATTTTCCTCCACATCTTTCTCCCCATCTAAAGGCATGCATCTTCAGTCATGTAGCTGAGAAGTATATATATCCTGTCACTACAGTATGATAGAGAAATTCGATTGTATACAATATTTACCAGACGATATCTTAAGCATTAATCTACTATGATGGATGGATGTTGGAACTCAAACGTTCTTTTTTTTCCACATCACATTTGACACTTTAAAATTATTTTTTCCTCACATTTGATACTTATCTTTATGCAGATTTCAAATTTCAGTAACATGCAATGAGATAAATGCAGATTTATTTCATTGTACAGTTCTTATTTTTCATGATAATAAAGCTATTACTGCCTGAATTCTGTGATGCATCTTTCTAATGGGTCCTCTGTATGAAATATCAGATTTTGCAGCTAATCATTTCTAGTTTTCCTTCCAGTATTGTGTGTATAATGCCACTGTTAGTTAATGAAACTCTGGATCTTGTCTTGAATGCTTACATACTTTTCTAAGAGTACGAGGATTGCTTCTTGAATGGGTGTGAGGCTACAAATTCAAGTGTTTTGGGTTCAGTCCTAAGCATCATCTGTCACTTTTTCTCTGTGGAAAATGACAGTTTCCATTCCAGTGTGAAGCTCTAGGTCTTCATGTAACTTACTATGTCAGTGAGTTCAGAAGTTGGAGGAAGCCAGTGGCATACCACATCCAGTAAGACAATGCCTAATAGAGCACTAAGATGTTAATAACTACTTCTACTTATTCATCCATACTCCGCAGTCCACCTGATGGTGTGTGGCAGAGGGTACTTTGAGTACCTCTATTAGTTCTCCCTTCTATTCCAGTCTCGTATTGTTTGTGGAAAGAAAGATTGTCAGTATGCCTCTGTGTGGGCTCTAATCTCTCTAATATTATCCTCATGGTCTCTTCACGAGATATACATAGGAGGAAGCAACTTACTGCTTGACTCCTCCTGAAGATATGTTCTCGAAACATCAACAAAAGCCCGTACCGAGCTATTGAGCATCTCTCTTGCAGTCTTCCACTGAAGTTTATCTATCATCTCTGTAACGCTTGCGCAATTACTAAATGATCCTGTAATGAAGCGTGCTGCTCTTTGTTGGATCTTCTCTCTCTCTTCTATCAACCCTATCTGGTACAGATCCCACGCCGGTGAGCAGTATTCAAGCAGTGGGCGAACAAGTGCGTTGTAACCTACTTACTTTGTTTTCGGATTGCATTTCCTTAGGCTTCTTCCAATGAATCTGTCTGGCATCTGCTTTACCGACGATCAACTTTATATGATCATTCCATTTTAAATCACTCCTAATGCGTACTCCCAGATAATTTATGGAATTAACTGCTTCCAGTTGCTGACCTGCTATATTGTAGCTAAATGATAAAGGATCTTCTATGTATTCACAGCACATTTCACTTGTCTACATTAAGATTCAATTGCCATTCCCTGCACCATGCATCAATTCGTTGCAGATCCTCCTGCATTTCAGTAAAATTTTCCATTGTTACAACCTCTCGATATACTACAGCATCACCTGCAAAAAGCCTCAGTGATCTTCCCATGTTATCCACAAGGTCATTTATGTATATTGTGAATAGCAACGGTCGTACAACACTCCCCTGTGGCACACCTGAAATCGCTCTTACTTCGGAAGACTTCTCTCCATTGAGAATGACGTGATGCGTTCTGTTATCTAGGAACTCTTCAATCCAATCGCACAACTATCTCCAAGTTGTTGAAAGCTTCAATTTTACATTGGGTTTGCATTGGTTTTTGTGACATTTGAGATGTAATTTCCTGAGTACCAAAATTAGGTGTCCCACACGTAGATCTGCATTTACCTGCATATTGTCTTTACGGGTGGTTTTATAATCTAAAAAATTGGTTCTGCATATAACCTGCTACTTGTGTAGTTCCTTCTTGACCATAGTGCCCTCATGGGCTTTGCAGAGGTACCCTATCATCTTCCACCAAATAACACAGGTCAGAAAATAGGGAGCTGAGATCATCATAAAATCAAAAAATATTCTTATTGGAGCCTTCACTGTGGCACAGGCAGAGGAGAGAGAGAAGTTCCAACTTTGTGTCAAACCCAAGTGATCATAAATAGTGATTGACACAAGAATATAAACATTGTTCTCAGTAAAGAAAAGAATTACAGGTTGTGAGTGGAGTTCTACGAAATGGACATGAAATTTTGTGGTGAAACAAAATTGCTTCGTAGTTAGGGATTTGGTGATTAGCCCACCAAACTCCCAGGAACATAATTTAGTTGCAGATGATAATCTATCAGTACATATAAAAATAGAGTATCATACATAAACTAGAAATATAGAAAAGTTAGGTAATAGTGGAAAGACATAAATTGTTATGAGATCTTGAAACATGTAGCTGAATAAAAGTACTCACTGATGATGGCAGAAAAATGCTGAAGCATTTTTGGGCATTTATAAACAGTTTCCATCACAGGTGGATCAGAAATTCCAGTAATTGTACTATACATTACTCAGACTCACCATTGGAATACCATATCTCAGATGGAACTTTGGCGAACACAAGACGTTGACATGCCTGTTATGCCCTGTACTTTTATACTCCAAACATTATTTTGTTTTTCTAATCTTGTTACATAAATAACTCAAGAGTTGCTAGTATCATTTGTTGGAAAGATGATGTAGGGATATGCATCAACTTCTCCACAGTGGTATGTGTCACCACATTTCTTCATAGTGGTGTGTATCACTACACAAGGCTGCTGTGTGTCTGAGTCTCACTGTTCTGAAACTGAATTTCACAGTGAAGAGCAACCCCTCACTGCTTGGTTGGATGCTGCAGTGAGGCATTCTTCAGGCCCAAGTAAGAGTGTTGCATTGGTTTGGGTGTCCAATCAACAGTACTCTGCACATCATGCAGCCAGCACCCTTCCTTTCCTTTTGACTGAAGACAAACCAGCAAAGTCAAGAATGCTGGAAAGCTTATGAGCCTGTGGCATCTTGACTGGAACCAGGGGGGTTCTGTCATTCCTTAGTCCTTGCCCTGGAGACCTGATAAGTGCAGGTACTTTAGATGGACATATGTTACCTTGAAATAGCTTTTATGTGCCCCCATTAATAACATAGTTCCTCAAGTCAACAACTCCTGTTGACAGGTTTATTAGCTAAACCTCACAAACAGTGCTCCACATACTTCACTAGTTTATGGTAGAAGGTAGATATTTCTATCATGTCTCAGGTCCAGTTTGTTGGCAGCCAGTGGGAGGATATTACATCATAGACAATGCACAGCTGTTAACCATATCAGTCCTGCCATTAACATACAAACTAATCATTTTGTGGATGGCCTTTACTTCACAGCATGCTTTTGATACATGTGGACAATTCTGTTAATGTAATATAATCATATATGTGTGTATACAGAACACAAGTGGAACTTTGATTTTGAAATTTTATTAATTTTATCTGATATACAATCCTGGTTTTGGTGAGTGGTATTGTCTGCATAGTTGTATCTTCATGTTCTTCTGCTGCTTACAAGAGGTTCTTTTATTTGGGTGTAGAGCAGTGTTTCACTGCCTCTCTTCAAATACTATTAACAGCTTTCTCTCAGAGATGGATCTATGTTGTGGCAGACTTGATATATAGCCTTCTCTGAGGTTTAGGTTAGCCTCAAAACTGACACTTTTCCCTTATTTCCTGTTTTTGTCCACAGTCCTGCTGGATACAAATCAATATCAGAAAGAAGAGTGCAAAAATAATTGATGAAAACCCAGTGTTACATTAAGTGTTACATGTTTTTTTGTTTGGCCACTGCAAACAGGCCTTTTCCCTGAACATTCACTTTGATCCCACTCTAACATCTGATATGTCAAGGTAGTTGTTAGATTAAACACTGTGTTTGTCTCTCCATTGAATTAAAAATATGTCATTGGCTACATAAATTGGCTTTTCAGCCATCATAACTTCCCATTACAGCCTGCAACAGGTGTTACCAATATACACTTAGGGGTTGGAGAGGGGATGGCCATGAAAAAGTTGTACCAGCTTATCTTGGATGGTCATATTTTCCTTCAGGGTTGCAGATGCATAACTTCATTTCCTGTCTGAGGTTTTTTTTAACTTTATAAATAAAAAGAACTTTGCAAAGAACTTAAGTGGCTTCCATGTGCAAAATAGTAGTGAGATGCATTTTATTATCTAGCTTGCTGCATCAGTGTCTCCACATTCACACTGGGCAAAAAGAAAGTGCCATCTTCAAACTTGCAGCTGTCAAGACATGTTATTGATGCAGTCACCTACATGGTGCCATGACTCACCCCACACTACTGTCAACAGTAGTTTCCTTATTGTGGTGGTTTGTGACATTATTCCATGGTGTCAAAAGACCCCTGTGTCATAATCATAATGTGTCATATGAACCAAATTACGTTTCATGTAATTGAATGTTCTGCTTTCAGCCGATTCTAATGGATACATTCAAATGCCCAAATGATATTTGGAGTTTCTCATAAATGGCCAGTTCTGTTTTCTTGCAGATTCTATTTATAATATATTGATTGAAATAGGCTGAAAGGGGGCAGGAAGGACTGGAACCATCCAAAAATAAAATAAAATTAAATTCCAAAATAAAAATCAAGAAATGCTATTGTGATGTGTCAAGTGATTCGATGTGAATTCAATTTGAACAAGTCAATAGTTCTGACTTCCAATAAATATTAGTAATATCAGGTCCAATGTCTAAAAAGGAAACAAAAAGTGAATATTTGCGCTACACAGTAAAAATAATTTAAATAGCAGGGTAGAGGAATAAAATTTAAAGCTAATCTAATACTATAACAGAAAGCTTAGGTTACATAAAACTACCTTTTGTTTTGTAAAATTTTATGTTTTACTTTATAAAGGAATTAGCATCTGAACCAGTATTTTCCATGTAATAAGAGAGCTTGCAGTTGATCTTTGACTTATGAATAGAATGGGGAGCTCAATAGAATTTTATTACAAGCTTGAAGCCATTGACCACATCACACTTCACCAAGCATTTTGCAGGCAATTGGCCAGTTTTTCCTACTCCTGCACACTTCAAACGCGAAAGGTTCTCTATTTGGCTTCATTCATACAGCACACAGTTCAATTTAGTAATGTTACTGGAGTTTCTCAAGTCATGCAATTGCAAATATAATAATAATAATAATAATAATAATAATAATAATAATAATAATAATAATAAAATCCGTGGAGGCCCGGGAGAAGAATAGGCCTCCGGTATGTTCTGCCAGTCGTAAAAGGCGACGAAAAGAACAAACCACTAATAGGGCTAACCCCCCTTTTAGTGTGATTACTTGGTTCAGGACAGAACTAAAGAAGCCTCGGACAAGTGCCGTCATGGTCGGGGACGACGCTTGAACCCTATGCCCGCCCACAATGGTAACGACACTGCTAGCCAACTGGAAAAGGATTTAAATCCGAATAGAGGTGTTTTGCAGGATATGCTTCCTGCAACCACCCTAGAAGGAAAACGAAGACAGAGGATGAGATGGTCAGATGAAGTTAATCGACACCTCATGTTCTGTTATTACCAAGCAACAAACCTAGGAACCAACACAACTGGATACAGATCACAAGTATACACAACATTTATTACCAGATACCCGGAATTAAAATTTTTAACAGAACAACGACTAGCTGATCAGATCCGTGTAATAATAAAAAATAACAGGATACCCCAGTCAGAATTAGAAAACATCAAACAACAAGTACAACAAATACTGGAACAAAATAATGTGCAATCAGAAGAGGAAGAAAACACAGTAATGGACTCAAACATCCCAGAGCAAACAAACAAAGACCAACACGCATCAATTAAACAATCAGAGGAAAACGAAATCTTAAGACAGCCACCAGAACAAACACAAATAGAACACGAAGAGAGACACGTGTTAGATATAGAAGAGAAATTTCAGCTGACATATATAGAATACAAAGACACAAATACAGACATTAGACCATTCTTGCATAGACCGCCAAATAACCCACAAGTCGAAACAACAATAAAAACTATCAACACAATCATACACAACAAAGTAAATGAAAACACAACTATGGAAGAGTTACAACTACTGGTTTATATAGGAGCACTCACTACACTAAATATACACACTAGGCAGAGATCAGAACAAACCAACACACAGAAGAAACCCACAAAACCAGCATGGCAACACAGGTTACAGATCAGAATAGAAAAACTGAGAAAAGACATCGGACAGTTAACACAATTTATAAGAAATGAAATATCAGACAAAAAACAAAAAAGGTTAGGTAAAATCTTACAACAAGAAGCAATAGAGCAATTAGATGAAAAAAAGCAGAAATTGCAAGCATTGGCCAAACGACTTAGAAGATACAAAAAAAGTGAAAATAGAAGGAAACAAAACCAAACATTCAACACAAACCAAAAGAGATTTTACCAAACAATGGATAACACACACATTAAAATAGACAATCCACCAAACATAACAGACATGGAACACTTCTGGAGCAGCATATGGTCAAACCCGGTACAACATAACAGGCATGCACGGTGGATACAAGCAGAAACAGACACATACAAGATGATACCACAAATGCCTGAAGTGATAATTTTGCAACATGAAGTCACCCGAGCAATTAATTCTACACACAATTGGAAAGCCCCTGGAAATGATAAAATAGCAAATTACTGGCGAAAGAAGTTCGCCTCAACACATTCACATCTAACTAAATTATTTAACAGTTACATTGCAGACCCATACACATTCCCTGATACACTTGCACATGGAATAACCTATCTGAAACCTAAAGATCAAGCAGACACAGCAAACCCAGCTAAATATCGCCCCATAACATGCCTACCAACAATATACAAAATATTAACTTCAGTCATTACACAGAAATTAATGACACATACAACACAGAACAAAATTATAAATGAAGAACAAAAAGGCTGTTGCAAAGGAGCTCGAGGATGTAAAGAGCAACTGATAATAGATACAGAGGTGACATATCAAGCTAAAACTAAACAAAGGTCCCTACACTACGCATACATTGATTACCAAAAAGCCTTTGATAGTGTACCCCACTCATGGTTACTACAGATTTTGGAAATATACAAAGTAGATCCTAAATTGATACAGTTTCTAAACACAGTAATGAAAAATTGGAAAACCACACTTAATATCCAAACAAATTCAGATAACATCACATCACAGCCAATACAGATTAAGCGTGGAATATACCAAGGAGACTCATTAAGTCCTTTCTGGTTCTGTCTTGCTCTGAATCCACTATCCAACATGCTAAATAATACAAATTATGGATACAATATTACTGGAACATACCCACACAAAATCACACATTTGCTATACATGGATGATCTAAAACTACTGGCAGCAACAAATCAACAACTCAACCAATTACTAAAGATAACAGAAGTATTCAGCAATGATATAAATATGGCTTTTGGAACAGACAAATGTAAGAAAAATAGCATAGTCAAGGGCAAACACACTAAACAAGAAGATTACATATTGGATAACCACAGCGACTGCATAGAAGCGATGGAAAAAACAGATGCCTATAAATACCTAGGATACAGACAAAAAATAGGAATAGATAATACAAATATTAAAGAAGAACTAAAAGAAAAATATAGACAAAGACTAACAAAAATACTGAAAACAGAATTGACAGCAAGAAACAAGACAAAAGCTATAAATACTTATGCTATACCAGTATTGACCTACTCATTTGGAGTAGTGAAATGGAGTGACACAGACCTAGAAGCACTCAATACACTTACACGATCACAATGTCACAAATATAGAATACATCACATACATTCAGCAACAGAAAGATTCACATTAAGCAGAAAGGAAGGTGGAAGGGGATTTATAGATATAAAAAACCTACATTATGGACAGGTAGACAATTTAAGAAAATTCTTTCTAGAGCGAGCAGAAACTAGCAAAATACACAAAGCAATCACTCATATAAATACATCAGCTACACCATTGCAATTTCATAACCACTTCTACAACCCTTTAGATCACATAACATCAACAGATACAAAGAAAGTAAATTGGAAAAAGAAAACACTACACGGCAAGCACCCGTATCATCTAACACAGCCACACATAGATCAAGACGCATCCAACACATGGCTAAGAAACGGCAATATATACAGTGAGACGGAAGGATTCATGATCGCAATACAGGATCAAACAATAAACACCAGATATTACAGCAAGCATATTATTAAAGATCCCAATACCACAACAGATAAATGCAGACTTTGCAAACAACAAATAGAAACAGTAGATCACATAACAAGCGGATGTACAATACTAGCAAATACAGAATACCCCAGAAGACATGACAATGTAGCAAAAATAATACATCAACAACTTGCCATAAAACATAAACTAATAAAACAACACGTTCCCACATACAAGTATGCACCACAAAATGTACTGGAGAATGATGAATACAAGTTATACTGGAACAGAACGATTATAACAGATAAAACAACAACACATAACAAACCTGACATCATACTCACCAATAAAAAGAAGAAATTAACACAACTAATTGAAATATCCATACCCAACACAACAAATATACAGAAGAAAACAGGAGAAAAAATTGAAAAATACATCCAACTGGCTGAGGAAGTCAAGGACATGTGGCATCAGGATAAAGTCGACATTATCCCAATTATACTATCAACTACAGGAGTCATACCTCACAATATTCACCAGTACATTAATGCAATACAGCTACATCCAACCATATATATACAACTACAAAAATCTGTAATTATTGATACATGTTCAATTACCCGAAAGTTCCTAAATGCAATATAACATATACCATACAGTTACAAGGAAGTCACGCTTGACCGAGGTCCGCGTCACATTCCATTTTTAACCAGACTTAAGTCTGAGAAAAAAAGTCAAAAAGATAATAATAATAATAATAATAATAATAATAATAATAATAATAATAATAATAATAATTCATGTTGGCACCTACATGAACACTGTGAGTAATCAACATCTTCCATTCATTAGCAAATACAGTGCATTTCTGTGCAGATAAATGTATTCAGTTCCTCACAATAATGAATAAATATTGCAGTAAAACAGTAGAAATTCTAAGATTTGTCACATAGTATGATTTGCTTAATGATACCCAGAAATGTCTGCCTGCTTACTCAAATCCTGACATCCTCAGTGCCTTGCATCAATGCTGGTGACTGGGACCATCCCTGGCAGAGTTTCCTCAAATCAAATTACAATGGTGGCACACTGTTTAAATGTTTAAAAAATGAATGAAATGGGATGACAGTGGTATTGGTGAAAAGGAGAAAATTACCATGATATTTTACATGGGGTGTGTAATATTTTGCATGAAATGAAATGCTATTGCATTAGTTCAATTTTCTTTGAGCCAACTACCCACAATAACATGTCTCCCTTGCAAAATGAGCAAAAGTTTAGTTGAGAAAAATAATATCGTGTGTGTGTGTGTGTGTGTGTGTGTGTGTGTGTGTGTGTGTGTGTGTGTGTGTGTGTGTGTGTGTGAATTGGAATGAAAGTAAATCTAATTTAACGTGACACAATTTCTTGTTACCTAATGCCATTAAGTGAATACATGTGACCAATAGGTTTTTAGCCCCACATGATGTGTAAGCACCAATCAAGTGCAAGGGACAGAAGCTTTGAATATGCCATTCTTTCTTTTTTCAGTTTCTTGAAGGTCCGCTAAAGATTGTAATGCCTAGTCTCCATATAAAGCAAGACCTAGAACTGAAACAGGAGGATGGCATTGAGCGTGATGTAAGTTTTCACATGAGTGATGTATTGTGCATGTAGTACTGTATGAATATCATGAAATGCATTGGGTGCAGTATATTTCAGTGATCATAAATGATGATACATTAAAACCTAGGATTTTAGCACTCCTCCAAAATGTTTATAGAATTTCAATTGACTATAGGTATATTGTTCTGTTGTGTAATGGTATTTGAATGAAACTTGTAGGAAACATAAGTTTATTAACAGTAACCCACGGTAATTTTATTGTACATGTAAATAATGAATACCTCAAATTCGTTCTTGGAACAAATGTACCAAAGATGACTTCATTGCAGCAGCTGTAAATTTATTTGTCTCTGTCAGAGTTCTATAATAGAAAAGATATAAGATGTAAGAGGTAAAGCAATCAACTGTAAGCAGTATGTTATCAGGTAAGTATTGTGTTTGTCATACTATTTCTTTTCACTGAAGTATTTAATGAAAAACAAACTGCATTACTGGAATTGTTTGCTCTGTGTAAAGAGAATGGGTTTATCCAGTATGTATGGCATAAATTTACAGTGTAATGGAACATTTCTTATCCCAAACTGCTTGCAAAGAGAAAACATGATAGCAAGAATTTTTGTAAACAGCGTTAAATTTAGTACATTTTGCTGATAGTCTGTGAAATTCCATATTAGTTTAACTGTCACCATAGTGTACTAAATTTAATGCTGACGAAGGTTTGTCAGATCTCCAGCCACATGGTAGCATTGATATCATGCGATGTTTCAGGAAGTCCCAGGAAGTCATATTATCCATCTTCTGGCGTAGTGTCGAGATTTGTGGGGAGTGGGCTATTTATATGTGCCAGCACCCCCCCCCTCCTCCCTCCGCTAGACCTCGGGTGGCTGCAGTGATGGGGATGGTGGCCGCATTCGGTTATCGGTGTAAGCATTATGTCTGTGTCTACAGTGGAGGGCGTTGACGGTCGTGCTCCCGATGGATTGCCACTTCAGGGTTTTTAGCAAATAAAAAAAAATTAAAATAATAATAATAATAATTATTGTTTGTTTGGCCTGTTGAGTAAGTGATTGAGGGATTAAAATTTACGCCGTGAATTTATCGAGCTTCGCACGTCCGAAGATGTACGGATCGTAGCCTGGGCACATCATATATTTTTCGTAGACAGTCTAATATCTGACCTGAGCTTCAATCATGAAAATGGAGTGACTAAAATTACTAAAACAAAGAAAAGCATACGATTAAATAAAACATATATTCATTTTACATATACATTACGATATAAATTACACTTACATAAAATTATAGGGAAATAATTGCAGATCATTTACAAATGAGAGCGACTTATTAATTCTGCGCCTCTTTTCTGCAAATAAGTATGAAATGGCTAACTGTGGAGCCACACAAAATATTACGTCCTTCTAGGACAACGAATGACATAAGAGTGTTGATGCCTGCTGGCTGTGACAAGAGAGCGGGATTAATTGCTTTATTTTGCATTCTCTTGTCTTAAAAAATCAATACATATAATCTAAGTTACAGATAATCTAAGTTAACTAAATTAAATATTGTCTGTGCTAGAGTGCAAATGGTTCCTTAAACTGCTCCCCAAATTGCGAAGGCAAAGGTGTACCACCTGCAGCTGAGCAATTTGTTGACGTATTTTCTTTATTTATCATGTTATGAATCATAAGTTGTTACGTATCATGTTTCACAGATTCAACATACATATAATATCATAAATGTCATACATCTATACAAATACATAAATAATATTTACACACAAGATAAATGAAAGTGAAAAGAAAATATAAAAATATTTGATTTCGAGCGGTATTGAACCCGGGAACTCCAGTACCGGAGTGCAGTGCAATGGCTCAGAGCTATCACTGCTCTCATATCTATTACAGTTTTACATAGACTATAACAATTTCACAGTTCGTATTCACTTGTGCTGTTACTTTGTAAAAATTTTGTTGGGCATATAGTCCGTTGTTCTCTTTCACTTCAAAATGTTATTACACATGTTCATTCAATAAATAAAATTAACTAATGGTTTTGTGCATTTTCAGAGATATGTGAACATATTCTCTTTAGAATGTCACTTGTTAGTAAAGGTTTATACTGTGCCAAAGTCTTTGCACTTTAAAATAAATGTCACGTGTCACACTTTTGTTTACATTGAGACGAAAGTTCTTGAAGAAACAAGTTGGAGATCAAGAATCCTGCAATGAGGCATGCTTTGGAAGACGCAGTTAAAATGTGGTTTCGTCTTGGTAGGAATACATGGTGTCAGTGGTTCCGTACTGACCAGTCCGTGTTACGTCTACTCAATAACCTCCAATTTCATCTTCCAAAAGGCATATGCCATCTCCTGGATATTGTGTCGTCGTTTCGTCGAAAAGTGTGCCGTGGTTTTGCGACTCACGTCACCTATAGTGTCCCATCATGAGCGCAGTGAACCGTTTTTTTAAATATTTGCACACAACTTGTTCATACATTGTTCGTTGCAAAACAAAATGTTTGTTCACAACAGAGCACAAAACATAACAAATATCACTTCACTTTGAGTACAGTTTTCTGTTACATGTTTACATAGATATAAAATTTTTTCTGTGAAACGTGTACCTATACATTTACATTAAATTGTTTGGTAATACGTATACATATTTTACATTTTTCAGTTGCATTAAACTAGATATTTACAAGTACATATGGGTCAGACGTAGAAAAAATTATCTTGTAGGTTCAGTGTATTGTGATACATTCAGAAAATCCATTTTCTTTTATAGGTCTCTTCACCTTTTTAATAAAGTTTTCCTTTGAAGTATATTTTCCTTTACATCAGTACTACACAATAAGTGTTCTTCTTCATTAAATGTTTCCTGCAACATAAACTTTCATAGTAGGTTAGAAAACATCTTGGAGATGATCTGTCCTGAAAAGTCATGATTACAATAAGACACGACACGTCACATCCACAATCAATTCCAAATTAGCATGTGCACAAAGTATCATTTACAAATAAAATAAAGTATATAGCCTTGCTCAATTAATCTCATTTGTCATTTCCTGTAGAGTGTTTTTTTTTGTGCATGTTGTATTCATGTGGATTGTGGTGTGAGTGTGAATAGCAAATCAAGTGTCTATCATGCCAATTAATATATCAGGTTCAGGGCAGCAATTGTCTCCGGTCATTTAGTCTGTCAGCTTGTCTGCAGGGTATTAATAAATATAATCTGTAACTGTGCTTTGCATGAAAATTGTTAGTTCTTCTTGTGTCTTATCTTCTTTCTGCTGCTGTTGTTGCTGGTGCTGTAAGATGTAGATACTTAAGATTATAGCTTATATCTTCTTCTTATTCCAGCTTGAAGTACCAGATGTGACTTACCTTGTTGTTGTATCAGCATACTCTGCTAAGCGCTAAAAGTTTTCAAATCTTTGTGAGGGTACAAACCTAAAATTCTCTTATTCCTGGGGTTTTGTAACAGATATGCTCCAGGGTGTGGTATATCAATGATTGTGTAAGGACCTTCCCTTACCTTTTCCTCGTGTGAAGGTTTGGTGTCAGAAAATTTTGGTAGTGGGTTGCTCCATCCATTAGTTTCCTTTGTGTCAAACATGATTTCTCTGGGAGTATAGGGTGTGTTGTATATATTTAAATTGTTGTGTATTTCCTCAAAAAGTGCTAAGTAATGTATCCAGTTTGTGTGCTTGTTGAGGTATAAGTTCTCATGAATCTATTTAATTCTCTAAAAATTCTCTCGCAAGGGTTGGCTGATGCATGAAACTTTGAAATAAAGATACTCTTAATGTTATTGTCCTTTAGAAATTTTCTCCAGATGAATCCTGCATAATACGTGGCATTATCTGATAGAATGGCTTTAGGTTTTCCACAGTATGGCATGTAATCATTTGTGAATCTTCTGATGATGGTGTTTGCTGTGGGTGACTTAATGGCAAAAAGTTTGATGTGCTTAGAAAATATGTCATAAAATGCTAGAATGTATTTACAACCACCGATGCTAGTTGGATGAGGTCCGCTAACATCTGTAGAAAGTATCTCTGTAGGTCCAGTGGGTAAGATAGAGTGCAAATCTGTTTTGGTGGATTGATTTTGTGGCTTGGATTTTTGACATACGACACATTTGATGATATCATGTGTTTTTCTTCTCCTGTTTGGAAAATAGCAATACATTTGTAACTTGTTTAGACATTTCTTTGTTCTGTAGTGTCCCCAAACAGTGTGAGTGTGTGCAATGAATTTGGGCACAGAATTTTGTGGTATGCAAACGCACCAGTTAGTAGCATTTGTGTGTCTTTTGTAGAAAAGTATGTTGTGGTGTAACATGTATCTGTCTTGTAAAGTGTCATTGTGTTGTTGTACTATGATTTGTTTTATTTTGTACCAGTGTGGATCTGAATCTTGTAGTGTTGCCATGTTCTTGCATAGGTCTATGTAGTATTGTGTAAACTGTTTGTCTTGCATGAGTAGTATTCTGTAATCGTGTGTGTTCTCAAAGTCTGTATTGTTATGGTGTAATCCTTGCGGTAGTCTTGAAAGTGTCAGCTATTATGTTGTCTTTTCACTTGATGTGCTTGATTTCGAAAGAGTAATTCTGTAATGCAAGTGCCCATCGTATAAGTCTAGGATGAATGAATTTACATGACAAAAGGAAGGTAAGTGCTTGATGGTCAGTGTATATAATGGTGTGTCTTCCATACAGATAATAGTTAAACTTTTTAAATGCCCATATAATAGATAATGTTTCCAATTCTGTGGTGGAGTAAGATCTTTCACATTCCGTTAAAGTCCGACTGGCAAAACCAATAATCTTAATATGTTCTGAAGTTTCTGTTTTAACAAGTTGGAATAAACAACATCCCAAACCAATGTTTGATGCATCACAAGCAATACAAAAGTTCAAATTGAAGTCTGGATGTTCCAGCATGTTAGAATTTACTAAGGCTTCTTTGATTTTAGTAAAGTCATTTTCACAGTCTTGGTTCCAAATCCATACCTGGTTCTTCTTTAATAAGTTTAGTAAGTATCTGCTATTGAGTGACTGTTTAGGTATGAATCGTCTGAAAAATGAGCATAAACCGAGAAATGATTTTAACTGTTTCTTTGTAGTGGGATTGGGGAAATGTCTGATAGCATCTAATTTTGAAGGGTCAGGTTTAATGCCTTGTGTGTTGATGATGTGTCCTAGGTATTTGCTCTCAGAACAAGCAAATCTAGATTTACAAATATTGGCAGTGATACCAGCTTGTGTGAATCTGCATAGTAAAGTGTTCAGGGTATCAGTGTGTTCCTTCCAGGTTTTTGGGCAATCAGTATGTCATCTACATAGTGTGTAACAGTTTCTAGTAAATCATCACAGAGTACAGAGTTTAGTGCAGTAATGAATACTCCTGAGCTTACAATTAGGCCAAATGGTAATACACAAAATTGATAAGTTCTGTCACCAAACATAAAGGCTGTATATTTTCTGGATTCTTTGCTTATTGGCACCTGCCAAAACGAATTTTTAAGGTCTATTGTAGAGAAATATTTTGCATCCAAGAATTTCTGAAGTTGTTCGTCAAGATTTTCTGGTTGTGTCATCACAGGTAAGATAATTTGGTTGATAGCTCTTGCATCTAATACTAACCTGATACTTCCATTGTGTCTTTTCACTACATGCAAAGGGCTACAATATGGAGATGTTGATGGTTCTATAATATTCCATGTAATCATTTTCTTTAGTTCTTCCCAAACTGCAGGTCGCAGAGCTAGAGGTACATTGTATGACTTGTGGTAATAGATTTGGTGAGGCTTGACTTGAATCGTATACATATATGTGTTGATCCTACCTGGCTTACTAGTGAAAACATCCTTATTCTTAAGTAAAATATGTTTAAGCTGGGATCTCTCCTCTTCATTAATAGCATCACATTCTGATAGCTTAGAATTAATTTGTGTAAGTACATCATTCACTATCTCACTGTGTGATACAGGTTGTTGTGTGGAATCTATGTCAGTCTCACGTATAATCTGTATCTTGTAGCCAGAACAGTGCTTGTTATGGTCTACTAGTCGAGTGTCCAAGTTCAAAACTATGTCTCTGCCTTCATACTTAAAATAACAAATGCCTTTGGAGAAGTCTATAGTACAGTCCTTCTCGCAAAGAAAATCAATACCCAATATACAATTGGCAGCAAGGCTTTGGACAACTAGGAAAGGCCATTGTACGATTCCATTTCCCATATTAAGTCACAAATACCTGGTTATTAACTCTACTTGCCTTATTACCTAATGCAGTTAATATTAAACAGTTTTGAACTGGGAACTCTGGTATCTTAGAAGTTTTCTTCATCATAGTATAAGAATTGTGGGAAATCACACTGACAGCTGCTCCTGTATCAATAATTATGTTAGTAGGTATACCTCCTACAATGCCTGAGGTGGAAGACAGTACAAATCTTTTCTTTACGTTGTGACATTGTGTATTGTCATTTATCAGATCATCAGCTAAGTTTCCACTTTCATTATATCTTAAGAATAGTGTAGGCAACTCTTGTTGTGTAAATGTTAATTTTTCTTGTTTCACAGTTTCACTAGCAAGTGTGTATTCAAACATAGTTTCTAAATTGAAGTTGCCCCCCAAATGTTCCTCAGTCACAACCTGGGGCTCAGTAATGACTGGTTCTAGTTTACCTGGTTTGTCTGGTCATTGGCAAGTGTAGTTGTAGTTTCATTAGCTACCTCAATAATATTTACATTAGGATATTGTCTTTGTCAATCGCCTGTCTGTTTTCGGCTGGCTGAAATCACTTGTTGGTTTGTGTTGCTTGTTTGTGCAAAATTCCCTTGTGGCATCTGAATATGATTTTGTGGTGGCGGTTGCTGTGTTTGCCATTGTCTCACATAATACTGGTTGTTGTTCTGGTTAAAGTGCTGTGTAGGTGTTCCATTTCTTGTGTAATCTGTGTTGTTGTTTCTTTGCCAGTGTTTCTGTTTGGCTTTGTGTCCGTTGTTGTTTCCATTATTCCTCCTTGAATTAAAATTGTCGTTTCTTCGTTTTTTCTACGGGTTATCTCCCTGTGTATAGTTGTAGTTGTTTGTGTGCAGCTGTGAGTTGTGGTGATTGTTTTGCATGTTTACTGTGTGTTGTGAATTTTGCTGTGTGTTTGGTAATGTAGCAATGTAGACATGTTGATTCCTACTGCGTGAGTTGTGTGTTGGTTCTTGTTCTTCATATAGTAAATCAACAGCATCTAACTTTTCCAAAAAATATTCTGGATCGTCGTCCGGTAAGTACAGTAATTTCTCTTTAATATTAAAAGGAAGTCTTGCTTTAGGCCTGGCCAGACAGAATCCGGCCTGCCGCTGCGACGGACGGCTCAGCGGGAGGCCAGGCCAGTTAGCGGCCAGGGACGCCACACAGGCAACGGCCGGCCGCAGTGGCTCTTGATGCGTCAGCTGTTAACACTGTGGAAACGGCCGATCCCCATTATTAAGCTTGCATGCGTAGCGCGATTGTCTTGGCGTTAGACGATTTGGAAGCTTCACGAGGGACACGTTACCTTTGTGCGAGTCCTTTTTCTTATTTTTTTAAAGTGCAGAAATGAGTAGCTCGCACTAGCGATACGAAATGGCACCAAGAAGAGGAGATTTTGGGTGCACGACATTAGTAGCAAGAGAGAAAGCTTCGGAGAATACCATCGTCTGTGTATTGATCTAGAGTCTGACGCAGATAAGTTCTTCAAATATTTTCGTATGCGGCGAGAATGTTTCGAGGAACTGCATCGCCTGATAAAACGGTAGCACCGAGAAGTGCACAACGAACTGGAGAAAGCCAATTGATACAAGGCACAGACTAGCCATTTGTTTGAGGTAAGTTTTACCATTTGTGGCCTCTTTATGCTTCAAACAGAAGTAATAAATTATTCCATTTCAGTTTTGCTGTATCATATGAAAGGTTCGACGGAAGAAAGTGCTATCGCACTTCGTAGTTACGAGTGAGTGATAAATTTAAATGCGTGTTTTCGAATACAGCAAACGATAGTAACATCTAGTTCCGCATGTCCCGCTAGAGAGAACTTTCTACTTAATAGATTGTTTTGTTTCATTGTATTCATAACATTGTCATTGTATTTAAACAAATTTCTTTGGTCGTTAACTTATATATTCGTTCTATCGGCATAATTTATTTTAATCTTTTCCAGATACTTGACTACAAGCGACAGTCACCAGAACATAGCTTTTTCTTTTCGGTTAGGTCGTTTAACAGTCTCAGAAATTGTGAAACAAGTGTGCCAGGCAATATGGACTGTTCTACAGCCCAAGTACTTACCTACTCCAACAACAGAGATGTGGAAGAAATCTGAAGAAGGATTTCTAGAAGTTTGGAGGTTTCCGAACTGCCTTGGAAGCATAGACGGAAAGCATATCAGGTTAAAATGCCCGAAGGATAGAGGATCCCAGTTCTGTTACAAGCAATTCTTTTAGCTGCTTCTCCTGGCGATCGTTGATCCATACTACGAGTTTACAGTACTTGATATTGGAAGTTATGGACGTCAGTGACAATACTCTTTCTGAGAATTCAGCTTTCCATCAAGAGTATATCGAGGGCAAAAGTATTCTACCTCCAAATCAGGATCCCGCGTGTCATACAAAAAGTTGTATTCTCTCACCTCCTCTGTAAGTCTGTCTGTGTCCATGATGCATGCACTATGAACTCTAAGACAAAAACCGCCTCACGCCGCTGCTTCCAGTGTGACAGCAGAGCAGTTGAGTGCGCCAACAGAGGCAAGCAGCCGCTGCGGCTTGCGGCGAATCTGTAATCTGTGACAACCCGGCGGCGGCCGGTGCGGCAGGCCGCGTGCCGGTGCGTCAGAGCCGCACTCAGTGTGACCGCCACCATACAGTAACGAGCGATTCAACAGTGCGGCCTGCCGGCTGTGGTTCAAGGCCACAGGCCGGACGGCCAGGCCGCATTCTGTCTGGCCAGGCCTTTTCAGTGATTGGATCACATCTTTTGGTTCCACTGGTTCATTAAGGAAGTGTATCATGTTTAGGTACTTCTCGAAATATCTGCGCAGGTTGCCGTTTTTAGGATTGAAGTGTTGGGGTTCAGTGACTTGTTTGCGGATACGTTCCTGTACAGTGGGTGACCAAAACTTATTCAAGAAGGCGCGTTCAAACTGCTCGTATGTTACACATCTGTCGCTTTCATAGTAAGCCCAGACAGCAGTGTCCCCTTGAATGTAATCCACAATGTACGCAATGCGTTTGTGGTCGCTCCACGAACGTGGGAATGCGTTCCTAAAAGCTTTTAAGAAGATGACAGGGTGTACAGCGTTTTTGCCTGGTATAAAAGGTTGGAATCTACGGTGCTTGAATGGACTTTCTTCTTTTTGTTAGGTGTTCGTCTGTCTCTTTCCGTGTAATCATTTAATTCTTCCCTGTGTGTACATGGTTCTTCATCAAAAGGATAATTGTATTGTACTTCAGCTGATGGGTATCTGTTGCTATGCGCGTCAGTGTATTGTGTATTTGAGTGTTGAAATTCGTGTGTGTACATGTGTTCATTTCTGAATCGAGATTTTCTTTTGTGTGTGTAAAAATGTGTAGTGGGTGTACTATTCTGTTGTGCTTGGCATTGAGTTGTCTTTGTTTGCATATCGTCATCGATTACTTGTCTATTGTTGTTCATGTATTCCACTACAGAATCGTGCACAATATGTGGCAATTTGTTTTGTATACATTCTTCAAAAATTTCGTCTTTGTGTGCCATCCATTCTTTAAATTGTGAATTAATTCGAGACAAATGGGGTTCAGCCTCTATCTGTATTGTTGTGTGAATCTGTTTGTGAATGTCAGCTACTTTTGTTTCTATTGTATTCACCTTTAAATTAATTTCGTCACATGCGTGCGTGTTTGATTCTATCTATCTATCTATATCCGAATCCCGCTCCAGCTACTGCCGGGTCTGGGTGCTGACGAGTCCTCTCCATTTGGCTCGGTCCTTCCACCACTTTTCTTCCTCCACTTGCTGCCAGGTCACACCTCTCCTTTCAACAGATATTCTCACTCCCATTTTCCACCGTGTTCTTGGGCTCCCTCTAGGTCGTTTCCCATCCATCTTTAGTTCTTCCATAATTTTGGGGAGTCTGCCCATGCATCCTCTTAACATGCCCATACCATCTTAATCTCTTTCTTTCAATTTCTTCTCTCATACTTTCTTGTTTGAGGTCCTTTCTAATCTCTACATTCCTTACTCTGTCCATTCTTGTTTTTCCCTTAACTGCTCTGAGAAATTTCATTTCCCCTGCTTGCAGTCTGCTCCAGTCCCTTTCTTTCATTGTCCATGTTTCTCCATGATAGGTGACAATAGGGAAGTAATAATTCTTATACATCAGGAGTTTTGCTCTTTCTGAAACTTCATTATTCCAAATCAGATGTTTTATTGTTTGGTAGAAATTGCCTCCCTTCTGTAACCTCCTATTAATTTCGTTAGTTATTCTTCCATCCCTAGATATTTCACTCCCTAAATAAGTGAAACTTTCTACCACTTTGAGGGGTTCTCCATTCAAGGTAATATTTCCATTGATTCTTTTCTCTCTTCCAAATACCATTACTTCACTCTTATCTTTATTTATTCTTAATCCATACCTTTTCATTATTTCCTTCCACGCATCAAGCTGTAACTGTACATCTACCTCTTTATCACCCCATATTACCATATCATCTGCAAAAATCATCTTTTTGTCTTTTTCTTTTACTATATCTTTAACTGCCCTATTCATTCCCTCCATCACAACATTAAAAAGCGCAGGAGATAGAATACTTCCTTGCTTAAGTCCTTGTCTTATTTCGAAGTATTCAGAGTTCCCCAATGGTGTTCTAATTCTACAATTGTGGCCTCTGTACATTGTCTTTATAACATTAATGTATCCATCTTCTATATCTATCTTCTTTAGTTCTTCCCAGAGTCTTTCCCGGTCAACTGAGTCATATGCCTTTTCTATGTCTATAAAAACCATTATCACCCTTTTGTTATACTCCCAACTTTTTTCCATCAGTTGACGGATAGAAAATATCAGGTCGATTGTGCTCCTTCCTTTCCTAAACCCATGCTGTTCTTCACTCAGCTCCTTTTCTATCTTTTCACTTATTCGATTTAGTAAAATTCTTTCAAAAATCTTGGCTGTATGACTCATGAGGGTTATTCCTCTGTAGTTTTTACAAAGTCTTTTATTGACTTTCTTGAAGATGGGAACAATGTCTCCTGTTCTCCAGTCGCCAGGTATTTTACTATTTCTCCACACGCTTGATAGTACTCTATACAGCCACTGCATTCCCACTGGACCTGCTGATCTTATCATGTCCACTGATACTTCATCAGGTCCTGGGGCTTTCCCCCCATTCATCTTCTTCACAGCTTTTTCCATTTCTTCCTGTGTAATTTGTCCTAATTCTGCTTCCCAACTTCTCTCAATTTCTCCATTATTTGTTGTTTCCTCATGTACCTGGTCCTCAGCGTTTAACAGCTTCTTAAAATGTTCTTTCCAGAGATCTTTTATATTCCCTGGATCTTCAATAATGGTACCGTCCTCTGTTTCCATCTTTACTGGTACTTCAGAAGCCTTCCTTTTATTTTTCATCATTTTATAGAACATTTTCTTATTGCTCTTCACATCTTCAAGTTTTTTTGTAAACTCTTCCCATGCCTTTTTCTCTGCTGTTTCCACTATTTCTTTGCACTTCTTCTTTTCTTCTATATATCTTTTATGGTCTTCGTCATTTTTAGTTTTCCACCATTTTCTCCATGCTCCATTTTTTCTTTTAACTGCTTGGATTGTGGTATCATCCCACCAACTTGTCTCTTATTTTTTCCTTTCCAGATGTTCTGCCACATACTTTTTGTGCTGCTTCGACTAAAGTGTCTTTGAATAAACTCCATTCATTTTCTACATCGCAGAAGACTTCTTTTGAAAATTTTTGTGTTATTAATTCTCTGTACTTCTCAGAACATTCACTCTCCTTTAATTTCCAATCCCGTATCCTCGTCACTTTCTTCTGTTTTCTATTTTTCACACACTGATTCATTTTCCATTGTCCCACCAGTAACCTATGGTCTCCATCAGCACTCACACTTGGAATTACCTTCACATTTGTTACTTTCTCTCCCCATTCCCTATCTACTAGAATATAATCAATTGTTTGTTTGATTCTAATTTGCAATTAATAGTTTCATAGGTTTTTGTCAAGTCATGGATGTGATTGGCATTGTCACTTTGTCGTAACTCTAAATTTTCGAATTTTACCGTAAGATCGTCGACCTGTTTGGAAAGACGTGTATTAATTTCATCTACCTTTTGAGTCAGTGTGGCGAAGTCTGATTTTATGTCATTTCTGAAGGCTGCATTGTCTGTCATTAATTGTGAGAATTTTTCGTCATTATCTTGCTTAATATTGGATATGCCTTCCAAAATTGAATTCAGTATAGCGGCAAAATTTTGATTGCAAAATGAACTTGCCCCCGCCGCGTCATTAGACAGCTCAGGTTTGGTTCTGAATTGCTCCTTTCGGCGTTTGTGTGTGTGTGTGTGTGTGTGTGTGTGTGTGTGTGTAGCAGGTTATTTTGATGTGTTTGCGTGTCTGTATTAATTTCTGTGTCTGAATGTGTCTGTGTATCCATGTTTGCATTACTTGATTGTTGTTCCATTGTGTACTGGTGTCGAGTTTTTACCATATCGTGAATAAATTGTGTGCAAGAAAAAAAATTGTTTAAACGCGTAGTGTGAAAATGTGCTACCTATGTGTGTGTTTAAATGACTGAGAATGATTGAGAGATGACTTTAAAGATCGAAAGTAGCGTACGTGTTAATGATGACTAGCCATGTTGCTTTAATCTTGTACAATGTCGGCCATATTGTGCAATGTAACTTGCGTATTGTTGGATCGGAATGTAATCGCCTGAATAATGAGATTTCGCGGAATTTGGAAAAAAATTACTGAATGGAAACTGAATACTGAATTTAATGCTGAGAAAAATAATTTTGAATGAAAAATGTGCTTGGAATCAATTGTGGATGCGCGAGTGCTGCGTCTTACCGTACATGTCGTCTTGATGCGAAGATTGCATTTCCAGTCCAAATTGTCTCCAGATTTTATTCGCTTTCTTCCATATTCTCGTCACATGGGTTGTTGCCAGTCAGGATGTACATGAAAAAGAACAATTAGTTGTAGTACAGATACAATAATGAGTCCTGGCACATAGTCGCCAGTTTAGCAAATAAAAAAATTAAAATAATAATATAATAGTAATAATATAATAATAATAGTAATTATTGTTTGTTGTTTGCTTGAGTAAGTAATTGAGAGATTAAAATTTACGCCGTGAATTTATCGAGCTTCGCACGTCTGAAGATGTACGGATCGTAGCCAGGGCTCATCATATATTTTTTGTAGACAAAGTCTAATATCTGACCTGAGCTTCAATCATGAAAATGGAGTGACTAAAATTACTAAAACAAAGAAAAGCATATGATTAAATAAAACATATATTCATTTTACATATACATTACGATATAAATTACACTTACGTAAAATTATAGGGAAATAATTGCAGATCATTTTCAAATGAGAGCGACTTATTAATTCTGCGCCTCTTTTCTGCAAATAAGTATGAAATGGCTAACTGTGGAGCCACACAAAATATTACGTCCTTCTAGGACAACGAATGACAGAAGAGTGTTGATGCCTGCTGGCTGTGACAAGAGAGCGGGATTAACTGCTTTATTTTGCATTCTCTTGTCTTAAAAAATCGATACATATAATCTAAGTTAACTAAATTAAATATTGTCTGTGCTCGAGTGCAAATGGTTCCTTAAAGGTTCCATGGTGCGCTGATTTGCTATCCATCATATCTGTTGACCAGATTGTCGTGAATCCTTATTTCTATGGATTGTTTGATAATGCTTTCCCAGAAGCCAGATGTTCAGCACAGTACTTTCGTGTTTTTGAAGTTGAAGGTGTATTCTGCTATGGCTGATTTTTCTGTGTGGCCTAGTCGCACACATCTGATATGATCTCCGCAGCATTTAGATATACAGTGCTGTGTTTGACCAATGTATTGTTTTCCGCATTCGCATGGTATGCTATATATACTCCTGGTGTGTTAAGGTTCAGTGGATCTTTGGTAGAACCTAGGAGCTCCCTGGTCTATGATGGTGGCCAGAGAATGCTTTTGATACTGTATTTGCCCAGAAGTTGTGCAATTTTGACCGGGAGCGGAACCGTGTATGGAAGGAATGCGAGACGGTCTCCTTCTTCTTCTTCATCATCTTTTTCTGGTGTTCTCACTGCTTCCTTCTTCCTTTGAAGTGCTCTGTTGATCTGTGTTTGACTGTAGCCATTTTGGTGAAAGACTTCCCTCAGGTGTTAACGCTTGGATGGTAGGCTGTCTTTGTCACAGATGGCATGCACCCTATGTACCAGGATGGTCAGTACTGTTTGTCTTTGTGCTGGATGGTGGCAGCTTGTTGCACGAAGGTATAGGTCTGTGTGTCTTCTTCCTATGTACTGCATGGCCTAGTGAACCATCTGCCTTCCTCTTATTTAAAATATCAAGGATGGGGAGCCAGCCATTTTCCTCCATTTCCATTGTAAATTTGATGTTTGGATGGATGCTGTTGAGGTGTTGCAGAAACTCATCTAGCACCTGTTTGCCATGTCCCCACATGACAAAAGTGTCACCGACATAGCGGAAGAAGTGCTTTGGTTTCTGTCTGGCAGTTTGAAGGGGCACCACCTCGAAATGTTCCATATAGAGGTTTGCAATCACAGGAGCCTGTGGGGAGCCCACGGCCACACCATCGATCTGTTCGAAGAATTCCTCATGGCACTGAAAGTAGGTGGTTGTTAGTGCTTGTTTGAAGAGCCTGACTGTTTGTGGGTCAAAGTGCTGGACTAAAACTGCCAAGGAGTGTTGAAGGGGCTTTTTTGTGAAAAGCAACGTCATGTTGAAGCTCACGAGTAGGTCCTCAATTCGTAGTCACATGTCCCTGAGTATTTTTACGAATTTAGCTGAGTTTCTCACATGGTGGCTGCAGTCCCCCACAAGGGTTCTCAGCAGTGTTTCTAGGCGTTTAGCAAGTTCGTAACAGTGAAGAGTTAATGGAGTCTACAATTGGTCCAGAGGTAACCCTTCCTTATGGATCTTAGGGAGTCCATAGAGGCTTGGTATTGCTGGTGCTCTGGGGTACAGGTGCTTCTTCATTGGCTCAGGTAAGTCAGATTTTTTAAGCAGAGCTATCGTCTTTCTACTTATCGTCGGGGTTGGATCAGTCTTCAGCCTCTTGCAGGCCTCATCTTGTTGCAGCAGGTTTTCTGCTGGTATTCGGCAGTGCTTAATTGCACTGTAGCATTCCCTTTGTCTGCTGGTAGGATCGTTATTTCACGGTCATCTCCAAGGGACCAAAGAGCTGCTCGTTCTTCCGCAGATATGTTATTTTTAGGCAATAGAAATCTGTCGATTATTCTGGAAGTTTCCCATGTGACTTCCTCTGCTTCCTCCTTGGGAAGTCTTTGTACTGCTTCTTCCACGCCACTGATAATGTCTCATTCCAAGTTTGTTCTGGGGATGGGGGCAAAATTCAGTCCTTTCTTGAGGACTGTGATTGTAGCAGCAGCCAGTTCTTTTCCAGTCAAATTGACCATGGCTCTGGTGTCATTGATCTCCTTTTTTGTCAAAAACATTGCAAGATATCAATGCTACCACCTGGCTGGAGACCCGAGAAACCTTCATCAACAGTTTACGCTGGGAAAGCCTACAGTTAAATTTAATGCTATTTACAAAAATTAGTAATACTTCGTAGAAATCTATTTTTTGTAATGGTATCCAGCTCTGTGGACTAAGTTCAGTTGTGGTGAGTATTAGAATTTTTACTGGGTAGATGTGATTGGAAAATGAAAAAGAACAGAACTCTCATATTTCAGATGTGGGATTAGAGAATGCTGCTGAAAATTAAGTGAACTTAGAGGGAATATGGAGTCCTCAGCAGAACAGTCGAGGAAAGAAATGTACGGAAAATGCTGACCAAAAGAAGGGACAGGATGATAGGATAAGTGATAAGACATGAGGTAGTGAACTAGTCAGATGTGTTTCCTTCTCACTTGGGGAAAAATGCTACTATTACACATATCATATAGGAACTTTAAAGGGAATGTAGTTAACCTATGTTTGTTATGTAGTCAATTGTGGAACCTCATCAAGCACTGGCAACTCTAAACTAGTAGATAAAGAAGTGCCTTTTTGATGCAAAATAATTTTGGCAACAAAATAGGAGGCATTAGAGCTAATATAGATGCTTCCTGGCAATTGTTCTCCCCAAACACCACCTTCAAATAGAATAGGAAATGGTGAAGTAATGGATGTAGTGGTATCAGCAGTACCCTCTGGCATGCACCATTAGGTGACTAGTCTAGTGTAGATGTAGGTGTACAAAGAATCAGATATTAATAGTCAGGGATATGGACTATAATCACACATTTATTATGAGACACATTTGGGAGAGATTATGAGAGAATAAGAAACCCATTTCTTAAAGATCACAGTACTCACAGACAATGATTGCACAGCACTGCGAGTGTGTTGAAAAACATCGTTGTCGTTGTCCAAACGCATTCAACATAATACTTGAGAAATTAACAGTGATATATTGAATGGGAGAATCTGTGCTTGGCACACTCATCGCAAATTCCAGAGCTAAAAAGGTTGTCTGTAGCATGTATGAAAGTTGGTCTGTAGAGCATTATCCGAGGAAACAGATGTGGTGGTTCTTCCTTCCGGAGTAATGCAGTGTGTGCCACTTCATACTGAATTTCATGTTTGCCACCATTGAGAACTGTTGACACATGGGTACAAGCGACAGCTGAATGTAAAGCACTATAGCATTAATACATCAGTAACTTTGAAATTGTGAAAATGATTGTGTAGAATCACAATCTTCACTAAAATTAGAACTGAGGCATGTGATGTATAATTTCTTCACAACTGCTTTGGGATTGACACTAGAGCAGGAACACATGGAGGTGCAAAACGAAGTTGCTTCATTCTTCCCTGACTGTTCGCATGATCTGACATTTCATTGAACACACTCAAATTTGCATACTAATCAGTGTACAAAGGTGGAAGTGGGATCAATAGATTCTGGAAGAGTTTCACTACATTCTCATTTGAGATGTGTTTGTGGCAATAAATTTTTAATTTTATATGCAGAATATTTTCGAAAATACATTGTTCAATGTTCCTGAAAATTTGAGTTACAGGGAAACATTGTTACTGAGTTTAAATGACCAAATTGTGTTAACAAAATATTTAGAATATATCTTATTTTCAACAGCTCCAAACTCTGTCAGAGATGTCTAACATAAGATTAATTTAATTTAAACATGATGTGTGATACTCTGCTCATGTCATAAGGTATCAGTCACCTGTTTCGTTGAGAGAAACACATCACAGCATTTACGGTTAACATGACATTACATTTTCTGATCAAACATTACAAATCTTTGTAGCAAGAAAGGTACCCATTTTGGTAGAGGTATGGAAATTTAAATATGAAAGTAAGAAGAGTAGTGATAACATCATTCACTACCTTCCAGTTGCAACTATTATGATGGAAACAATGAAGACCTTGTTAGTGTCATTAGTGCTGAATTCCTGAGGTGCACTTCATTTGACTGTAGTTCTGTAGTTGCTAGTAACAGCATTCTTAGTAACAATTAAAATTTATGAAAATACAATCTGCTCTGCAGGTAAATACACCACACATTCCCTGGTAATTTTCCTAACAGCTTCATTACTGAGTTCCCCAACTGTGGACAGTGTACCTTTTTTACTTGTTTCATCACTGTTTTGCAACATAACTGTCAATTTAGGTCCATATCAATTCTGTTGGGTTGAAGTGCCAGTGAGAACTTGTCAGCCTTATTATTTTATGGCTGTTTTTGTCAGCCTGTCAGTTTTTGTATGTGGGCAACTGTGGTTTATGGAGAGGTATTGGATTTATATGCTCCATCTTTTTAAATGTTTCACTTACTTCCACTTACAGATGCTGAAGCCAATAATTTCCTCCTTTTATTTTAGCATAAGGTTCTCGTCAACAACAGAACATTTGGGAGAACTATCAACAACAGATGTTGATGATGTAGGCAGATTATGCACAAACCATTTATCTCAACTGATTTTGGTTTTCTGTAGCAATGACTTGAACTAGTGATATCGATATATCCACTGAATAACATTTGCTGAAGTTGCTTTTAACATTCTTAAGCACTGCACACTCCAGAACTGATAACAGTAATGACAGGTAAAATTTCAATCCTATAAGTGTACAAAATGAACACAAACAGAAACTCATAGTGCAGTGAGCGATTCCATAAGACTGCAAGCTGCCTAAAACTGAACTGTACTACACTTGCCTAGTATATTGGCAGTGTGGTGAAGGTGTATCCCTTGGGATAGAGTGAATGTATGATCTGCGGTCTTTGAATGTGTCCACACTATCTCATATCTAGCTGCCAGTCCTAAAGTAATTCTGTATAGAGTTTAATTAAATTACCCTGTTGCTTTCTAGAACCAGGTCCTTGATTGTGACACAGGCAGGCAATGCAAAACAAATTTTGCAGGCTGAAACTCTTGGACATTATCTTGGGTCAAGTGAAGACACTACTGATGATTGGAGAGGAGGAGAAGTCAAAAGAATACATTGTCCAGTAATGGGTGTCAAATGCCTGAACTCATTTGAGCTAAAGCTGTGAGTGTGAGAACGAGATAAGTGGATAAATGCGGGAAACAATAGGCAGGTGAAGGCTGAAGATGAGTGATAAATGGTGTGTGGATGGGAGAAGCACAAGATCGCAACTTGAGGCAAATTTCTAGGTTGCCAGATGATGGTCAGGGTCAGTAAGTGCTGTGCTGTGAAGTATACAGTGTAGGAGAGAGCTGTCAGTGTCTCTGCAAAGAGCACAGTGAAATGTACCACAAGGTGGAATCATGGGAATGTGAGTTACAAAAGCTGGTCAGCAAATTATGTCTTTGTATAGACAGATTTGCACAAGCTGTATTAATTCGAATATTCTTTGTTATTTTCTTGAAGGTCTGTTGGGAGTATTTTGCCACAGAGATTGTATCAGTGAGGATCCCAGACTAAGTTTGGGGTTGGATGATCTGGACAACATTTCCAGCATTCACATCACTAATATTGCTTGTAGAATGAGAAAAGTCACTGGCTAATGGAAATAATCATAGATCGTTAATTTTCTAGAGATCAGCAGTATATTAGTAACCAGTTGAGTTCGTGGTATTGCCAGGGTAAGTATATATTCCAATCTGTTAGTCCATCTTCTCCTACCACAATCATTCCATCTCCTCCTTTGTCACTCTTCTGTCTCCTCCTCACCCACCATTTTCCCATCTTCTCACCCACTCTCTGCCTGTCTCGTCCTTGCCCTTTTTCTCTGCTCCTCAACTTCTCCTCAAGGTGTGCAGTCCTTGCAGGCAGAATGACATACCTGTCTACTTACAGTGTCATGTAGCCATAGTACTTCAACTACCACCTTCAAAAATAATGTATTAGTCAGCAATGTGAAACACATACCAAGCAGCAGTAGAAATAAACTATTTCTTAGGACTAGACACAGCCATGTTTCAGTTAAAGTTGTGCTCAATGCTATGGGCTGGTGGAAACTTGTTAACAAAATTAAATTTTTTCGTTGATGAGAAAGCAATGACATGCCGAGGCAAAGGATGAAAGAATACACAAAACAAATATTAAATGTCCAATTTTCTGTTTGCAAGTTGCGGCAAGAAGTATGTAATACTGAGATGAGTAGAATTGGAATATCTATGCCAGTGGAAAAGCAGCAACTTGTACACAGTATAAATGCCTGGGAAATGTGATAAATATGTTGTATGGCAGAAATTCTGTGAGCTTATGAACAATGCAAAAACGTACCAACTTTGCTAGAGGTTAACAGCTTACGTTGAAGAGAAATGGACTGCATAGCTAGCAGACAGTCCGATAAGGGGATAGGAAAACAGAATGAGGCTGCTGTTATTTAAAGTGCTGGGTTTCCCACCTAAAACCATTTGTCATGGTGGCATTTGTTCCACATATATCGACAAATTTAAATCTCTGTAAAAGATCAAACCTCGTTTAGTAGAGCAGATGAGGTTTGTGGTTTAGATCCTACTACACAATGAGTTTCCCTTCTCCTTTCCTCTACACTTCCTGTACTGTCACACTGGATGACAGCTTCAGTGCATGTCGTGATAGGAAAATCATTAAGATACTTTTGTTGCACCATGAACGTTATATGTACAGCTTGCCACTGGTGCATTTAATTTGCAATAAATTTGAGAAACAACTTACTAGGGACATTATGCATCATTTGTTTTTATATTAATTTTACAGCCATTAACCAGTATAAGATTTAGATTCAGCTTTCTTAACCCTTATTTTCAGTCATATGCCAACACATGCTGTCACCAACAAATATCCCCCTGCGGGTCTACGGTAAGAATAGGCCCAAGCTATTCCTGCCTGTCGTAAGAGGCGACTAAAAGGATTTTCAACCATTTTGGCCTTCAATGTGATGGTCCCCATTGGGGGTTGACCTCCATTTTTAAAATTCTACAGAAGTACGAGCCTTTTTGGGAAGGACACCTTACGTGGTGTATCACCAGTCCTCAGTGCACTAAGACCTTGACACTCATCATTATAACGGCGTCGTAACTGCACCCACTGTTCATCAATTTGGGCCTCAACACCTAATGGCTTGCATAGGTTATGCCTGTAGTGCGTCCCCATCCGCACCTCCGATCATGATGGACTTTCCATGGCACCCGAAATTCAGCAAGGTAGCCAGCCCCTTCTGGTGGGGTAGTCATATGTACCCTCTAGGTTGTAGCCCCCTGACAACACAGGGATCGTACTGCCGATACCTGAGCTGCACTCTCTCCACGTAAGCCAAGGAGTAGATGCCCGTCTACCTGGGGCATCAAGACTTCCAGCAATGGTGATCCTGCCAGGTGGCCCTTGCTGAGGCTGGGTGGCGCCTGTGGGGAGAGCCCCTGGTCAGTGGGTGGTATCGGTGCAGACGTTTTGCAGATGAAGCGTCGACATGCATCAGGTCGCTCTGTGGCCGCGTCTTCTAAGAAGAAAGGTTCTGTCTCCGTCTCTGGTTCTGTTCCTTCTGCCTTTTACCCCTTAGCCACTCCCTGCGAGGAAGGACAGGACCGCCGGCTTGGGACGAAATACTTCCCTCACTATTTAGTCTGTTCTCGGACCGATGGGGGACGTTCGCCACCTCCAAGCCCATGTTCTTTGTACAACATATCGAGGATATCTTCGGAGAAATCAAGGCTCTTAGTAAATTGCGTTCGGGGTCCATTCTCATAAAGACCACCTCCGCTACACAGTTGATGGCGCTCCAGGCATGCGACCAAACAAGGGACATCCCAGTGTCCATTGTCCCACATCTGGCATTGAATAGGACGCAGGGGATTATTTTACATCGGGACCTCCTGCTGCAACCTGTTGAGCTCAGGGCCAACCTGGTGCGCCGTGGCGTGCATTTCGTCCAGCGAGTCCAGCGCGGCCCCAAAGATCATAGCGTCGACACTGGGGCCTTTATCCTCGCATTTGAGGGCGATTATCTCCCAGAGAAGGTAAAGGTGATGTGCTACCAGTGCGACGTGCGACCTTACATCCCACCTCCTATGCGATGCTTTCGATGTTCGCACTTTGGGCATATGTCATCAAGGTGCGAAGCTGAACCCCTTTGTGGCGATTGTGGACGTCCTCTTTGTGAGGGACATACATGCACCCCATCACCTCGGTGCATCAATTGTCCTGGCCTTTACTCGCCTAGATCTTTCGACTGCCCTGTCTATCAGAAGGAGAAGAAGATACCAGAATTGAAAACCTTGGACCGTCTGTCTTATTCTGATGAAAGGAAGAAATATGACCGCCTCCATCCCGTGATGCTGGCAACGTCGTTTGCTTTGGTCGTGTCCACTCCTTCTGCAGTATCCTCACCCCTATCCTGTCCCATTTCTTCACCCCATCCAGGGTCTATGCCTCCGCCTCCCAAATCCCTCCCTTCCAAATCCTCCTTCGTGGCCCCGGTCCCCTCTGCCCCAGGGGCCACTCCTCCTCCTCCTCCTCCTCCTCCTCCTCCTCCTCCTCCTCTGCCGCCGCCTGAGAAGTGATCCTCTTCTCAGGCATCCATTGGGGAAACGTTATGGACCCCAGCTTCTAACCCCCCAGGGGAGTCCACAACTTTTTTGCGGATATGTACATGGCAAGCACAGGGCCCCGAGCTATTGCAGCCTTCTTTCTCTCCAGGGCTTCATTTCCTCCCCCTTCCCCTCCTTACTCCTTCTTACTCCTTTTTCCTCGCCCTCCTCTCCCTCTCTTTGTGTCCTTGCTTATGTTGGCCCCCACTATCCTCCTGGTTATGTTGGTTTTACAATTCAGCTTTGTTGCATAATCATCTCCTCCTTTTGGCATTCCCTGGTCCCCCTCTGAAGTTTGACCTCCATTACAAAATTTCTCCTCCGTAGTGTGTGCCATTTGGGGAAGAGCACCGTACCTAGTGTCTCCGACGTGCGCCCTCCTAGTAAATTCCACCTTTTCTTTCACGTCCTTGTCTGATGCTAGGGTGCATAGCCAGCACGGCAGCCAGCCCGCTACGTGCCCTTTTGGTTGAGCCCCCTGAACACACAGGGATCACACTTCTGATACCTGAGCTGTGGTCTCCTCATGCATGCCTTGGACTGGTTGCTCGTCATCCTGGAGCATCGGAACTCACGGCAATGGCCGCCGTGCGAGACGGCCCTTGCTGTGGCTGGGTGGTGCCTGTGTGGAGAGCCCCTGATTGGAGTGGGTGGTATCAGGGCGGACGCTATGCAAATGAAACGCATATGGGTCCAGAACTCTGGCCGTTCTTCTGCGGCTCTCTCTCTGCATGGAACTGATTAAAGTGCTGCTTCTCTTGCCCCTTCAGCCTTCCCTTCCATGGCTACTCCCTGGGAAGAGGGTCAGGCCCGTCGGCTAGGGGCGAAAGCTTTCCCCCGTTATCTAGTTTGCACCAGGACTGATGGAGATACTTTCAGCAATACCAAACCTTCATTCTTTGTGGAACACATTGAAGACAAGTTTGGCGAAGTGGACTCCCTGAGCAAGATGCGGGTGGGTTCGTTGCTGAGCAAAACTGCTTCAGCTGCCCAATCTGCGGCCCTTCGTGCCTGTACCCATCTTTGCACAATTCCTGTGTCCATTACCCCCACCAGTCTCTAAATATGGTTCAAGGTGTGATTTTTCACAGGGACCTCATCCTTAAAACTGATGAGGAACTTTGGGACAGTCTCAGATGGCGGGGTGTTCACTTTGTTTGGCATGTTCAGAAGGGTCCTAAAGACAATTGCATTGATACTGGTGCCTTTATCCTGGCCTTTGAAGGGGATACCCTCCCTGAGAAAGTTAAGATTATGGTTTATCGATGTGATGTGAAGGCGTACATCCCACCTCCTATGAGGTGTTTTAAGTGCTTGCGTTTTGGACACGTCTTACCGCTGTTCACAGGCCCCTCTCTGTGGTGACTGTGGACGTCCACTCTATGAGGGGAGTCCCTGTGTTCCCCCTCCTGTGTGTGTAAATTGTCATGGTAGTCACTCTCCACGTTCACCAGATTGCCCAGTATATAAGAAGGAAAAGAAGATACAGGAATATAAGTCCCTCGATCATTTAACCTACACAGAGGCCCGTAAGAAGTATACACGTCTTCACCCTGTGTCCATGACATCTAGTTACGCTTTGGTTACATATTCACCCCTTCCTCCCCTTCCTTACTCCCATCCTGGACCCCTCTCCTCCCCCCCTCCCATGCAGCTCCCACACCTTCTTCTCTGGGAACTGCTCCCCCTCCCCAGCCGGAGAAGTGTCTCACTTATTCGGCGTCTGCCGGTCAAGGGCGCCTCTCCCAGGATGCCCCTTCCCGGCACCTTCCAGGCCAAAGGTCTGCTGTCACGCGATGACCGCGAGAGCCATGGTCTGTCGGTTCCCAGGTCGAAATCGGGTCAGACCCCTGCGGCCTTCTGGTGGCGTTCGTACGTTGGTCCGTACAGACATTGCTAGCACATGGATTCCTCTTCAAACTACATTGGAAGCGGTTGCTGTTAGAGTCCACCTAGACTCTGAGGTCATGGTTTGCAATCTTTATCTCCCTCTTGACAGGACTCTTACATCTGCTGCCTTAACTGCCGTTCTTCAGCAACTTCCTCCTCCCTTCCTCCTCCTTGGGATTTTTATGCTCATCATCCCTTGTGGGGCAGTGCCTTTCCATCTAGATGAGGTCTTCTCATAGACTAGTTTGTTGCAGACGACGACTTGTGCCTTCTTAATGATGGCTCCCCTACTCATTTCAGTGCCAGTCATGGTACCTTTTCTGCCATTGATCTTTCTCTTTCTTCTCCCTCTCTCCTTCCTTTATTACTCTGGTCGCCACACGACGACCTTTGCGATAATGTCCATTTCCTGTTGATTATCTCGCTCCCTTCCCGCTCCCTGATGGACAGGTTACCTCGTTGGTCTTTCCAACGCGCCGATTGGCCTCTATAGACTGCAGAGGTCGTGTTTTCTCCCTCTTTGTTGGGTTGTATTGATGACGTCCTACGTGACGTGTCTGACGCGATTGTTTGCGCTGCTAGCCTTGCTGTCCCACACTCATCTGGACCATTTCGTCGCTGGCAAGTCCCGTGGTGGAGTACGGCCATTGCCATTGCCATCTGTGATCGCCGTCGAGCTTTGCAACACTTTAAGAGGCACCCATCCGTAGCCAGCCTTGCTACCTTTAAACACCTCCGTGCTAAAGCCTGTTATTTAATCAAACAGAGCAAGTGGATATGTTGGGAATGATTCGTTTCTTCCCTTGGTTCTACTGTTCCTCTGTCACGGGTATGGGCTACACTTCGCTCTCTCCAAGGTTGCCATCGGCAGTCCACCCTCCCAGGCCTTCACCTCCCAGACGGCCTTTGTACAGACCCATTAGTTCTTGCAGAACATCTTGCGACCCATTTTGCAGTGGCATCAGCATCAGCCTCCTATCCAGCTGCTTTCCTTCACGAGAAACAGCGAGCTGAAGCTTCCACCTTATGTTTTACACCTTGTGAGTCAGAATCTTACAACAAACCTTTTACTGAATGGGTATTTCTTTCTGCTCTATCTTCTTCTCATGATACAGCCCCTCGCCTAGATTCCATTCATAACCAACTGCTTCAGCATCTTAGTGCTCTACAACAGCAACATCTTCTTCAGATGTTAAACCATATCTGGCTCCAGGGTGACTTCCCTTCTCAGTGAAGGGATAGCATCGTGGTTCCCCTCCTTAAGCCTGGTAAGAACCCCCTATCTGTTGACAGCTATCGGCCAATTAGTTTGACCAATGTTGTTTGCAAGTTACTTGAACAGATGGTAGCCCGTCGGCTCAATTGGGTCCTCAAATCTCGGGATCTATTGTCCCCTTACCAGTGTGGCTTTCGAGAGGGACAGTCTCCAATCGATCATTTACTTCGCTTGGAATCCGCAGTTCGGCAGGCTTTTTCCCCGGCACCGCCATTTGGTTGCAGTGTTTTTTGACCTTCACAAGGCCTATGACACGGCCTGGCGCCATCACATCTTACTTACCCTTCCCGATTTTTATCCGCCAGTTCCTGTTCCATCGGTCATTCAGAGTTCGAGTTGGTACTGGTTTTAGCTCTCCACGGACCCAGGAGACGGGCATCCCACAGGGTTCTGTCTTGAGTGTCCCTCTTTTCCTAATTGCTATCGATGGACTTGTGGCCTCTGTCGGTCCTTTGGTCGCCCCTGCTCTGTATGTGGATGATTTCTGCATTTGGGTTAGTTCCTCTTCGATGGCATCTGCAGAACGGCAGCTCCAGGGAACTATATGGCGTGCCTCTGCATGGACCCTCTCACATGGGTTTCAATTCTCTCCTTCAAAATCGCGGGTGGTCCACTTCTGTCGCCGTACTACGATCCACCCTGATCCAGAGCTCTATCTCGATGCACAACGATTGCCTGTGGTCCCACTGTTTCGTTTCCTGGGTCTTCTTTTCAACAACCAACTCACTTGGCTGCCCTGTATCAGACTTCTGAAGGTAGGATGTTTCCGTAAACTCAGTGTCGTTCGCTTCCTTGCCCACTCCTCTTGGGGGTGGGGACCGTTCCCTCCTTCTCCATCTTTATCGTGCTCTAGTTTTGTCTCACTTGGACTATGGTTATAAAGTTTACGGTTCAGCTGCTCCTTCCACACTGTACGTGCTGGATCCAGTCCACCATCGTGGTATCCATTTGGCCACCGGTGCCTTCCCTACGAGCCCTGTTGATAGTCTCCTGGATGAAGCTGGGATCCCTCCCCCCTTCTTTTCGGCGGTCCCAGCTTCTGGTGTCATAAGCACTAGCTATCTGTTCCTCTTCCACTCATCCTTCCTGTTCTGTCCTGTTTCCAGACGATGGATGTTGTCCACCCAACTCCTGCCCTCGGGCGGATTTACCGGTTGGGCTCCGCCTTGCGTCTCTTTGCCGTGATTTTCAGCTTCCTTCTGTGTCCTGTCTTCCTCGCTCCCTCCCCTCCACCCCCCCCCCCCCCCCTTGGTTAGTTCCTCGGCCTCGAATTCGGATGTATCTCCGCTGAGGTCCGAAAGATTCCACCCCCCGATGGTGTTCCGTTCCTTTTTCCGCCAAATTTCATGGGAGTTTTGGGATGCTGTTGTTTTTTACACTGATGGCTCTAAATCTACTGATCATGTAGGGTATGCCTTAACGTCCTCTGTTGGAACGGAAAATCATCTGCTGCCACCTACATGTGGGGTGTTTACTGCAGAATTGATGACAATTTCCCAGGCCCATACCTTTATTAGACAGTCCCAACACAACCGCGTGTTGTTACGTACAAACTCGATGAGTGGCCTTCTTGCAATTGACCAGTGTTTTTCGCGCCATCCCTTGGTCTCTGCCATCCATGACCATCTCGCTGATATTCACCGTGCTGCTTGTTCCATTGACTTCCTTTGGGTCCCTGGCCATGTGGGTATCCCGGGTAATGAGCTCGCTGCTCGTTTGGCTGGGGGAGCAGTCATGTACCCCCCATTTTCTGTAACCCCTCATGTAGCGTATTTACGGCTTCACATCAAATCCCACTTCACACAGTCATGGGCCAATTCTTGGGAGGCTACTCCCCTGTGTAATAAACTTTGTGCGATTAAGATGACACCAGGCCCATGGCGTTCTTCCTTTCGCCTCTCCTGAAGGGACTCGACCACACTGTGTCGTCTCTGCATTGGCCATACCAGACTGACCCATGCTTTTCGTTTGCGTGATGAGCCACCTCCACTTTGTGGTTGTGGAGCTTCGTCAATAGCCCACATTTTGGTTGACTGCCTCCTTCTTTTGGCTCTGTGTGCTAAGTACAGATTCCCCCACACTTTACCTTTGATGTAGGCTGACGATTCCCGGATGGTCTCTCTGGTTCTCGGTATCCTCCGGGAAAGTGCTTTTTATTCTCAGTTTTAAGGTTTTTAATCTCTCTCCGGTGTTGGGGCAGGGCGGTGAGTGTTTGGGTGTCTCCCACTGTAAGCTGTGTTTGGAGATTCCCGACTCACCTCCCTAACCAAGATCCTCTTTTCTTCCCCTTTTACTTTGTTTCTACCCCCTTTTTTTTAAATGTTTGGTTAGTCTCCTTTTCCCATACGTACTTCTACATTCTAGCGGTTGCACCTTTAAAGTCACAGGTGGTCTTGCCTGTGCTGCTTCAGCATAGTGTCGGCTTCGTTCTCTTGCTGACTTCCCTCATTTTTTTTTACCATTGACAACATGACTGCCCTTTCACGTTTTTCGCCTTTTCCCTTTTATTGTTCTGACTTTCCTGAGATGTCACATTAGCGGAATGGACCACATTTGAAACAAGGGACTGATGACCTTGCTGTTTGGTCCCTTAAACCCCAAACAACCAACCAACCAACCAACCAACCAGCCCAGCTTCCAAGGTCCAGCATTCAAAAAAGGATCCCAAGCATGAGGACTTTCTTCGGGTTCAGCCCCCACAGCCCACCATCCCTGTGACTCATTGGTCTTCCAAGAAGGCCTCAAAGAAGATGTTTTTATCCCCCTCTCCACCCCGGCGCGTTTCGTCTGATGCTACATCCGACAGTCGCTGCTCCCGACCATCCTCAGTTTCGCCGGAACGCTCTGCTGCCAGGCGATCCGCAGGCCTGTCGCCAGCGGACAATGCTGCCTCCTGTCCAACCCAGGAATGTGGCCGCAGCTGGTGATGACTCGATGGAACAGGATCCGCCTCCCGACGGTTGTAGCAATGTTCCCTCGAAACCTGGCCCTTCGCGGCCGTCGAGGTGGTTAGTTCTTCCCCCTTTCTCTGACTTGCGATGGCTCTATTACCTTGGAACATTAGACGTATTCGATCTAATCGGGAGCAATTACAACTGCTCCTCCATCTGCACTGTCTGCTCGTCATTGGTCTCCAGGAAACGAAGTTACGCCCAACAGCTCGTATTGCTTTTACCCACTATACCTCAGAGTGATCTGACCTAACCCCTGTGGACGGTGTTCCAGCTCATGGTGGGGCAATGTTGCTCGTTTGGGACGATGTCTATTACCATCCCATCCCATTGACCACCCTACTAGAAGCAATAGCTGTCCGTATTACTCTTTCTGCCTTTACTTTTTCTGTTTGTACTGTCTACACTCCATTGTACTCCACAGTTAGTCAGGCTGACATGATGCACCTGTTTGCTCAGCTTCCTCCATCGTTTTTGTTGTTTGGCGACTTCAATGCCCATCATCCCCTTTGGGGTTCTCCTGCATCCTGTCAGAGAGGCTCCTTCTTGGTGGATGTTTTCAACCATCTCAATCTTGTCTGCCTCAATACTGGCGCCCCGACTTTCATCTTGGACTCTACTCATACCTACTCCCACTTGGACCTCTTGATCTGTTCTACCAATCTTGCCGATCGGTTCAAGTGGTATGTCTTATCTGACACCTATTCAAGCGATCATTTCCCCTGTGTCGTTCGTCTCCTGCACCACACCCCATCCCCACATCCCTCGAGCTGGAACATACCGATAGCTGACTGGGGACTTCACTCCTCCCTGGCGACCTTTCTGGACCAAGATTTTCTCAGCTGAGACAGTCAGGTCGAGTACCTCACGGCTGTTATCATCAATGCTGCCAAACGTTCCATTCCTCGTACTACCTCTTATTCACGTCGAGTTTCAGTCCCCTGGTGGAATGAGGCTTGCATATCTGGAAGATTATAATGCCCTCTTTACCATGCGGGAACTTGAACGTGCACTTGCACTGTCCCGGTCCTCTGCTCCAGGGCCAGATGCATTCACGTTCAGATGCTGACACACCTTTCTCCGGCAGGTTGAATGCTTTCTTCTTCATACCTATAATCGCGTCTGGAACGAAGGTCAGGTCCCCATGCGTGTGAGGCTGTTGTTGTTCCCATACCCAAACCTGGGAAGGATAGACACCTTCCTTCTAGTTACTGCCCCATTTCTCTTAAAAGCTGTGTCTGTAAGGTAATCGAGCGCATGGTTAACGCTCGGTTGGTTTGGATTCTTGAATCTCGACAGCTACTTACTAATGTTCAATGCGGCATTCGTCGACACCGCTCCGCTGTTGACCACCTTGTGACCTTGTCGACATTCATCATGAACAACTTTTTGCGAAAGCACCAAATGGTAGCTGTGTTCTTCGATTTGGAGAAGGCTTATGATACCTGTTGGGGAGGAGGTATCCTCCGCACTATGCACAGGTGGGGCCTACGTGGTCGCCTGCCCCCTTTTTTTAAATTTATTTTTAACAGATCTAATGTTCAGGGTACATGTGGGTTCCGTATTGTCCAACGTCTTCCTCCAGGAGAACGGAGTGCCTCAGGGCTCCGTTTTGAGCGTAGCCCTTTTTGCCATAGCGATCAATCCCGTTATGGATTGCATTCCACCTTACGTCTCCGGCTCTCTTTTCGTCGATGACGTTGTGATCTACTGCAGTGCCCAGAGAACATGCCTCCTAGAGCACTGCCTTCAGCGTTGTATTGACAGCCTATACTCATGGAGTGTGGCTAATGGCTTCCGGTTCTCTGAAGAGAAGACGGTTTGCATCAACTTTTGGCGATATAATGCGTTCCGTCCACCACTCAGTCCCATTGTTCTCCCCTTCATGGAGACAATGGAGTTTTTAGGGCTCACAGTGGACAGGAAATTTTGTTGGTCTCCGCATGTCTCTTATTTGGCTGCCCGTTGTACACGTTATCTTAATGTCTTGTGTGTTCTTAGTGGTTCATCTTGGGGAGCGGATTGCACTGTCCTGCTTTGCTTATATTGGTCCATAGTCCGATCAAAGCTGGATTATGGGAGCCTCGTCTACTCGTCTGCTCGGCCATCCCTCTTACGCTGTCTCAACTCCATCCATCATTGGGGGTTATGTCTTGCAACTGGAGCATTCTATACTAGTCCTGTTGAGAGTCTTTATGCTGAAGCTGCCGAGTTAGCATTGACCTACTGGCGCCACGTACTGCTTTGTCGGTATGCCTGCCGGCTGTTGTCAATGCTCGACCACCCTCTTATCAGTCCTCCTTTGACGATTCTCTCGACCATCAGTATGGGTTGTATGTGTCTGCCCTGCTGCCCCCTGGAGTCCGCTTTCGCCCCCTGCTTCGACAATTGGATTTTGCCCTCCCTACCACCTTCAGAGAAGGTGAGAGCCCGACACCACCTTGGCTCTAGGCTGTGGGTCACATTCATCTTGTACTCCGCTCGCTCCCGAAGGAGGCTACTTCGGATGCAGTGTATTGCTCATGGTTTGTCGAACTTCATGCGCGACTTGCCAGTAACATCTTTATTTACACTGATGGCTCCAAAACTGACGATGGTGTCGGCTGTGCCTTTGTCGTTGGGGACATCCCCTTTAAATACCGGCGCCTCGGCCAGTGTTCCAACTTTACAGCCAAGCTTTTTGCTCTCTCTCAGGCCGTTCAGTATGTCTGCCACCACCGCCATTCTCTGTATGTACTCTGATTCACTCAGTGCTCTTCAGAGCCTTGGAGCTCCATATTCGGTCCATCCCTTGGTGCAACGGATCCAGCAATCCCTCCATTCTTTTGCTGATGATGGCTCTCGTGTTAGCTTTATTTGGTTCCAGGCCATATAGGAGTGCCTGGGAATGAGGCTGCTGATGCTGCAGCCAAGGCTGCGGCTGACTACAAGCGTCATCTCCTTGTCTTCAACAGAATGTGGTGCGATGGCATCTTTATATTGCAATGGCGGGAGAGCACCATCATTCCAGTGCTCAAACCCAGTAGAAACCCACTTGATGTGGATAGCTGTTGTCCCATCAGCCTCACCAACGTTATTTCTATGCTGCTGGAATGTATGGTGTGTCTGCAGTTGGGTTGGGTCCTGGAGTCAAGTGGCCTACTGGCTTCATGTCAGGGCGGCTTCCACTAGGGTCGCTCTACCACTGATAATCGTGTCCCTCGAGTCTACCATCCAAACAGACTCGTCCAGCTGCCAATACCTGGTTGTCAACTCTTTTTGATTTGCGAAAAGCATATGACACAACCTGGCGACATCATATCCTTGCCACATTATACGAGTGGGGTTTCCAAGGCATGCTCTCGATTTTGATCCAGAATTTCCTGTCACTTCGCACTTTCCGTGTCAAAGTTGGTGCCTGCCATAGTTTGCTCCATATCCAGGAGAATGGGGTCCCACAGGGCTCTGTATTGAGTCTCTCTTTGTTTTTAGTGGGTATTAATGGTCTAGCAGCAGCTGTAGGGTCGTCCGTCTCACCTTCTCTGTATTCAGACGACTTCTGCATTTCGTACTGCTCCACCAGTACTGGTGTTGCTGAACGGCACCTACAGGGAGCCATTCACAAGGTGCAGTCATGGGCTCTAGCCCACAATAGTCATGTGTCATGCACTTCTGTCGGCGTCGTACCCTTCATCCGGAACCAGAACTTTACCTCCACGACGATCCAATAACTGTAGTGGAGACATATCGATTCTTAGGACTGGTTTTCAACACCTGATTGACTTGGCATCATCACCTTTGTCAGTTTAAGGGGAAGTGCTGGCAGCACTCCAGTGCTGTCCACTGCCTGATCAACACCAACAGGGGTGCTCATTGCTCTATGCTGCTGCTGCTGCTGCTGCTGCTGCTGCTGCTGCTGCTCTACAGAGCCCTCTTCCAATCCCAACCTGACTATGGGGGTCTGGTTTATGGTTCGGCGGCGTGTGCAGTGTTGCGTTTACTTGACCGGGTGCTCCACTGTGGCGTACGCCTAGCGACAGGAGCTTTTAGCAAGAGTCCAGTGACCAATGCCCTTGTGGAGGCCACAGTACCTCCATTACAGATTAAGCATGCACAACTGCCGGCCAGTTACGTTGTGCACATTAGTAGTTCTCCTGTGCATCTGAATCAGTGTCACCTTTTCCCACCTATGGCAGTTCATCTCCCACATCGGTGGCCCATGTCGGGGCTATTGATTGCGGTTTGTGTGCAGTCCATTCTCCCTGAACTGGAATCCTTCCCTTTACCACCTCTACTTATGGTCTGTTCAGATACATGTCCATGGTGTACACCTCAGCCGCAGCTTTGGCTGGACCTTTCACATGGCCCTAAGGATTCTGTTAACCCAGCAGCTTTCTGCTGTCACTACTTCTCAATTATTGACATATTCTGGGGCTGTGAAGTGGTTTACACCAATGGCTCGATGGCTGATGGTCGTGTTGGCTTTGTCTACGTTCATGACGGCCATGTTGTGAACAGCATTCCTTACCCAATAGCTGCAGTGTTTTCTCTGCAGAGCTGGTGGCCATTTCTCATGCACTTCAGTATCTCTGTTCATGCCCTGAAGAGTCATTTCTTCTTTGTTCTGACTCCTTGAGCACTGTGAAAACTGTCGACCAGTGCTACCCTCGTCATCCATTGGTAGCATCCATCCAGGATTCCATCTATGCCCAGGAATTGTCCATTCGTTCAGTGGTCTTTATCTGGACCCCTGGTCATGTCAGAATCCCAGAAATGAACTTAGTGACAGGCTGGCCAAACAGGCTACACGGAAACCACTTCTGTAGATCGACATCCCCGCAACTGACCTGCGTTCTTTATCATGTCGCGAGGTTTTTCAGCTTTGGGAGACAGAATGACAAAATCTCAGTATGCACAACAAACTGCGAGCCATTAAGGGGACCATGAATGTGCGGAAGTCCTCGATGAGGGCCCCTCGCAGGGACTCGGTGGTTCTCTGCTGGCTCCACATCGGCCATGCCTGGGCGGTTCACCGCTACATCATACACTGTGAAGACCCACCTCAGTGTCGGTGTGGCGCCCGGTTGACAGTGGCCCATATTCTTCTGCTTGGCCTCCTTTGGCTGCCCTGTGTCTTCATCTTCAGCTGCCAGACTTATCATTGATTGTAGCAGATGATGCCTCATCAGCAGATTTGGTTTTACATTTCATCCATGAGGGTGGGTTTTATCATTTAATCTGAGTTTTAGCGCATGTCCTTTTCTGTCCTCCACCATAGTGCTTTTTAGGGTGGAGGTTTCAATGTGTTGCAGAGTGGCTGGCTTGGCATTGTCTTATTACAAACAAGGGACTGATGACCTCGTAATTTTGTCACTTTCCCCATCTTCTAAACCAGCCAATCTTGAGCACATCTGTCCATGCCCTGGGAGTCATTTCTTCTGTGTACTGACTCCTTGAGCAGCCTACAAGCTGTTGACCAGTGCTACCCTCACCATCCTTTGGTAGCGACCGTCCAGGAGTCCATCTATGCCCTGGAATGGTCCAGTCATTCAGTGATGTTTGTCTGGACCCCAGGTCATATCATAATTCCTGGCAACTAACTTGCAGACAGGCTGGCCGAACAGGCTACGTATAAACCTTTTATGGAGATGGGCTTCTCTGCAACTGAACTGCATTCAATACTATGCCGCAAGGTTTTACAGCTTTGGGAGATGAAATGCCATAACGTCAGCATGCACAACAAACTGCGTACCATTAAGGAGAATTCGAATGGGTGGCAGTCCTCCATGCAGGCCTCTCACAGGGACTCTGTAGTTTTTTCAGCTCCACATAGGCCACACTTCAGTGATACATGCCTACATCTTGTGCCGTGATGACCCACCTCGGGGTCAGTGCAGCCTCCATCTGGCAGTGGCCCATGTCTTGGTGAGCTGTTCTCCTTTGGGTGCCCTGTGACGGACTCTTCAGTTACGACTCATTTCCATTAATTATAGCTGACACCTCATTGACCAATTTAGTTGTACATTTTATACATGACTGTGGGTTTTATCATTCTATATAAGTACTAGTGCATGTCCTTTGTCCCTTTGTCTTCTCCACTCTAATGCTTTTACAGTGGATGTTTTAATGTGTCACAGAATGGCTGCCTTTTCCTTTGTATTATCGTGGTCTGGCAGCCAGTCAGTCATTTACTCTCTTGTTTCTACCTGTTCTACATGTGTCTTGCTTCTCTCTGTGGTTTTATTTTCCTGTTTCGTCCATAGTAATGTTTGTTGTCCTACTGTAGTTATCTTGGTTCTTCCTTTCTCCTGCCATTGTGCTGTATGCCTGCTTTGTTTCCTTCTTTCCATTGTGTAATTCTTTTACCAATGACCCAGCAGTTTGGTCCCTTCCCCCCCCCCCTCCCCCCACCCTCTTTTATACCAACCAACCATCCCTTTTGGCGTTCTTCCAGATATTGTCAGAGATGTGCCCACTTGGCTGACTGTAACCAACTTTACCTCTTCTATCTTAACACAGGAGCGCCCATATTCATTTTCGACTCCTCACTCACCTATTCCCATTTGGACATATACTTCTGCATTGCCCAGCTTGCCCATGGTCTCTAGCGGTCCATTCCTTCTGACACCGACTTTAGCGACCATTTCCTGTGTGCTATCCATGTGCTGATTCCTACGCCACCTGTATTCATACCTAAATGGCAGCTTACTAAGGCTGACTGGGGGCCTTCGACGAACAAGATTTCCCCAGTTCTGATGACTAGGTGGAATATCTCACAAACGTTATCTTACTCCTGCAGAATGTTCCATTCCTCACGCTTCTCCTTCACCACGCCATGTCCCAGTCTCTTGGTGGACAGAGGCATGTCACAATGCAATTAGCATGTAGAGATGTACTCTACACATTTTCAACCACCATCCTACGAAGGCATCCTACAGCGATGCATGCACAGTGTCGTCATGTTTTTCGGAATAGCAAAAAGCTTGTTGGATTTCATTTACAAGTTCTTTTAACAGTGCCACTCCCACTGTCATGTGGACCAACCTCTGACGGCTCTCTGCGGCCAAGATCCATTCTCCAGTTTCTGGTCTGACGGTAGCAGATGAGGCTATTGTGGACTCTACTGTGATCTCGTAACACCTTGGGCCGTCATTTTCCGGAAATTTCGAGCTTTTCTCACTGTCGCTCTCCTTCCCTCCACTGGAAACGAGCAGAGGCAGCTCGGGCAATATCCTACTCTTCTAAAAATCGAATGTGCTACAATGCCGCCTGTACTATGAAGGAACGAGTTCATGCTCTCACTTCATCCCGATCCTCCACCTCAGCGTCAGATCTGTTCACATTCAGATCATGTAGCACCTTGTCTTGCAAGCAAACACTTTCTGCTTAATATGTACAACCGCATCTGGGCAGAGGACACGTTTCCCAGGCAGTGCTGTGAAGCCAGTCATACCCATTCCTAAGCCTGGTAAGGACAATCACCTTCCTTCTAGCTACCACCTCATCTTTCTCACCAGCTATGTTTGCAAGGTGATGTAACATATGATTCATGGCCGGCTGGTATGGTGGCTAGTCTCCTGCACAGTTTGCTTATGACTGCACAGTATGGATTTCGAGTGTGCCGTTCTGCAGTTAACCATTTAGTCATTTTGCCCACCAATGTCACGAATGGTTTTCTGCAGAAATCCCAGGCTGCGGCTGTCTTTCTCGATTTGGCGAAAGCCTACGTCACATGCTGGAGGACTGTTATCATCTGCATTCTCTACATGAGGGGCTTCCATGGCCACCTGTCCGATTTCCGTGAAGAATTTTTAAAAGACAGTGTTTTCAAGGTATGTGTGGGTTCTGCCTTGTGGGACACCTTTATCCGGGAAAATGGTGTGCCTCAGGGTTCCGTCCTGAGCATCACCCTCCTTGCTATTGCCATTAACCCTATAATGGCCTGTCTCCCTCCAGGCACCTCCAGCTCCCTTTTTGTTTATTTTTCCATCCATTGTATTTATCATGGGCCTGTTTCGTTGAGTAGCATATTCAGCGATGTCTCGATCTTTTCCCATGGGGCTTCGACAGTGGCTTTCGCTTTTCCGCTCACTGAACAGTTGGTATGAATTTCTGGCATGCAGTTGATTCCTTCCACTGTCTTTACCTGTTAGCCTTGTTGCTCATCTGTTCATTGAAACGGTGAAATACCTGGGTCTCTTGCTCGGTAGGAAAGTTTCTTGGTCCTCCCATGTCTCACCTGCAGCCCACTGTATGCGATCCTTCTATGTTCCGCACGTCCTCAATGGTACGCCACCATCCTTGGTTTGTACTGATCCCTTGTATGTTCGAAATTAGACTACTGGTGCTTTGTTCATGCATCTGCACTTTCGCCTCTTGCTCCAGCAGCTTAACTTCACACTACCTGCAACTTTCCTGGTGGGTGTGAACCCTTGACAATCTTGGATTCGTGTGGCGGCCCACATTCACCTTGGCCTTCATTTGCTTCCTAGGGACGCTACTCTAGCCTTGCTCTATTTCATTCAGTTTCATGACATTCATATGGAACGTCATGATAGTACCTTTGTGTACACTGACGTTTCTCAGACTGACCATGGAGTCAGTATGACTTCATCATTGGCGATGTTTTTCAGAATCGGCTTCCAGCACAGTGCTCAGTAGCTACAGCAGAGCTCCGTGCCGTGTATCAATGCTGGAGTACATCTGGTAACACAGCCTTTACAATCATCATCTGCTCACTGTGTCAGTGCCCTTCAAAGCCTCTGTGCACAGTACATCGCCTGTCCCATCATGCAATGGGTCCAGGAAAACTGTCCCTTGTACACTCATGATGGAGCCACTGTGACGTTTATGTGGGTTCCTGGTCATGTCGGTATGACAGGAAACATGTCTGCTGATGCTGCTGCCAAGGCTGCATTCCTCATACCTCAGCCCACTAGTTCTTACGTTCCCTCTGATGATCTGTGTGTTGCTGTCTGGCAGGAGGTGGTGTCACTTCAGTATTATCACACTTTCTCCTTTCATGGGACTAAGCTCCAGAATTTTTAAGCATCGCCTTGGACAACCTCCTCTCGACCCTCCCGCCGCAAAGCGGTCATTTTAACTATGTTGTGTATTGGGCACTGCCGTTTTAGCCATCAGCATTTGATAAGTGGCGCTCCCCCACCACTTTGTGCACATTCCGCCCAACTTGTAATTGTCTGCCATTTCCTGAGAGAATGCCCTTTTTATGTACCTGCTTGGATTTGCTGTCAGTTATTGGCCATTTTTTTTTCTCCATGTTTCACAGTTTTTACATGGGCGTGTATGAACCTTGTTGTTTTTACGCCCTGAAACGAAATACTAGCAAACATGCTTGTGAACAACAAAAATTTTATTTCACAACTTTATGTTTTTGGTTACTGATTAAATATTGGACTACCCCACATGTACACTATGTGATCAAAAATATCCTGAGAACCCCAAAACATACATTTCTCATATTAGGTGCATTGTGCTGCCAGGTACTCCATAACAGTGACCTTAGTACTCATTAGACATCGTGAGAGAGCAGAATGGGGTGCTCAGCGGAACTCGTGGACTTCGAACTTCGTCAGGTGATAGTGTCACTTGTGTCATACATCTTTACATGAGATTTCCACACACAGCTTGAGGCTGCTGCCAAGGGGTGTCACTGTGGGGGATCGAACGTGGGGTTGCAAGGGATGTTGAGCACATCCCACATGCCCTCTGATTGGTCCACTGCTGTGCCCGCCCCAAGTACTATGAGGTTGACCCCTCATCCGTAGTCGAGTGGGAGATCATTCCAAAGTCTGGCAAGCAGCAAAAATCTTTCTGAGGAGCCGATTGTAGCGCCTCCCTGGTTCGTTTCACAAACAGGTTTTGGGCGTTATCTGTGGCTGATGATGTCTGTGAGCCGGACGCTGTTGTCCATCCTGTTCCAGAGAAAGCTTCTCAGTCCGCAAGGTCTGGACATTCACAGAGGGCGGGTTTGCTGGTAGTTGGGAGCTCCAACGTTAGGCGCATAATGGGGCCCCTTAGGAACATGGCTGCTAAGGAGGGGAAGGAAGACAGTGTGATTCCAGGGGGAGTCATTCTGGATGTTGGAAGGGTGCTTCTGGATGCCATGAAGAGTACAGGGTGCAGCCAACTGCTCATGTTGGTACCAATGACATTTATCTCTTTGGATCGGAGCAGATTCTGTCTGGTTTCAGGCAGCTAGCGGAAATGGTGAAGACTGTGTCTTGCTTTCCATATTAATGCGGAGCTCACCATCCACATCGTTGTCGGCGGAACCGACTGTGGTCCTTTGGTGCAGAGCCGAGTGGAGGGTCTGAAACAGAGGCTCAGGCGGTTCTGTGACTGTACGCTGCAGATTCCTTGACTTGCACCATTGGATGGTGGGTTTCCGGGTTCCGCTTAATAGGTCAGGAGTCCAGTGCACACAGGAAGGGGCTACACGGGTATTGGGGGCTGTGTGGAAAGGACTGGCCGGTTTTTTAGGTTAGAGGGTATCAGGGAACCATAGAAGGGACGTCCATCTAAAAGTGGGCTGGTAAAACAAAGTGAGGTAGTTGTAGAAACGATTGGTATTGTAGTTGTAAATTGTCGTAGCTGTGTTGGGAAAGAACCAGAGCTCCAAGCCCTAATAGAAAGCATAGTTGTAGGTACAGAGAGCTGGCTAAAGCCGGAAATAAGTTCAGGCGAAATTTTTGCAAATGATGCAACAGTGTTGAGGAAGTATAGATTAAATACAGTTGGTGGTGGAGTATTTACTGCTGTCAGGGGTAGTTTACCTTGTAGCGAAATTGAAGTAGATAGTTCGTGTGAAATAGTGTGGGTAGAGGTTATACCTGAGAGTCGGACTAAACTATCAATTGGGTCGCTTTACCGACCCTCGACTCAGAAGATACAGGTATTGAGTAGTTCAAAGAAAACTTCAGTCTCATTTCTAATAAGTACCCCGTTCATAAAATTATAGTCAGTGGTGACTTTAATCCACCCTCAATATGCTGGAAAAATCATACGTTTAAAGCCATTGGCAGGCATCAAACTTCATCCGAAATTGTACTGAATACATTCTCAGAAAATTATCTTGAACAATTAATTCATCAGCCCACTCGAAGCGTAAATGGTTGCGAAAGCATACTTGACCTTTAGCAACAAATAATCGTCGACAGATAGTGAGTATTGTATCGAATACAGGAATTAGCGACCACAAGGCAGTTGCTGCTAGGCTGAATACCATAACACTTCCAACCATCAAAAAGAAATGCAAAGTATATCTATTTAAAAAAGCTGATAAAAATACTCTTAACACCTTTTTAAGAGACAGTTCACTCCTTCCGATCTGATCATGTAAGTGTAAAAAAGTTGTGAAATGTTTTCAAAGAGATAGTATTGACAGCAATTGAGAGATATATACCACATAAATTAATAAGTGATGTTACTGATCCCCCATGGTACACAAAACAGGTCAGATAGTTGTTGCAGAAGCAGTGAATAAAGCCTGCCACATTAAAAAGAACGCAAAATCCCAAAGATTGGCAAAGTTTTACAAAAGTTCGATATATGGTGCATACTTCAATGTGAGATGCTTTTAATAATTTCCACAACTAAATTCTGTCTCGAAATCTGGCAGAGAACCCAAAGAGATTCTGGTCATACATAAAGCACACTAGTGGCAAAACGCAATCAATACCTTCATTGCGCGATAACAACGGTGAAGTCCCTGATGACAGTACCACTAAAGCAGACTTGCTAAACACGGGTTTCCGAAACTCCGTCACCAAAGAAGACGAAGTAAATATTCCTGAATTCCAATCAAGAACAACTGCCCAGATGAGAAACATAGTAGATATCCTCGGTGTAGCAAACCAGCTTAAATCACTTAATAAAGGCAAGGCCTCTGGTCCTGATTGCATACCAGTCAGGTTCCTCCCAGAGTATGCTGATAAAATAGCTCCATATTTAGCAACTATATACAACCGCTTGCTCACAGAAATCTGTACCTAAAGACTGGAAAATTGCTAAAGTCACACCAATACCCAAAAAGGGAAGTAGGAGTAATCCATTGAATTACAGTCCTATATCACTAACGTTGATTTGCAGTAGGGTTTTGGAACATACACTGTATTCAGACACTATGAAGTACCTCGAAGAAAACGATTTATTGACACAAAGCACGGTTACAGAAAATATCGTTCTTGTGAAACACAACTAGCTCTTTATACTGTGAAGTAATAAGTGCTATCGACATGGGATGTCAAATTGATTCCGTATTTTCAGATTTCTGTAAGGCTTTCGACGCCGTTCCTCACAAGCGTCTTCTAACCAAACTGCATGCCTACGGAGTATCGCCTCAGTTGTGCGACTGGATTCGTGATATCCTGTCAGAAAAGTCACAGTCTGTAGTAATAGATGGAAAGTCATTGGCGTTCCCCAAGGAAGTGTTACAGCCCTCTATTGTTCCTGATCTATATTAATGACATAGGAGGCAATCTGGGTAGCCATCTTAGATTGTTTGCAGATAATGCTGTCAGTTACCGTCTTGTTAAGTCATCCGATGATCAAAACAACCTGCAAAATGATTTAGGTAAGATATTTGTATGGTGCGAAAAGTCGCAATTGACCCTGAAGAATGAAAAGTGTGAATTTATTCACAGAAATAAGCTGAATTTCGATTATGCGATAAGTCACACAAATCTGAAGGCTGTAAATTCCACTAAATACTTAAGGTTTACAATTACCACTAACCTACATTGGAACGAACACACAGATAGTATTGTGGGTAGAGCAAACCAGAGACTGTGATTCATTGGCGGAACACTTAGAAGGTACAACAGGTCTACTAAAGAGACTGCTCACACCACGCTTGTCCACCATTTCCTGGAGTATTGCTGTGCTGTATGGGATCTGCATCAGGTGGGACTGACGGATGACATCGAAAAAGTACAAAGAAGGGCAGCTCGTTTTGTATTATCGCAAAATGGGAGAGATAGTGCCACAGACATGATATGCGAATTGGAGTGGCAGTCATTAAAACAAAGGCGTTTTTCGTTGCGACGGGATATTCTCATGAAATTTCAATGACCAGTTTTCTTCTCCAATTTCGATATTCTGTTGGCACCCACCTACATAGGGAGAAATGATCATGACAATATAATAAGAGAAATGAGGGCTCGCACAGAAAAATTTAAGTGCTCGTTTTTTCCGCGTGCCATTCGAGAATGGAACGGTAGAGAGACAGCTTGAAGGTGGTTCATTGGACCCTCTGCCAGGCACTTCATTGTGAATAGCAGAGTAATCACGTAGATATAGATAAGTCACATATCATGCCAGTGAATGGCAAACGCCACCTCGCATGGTGTAAGGAGCGTAAACATCGGACGATTGAACAGTGGAAAACGTTGTGTGGAGTGACGACTCATGGTACGGCGATCCGATGGGGGGGGGGGGGGGGAGAGGGGTACAACGAATGCCCAGTGAATGCCATCTGCCAGAGTGTGTAGTGCGAACAGTAACATTCGGAGGTGGTAGTGTTGTGTTGTGGTCGTGTTTTTCATGGAGGGGGCTTGCACCACTTGTTTTGCGTGGCACTATCACAGCACAGACCTACATTGATGATTTAAGCACCTTCTTGCTTCCCACTGTTGAAGAGCAATTCGGGAATGACGATTTCATCTTTCGACACGATCGAGCACCTGTTCATAATGCACGGCCTGTGGCGGAGTGGTTACACAACAACAACATCCGTGTAATGGACTGGCCTGCACAGAGTCCTGACCAGAATCCGGGTTGATTTCGAACACAGACTATGAGCCAGGCATCACCAATCGACATTGATTCCTCTCCTCAGTGCAGCACTCCATGAAGAATGAGCTGCCATTCCCCAAGAAACATTCCAGCACCTGATTGAACGTATGCCTACGAAAGTGGAAGGTGTTATCATGGCTAAGGGTAAGTCAACACCATATTGAATTCTAGCATTATTGATGGAGAGCGCCATGAACTTGTAAGTCGTTTTCAGCAAGGTCTCTGGATACTTCTGATCACATAGTGTATCTTTACTTTTGTTTTGATGCCATGCAGATGGAGTCTCTGTAAAAGTCTTCGCCTCTTAGGTGGTTCCTCACAAGCATGAGGTCATGTTCATATCACAGCCCACATTTTGTCACTATATGCGAAATGTGGGACCCAACTACTGGAACAAATAGTGAGTTCCTACATTATGAAATACTTCAAAGAAAATGATCTATTGACACATAATCAGCGGAGATTCTTAATGTCTTTGTGAAACATGACTGGTTTCATATTCACATGTAGTGATGAATGCTAGTGATAGTGTATCTCAAATGGATACCATAATTTTAGATTTTTAGAAGGCTGTTAACATCATTTGTCATCAGTAGGTTCCAGTCAAATTATGTGCCTTCATTGTTGTCACAGTCATGGCACTAGATTCCTGATTTTCTGTCAGTAAGGTCACAATTCATAGAAACTGATAGAAGTCTTGTACTGGAAGTGAAGTAATTAGTTGGTTCCCCAAGGAAGTGTAATAGGGCATCTTTCGTTCCTAATTTACATAAATGATATAGGAGACAATCTGAGTAGCTGTCTTTGTTTACAGATGTTTTTCTGGTAAACTCATCAGATGAAGACAAATTCAAAATGATTTAGACAAGATATCTATATGGTGTGCTCCCTGCCGCCGTTGGATAAGCAGCTGCAGCAGCAAGTCGTATACCCCTAGCTTACGTATTTCTTACATAGTTTAATTCTTAATTTCTTTGCGTGTTTTTGGGTACTTGCATTGTTTAATTCATAAATTTCGGGCATGTTATAGTATTTGAGAGTTGTGGCATCGCGCTTTAGTGTTCACTTCGTTTACTTAAATTGCGTGTGAGTTTCGTATAGGAGGTGTAATTTCGAGTTTTAGTTACTGTAATCGTAAATTCAGGCAGATTGTAGCGCAGTCGTTAGGCATTTATACAGGTTAGTTAATACATTCTTTGTGTGTTTCTCTTGCGTTATCTAGGCACGGACTCGTGTTTCAGTAACTGTTGTTGAACATCGATTAGAATGGACAGGGACTGCGATTGCTGTGTACGGATGAGGGCTGAGTTGGCATCCCTTTGCTCACAGCTGCAAGCGGCGCTGACTTCGGTCACGCACCTTGAGGCTGTTGCCAATGGGCACCACTGTGGGGAGCCGGACTTGGTTATCACGGGGATGTCAACCTTGTCCCGTCCGTCCCCAGATCGGTCTGCCGCTGTGGTTGCCCCGGTTGCTGCCCGCAGTGGGGCTGAGCCCTCGCCTGTGGTTGATTGGGAGGTCGTTCCAAGGCGTTGCAGGCAGCGAAAGACGTCCCTGGAGGCTGATCAGAAAGCCTCCCCGGTGCGTCTGACAAATAGGTTTCAGGCACTGTATCTGGCTGAGCCAGATGCAGCTGCCTGCCCTGTTTCAGAGGATGATTCTCAGCCTTCAAGGTCCAGGCAATCACGGAGGGTGTGCTTACTGGTAGTTGGGAGCTCAAATGTTAGGCGTGTAATGGGGCCCCTTAGGGATATGGCGGCTAAGGAGGGGAAGAAATCCAGTGTGCACTCCGTGTGCATTCCGGGTGGAGTCATTCCTGATGTGGAAAGGGTCCTTCCGGATGCCATGAAGAGCACAGGGTGCAGCCAGCTGCAGGTGGTGGCACATGTCGGCACTAATGACGTGTGTCGCTTTGGATCTGAGGAAATTCTGTCTGGATTCCAGCGGCTATCTGATTTGGTGAAGGCTGCCGGTCTTGCTTACGAGATGAAGGCAGAGCTCAGCATCTGCAGCATCATTGACAGAACCGACTGCGGACCTTTGGTGCAGAGCTGGGTGGAGGGTCTGAATCAGAGGCTCAGACGGTTTTGCGACCATGTTGGCTCCAGATTCCTTGACTTGCGCAATAGGGTGGTCGGGTTTCGGGTTCCACTGAATAGGTCAGGAGTTCGTTATACTCAACGCAGCTACACTGGTAGCAGTGGCTGTGTGGCGTGGACTGGGCGGTTTTTAGGTTAAAAGGCCTCGGGAAAGTACGGGGTGGGTTGCAATCTCAAAGGGTGCACGGCAAATACAGGACGTGCTTGGATCAAGGAACAGTCGGAATTGTAGTTGTACATTGTTGTAGTGCTGGGAAAGTCCCTGAGCTTCAAGCGCTAATAGAAAGCACAGAAGCTGAAATCGTTATAGGTACACAAAGCTGGCTAAAGCGTGAAATAAGTTCTGCAGAAATTTTTACGAAGTCTCAGACGGTGTTCAGGAAAGATAGATTAGACAGAATTGGTGGTGGAGTGTTTGTGTCTGTCAGTAGTGGTTTATCTTGTAGTGAAGTCGAAGTATATTCTCCATGCGAATTAGTGTGGGTGGAGATTATACTTAAGGGGCTCCGGAACGCCCTGTACTTGCAATGTTAAAATAACGCTTATAAATTACATCTTTCCTCACAAAGTATTTGAGGTAGGAAGTTGAACTTTTTACAGATTATTTATTGGAATATGGGCTACAACTTAACACAGGGATTTTACAAAATTTTAGTTCAGTTATTAAAGATGATTTTTTTCAGTTGTAATGAAAATTCACAACATTTTTTTGCAATTTTTTATTTATATATTCAAAAATATACAGTTTTTTGGAAAAAGGCTGTGTTAAATTATGCGGAAGGTACTGTGTAACATTTACTGAAAGTTTGAAACAAATATGTTTGGAAGATACTTAGAAAACCTGTAATTAGTATGAGAAAATAAAAGTTTTGGGAATCGAGCGACAAAGATTGGATTAACTTTTTAGTGCATTCCAGGTCCATAGGATGGATTATCTTCATCCTCTGCAAACTCCTCTTCCAGCTTCCTCTTGTTCCTCCTCCTGTTTACTCTTGCTTGTATTTCTAGACTCTTTACAGCCCTGTCTGCAGCCCGAAGGCATTCCTTGTCTAAACCAAGCATCGCTCGTACCATGTTAGAACCTATCTTCATTCCCATATTTCTAAATACCTTTCGATTTCCAACATTTCTCCTTTTCTTAAAAGCCTTCAGAGGATTTCTAATAACTTTACTTTTACTCATTATTATACTTCAACAAAACAGAGACTCAAGAAACAGAATTAATTACGAATATTTTCGAGATAACGACAGAGTAAATAAACATGAAACAATCGACAATCACGCCAGCGATATATATTGAACCATCACAGGTTAGCCACAACACATACTTTATCTCAGATCACTAAAATGTACCTGATGAACACGGACGTTAATAACACCATTTGACAGCAGTTTAACAGCGCCACAGTGGGTCACGCCCAGGTAGAACACATTTCAAGAAAAATTTAAAAATAGTTGTAGTCATCGAAATTGAATAAATTATATGTCTATTAAAAGGCAATAGTCTGCAGATTCAGAAAACGCAAAAAAGTAAAAATTGAACTTTTCATGATTTTGAGCCTTTCTGGAGCCCCTCTCTGCCAGTAGTGGTTTATCTTGTAGTGAAGTCGAAGTAGATACTCCGTGCGAATTAGTATGGGTGGAGGCTATACTTGACAGCCGAACTAAGATAATAATTGGCTCCTTCTACCGACCCCCAGGCTCTGATGATATGGTTGCTGAACAGTTCAGAGAAAATTTGAGTCTCGTAACAAATAAATACCCCACTCATACGGTTGTCCCCCCTGCGGGTCCGGGGATTAGAATAGGCCCGAGGTATTCCTGCCTGTCGTAAGAGGTGACTAAAAGGAGTCCATCCCCCTCACGGGGGTAGTTAGCGCCTGCGTCGGGAGACGGGCGGTTCCACGACCTATAATCGTGGTCCTTTTGGTTTTTCACTTCTCGTTTCTTCCTTCCTTTTGTTGGTTCCTTTCTTTGCTCTTCTCCACCTCACTGTCTTCCTTACTCTTTCCCTTGACTTCTCCTTGCCTTCTCATTGCCTTCTTCTCCTTGCCTTCTCATTGCCTTGTTCTCCTTGCCTTCTCTGGTCTCCGCCTCGGCGTTTGAGACAGTCTGTCCTCTTTCTCCCTCTCTCTTCTTTTTCCTCTTCTTCCTTCCTCCCTGTGCGTGCCTGAAGGCCGACCCACGCGTTCGCACGCGTAGCCGGTGACGGGGTAACGCGTAAGTCCCCGCCCTGGGTAGACACGTAAGGCATGCGCGTACCCCCTGGTAAAGGCCAGGCCTGGGGAGGGGTGATTGCCTGAGCTGATACCTTCTGACCATGCCGATTGGTCCCTCCGTCTGTTTCTCGGCAGGTGTGACCTGAGGTGTAAACATTCACCTAAGGCGGGAGTGCCCTCTGAGAGGGTCCCCACAAGGAAGGAGCGCGCCATCGGAGATGCTGGCAATCATGGGGGATTCCTCCGCAATGGATTCTACTCCATCTCTCTCGACTTCGACCCAAAAACGGAAACGTGACCAGCCAACAGTGACAAAAGTACTACCGCCTGCCCCGCAGTTCCTCGTAGTTTCTAGATCTGAGGACGGAAAGGATTTTTCCTCTGTCAACCCTTTCGTTATTCAGAAGGGTGTAGATGCCATACCCGGATCTGTCAAATCTTGTACCAGGTTGCGTAATGGTACCTTATTACTAGAAACTGCGAGTGCCTTTCAGGCACAAAAACTGCTTCGGGCCACACTCCTGTACACGTTCCCTGTCCGGGTGGAGGCCCACCGAACTTTGAATTCGTCTCGTGGTGTAGTCTATACTAGCTCCCTCGACGGATTGACTGACGAGGAGCTTCAATCTTTCCTCGCTGAGCAGGGCGTGACGGCTGTCCATAGGGTCATGAAAAAGGTCAACAATGACCTTGTACCGACCCGAACACTTTTCTTGACCTTCGATAGTGTTAAGCTGCCATCGCGCATCAAGGCAGGCTACGAGGTTATTTCTGTTCGCCCCTATGTCCCGACACCTACGCGCTGCTACCAGTGTCAGCGTTTCAATCACACTCGACAGTCTTGTTCCAATGCGGCTAAATGTGTCACTTGTGGCAGGGATGCCCATGAGGGTGACTGTCCACCTCCGTCTCCTCGTTGTGTGAACTGTCAGGGTGACCATGCCGCATCCTCCCGCGACTGTCCTGTCTATAAGGAAGAACGCTGTATCCAGGAAATACGGGTCAAAGAGAAAGTGTCCACCTCGGCTGCTCGCAAGCTATTGGCTAGTAGGAAGCCCACGCTGCTCCCAGCGGGGAAATACAGTACTGTCCTCGCCTCTCCTCGGACTACCCGGGAGGTAGCAACCCAGACATGCGATCTGACCTTCAGCACCACGGTCGTCCGTTCGGCCAGTGCTAAGATCGCGCGGTCGACGTCTCCTCTTCCTCCCATCACCCCACAGACACCAGCCCCTTCCTCAGCTTCTGCTAAGTCGAAGACCCCGAAGTCAGATGCACGGGCCTTCAAGAAGGAACCATCCCGTGCAGACTTCCTCCGTCCCTCGACCTCCCAGCCTTCGACCGGTACTTCCACCAAACGTCCTTCCAAAAAGGCGCATAGGAAGCACAGTTCTCCTTCTCCGCCACGGCGCATTTCTTCTCCTGCGCCACCCAGCGGTTGCCGCCCCAGGACGTCATCCGTTTCGCCTGGCCGCACCGCTGGTAGCCGTACATCTGGCCGTTCACCTGCGGAGGAAGCTTCCCCTCCCGGCCATCCTCCCGAGATGGCCGATGACCCTATAGACCCAATGGACGATGACTGTCCGCCTACTGATAGCGGCGGCAGTGCTCGCTCGCAGCCAGGCCCTAAGCGGCCTTCGAGGTGACCCCTTCTCTCATCTTCCTTTTCTTACGATGGCACTTATTCACTGGAATATTCGCAGCATTCGCTCCAACCGAGAGGACTTGAAGTTGCTGCTCCGCTTGCATCGTCCGCTCGTCGTAGCCCTCCAGGGAACGAAGCTACGCCCATGCGATCAAATTGCCTTGGCACACTGCACCTCTGTGCGTTTTGACCTACCCCCTGTGGTAGGTATCCCAGCTCATAGAGGGGTTATGTTGCTGGTCCGGGATGATATTTACTACGATCCCATCACGTTGCACACCGGCCTGCAGGCAGTTGCCATCCGCATTACTCTCCCCACCTTTACGTTTTCCTTTTGTACCGTTTACACTCCATCGTCATCTGCCGTTACCAGGGCAGACATGATGCAACTTATTGCTCAGCTACCTGCACCATTTTTGTTAACTGGAGACTTCAATGCCCACCATCCCCTTTGGGGCTCTCCAGCATCCTGCCCGAGGGGCTCCTTGTTAGCAGACCTTTTCAACCAGCTCAATCTTGTCTGCCCCAATACTGGCGCCCCTACTTTTATTTCAGACACATCTCACACCTATTCCCATTTAGACCTCTCTATATGTACTCCCCAACTTGCACGCCGGTTTGAGTGGTATGCACTTTCTGATACATATTCGAGCGACCACTTCCCGTGTGTTATCCATCTCCTGCAGCATACTCCCTCTCCATGCTCCTCTAGTTGGACCATCTCCAAGGCAGACTGGGGGCTCTTCTCTTCGAGGGCGACCTTTCAGGATCAAACCTTCACAAGCTGCGATCGTTAGGTCGCACACCTCACGGAAGTCATTCTCGCTGCTGCTGAATATTCCATCCCTCACCCTACTTCTTCTCCACGTTGCGTACCGGTCTCCTGGTGGACTGCAGCATGTAGAGACGCTTTACGTGCTCGTCGACGTGCCTTACGCACATTTAAACGCCACCCTACAGTGGCGAATTGTATTAATTATAAACGATTACGTGCTCAGTGTCGTCGTATTATTAACGAAAGCGAGAAAGCCAGCTGGGCTGCTTTCACAAGCACCTTCAACAGTTTTACTCCTTCTGTTGTCTGGGGTAGCCTGCGCCGGCTATCTGGCACTAAGGTCCACTCCCCAGTTTCTGGCTTGAAGATCGCGAATGAAGTCCTTGTGGCCCCTGAGGCTGTCTCCAATGCCTTCGGCCGCTTTTTCGCAGAGGTTTCGAGCTCCGCTCATTACCACCCTGCCTTCCTCCCCCGCAAACAGGCAGAGGAGGCTAGGCCACCTGACTTCCGCTCCTGGAATTGTGAAAGTTATAATGCCCCATTCACCATGCGGGAACTCGAAACCGCACTTGGCCGATCACGGTCCTCCGCTCCAGGGCCTGATTCTATTCATATTCAGATGCTGAAGAACCTTTCTCCTGCGGGTAAAGGTTTTCATCTTCGTACATACAATCGCATCTGGATTGGGGGACATGTTCCCGCATGCTGGCGCGAGTCTATTGTTGTCCCGATTCCTAAGCCGGGGAAGGACAAGCACTTGCCTTCCAGTTATCGACCTATCTCGCTTACCAGCTGTGTCTGTAAAGTGATGGAGCGAATGGTTAACTCTCGATTGGTTTGGCTGCTCGAGTCTCGACGCCTACTTACCAATGTACAATGTGGATTTCGTAGGCGCCGCTCTGCTGTTGACCATCTGGTTACCTTGTCGACCTTCATTATGAATAACTTCTTGCGGAAGCGCCCGACCGCGGCTGTGTTCTTTGATTTGGAGAAGGCTTACGACACCTGTTGGAGGGCGGGCATTCTCCGCACCATGCATACATGGGGCCTTCGCGGTCGCCTCCCTCTTTTTATTCGTTCCTTTTTAATGGATCGACAGTTCAGGGTACGTGTGGGTTCTGTCCTGTCCGACACCTTTCGCTAGGAGAATGGGGTGCCACAGGGCTCAGTTTTGAGCGTCGCTCTCTTCGTCATCGCGATCAATCCAATAATGGATTGCCTCCCAGCTGATGTATCGGGCTCCCTTTTTGTGGACGATTTTACCATCTATTGCAGCGCGCAGTGTACACGTGTCCTGGAGCGCTGTCTTCAGCGTTCTCTTGACCGTCTTTACATCTGGAGTGTCGCCAATGGCTTCCGTTTTTCTGCCAAGAAGACGGTCTGTATTAACTTCTGACGCTACAAAGAGTTTCTCCCACCGTCCTTACGACTCGGTCCCGTTGCTCTCCCAATCGTGGAGACAACCAAATTTTTAGGCCTTACCTTTGACAGGAAACTTAGCTGGTCTCCACATGTGTCATATTTGGCCGCCCGTTGTACCCGTTCTTTAAATGTCCTCCGTGTTCTCAGTGGTATGTCGTGGGGAGTGGATCGAACCGTCCTACTTCGTCTATATCGGTCGATCGTCCGCTCCAAGCTGGATTATGGGAGCTTCGTATACTCCTCTGCACGGCCATCCATCTTACGCCGCCTCAACTCCATACAACATCGGGGTTTACGACTTGCGATCGGAGCATTTTATACCAGTCCCGTACAGTGTCTTCATGCTGACGCTGGCGAATTGCCACTCACCTACCGGCGCGATATACTGCTTTGTCAGTATGCCTGTCGTCTACTGTCAATGCCCGACCATCCGTCTTATCGTTCCTTTTTTGACGACTCTCTTGACCGTCAATACGGGTTGTATGTCTCTGCCCTGCTACCCCCTGGAGTTCGCTTTCGTCGCCTCCTTCAACACCTTAATTTTTCACTCCCTGCAACCTTTAGAGTGGGCGAGAGCCACACGCCACCTTGGCTCCAGGCTCAGGTCCGCGTTCACCTTGACCTCAGCTCGCTCCCAAAAGAGGTCACCCCCGGTTCGGTCTACCACTCCCGTTTTTTGGAATTTCGTTCGAAGTTCATCAACATGACTTTCATTTATACAGATTGCTCTAAGACCAATGACGGGGTCGGGTGTTCCTTTATTGTCGGGGCACAAAGTTTCAAATACCGGCTCCATGGCCATTGTTCGGTCTTCACAGCTGAGCTCTTTGCCCTCTACCAGGCTGTTCTTTACATCTGCCGCCACCGACATTCTGCTTATGTCATCTGCTCAGATTCCCTGAGCGCCATCCAGAGCCTCAGTGATCCGTACCCGGTTCACCCTTTCGTACACCGGATCCAACGCTCTCTTCAGCAGCTGGTGGATGTCGGTTCTCCGGTTAGCTTTATGTGGGTTCCTGGCCATGTCTGTATCCCTGGGAACGAAGCTGCAGATGCCGCGGCCAAGGCTGCGGTCCTCCAGCCTCGGACAGCTTCTTGTTGTGTCCCTTCGTCCGATTTTAGCAGGGTCATTTGTCGGCGCAACTTATCGCTGTGGCATGCCGATTGGGCTGCACTTACCGACAACAAGCTTCGGGCCTTAAAACCTCTTCCCGTGGCTTGGACGTCCTCCTCACGCCCTTCTCGGCGGGAGGAGGTCGTTTTAGCCCGGTTAAGAATTGGACACTGCCGGTTCAGCCATCGCCATCTGCTGACGGCTGCGCCGGCGCCGTTCTGCCCATGTGGGCACTTGCTGACGGTTAGACACATTTTAATGTCCTGTCCAGATCTTAACACACTGCGCCTCGATCTTAACCTGCCTAATACTTTCGATGCCATTTAAGCGGATGACCCACGAGCTGCTGCTCGTGTTCTTTGTTTTATCAATTTGACAAACCTCGCTAAGGACATTTGATGATGTTGTTTTTTAATCCTATGCCTGTCAGTCTGTCTTTTATCGTGTTTTCCCTTTTAGTTGTTGTTGTCAACTTGTGCCTCGCGGTGCATTCTTAGAGTAGTCAGGGCGCTAATGACCATTGAAGTTGTGCGCCCTAAAACCACAAAAAAAAAAAAAAATCATACGGTTGTAGTTGGTGGGGACTTCAACCTTCCCTCGATATGTTGGCAAAAATACTTGTTCAAAACCGGTGGTAGGCAGAAAACATCTTCCGAGATTGTCCTAAATGCTTTCTCCGAAAATTATTTCGAGCAGTTAGTCCACGAATCCACGCGAATTGTAAATGGTTGCGAAAACACACTTGATCTCTTAGCCACAAACAATCCAGAGCTGATAGAGAGCATCTTGACTAATACAGGGATTAGTGATCACAAGGTCGTTGTAGCTAGGCTCAATACCGTTTCTTCCAAATCCACCAGAAACAAACGCAAAATAATTTAATTTCAAAAAGCGGATAAAGTGTCGCTAGAAGCCTTCCTAAGAGGCAATCTCCATTCCTTCCGATCTGACTATGCAAATGTAGACGAGATGTGGCTCAAATTCAAAGATATAGTAGCAACAGCAATTAAGAGATTCATACCTCATAAATTGGTAAGAGATGGAACTGATCCCCCATGGTACACAAAACAGGTCCGAATGCTGTTGCAGAGGAAACGGAAAAAGTATGCGAAGTTCAGAAGAACGCGAAATCCCGAAGATTGGCTAAAATTTACAGACGCGCTAAATTTGGCACGGACTTCAATGCGAGATGCCTTTCATAGGTTCCATAACGAAACATTGTATCGAAATTTGGTAGAAAATCCGAAGAAATTCTGGTCGTATGTAAAGTAAACAAGCGGCAAGACGCAGTCAATACCTTCGCTGTGCAGTGGCGATGGTACTGTTACCGACGACTGTGCCGCTAAAGCGGAGTTATTGAACGCAGTTTTCCGAAATTCCGTCACCAGGGAAGACGAATGGAATATTCCAGAATTTGAAACACGAACAGCTGCTAGCATGAGTTTCTTAGGGATTACGAAACAACTCAAATAGCTTGATACGGGCAAGTCTTCAGGTCCAGATTGTATACCGATTAGGTTCCTTTCAGATTACGCTGATACAATAGCTCCCTACTTAGCAACCATATACAATCGCTCGCTCATCGATAGATCTGTACCTACAGATTGGAAAATTGCGCAGGTCGCACCAGTGTTTAAGAAGGGTAGTAGGAGTAATCCATCGAACTACAGATCTATATCATTGACGTCGGTTTGCAGTAGAGTTTTGGAGCACATACTATATTCAAACATTATGAATCGCCTCGAAGGGAATGAACTATTGATACGTAGTCAGCATGGTTTCAGAAAACATCGTTCTTGTGCAACGCAGCTTGCTCTTTATTCGCACGAAGTAATGGCCGCTATCGACAGGGGATCTCAAGTTGATTCCGTATTTCTAGATTTCCGGAAAGCTTTTGACACTGTTCCTCAGAAGCGACTCCTAATCGAGCTGCGGGCCTATGGGGTATCGTCTCAGTTGTGCGACTGGATTCGTGATTTCCTGTCAGGAAGGTCGCAGTTCGTAGTAATAGACGGCAAATCATCGAGTAAAACTGAAGTGATATCGGGTGTTCCCCAGGGAAGCGTCCTTGGACCTCTGCTGTTCCTGATCTGTATAAATGACCTGGGTGACAATCTGATCAGTTCTCTTAGGTTGTTCGCAGATGATGCTGTAATTTACCTTCTAGTAAGGTCATCCGAAGACCAATGTCAGTTGCAAAGCGTTTTAGAAAAGATTGCTGTATGGTGTGACAGGTGGCAGTTGACGCTAAATAACGAAAAGTGTGAGGTGATCCACGTGAGTTCCAAAAGAAATCCGTTAGAATTTGATTACTCGGTAAATAGTACAATTCTCAAGGCTGTCCATTCAACTAAGTACCTGGGTGTTAAAATTACGAACAACTTCAGTTCGAAAGGCTACATAGATAATATTGTGGGGAAGGCGAGCCAAAGGTTGCGTTTCATTGGCAGAACACTTAGAAGATGCAACAAGTCCACTAAAGAGACAGCTTACACTACACTCGTTCGTCCTCTGTTAGAATATTGCTGCGCGGTGTGGGACTCTTACCAGGTGTGACTGACGGAGGACATCGAAAGGGTGCAAAAAAGGGCAGCTCGTTTTGTATTATCATGTAATAGGGGAGAGAGTGTGGCAGATATGATACGCGAGTTGGGATGGAAGTCATTAAAGCAAAGACGTTTCTCGTCACGGCGAGATCTATTTACGAAATTTCAGTCGCAAACATTCTCTTCCGAATGCGAAAATATTTTGTTGAGCCCAACCTACATAGGTATGAATGATCATCAAAATAATATAAGAGAAATCACAGCTCGAACAGAAAGGTTTAGGTGTTCGTTTTTTCCCGCGCGCTGTGAGGGAGTGGAATGGTAGAGAGGTAGTATGATTGTGGTTCGATGAACCCTCTGCCAAGCAATTAAATGTGAATTGCAGAGTAGTCATATAGATGTAGATGGTGGAAAAATAGAAAATTACCTAAACAATAAAGTGTGGTCCCTTACATGAGTACTAAAAGAAAAACTCAAATTATGACTGCACGAAATTCGCCCAAATTTAAATACTTACAGCTTGACAAAATATGTGTGCACTATATGCATTATAACCATAATATGCAAAGTGTTGGGAAGAAGGCAAACCAAAGATCACATTTCATTGGCAGAGATTTAGGAGGAGCAACATTTGTGGAGGACCACTTACAGTGTCCTCATTATGGGAATGCTCGAGGAATGGCAGCAAGCTTTGTTTTATCACAAAGTTTGGGAGCTGGAAAGTATATGTTAGCTAGGGTGCCAATCAAAACAAAAGTTTTTGTTTGTAGCATGATCTCTTCCTATTATTTCAATCACCAACTTCCTCTTCCAAATTCCAAAGTATGATAAGAGACTAAAGAACTTGCACATAAAGATAGTGTTCGTATTTACCCCGCATTGTTGTTGAGAGTAGAAGAGTAGAGAAATATTCTGGAAGTGGTTCTATGAACTTTTGTCATTCGCTTACGTGAATTGCAGATGTATCATGTAGATGCAGATTTAGATGTAGAAGCACTTAAGCTACTTGCTTGCTGCACCATTGGTCAAGGACTAGTTGTTAGCATGTCCATAATGCTGTCACATGGCTCAAATTAACCAGTGTCCATTTGAGCTGCTCTTCATATTGTATGTTCAATATCTCCCGTCAGCCCTGTTTCATACAAGTGCTGCATGCTTCAGATTTGTACTAGGATGGGTTTTAAGAGTTAGTAAGCGATTTCCTTTGAGGCTCAGTGTTTTCCATGTAGTCTGCCGCTGAACTGATGTCTGCTATTGGCTTTACCTATAGCTAAGCCTGTGTAATTGTTGAATTTCAAATTCCTAAAAGTTGCTACATCCACATAATTGTTTGAGTGGACCATTTCCAGCTGTGATTCATTGATACTGTAGTAGTGGGATCCTACATTTTTGTGAAGTGTAAAGTGTTATATTCTGAACATTTACTGCAAGTTGCCGATCTTAGCACTACGAAATCTGATGAAGATGTGACTACTTGCACAGCACTTTTCTTGTATAGATTGACAAAATCTAAACTCTGTTCTATTTGTAGTACATAAGAACCCTCGAGCAACAAAGAAATCAGAAATTCCTACACTCGTGTTTTATTCAGTACATGCTGCATTTCGGATCCTGTGGTCCATCTTCAGGTGTATTTCGTCGTAATACATGCTTTATTGGTTCTATTGAATGAGGGGAAATGCATAATCCTGTCACAAAAAGGTTTGATCTTAGGTTCCAAATTCGTAAGTCAGATGTTAAAAATATGTGCGAAATAGTGGTAAAGATGAACAGAGTACGCTTATCAAATAATCAAACGTTTTTAACGTTTTAGTAACGGCATAAGTTGTTTCCTCCATTGTTTTCAAGCAAATATTTTCATTCAAGAGACACCTTGACAAACACTTGTTTGTCAACACTTCAGACGTTTTTGTACATGGTTTGGTTAAAGATGCATTTTTCATAGTGCTAAAGATTTAATTACTAAACAATTGACACATACAGAAAATAACTTCAGAACAGATATTTAAAATTATAGAAATAGCTGTGGCTTGCGAAATCTTTTCAGTTAACATTGATTCTGTTTTTTTTATTTTTTTGTTTTGTGAAGGTGTATCTCCAGTTCTGGCAGATCTAGGGTCTTACTATTGGCTTCATTATGTAATACTATCAAATTGTTTTCTAGATTGTTAATGACATGGTTCGTTTCCAACATATTTGTGCAATGACTGATTCTTCAAATTGGTTAAGCCTGAAAGCATTTACATGTTCTTGAAAACAGGTTTTGAAGTTTGTGCTTGTTTTCCGTACATAGTTGGCAGGACAACTAGGGCATGATACTTCATGCACTCTACTGTTGTCGTGTGTTTGTATATTTGAATTAATGTTATGGATGTGTAAGTTAAGTAATTTATTATTAGTTGAGAATGAAACATTTTTTTTAAAGGTTAGCTATTTCTTGTGAGATTGGGCCCAGGTATGGGATACTGGTGATATTTTCTCTTCTTTCATAGTGTTGACATTCATTGTCTTGCTTTTGTATGTTTGTCTGTCTGCATTGTTAATTGTTTCGTCTGTGTAGTCATTGCTTATGGCAATGCTCTTTATTGTAACTATCTGATTCTTGAGAATGTTCCCTTTTAGATCAAGAGAGTGTACTCAGTGTAGCATGGGTCTAAATGCAGCATGTTTCTGTGTGGTGGGATGACATGATGAGTTGTCTAGTGTTACATCTGTGTATGTGTGTTTTCTGTGTATGCTGAACTTATGTTTTTGTTTATGGTTGGTGATTTTAAGATACAGTAAATTTATGCATTTGTTGTTCTCATGTTCTATTGTGAATTTCACGTTTATGTGGAAAGAATTGAATACTGCTAGTAGTTCCTCAACCTCATTTTTTGTTCCACGAAATAGAAGCAAGGTATCATCAACTTATCTCCAGTAATATCTTACTTTACTTTCGATTCTATTGTTTCCATTAAAGAACTTCCTTTCCAGATGATTAAGAATTATGTCTGCAAGAGCACTTGATAGGCTAGTGTCCATGGCCAGACCCTAATCCTGTTGGTGAACTTTCACATTGATTGTTCAGTAATTGTAAGACAATATTAACTGCAATGTGTCCTTGACTTCTGATATTTCTACAATTGACAATTTTTTGTGTGTTATTAAGTTTTCAAAAATTGTCTATTGTTTCTTCAGTTGGTACTTTTGTAAATAGGTTAGTTACATCAAAAGAAGCAAAATTTTGGTTGCTAATCCCTTTGTGTTCTTAAATAACTATGTTTTATCAAAGGTATAGTACTGCTTCAGACTTTTGTTCAGTAATTGGGAGACACTGAAAGCAGGTGTATTCCTAGAATTAACAGTAGACCTCAGTGGAACTTGGGATTTATGGGTCTTATGTTGAGCTCTTTGGGCTGTGGGATTCATTAAAATGAAAGTTTTTTCTGATTTTTCGGTGAAGAAGAGATTGAATTTATTAACCATTTTTCTGATTTTGTTTTGAAATTTTAGTTGGATCTTGCTTGAGCTCTGTTATGTTATTTTCAGAAAATAAACTTTGTGTTTTAGTGAGGTATTCATCTTTGTTCATAATTACTACAGAATTGCTTTTGTCAGCTTTCAGAATCATGGCATTGTCGTTATATGGTTTCGTGTTCATGCTGTTTAATAGCTTTCTCTCCTGATAAACTGTTTTGTGGATTTCGTTATGGTTAATCATGCTTTCCTGAATAACATTATGTTGTGTGGTAGGACAGTCTGTTTAGTTTTATTAAGATCAGCTAAATCATTTGGTTTTTTAGTGTATACAATGAGATTTTATAGATTATTAGTACTTAATCTAGGTTCTACGTTGTGCTTTAGCCCTTCCTTAAGTAGACGTTGTTCTTTTTCATGAAGGTGATAGCAGTTTGGTTCACGACTCTTTATGAAACTGTTTTGTTGGATGGTTGGGTGTCCTGCTGCTGATTCAGTTTTAGCTACATGGCTTCTAATTTCTTTTGGTGCCTGTGTGTGATTTCAGTTCGCATTTTATTTACAGTTCTTTCTACATACTCCTCAGCAGCTCCTAGTTCTAATGGGTGTAGTGTATTAGCTAATTGTAAATACGTGTTGCAACAGCATATAACAATTTCTTCTTTCGTTTTGTACTGAGATTTTACTTGAGACTTAATCTACATTATCTCACATTTCCTCTTGGCAATCTGGGCTGAAGCAGACTTGTTAGCTGTTCGCTTTGACATAATTAGGACGAAAGTCACACGCTAGACGTTCTTTGATGAACTTAATACTAGCACTGGCTTTCACGAACTTTATTTTGTAATTACTGTATGAGTATACTGCTTTCAGTGCCTGGCTGGTCAAGTTAATTTTAACATTATTTTGCAGCTTCAAACGTGGTATGCTTTATTTGTCCTCTTGAATGAGATTAACTGTATATTCCTGTACTGAAAAGGTTTGATGTTAGGTTCCGAATTTCGTATGCCACACGTGGGAAAATGTGTGAAATAGTGGAAAAGATGAATAGTGTAGACTTATCCAAATAATCCAAGAAAAGCGTTTTTAACCCTTTGGTAACAGCATTTGTTTTCTGTTCTATAGTTTTCAAGCATACCATTTCATTGAAGAGGCACCTCCACAAACACATGTTTGTGAACACTTCACAGATGTTTTGTACATGGTGAGATCAAAGGTGCATTTTCATAGTGCTAAAGATATAATTATTAAACAATTGACATGTGCAGGAGATAACTTTAGAATAGATCTTCAAAATTACAAAAGTAACTGTGACTTGTGAAATACTTTTGTTCATTTAACATCAACTCTGATTTCTTGATTTTGTGGAGGTGTATCTCCAGTTGTTCGAACAGATTTAGGGTCTTGCCAGCCATTGGCTACATTATGCAGTACTACCAAATTGTTTTCTATGTTGTTGTTGACATGTTTCTTTTCCAACATGTGTTGTGCAATGACTGATTTTTCAAAGTGGCGAGCCTGAAAGAATTTACATCTTCTTGAAAACCGGTTTTTAAGTTTCTGCTTGTTTTCCATACATAGTAGGCAGGACAACTGGCTCATGATACTTTGTACACTCATTTGTTTTTGTATGTTTGCGTATTTGATTTTATGTTATGGATGAGTAAGTTTCCTACTTTAATACTAGTTAAGAATGAAACTGTTACATCTGTCTTTTGCACTATTTCGCACATATTTTCCACGTCTGGCTTACAAAATTTGTATCCTAACATCAAACCTTTTTGTGACAGGAATATGCATTTCATCTCATCCAAGAGAACAAGTAAATCATGTATTAAGATGAATTACACCAGAAGATGGACCAACAGGGTTGATATGCATAATGTACTGTATAAAACATGACAAATTGTGACTGAAGGCGTTTTTTAATTCATATCTCGAGTGTGTTGAGTACAGTCACGTTTGAAGCTGCTGAATATAGATAAAATTAAATTGAATTTACCCAGCCAGGCACTAAAAGCGGTATACTCATACAGGAAACACAAACCAGTGCTAGGGTTAAGTTCACCGACGAATGTCTAGCGTGTGATTTTCGTGCCAATTTTGTCAAACTGAAGACCAAAAACAAGCCTGATGCATCCTATTGCCAGAAAGAAATGTGAGATAATGTGGATGAAGTCACCAGTACAATCTCAGTATATGAAGAAAGAAGGTATTGCTGAGTGCTGGTATAACATGTATTTACAATTAGCTAATACACAACACCCATTAGAACTAAGAGCTGCTGAGGAGTATGTAGAAAGAACTGTAAATAAAATGAGAACTGAAATCGCACACAGGCACCAAACGAAATTAGAAGCCATGCAGCTAAAACTACATCAGCAGCAGGACAACCAACCATCCAACAAAACACTTTTATGAAAGAGTCATTAACCAAACTGGTATCATCTTCAGTGAAAAAGAACATCTACTCAAGGGAGGGCTAAAGCACAACATAGAACCCAGATTAAGTACTACTAACCTAAAGCACCTCATTATACACACTAAAAAGCAGCTGATTTAGCTGATCTTAATAACACTGAACAGACTGTCCTAGCACACAACATAAAGTTATTCAGGAAAGCATAACTAACCATAATGAAACCCCCAAAACACTTTATCTGGAGAGAAAGTTATTAAACAGCATAAACATGAAACTCAATAACACCAATGCCACGTTTCTGAAAGCTGACAAAAGCAATTCTGTAGTAATGATGAACAAAGATGAATAACTCACTAAAACACTAAGTTTCATTTTTGAAAATAACATAACAGAGCTCAAGCAAGATCTGACTCTAAAATTCCAAAACAAAATCAGAAAAATGATTGATAAATGCAATTTCCTCTTCACAGAAAAAGAATCAAAAACATGCCTTTTAATGAATCTCACAGCTCCAAGACTGATAGCTCAACCTAAGACCCATAAACCCTAAGTTCCATTGAGGCATGTTGTTAATTCTGGGAATTCACCTGCTTAACAGTCTCCCAATTACTGAACAAAAATCTGAAACGGTACTATACCTTTGATAAAACATAGTTATTCAAGAACGCAAAGGGATTAGCAACTAAAATTGTGCCTCTTTTGATTTAACTAACCTATTTACAAAAGTACCAACCGAAGAAACAATAGACAATTTTTGAATACTTAATAACACACAAAAAATTGTCAATTGTAGAAATATCAGAAGTCAAGGACACATTGCAGTTAATATTGTCTTACAATTACTGAACATTCAATGGGAAAGTTCCCCAACAGAATTAGAGTCTTGTTGCCTATCAAGTGCTTTTGCAAACATAATTCTCAATCATCTGGAAAGCAAGTTCTTTAATGGAAACAATAGATTCGAAAGTAAAGTAAGATTTTACTGGAGTTAAGTTGATGATACCTTGCTTCTATATCATGGAACAGAAAATGAGGTTGAGGAACTACTAGCAGTATTCAATTCTTTCCGCATAAACGTGAAATTCACAATAGAACATGAGGACAACAAATGCATAAATTTCCTGATTCTTAAAATCACCAACCATCAACAAAAACATAAGTTTAGCACACACACACACACACACACACACACACACACACACACACACACACACACACACACACACATACATACATACATACATACATACAGATGTAACACTGGACAACTCATCATTTCATCCCACCACACAGAAACGCACCACATTTAGACCCATGCTATACAGAATACATTACCTTGCCCTAGAAGGAAACACAATTAGGAATGAGATAGTTACAATAAAGATCATTGCCATCAGCAATGGCTACACAACCAAAACCATCGACAATTTAAACAGATAAATACACAAAACCAAGACAATTAATGTCAACACTATGAAAGAAGAGAGAATATTCGCTGGTATCCCATACCTGTTTCCCATCTCACAAAAAATTGCTAACCTTTTCAAAGAAACAAATGCAAGTTTCATTTTCAACTAATAATAAATTAGGAAACTTACTCATCCATAACATAAAATGAAATATGCAAACACAGTAGAATGTACAAGGTATCACGCCCCAGTTCTGTCTACTATGTAAGGAAAACAAGCAGGAACTTCAAAACCCGATTTCAAGAAGATCTAAATGGTTTCAGGCTCAACCAATGTGAAGAATCAGTCATTACACAAATATATTGGAAACGAACCATGTCATCAACAATCTAGAAAACAATTAGGTAGTATTACATAATAAAGCCAATAGTAAGACCCTAGATCTGTCAGAACAACAAATAAAAAAACCAGATTTGGTCTTAAATGAACAACCAGATATCGCATGCAACAGCTTCTTTTGTAATTTTAAATATCTGTTCTAAAGTTACTTGCTGCGTATGTCAATTTGTTCCTGCATATGTCAATTGTTTAATAGTTATATCTACAGCTCTATGATGAATGCATCTTGGTCCATACCATGTAGAAAAACATCTGGGAAGTGTTTACAAACATTGTTTGCGGATCTGCCTCTTGAATGAAATGATATGGTTGAAAACGATGGAGAAGAAAACTTATGCGGTTACTAAAGCGTTAAAAACGCTTTTCGTGGATTAGTTGGTGAGTTTGCACTATCCATCTTCTCCACTATTTTGCACATTTTTCCGTATGTGGCCTACAAAATCCGGAACGTAACATCAAAACTTTTCATGACAGGAATATGCATTCAATCTCTTTCAAGAGGACAAATAAACCATGGATTAAGACGACATACACCTGAAGATAGACCCACAGGGTCCGAAATGCATCGTGTATTGAATAAAAGGCGATAAATTGTGACTAAATGCGTATTAGATACATACCTCGAGTGTATTGAGTTCAATCACGTTTGAAGCTGCAAAAATCGATAAAATTAAAAAGAAATTCCTAGCTTTATGGTTGAATGATTAAACTGTGCCACACTGATTTTTCTCTGGTGGTGTTTTTTTCCTGCCTTAACACAGCATAATATAAACACGAGAACTAAATGGGAACAGCCTTGTGTTGCTCTGGGATAAGAAAATGTTTTATCCTACAACAAGTGCAGATTTAATGTTCTGAAGAAAATGAGCTTGTAAGTACTACCATTTTTTCCTTGCATGTGGGCTAAATTATGTGCTTACTCCTAGAGTGGCAGACAGAAAAATGAGTGAATTACATCTTAAACAGTTTGTAGGCTTACGTTTATTTCAAGATTGAAACCAATCAACCACACCATACTGAAGGCACAGTATTCTGGATCAGTAATTAGAGGTAAATTTCATATTCAGCAGCTGAGCACCGGATGAAAACGACATGTCCCATCAAGATTAATGTAAAATACTTGTTATTTAGTAACAAATGGAACCTTTAATATGCTTATAAATTAGACCATTCACAAAAATATAGGCAAAAATCTATGCAAAAAGAATTTTTATTGACATGTTAAGCACAGGAAGAACAGTAAATGGATGTGCATTTAAAATGTAATCATAAATGTTCAGTATTGAAAATTTGTTAGTTTGTCATTACAGAAACCCACATGATCTCCTGGAAGTCAGGAACTGCAGTCACTGGCAACTGGCATGGCAAGTCATGTGGAAATGCCTGTATGTGGACTGGTTACACTTTGTAATTGCCACCATGTGTCAGGAAAGAATTACCTCCGTTGGTATAATGAATGGGAAACACCACCTGGATCACCATTTTCAAAATTGAGATGTTTTGATCTGACCAGCAGATCATTTTCAGATCTAACTTGGGAAAAGTAAAAATGAGGCCTAACAACACAAGTTAAGGGTGTGACACTACAAATAATACAAACAGCAGTACTGCAAATAACGTAAATATTTCATATACTCATTCATGTCCTCAGGTGTAGTTTGTTAGTAGTGACGAAAATGAACATAAAACTATAAAAACCGTACAGAAGATGGACAGGGAAAAGTTACTTAGTCATGTGATGTATATACACGTCAGTGCCCAGAACATTAATAGTGTCGAGAAGATTTTTATAAAGAGAAAGTATGTTGATTGTGTAAAATGGATTACATGATTCTTCCTTTCGTTCTTCTCCCATTCTAGCAGTCCCTTCTGTCGTCTTTACCTCTTTCTTGTACCTTGTGGTTTGTAATGAAGTATTAGTTTTGGAAGTTGTTTTCAGGCATTCTATCTACATGTTCCCACAATCTGTTTCTATTTCTTGTGCATTGAATCAACTTGCAGTTCATTCATAACTTCTTCATTTCTGGATGTATGTTCCTGCTTATATCCATATGATTCAATAATAATTCAAGAAAAGGAAGAGAATCTTCAGAAAGATATCTATCGTCTTGAGTTGTTGGCTTCTGAATGTCACATGAAAATCTCCATTAATAAATTAAGTGTTAAGGTAGACAAGGGAAAACCATCTATCAGATCAAAACTTGTTATAAATAATGTAATACTGGAGCAAGTTACTCATTTCCAATGCCATAGTTATGGAATAAGATGAGATTTTTGCAGTGATACTGATAACAAGATTATAACTTACAATTTGCAGAATAAAGGAGTCTTACGTGAAAATCTGATTTAAGTAGGAAACAGAATCTGGTTATAAAAACAGCCATGTTTTAGAAAATTATTACACTGTGTATTCATATAGTTGAAAGATAACAGTGAGGGGAAACAGAATGGCCACAGGGGTGTACCACATGCCACAGCAGGTTGTGTGCCAAGTGATACACCTGTGTGTTTACGCAGGCCAGTCTGCACCAACCACCATCTTTCCATGGCTGGCAGACATGAAAAACATTCACATTGATGGGAGTAGTGAGCCACTGGAGATTGTATGTTTACTGGGGAACATTGTCATAAATATAAATTGTAATAGTTCCGGTACTAAATGTAACTGGGTTTTCTCTTTTGATGCTAGTCAACTGTTAGGATTAGCATTACTGCAAAGAGCCTATGATTCTAAAGCATTATGTCAGGGTGAAAATACTAAATAAATTAATTTTTCTCTCTTAACAATATGTAGGCAGGGTGGGTTCTTCCTTGTCTCAGGTATGTGGTAGAATGAAACAGCAATTTTACAAAAGATAACCTTTATTGAAAGTTTTGTACAACTGTTTGCTTACTGGATGTTCTTGGAGAGCGGCAGCTGTGTCGTTTGTGAAGCCTTCTGCTGCGGCAGCGGCGGCGTCTGATTACGCGTGGCGGTGTGTATCTCGTGTCGCCGTCTCGCCCAGTCGGCTAGAGACGCGCAGCGCGAGGTGGCCCGTTTAATTATTGAGAGCGAAGTCATGCATCAGACGGTGATACCTTGGATGTGGCGTCCCAGTGTTTCCTTCTCTAAGCAGCCACGTATGTTGTGCGTCGGCCAGCGGAGCGGCGCGGCGGGGGAAGGCCAGTGTCCCAGACTCGAAAACCAGACTCCCGCTTGCCAGTCTTCGGCTGTCAGATCTTCATCCCAGCTCACAGGTGACTGCTGATGTGAGGCCGTCTCCGCGTCCTCACGAGTCACCCGGATACGTAAAAATCCGACTTCAAATAACTTTTAACTCCTGTCTTCTGGCGCCGAGGCTGCTGCTTGCTATTCTATTGCAGCGGCGGACTTGGTGCGTCTGTATACGATGTAGTCTCTTCTTGCATGACGGTCTTCAGCACCGAAACTGACTAAAAACTACTGCTGCTCTCTTTGTCGGGTCCACTGCGTCTCACGTATTTATTCACTTCACTTCAGTTCACTGGAGGTGAACGACTTCACGGTCATTGCCTCTTCGGTCACGTTGAAAAGCTTCTCTAAGAATCTTCTTAACGTCGGTCATTGGCTCTTGGAATGTAGGCGAGGGCCTTTGCTCACATATGACAACTGAGAAACACGTGAGCCGGTCGGGCGATGCCCTGACGGCTGAATTGACAGCGTCCGCTTATGTGGGGAGGGCGATGGCTTCTGAACTTGCTGACTTCACGGTCATTGTCTCTTCTGCTCTGCCCGCTGTTTGCCAGCATGTAACTCTCTAAACTAAACCAAGTTTTTCATTTATTTTCTAATTTCTACTTCACTTTGATTTCACTAATTTATTTACTTATCTTAAGTACCACTCAACAAAATAAGTGGTGTAGGACAATTAATTTTGTTCATTAATATTCTTTTCTTTTGGAATTATAAAGTTGCTGCTCTTTAAGCAATGAAGATATCCCCTCTTGCCAACTACGTAAAATCATCTTGTTAGGCAAGTTATTAACAGAAACCTAACTGGTTGCGCCATGTGTGGTGACTTCTGAGCAAGTCGATGCCAACTCATGTCAAAAGTGATTTCCATTTGAGTAATCTGAGGAGCAGACCCCTTGAGTTAGTTTTGAGAGGGTTACAAGCCAACCTAGCTTCAATCCTGGTAGCCAATATATGTTGCTTTTAGTCACTATTTGGTACAGCCCCCAAGTCTTCACATTTATCTACAACTAGATATATATTTCTTCAGCCATCAAATAGTGCATTATGGAGGATACCTTATGCCACCAATTATCATTGTCCCACTTGCAACTGGAATGATGGAGAATTGACTGGCTATATGGCTCCATATAAACCTTCTGAGATATATGTTGGTGGCAATATATCGTTCTACAGTCTGTTCCATATGCTGGTTATCTGAACTTTCTCACTAGCAGTTTGCAAGAACATGTTCCTTCCACAGGAACCTAAAAATACTGCCCAGTTCCCTTCACACAGGTCCCACTACCTGTGTAGTCACTTCCTGCGTATAGTGGACCTCTGACCTATTAAGCAGAACCCAGAAACCCACCACCCTATGGTGCAAGTCAAGGAATCTTCAGCCTACATGGATGCAGAACCATCTGGACCCCTGATTCAAGCCCTCCACTTGATTCTGTACCCAAGGACCATAGTCAGTTATGTATACGATGCTACAGATGGCGATCTCTGCCTTCATCTTGGTCTTTACTACTTCAGCTAGCCACTCAAAACCATAGAGAATCTCTTCCAATCCAATGCAACACATCTTTTTAGTTCCAACATGAGTCACTACCTGCACTTGGCAGCACCCTTTGTTTAATGATATCTGGATGCACCCATGTGCACAGTGCACAATGGATTCTCCCCCTGCGGGTCCGGGGATTAGAATAGGCCCGAGGTATTCCTGCCTGTCGTAAGAGGCGACTAAAAGGAGTCCATCCCCCTCACAGGGGTAGTTAGCGCCTGCGTCCGGAGACGGACGGTTCCTCGACCTATTATTGTGGTCTTTTTGGTTTTTCACTTCTCGTTTCTTCCTTCCTTTTGTTGGTTCCTTTCTTTGCTCTTCTCCACCTCACTGTCTTCCTTACTCTTTCCCTTGACTTCTCCTTGCCTTCATTGCCTTGTTCTCCTTGCCTTCTCATTGCCTTGTTCTCCTTGCCTTCTCTGGTCTCCGCCTCGGCGTTTGAGACAGTCTGTCCTCTTTCTCCCTCTCTCTTCTTTTTCCTCTTCTTCCTTCCTCCCTGTGTGTGCCTGAAGGCCGACCCACGCGTTCGCACGCGTAGCCAGTGACGGGGTAACGCGTAAGTCCCCGCCCTGGGTAGACACGTAAGGCATGCGCGTACCCCCTGGTAAAGGCCAGGCCCGGGGAGGGGTGATTGCCTGAGCTGATACCTTCTGACCATGCCAATTAGTCCCTCCGTCTGTTTCTCGGGAGGTGTGACCTGAGGTGTAAACATTCACCTAAGGCGGGAGTGCCCTCTGAGAGGGTCCCCACAAGGAAGGAGCGCGCCATCGGAGATGCTGGCAATCATGGGGGATTCCTCCGCAATGGATTCTACTCCATCTCTCTCGACTTCGACCCAAAAACGGAAACGTGACCAGCCAACAGTGACAAAAGTACTACCGCCTGCCCCGCAGTTCCTCGTAGTTTCTCGATCTGAGGACGGAAAGGATTTTTCCTCTGTCAACCCTTTCGTTATTCAGAAGGGTGTAGATGCCATACCCGGATCTGTCAAATCTTGTACCAGGTTGCGTAATGGTACCTTATTACTAGAAACTGCGAGTGCCTTTCAGGCACAAAAACTGCTTCGGGCCACACTCCTGTACACGTTCCCTGTCCGGGTGGAGGCCCACCGAACTTTGAATTCGTCTCGTGGTGTAGTCTATACTAGCTCCCTCGACGGATTGACTGACGAGGAGCTTCAATCTTTCCTCGCTGAGCAGGGCGTGACGGCTGTCCATAGGGTCATGAAAAAGGTCAACAATGACCTTGTACCGACCCGGACACTTTTCTTGACCTTCGATAGTGTTAAGCTGCCATCGCGCATCAAGGCAGGCTACGAGGTTATTTCTGTTCGCCCCTATGTCCCGACACCTACGCGCTGCTACCAGTGTCAGCGTTTCAATCACACTCGACAGTCTTGTTCCAATGCGGCTAAATGTGTCACTTGTGGCAGGGATGCCCATGAGGGTGACTGTCCACCTCCGTCTCCTCGTTGTGTGAACTGTCAGGGTGACCATGCCGCATCCTCCCGCGACTGTCCTGTCTATAAGGAAGAACGCTGTATCCAAGAAATTTGGGTCAAAGAGAAAGTGTCCACCTCGGCTGCTCGCAAGCTATTGGCTAGTAGGAAGCCCACGCTGCTCCCAGCGGGGAAATACAGTACTGTCCTCGCCTCTCCTCGGACTACCCGGGAGGTAGCAACCCAGACATGCGATCTGACCTTCAGCACCACGGTCGTCCGTTCGGCCAGTGCTAAGATCGCGCGGTCGACGTCTCCTCTTCCTCCCATCACCCCACAGACACTAGCCCCTTCCTCAGCTTCTGCTAAGACGAAGACCCCGAAGTCAGATGCACGGGCCTTCAAGAAGGAACCATCCCGTGCAGACTTCCTCCGTCCCTCGACCTCCCAGCCTTCGACCGGTACTTCCACCAAACGTCCTTCCAAAAAGGCGCATAGGAAGCACAGTTCTCCTTCTCCGCCACGGCGCATTTCTTCTCCTGCGCCACCCAGCGGTTGCCGCCCCAGGCCGTCATCCGTCTCGCCTGGCTGCACCGCTGGTAGCCGTTCATCTGGCCGTTCACCGGCGGAGGAAGCTCCCCCTCCCGGCCATCCTCCCGAGATGGCCGATGACCCTATAGACCCAATGGACGATGACTGTCCGCCTACTGATAACGGCGGCAGTGCTCGCTCGAAGCCAGGCCCTAAGCGGCCTTCGAGGTGACCCCTTCTCTCATCTTCCTTTTCTTCTTACGATGGCACTTATTCACTGGAATATTCGCAGCATTCGCTCCAACCGAGAGGACTTGAAGTTGGTGCTCCGCTTGCACCGTCCGCTCGTCGTAGCCCTCCAGGAAACGAAGCTACGCACATGCGATCAAATTGCCTTGGCACACTACACCTCTGTGCGTTTTGACCTACCCCCTGTGGTAGGTATCCCAGCTCATGGAGGGGTTATGTTGCTGGTCCGGGATGATATTTACTACGATCCCATCACGTTGCACACCGGCCTGCAGGCAGTTGCCATCCGCATTACTCTCCCCACTTTTACGTTTTCCTTTTGTACCGTTTACACTCAATCATCTGCCGTTACCAGGGCAGACGTGATGCAACTTATTGCTCAGCTACCTGCACCATTTTTGTTAACTGGAGACTTCAATGCCCACCATCCCCATTGGGGCTCTCCAAGATCCTGCCCGAGGGGCTCCTTGTTAGCAGACCTTTTCAACCAGCTCGATCTTGTCTGCCTCAATACTGGCGCCCCTACTTTTCTTTCGGACACATCTCACACCTATTCCCATTTAGACCTCTCTATATGTACTCCCCAACTTGCACGCCGGTTTGAGTGGTATGCACTTTCTGATACATATTCGAGCGACCACTTCCCGTGTGTTATCCATCTCCTGCAGCATACCCCCTCTCCGTGCTTCTCTAATTGGACCATCTCCAAGGCAGACTGGGGGCTCTTCTCTTCCAGGGCGACCTTTCAGGATCAAACCTTCACAAGCTGCGATCGTCAGGTCGCACACCTCACGGAAGTCATTCTCGCTGCTGCTGAATATTCCATCCCTCACCCTACTTCTTCTCCACGTCGCGTACCGGTCCCCTGGTGGACCGCAGCATGTAGAGACGCTTTACGTGCTCGTCGACGTGCTTTACGCACATTTAAACGCCACCCTACAGTGGCGAATTGTATCAATTATAAACGATTACGTGCTCAGTGTCGTCGTATTGTTAACGAAAGCAAGAAAGCCAGCTGGGCTGCTTTCACAAGCACCTTCAACAGTTTTACTCCTTCTGTTGTCTGGGGTAGCCTGCGCCGGCTATCTGGCACTAAGGTCCACTCCCCAGTTTCTGGCTTGAAGATCGCAAATGACGTCCTTGTGGCCCCTGAGGCTGTCTCCAATGCCTTCGGCCGCTTTTTCGCAGAGGTTTCGAGCTCCGCTCATTACCACCCTGCCTTCCTCCCCCGCAAACAGGCAGAGGAGGCTAGGCCACCTCACTTCCGCTCCTCGAATTGTGAAAGTTATAATGCCCCATTCACCATGCGGGAATTCGAAAACGCATTTGGACGATCACGGTCCTCCGCTCTAGGGCCAGATTCTATTCATATTCAGATGCTGAAGAACCTTTCTCCTGCGGGTAAAGGTTTTCTTCTTCGTACATACAATCGCATCTGGATTGAGGGACATGTTCCCGCATGCTGGCGCGAGTCTATTGTTGTCCCGATTCCTAAGCCGGGGAAGGACAAGCACTTGCCTTCCAGTTATCGACCTATCTCGCTTACCAGCTGTGTCTGTAAAGTGATGGAGCGAATGGTTAACTCTCGATTGGTTTGGCTGCTCGAGTCTCGACGCCTACTTACCAATGTACAATGTGGATTTCGTAGGCGCCGCTCTGCTGTTGACCATCTGGTTACCTTGTCGACCTTCATTATGAATAACTTCTTGCGGAAGCGCCCGACCGCGGCTGTGTTCTTTGATTTGGAGAAGGCTTACGACACCTGTTGGAGGGCGGGCATTCTCCGCACCATGCATACACGGCTCCTTCGCGGTCGCCTCCCTCTTTTTATTCGTACCTTTTTAATGCATGGACAGTTCAGGGTACGTGTGGGTTCTGTCCTGTCCGACACCTTTCGCCAGGAGAATGGGGTGCCACAGGGCTCAGTTTTGAGCGTCGCTCTCTTCGCCATCGCGATCAATCCAATAATGGATTGCCTCCCAGCTGATGTATCAGGCTCCCTTTTCGTGGACGATTTTACCATCTATTGCAGCACGCAGTGTACACGTCTCCTGGAGCGCTGTCTTCAGCGTTCTCTTGACCGTCTTTACTCCTGGAGTGTCGCCAATGGCTTCCGTTTTTCTGCCGAGAAGACGGTCTGTATTAACTTCTGGCGCTACAAAGAGTTTCTCCCACCGTCCTTACGACTCGGTCCCGTTGCTCTCCCAATCGTGGAGACAACCAAATTTTTAGGCCTTACCTTTGACAGGAAACTTAGCTGGTCTCCACATGTGTCATATTTGGCCGCCCGTTGTACCCGTTCTTTAAATGTCCTCCGTGTTCTCAGTGGTATGTCGTGGGGAGTGGATCGAACCGTCCTACTTCGTCTATATCGGTCGATCGTCCGCTCCAAGCTGGATTATGGGAGCTTCGTATACTCCTCTGCACGGCCATCCATCTTACGCCGCCTCAACTCCATACAACATCGGGGTTTACGACTTGCGATCGGAGCATTTTATACCAGTCCCGTAGAGTGTCTTCACGCTGACGCTGGCGAATTGCCACTCACCTACCGGCGCGATATACTGCTTTGTCAGTATGCCTGTCGTCTACTGTCAATGCCCGACCATCCGTCTTATCGTTCCTTTTTTGACGACTCTCTTGACCGTCAATACGGGTTGTATGTCTCTGCCCTGCTACCCCCTGGAGTTCGCTTTCGTCGCCTCCTTCAACACCTTAATTTTTCACTCCCTGCAACCTTTAGAGTGGGCGAGAGCCACACGCCACCTTGGCTCCAGGCTCAGGTCCGCGTTCACCTTGACCTCAGCTCGCTCCCAAAAGAGGTCACCCCCGGTTCGGTCTACCACTCCCGTTTTTTGGAATTTCGTTCGAAGTTCATCAACATGAATTTCATTTAACAGATTGCTCTAAGACCAATGACGGGGTCGGGTGTTCCTTTATTGTCGGGGCACAAAGTTTCAACTACCGGCTCCATAGCCATTGTTCGGTCTTCACAGCTGAGCTCTTTGCCCTCTACCAGGCTGTTCTTTACATCTGCCGCCACCGACATTCTGCTTATGTCATCTGTTCCGATTCCCTGAGTGCCATCCAGAGCCTCAGTGATCCGTACCCGGTTCACCCTTTCGTACACCGGATCCAACGCTCTCTTCAGCAGCTGGTGGACGTCGGTTCTCCGGTTAGCTTTATGTGTGTTCCTGGCCATGTCTGTATCCCTGGGAACGAAGCTGCAGATGTCGCGGCCAAGGCTGCAGTCCTCCAGCCTCGGACAGCTTCTTGTTGTGTCCCTTTGTCCGATTTTAGCAGGGTCATTTGTCGGCGAATTTTATCGCTGTGGCATGCCGATTGGGGTGCACTTACCGACAACAAGCTTTGGGCCTTAAAACCTCTTCCCGTGGCTTGGACGTCCTCCTCACGCCCTTCTCGGCGGGAGGAGGTCGTTTTAGCCCGGTTAAGAATTGGACACTCCGGTTCAGCCATCGCCATCTGCTGACGGCTGCGCCGGCGCCGTTCTGCCCATGTGGGCACTTGCTGATGGTTAGACACATTTTAATGTCCTGTCCATATTTTAACACACTGCGCCTCGATCTTCACCTGCCAAATACTTTCGATGCCAATTTAGCGGATGACCCACGAGCAGCTGCTCGTGTTCTTCGTTTTATCAATTTGACAAACCTCGCTAAGGACATTTGATGATGCTGTTTTTTAATCCTATGCCTGTCAGTCTGTCTTTTATCGTGTTTTCCCTTTTAGTTGTTGTTGTCAACTTGTGCCTCGCGGTTCATTCTTAGAGTAGTCAGGGCGCTAATGACCATTGAAGTTGTGCGCCCTAAAACCACAAAAAAAAAAAAAAAATGGATTCCTTCCCATCCTCTGCAGCCATATCCCCCAATGTTGGAACTCCCAACTACCGGTAAACCCACTCTCTGTGAATGCCCAGACCTTGTGGGCTGAGTGGCTTGCTCTGGAAAAGAGTGCCTTCATCTGGCTCAGGGATTTTGTCAGCCACAAACAGCACCTAGAACTTGTTTGTCATGCTATCTGGGGTGGCACTCTGATCAGCCCCTCAAATTCTTTTGCTGGAGCTACTTACCACTCAACTGTAGGTGATGGGTCACCTCCAGTGCAGGCAGTTCAGAGGAGAGCCACAGTAGTGGACCAATTGGGTGGATGTGTGGGACATAGTAGATATCTAGTCTTCCATAGTGATGCCCATTGGGAACAGCCTCAAGCTGTTTGACCAAAGCCAACACCACCTGGAGCTGTTTGCTAGGAGTCACCAACTAGGCTCAAATCTGGACAGAGCAGTCAGTCCCTATTCATACCAAAGATGGAAAAACTGTATACTACCCAGTTATTACGATACTAGACTATGCCTGGTAAGTATTCAGACATGCAGTAAATTAGGAAGTAAACTGCATCCATGCAGATAACTGAAAATAAATCGCTCATGTTTGAGGCTTGTAAATATAATTTGCAAACAAATGATGTACTCACCTTATCTGCAGCAGCACATCAAATGAGTGCTCTGGTGGTCCAGCCAAACTGACCCAATCAAAGCAAAGCAAAAACAAAAAAAAGCCTGTATGACATAGGGATCAAGAAAAGTGTCAGTACAGGTACTTCACACCACACTGTGGAATGAACATTTCTCATGACACAACACTAATGCTAGCCCTGTCTGGGACATGTGCCACATGGTCAGTTATAGCAATCAACTACTCCATCCAGATAGGATGCCTCCCTCTTCCAGATGCTGCACCAAGCTCACTTACGTTTTATAATTTCATTATCATATCCTTTAAACCATTTAATGACATTGGTCCTCTCCTCAGAACTTACTGTGTCAGTGCGGCACTGTAATTCCTGCTCTTCACAGAAAACTGTTTCACTAACAGCCCACAGTCTCACTTGATAGCCACACTGTTCACTCATGTTATGGCTTGTCAAATGACAGCATGTATGCCATAGTGTCAGACAAACAGTGTACAGTGTCAAATTTTGCACTGGGGTGTCCAAAGTTGGAACTGATTTTTAGCAGTGTAATCCAATTCCCCATTAATGCAGCTACCAAGTTTTGCTTTGATATGATGATCAAATTCGACATTGAACGTGTGCAAGTAGCTGCTCATTAATTACTGCTCATTAATTACAACCACTTGGTGCTGAAGTCTCATATGTATAGCTCCCATATGTGTCTTGTCAAAATTAGATTTATTACAGCTTTCATGAACACATTTAAACAGTCGTTCTTTCTGCGCTCCATATGCGAATGGAATGGGGAAATGCCAGTGGGATGTTACCTCTGCCATGCACATCAGTGGTTTGCAGAATTAAGATGTTAACGTAGACAGACCTCTCTGATTTATATAATACTGTAAGTACCAGTTCATTATGTTTACCATGAAGTGCCCACCGATACCTGTCGTTTCAAATGTACATAATAAACATACTTCATACTTTGTATTAAATGCCATCATAGATTTCTCTAACAATCCAAATGATTTGCTTATATCTTGTGTTATTTCCTCACTGCTTGAACTAACGTTATTGATTGGCATTATCACTAATTACATTACATTGCTACACTTTTTCCAAAAAAAAGATGCTTAACTTTGATTGGTTCCCCCCCCCCCCCCCCCCTATGTATGGTTGTATAGCTGTCTTGGCACATTCTTCATTCCCATATCAAAATATTGCTTTATTTTCTCCCTTTTATGTACATTGACATTTCCAATTCATTAAAGCTCATATATTGACAAAAGTCTCATTTTTAGGTAATACTGTAAATAGACATTTATTATTTTTATAATTATATTTCCACTGAAAACCTATTTCTTCCAACCAATGTAATGTCAATTCTTCATACTTGTTAATAAATAAAATTATTGATTTCTGTATGAATCTTAGATCATAATATGCTTTGTTTCTATCCTATGTCGTTTCCTCAATATATAAATTAATGGTAGTGGTGTATACCATCATATTTTGAATAAAAAAGGCCTGACAAGGAGTCTGTAATCACTTGACATAAATTCAGTTGTCAGTTAACAGCTCTGTGCTGATTGTTGCCATGAAGTTTGTGGAAAGCGGTAGTTGACACTGAACAATAGAAAGTGAGAGGTCCCCCACACCAGAACTGTAGAATTCCACTAAATTTTGGTTTACGTGATAAATCATACAGATTTAATGATTGTAGATTCAACAAAACACCCAGGGGCTAAAATTACAAAAACCCTAACTTCACATAAAAAAATGTTGTGGGGAATTTGAACTGAAGTGTTTTGTTGGCATTCCCCCTTAGAAAGCGCAACAAATCTAGTAGAGTACCTACACCATGCTTGCCTGCATTCTCCTGGAGTATTGCTGCACAGTATGGGATCCTTCGTAGCTAGGACTATGGAAGGGACTGAGAAAGTTCAAGGGAGGAAAGCTTGTTTTGTATTCCTGCAAAATGGGGGGAAAGTGTAATGTGTAAGTTATGAGATGAAGTGGCAAACCGAAGAAAGGTGTTTGTCTTTGTATTGAATTCTTTCCTCAAAATTTCAATCACGAACTTTTTTCCTCTTAATGCCAAAGTATGTTTTGACACCAAACTACGTCGGGAGAAATGATAAAATAAGAGGAAGCAGGGTATACACAAAGGGAATTGTTAACTGATGTGCCTAGATAATCTCAGCGCTGGTAGATTAGTCTCTGGCCATCCATACACACAAAAGGAGTCTCAAAAGGTAGAATTAGACTTTTATCTGTATCTCCTAACTGTTACTGACTACTGGCGAAGCAGTTCTACACATGCCACTACTCTGAAGGAACAGGAACTTTGTGTGTGTGTGTGTGTGTGTGTGTGTGTGTGTGTGTGTGTGTGTGTGTGTGTGTGTGTGTTGCTGAAGTGAGAGCAAGGCTAGGGGATATGGGTAGAGGACATGGACTAGCATAGGTTGAGTCTAGAGGTGTTGCAGGGGTGGTGGGCAAGCAGTGCAGTCTACTGATTGCAAGTAAAACAAACATCCTTTCAGTATACTCGATGTGTAGATTCTAACACAGCTGGTGATGTTGTATTATTATAGTTGAATGGAAGGGAAAATGGAAAAAGAGTGAAGGGCATCTACATCCATGTCCTCATAAAAATCCATTCTCCAGAATCTGCTGAGAGTTATATGGCAGACAATACATCCTACTACACCAGTAAGTAGGGCTTCTTCAATTCCATTGACGTATTGAGTGCAGGATAATTGCTGTCAAAATGACTCTGTGCATGCTGTTATTAGTAAAGTCTTGTCCTTATACTCCCTGGGGAAGTGATAGGTAATAGGATGTAGTATATTTCTAGATTCATCACTTACAGCTGGGTCTTAAATCTCTGTAAATAGGCCTTTATGGGATAGTTGGCATCTATATTCAATCATCTGTGTGTCTCATTTCTTAGCAGTTGCATGACACTGTCACATGCGTCAAACAAACTTGTGAACATTGTGCTGCTCATCTTTGTATATGTTGAGTATTCTGTGATAATCATATGTGGTGCAGGTGCCACACACCTGAGCAGGCTTGTAGTATTGATTGTATAAATGTTTTATAAGCAGTCTCCTTTGTGTACTGGTTGCATTTACCCAGTATTTTACCAGCGAATCAAAGTGTGCTACATAAGTGCAGTTTTAAATTTCTGAACAGACCTTTGACCTCAGCAGTTTGGTCACTTAGGAATCTCCCCCCCCCCCCACACACACAAACACAAATATTTTTCTGAACATTTACAGCAAGTTGACAATCTCTGCACAACTTTGAATTCTTATCCAGATGTGACTGACCAATCATGCAGCTTTTTCTGGTATGGGGTGACAAAATATAAACAGCATTACAAAGGACTTGCAAGCAACAATTTCGAATTCCTGGCTTTTATAAAATAATTAATTAAATCTGTATTTGATACCTTATGAGATAGGAAAATTCCGATTTGTTTTATACGCACAGGAATGTTGTGTGGCTTTCATTTTCTGAACAAAATGATTTCTTAATTGATTTAATTTTTCCTTGCATTTGGATGAAAACACCAACAAAAGTTATTTTATAACAAATGGCGCATTATTTTTAACACAGTGAGACCTTTAATTAATGTGTGAGAGGGAGAAACACTTGGTTATTTGAAAACAATTTTTAACAACACATTAATGAGAGGAAGAACAATGGGATGTGTTAGGAATGTCATAAGACATATTTAATATTGGAATACTTTTTCAGTTCTGACAAAAATCGCAATTGATCTCCTGGAAGTGAGAAACTTCAGTCACTGGGCAGTGGTTGCAGATCAATCAAATACGTTCTTCATAATTGTTTGCACCTCATGAATGAATTATCATGATTGGTATAATGAATGGAAACCAACATCTGCATCACTATTTTCTGTAATAAAGATGGTCCGTTCTCATGGGAATTGCAGATCAGCCCCATATAAAAGTTGGAAAAGAAAAAATGAAAGAAGGCAATATAAATATTATGTGAGTGTAACGCTATAAAACTAGTGATAATGTTACAACAAATACCTTCAAATCATGGACTCACTCATATCCAAGGGCTGTAAGCTTTAGATTGTCAGTAATGACAATATTTTACAGAAAACTCTAAAAAGTATAGAGGATGCAATACATGGACTGAACAGGTGTCTTGACAGAGCGAGAAATTGTGAAAACAGTACGGAATTCTGTAAATTATGGTGATACACTAAGGCATGCTGTGCTCATTTGTCTAATGACTACTGAACTCTCTCCTTTCATAGCACTGTCTGTGAAGCCCAAAGAAGTTCCATTAGGGGAAAAAATCGTGTAGCCACTAATTTTTGCACAGTGCCAAGATGGAGTGTCCTGATCAATATGCTAAAAATCCTGAGTGGTAGGGTGTGTGTCTTGGGATGGGGCAGTGATGTTTAAAGGTCACATTTTACGATTTATTTTCAGTAACTGAAAAATTGAGTTTCGACTGAAAATGTTTCCCCATACAGAATCAAACTACATGAAATTTGCTAAAAATGTTCTTTATGCATCTATGACTAATAGCTTCCACATTTCAGGGAATAGAAAAACAAGATTATTAACAATATTGCTTCAACTATATGAAATTAATTATCTTTAAATGGAGGGTGTAAAAACAAATTTGTGTACCACATGTAAGTGTAGTACAGCCATATTACAGGATAAATTGTTCTCGGAGCACAACAGGATGATGGCGAGGTATTGGGAGTAGAAGCAAAGGACAGATAGATAGCCAGATTATGTTCATGCTCTTCCTTCCTTCACAGGTCTGCAAACTGAAGATAAAGGTGGTGATTCCCCATTCCATCTACCCCACTACGTCACAAGAAGCCACCAAAGGATGTCTCACAAAGTTATTACAGCTGTCCACAATGTGCCTATGAAGAGCGCAGTACCACAGTCTGCAGACATGCCTGGAGGCCATTTATTTCTCACAGAAAGCGTCAAGACTTAATGAAAAGCTGATATCAGTTACTAATGACATTAACACAAGAAACACACACAGAGTCTCTGAAAATCCTTCCAGACTGTTCTATGCTGTCAGAGGTGAAATTGATTCTGTCGTCCTGTATGGAAATTGTAGCCTTCTTGTGGGAAGTGGAAATTCCATCACCATGAGTGCTGCTTGCTTTTCAATTTACACAGACTACACCTCCCCAGCATTTATTGTCTAGTTCTCTTGCGTGAGTAGACAAAATAACTTCACTGACTTCATGTTTGTACAGTGGAGTTATTTTCAGTTTATTCAGCAAGTACTTTGTTATAGTGGTTTGTCCATATGTTCGTCCATATGTTACTTTTATTACCATTATTAATGAAGTGTTAACACATGTGGAAAAGAGACGATACACCTGTACACATCCCCTCCTCCTCCGCCCCCACTCCCCCTCCCCGCCCCCACCCCCCCTCCCCGCCCCCACTCCCCCTCCCCGCCCCCACTGCCCCTCCCCGCCCCCACTCCCCCTCCCCGCCCCCACTCCCCCTCCCCACCCCCACTTCCTTTAGCAGAAGAAGCTCTGGCAGACATTGAACTGCAGCATGTTCACTGTCTTCCTTCCACAGCTTCCCTTTAGCGAGTGCTTGATGGACGATTTTCTTTTGTGTAATATTTTCGACAGATATTTCAGTAAACTGGGAAATACACGAGGAACCACTGAGCTGCTCTGGTTTTAAAAGACAGCCCTTGTCTTACAATTTCAACTTATTTACTGACGATAAACATTTGTTGTTCGCACACAAAACAACTCAGTCAGATTGTCTTTCCGAGGAATTGCTGTCAACCATTTTGAAAATTATTGGAGAACTACAAAATATTTACCTTTAGTTGCTCTTCAGCCACATCGGTTCACTGGATCGAAAAACGTGGACATGTTTTGTTCGTTTTCTTCTATAAATATCAGTAACTATAACTCCCAACACCTCGTTATAATCACAGCCTCCAACTGTTAACCATTCACTCACAAGTCTGTAAACAAACAGAAGCAACAAATGCCACCCAATTACATGTCAGCTTGAGTCTCAGGTGACAGTGCTACTCGTAGTTCTTGGGTACATGAAGATGGTACCTGTTCTTTCAGACATGTCTTCTATGTGGATGCACAAACAGTGCCCAAACTCTTACGGGAATTGGCAAAAAGCCGAGTAATGAGTATAGTCGGTAGGGGCACTATGAATATAGTGTGGGACATTAGGTTGGGAATGTGGGTCTCGTGGTAGGCATGCCAGAGATAAGTCCCTGCAGTCGCACTATCATCTGTGTCCTTGGTGGCACAGATGGATAGAGCATCTGCCATGTATGCAGGAGATCCTAGGTTCAAGTCCTGATCGGGGCACATATTTTCAGCTGTCCCCATTGACTTATATCGATGCCTGTATGGAGCTAGGGGTATTCATTTCATTGTAGTTCTCGGGCTCGCCACCTTTCCAATCCTACTATGTTAATGCACAGGGAGTAAGCACACTCTCTCTTCTTCTTGCTACGGGCAAACTACCAAAGGAAGGATAGGGCTCAGTAAGCACCGTGAAGTATGCTATGTAATGACTGATTATGTGTAAAATTAGTGCAGTATGGCACAGTGTGAAATTATGGAGATGCATGTTTGCAGAATAGCTGCTCATTAAAATATATTTTTTAAAATTTTTTGTGAATACATGATACAAATCTCTGAAAACTTGTATCATATTTATAAAAAAAGAAGTATTGAGAGCCATGTCATAAGTACAGAAGGGTATAAGCATTTTTAACTGAGTTTTTTCTTTCTTTCAGTGTCTTGAAGATAACTTGGTAATCTCTCATCCAAATGATTTTATCAAGGAGGATCCTGAACTAAATTTGGAGGTGTGTAAAACTGAGAATATTGTAAGCATTTGCATCTCTGATTTATTGCATGTAGGGTGGTAAAAATGTATTTGTGTAATTGCTTAATGTAAGGAATGCATTACTGGCACAGGTTATGAGTTTTCTTGAGATAAATGCAATTAATAATTTTACACTACTGTTGTGCTATTCCACTTGATGTGGATTAGCAACTGTTATTTGATTATTGTTCTGAATAGAATCTGAACAGAAGTTGTAACAATGTTTTTAACCACATTTTCAGTGGCCCTTCTGGATGTTAAACATTTTGTATAAATTTAAACCACGAGATTGCAGATCATTTGAAATATATTATTCCTTTCAGTAACTTATGATGCATGGATTGCAGAAGAATACATTGTACATGATTCATCTTTTCAGTGAATCATTGATATTTGTCAGTTTGAACCAAAAATTTTCAAAGGTGCCAAAGGTATGAAGTGTGATACTATTTGTATGTGATAGATCACCCTTGCTACATTGATCTTAGAATAGTTACAGTATGGCTACCTCAATCGTACGTGTTGAATTACTTATAGATTTGTCAGTCACAGAAAAACTCTAGAACCTATGCAGATAAATCTGTGTATTACCTCACCATAGTTGTCATACCAGATCCACATAAATTATCTTCTTGGCGCAACCTACAGCTTTGATAAAGTCTGCTTGTATAAAGCATAAAATTCAATCCAGTAAAATAAAATGTTGTGGTATTAATTTTGTCCACTTTGCCTAAGAGAAAGTGGATAGTTAGATTCATAAACTTCTCACAGGAATAAGACATAACTAATATTGGGGAATATAAGGTAGAGTACTGAAAAACCTAAATCCAAAGACTTACTGTGCAAGACACTGTATGGTGCATGGCGGTGGGTACGTTCCACCACTGTTAGTCATTTCCTTCCCTTTCCCGCTTACAAGCAGAGCGAGGGAAAGGCAACTGTCTGTTGCCTCCAAACAAGCCCTAATTTCTCTTGTCTTCATGATGTCTGTAAAGGACCCTCAGGCACATTGATGTCTGGTGATTGTGCAAGCATACCAGTCAAGGAAAAAAATTATCATGCTAGGGACAGTGCATATGGTATATAAAAAAGAGTGAATCTGGCATAACTGGTTCCTGCATCACATTTTCTCTTCCCAAATTAAGCATTTGTTTGTTAGGCTTCATTCTGTTGTATATGCATGGTGTAATAATAATTTTATATGGGGCACAGGCATAGTAGTTTTTGCATGTGGTATTTACTTTGGAGAATGTGTTCAATATTGAAATTAGCAAATGTGTTCCTTTACTGTCACTGCTCTGATATTTTCCCACATTACATCAGTTCACAATAAGAGGTAGATCGACACCTTGGACTATGAACTCAGTTGTTGGCATTGTGCTTCATAAAATCTTCCATTAGTGAACGTGCCTCTGCATCATTTCCATGTTGCTTCCTTCATGCTATTGTGGGGAAAATTAATCTGGAATGCATTAATTTTAATTCCATTTCGTCCACTATCTTTACAATCCACAGTGCACCAGGAAAAAGTATTTGTCTATGTTTACAAGTTCACCATCCATGACTGTATACTACCCAACAGCAACCTTACGTAATTGATCTCCTCCCATTGTTATGTCAATACTCACAATTTATTGATACACAACTAAACTCTGACTTCTAGAATATTACAATCACTAAATCCTATTAATAGTTTCCTGTTTCAGTATACACAAACAGATGATTTCAGAAGTAACCAAAGATACTAGATGAAAAAACAGTAAACAGAAAAATAAAGCTCTGTCTATCTCTGACAGTTATGGAGGATACACAAAGTTTGATGCATTATATTATAGGCGAATATTAGTGTACGAATCAGACACACAAACTTCAATTATGTTTCCTTTACAATACACACTGATCAACATTCATATCTGCAGTATGTCTCAAATGCCAGTTCCCTAAATTTTCTCAACATTGACACAAAAAGAATGTCATCTGCCCTCCAAGGATTCCTGTTTCAGTATCTGACCCATATCCATAACATATGTGTGCTAATCAAAGCTAATAGTAGAAAATCTAGAAGCATGCCACTGAATTGCTTCAATGTCTGACTGGTGGGATGTCACATTGTCAAGCATGCGTATGTTCCAACAAAAAAAATTTGGAAAACAGGAGTTTGAAAGAGAGTATTTAAAAATCGTGAGATAAAGCTGGGAAAATGAGATCAAAATCACTACCACATAATTTAAACCTGCGAAGAAGCTACACAAATGTAATTTCCTGAACTCTGCTTTGTGTGTGTTTCAGATACACTCTGTTTTTACAGCCAATAAGGATATAAAAATAAGCAGTGTAAGAACAAGAAAGGAATTTTTTAGTCATTTCAACGTCTCTTGCATATAAACACTAGATTCCAACCTGTCAGGAAAGAAACACACATGAATAAATCACTCATCATTAATCCATTTTTCAATAAATTATTCATTCATATACCATGAATTGTAAGCAACTTGCAGACATACTCAAAACCAGATTATGCTAACCACAAAGGAAGAGAGAACACAGGTAGTGGAACATTGCCTATGCATTGCCTATGATCAGGGTCTAGTAGATGCGAGGGGAAAAGCATTGGAAACCTTAAATGGTAACAAACCCCAGAAAATGGCAGGAATTCTTAAAAGTATACAAAAGAATGTTCAAGCCTATAAAAAAAGTGTAAATTGGGTCACTTGAAACCAACATAAAAATAACAATTTTTTTCTATTACTTTCGCTCAGTTCTCGACTGTGTGCCTCTGAAAGAACAATTAGTTTTGGAAGCAAAACAATTCTGATTAAAAATCATCTGTTGAGGAACTGAAGGAAATAAGTACTTTGCAAAATAACAAGTCATGTGCAGAAGACAGAAACTCATAGAAGTAGTATGGAGATACGGATACTGAGCAACAGTAATCTCACACAAACAACTGGCAGAATTATGTTAAACATTTGTGAAAGTGAAAAAAATTACTGGAAATGTGCATTAATTGATCCTCTTAATAAAAATGAGATAAAACCTGTCTGAATAATTACAGGGAATTTCACTGCATCCAGTTATGTCCAAAATTCCTTAAAAAGGCCTGTGAAGGCAACTCGATGAACAAGTAGGCCTATTAATAGGAGAGTATAAGGCACGATTTTGCAAATGCAATCGTGTAGAGAACAGATATGGGAACCAAAGTCAATTTTGCAAAGATGACGATGTGTAAATACTGTGGCAACGTATGCCAAGTGTCAGAAAAGCTTATGATTTGACAGAAAAAGACTTGATTCAGTATGTCAGAGGAATTCAAAATTGACAGGAAAACAGTGGCAGTTATCCAATAGACATAAATGGGTACAACACTAGACATTAAACTGATTGGAGAAATTTCAGAAGTATTTGAAATGCACAACAGTGTGCAGCCAGAGATCCACGATCCACTCAAATTTAAAATAATTCCGAAAAAGTTATGAAGACATAGGGGAAGGAGATAAGGGAATCCAAATCGAAATTAAGAAAGAGCAGAGAATTAACATGAGGTGTATGACTTTTGTAGACACTCACTGTTCTAAGATACTATATAGAAGCCAAACTTGTCCTGGAGAATCTTCACAAAATGTGAAAGAAAACTAGTCTACAAATCATCTGTGAGAAAACTCAGTAATGGACAGGAAGCCTACAGATAATCTCTCCATTATAACTTGGTATGAGGAAGTGTCACAAGATACATACATTAAATATCCAGGAGAGATCATCCAATCACCAAGACATATTTATTTATTTATCCTATTCTGTCAAGGGCCATCAGGTTCTCTTTTGCATTGGACCAGGGTTTCCCACATACATCATTGTTACCTAAGAAACAACAATTTTAATATGACAAATAGTATTGAAATGATATTAGTGTCTGAAGTGGCAATGTAAGTAATACTGACTATGAACTAATAAAGTTAATAATGACAGTACTAGTAGTATTACAGCTGTTGCCACTAATGTGGTGGTGGTAACAGTAGTAATGACAACAATAACAGTGGCAGGTATAAAAAGGGTTTATAAATGTACAAGATAGCTTTCTGCTATAGTGAGTTCCATGGAAAGGAAATTTAAGAAGCCTTCACCTTGTAAGAATTTTGAGAAAAGAGGAAGATCTGGGTGGAGGGTAATTATGTGCTCCCATGTCAGTTCAAAGAGCAAGTTAAAAGCAGCCAAACCTGGGTACTTCAGGACGTTTCTAGAGGACACACATTGGTGACTTTCTGTTAATGGATGTGATCTCTATGAACATATTCCTCTTGTTTATCTTCATGATTGTTGGATTTGTGTAAGTACATTATGTGATAAATCAGAGCATGTGTATGCCCCTACTCCACCCAGTTGTCAGTTACATCTGTTGTGTCTTAAAAAGATGTGGTCTTCTCGATTTACAGAACTTGCGGACATAGTTGGTTGGAGCCACATCTCTGACGGAAGTATCAGATGTAGGTCCGTGTCTTGAAATATGTGACAGACTTCGTTATGATGAGGTGGCAGAGATCGAACATTTGCGTGTGCAGTATGATGTTTAGTGCATTTAGCTACAAGGCTCATGAAGATACTAGATAGTAGTGACTTTAGGCCAGTGAGGTTATGAGCACAAAGCATACCAGAGTGCGTTATGGTAGGGGAGCAAGGTTCCTTGAAGTGAAAGTGGGAGATATCTCCAGGAGGAGGGAGGTTTTGTGGCCAAGGCCACCACACTTTGCACTGGTCAGTGAATGGTCAACTGAAGACAGGAAGAGAAAGTTCCTGAACAGAGCTAGAATAATCTATGCACAACAATATTGAAAGCAAGATAAATGGAATGACAGACTGCTGTCTTATTGTTGGTCCTAATGATGAGTAACCACAGTAATATGATGATAAATTATTAAAGTAGAAATAAGACTGTAAATTTTCATCTGAATCAGAGCCTTGTGAGCATATTGAAGTAATAGTGAATTAATGAATAGTATTGGTATTGGAGTTATGAGAATTGAGCAGAAAATTAGTACTAAAAATAATCATAGACAAACAGATAAAAATAAGAGGGGAAACTGTTTTAAATATATTAGTAAAACAAATTGTTTCTTTGCAAAATAAAGACCTGAAAGTAAACATGCAAAATTAGGGCAATAAGAGTTGTCAATTTTTTTAGCTTCTAAAGTCCAGACACTCCAGTTGATCTGCCTTGCAGACTGATCATTACTATTTTAGTTCTTCACCATTATCCTGCCATCGTTTGTCCACATGTTTTGCAGCTGAAGGCTTGGGATCACACTGTTCAAAATCTTCAGTCTTTCAAAAGTGAGGTCCTCACTTACTGTCAAACCTAACTTCTGGATTTTCTGGCTCAAAAGCTTGTCAGCTGATATGGAGTCATTATAACAAAAAATCTATTTGAGAACTACTACTGGAATAACCCTTTCCTGCAGAAAGTACTGTGATTCATGGTCAAACAAAAATGACTGGTTGGGAAGCAGGAAAGAAAAATTCTCAGGTAAATATTTGGACCAGTTTTCTGTGAAAGAATTTGGATATGGAGTCCCTTTAGAGAGATTTATAGACAGACAGAAACAATAAGAGACAGCTTTAGATAAAAAGTGATAAAATTTTGTGGATGCATCACAGGATGACCGTCGACAGGCTCACAAGGCAGATCTCTGAGGTAGCAAGCACTAGCAAAAGCAATCCAAAATTAGTCATAGGTACAGAAGAAGTTGGACTCTCACAAGATAACATAATAAATCGAAAAAGAGTTAAGGACCATGAAACATACTTAAACAGCAACACATGGAAAACAGAAATGGATATAAATGTTTGGAAGACCACAAGAGAGACCACAGAGAACATACACTATGTGATCAAAAGTATCCAGACATATGGCATAAAAATTCGTGGCGCCCTCGATCAGTAATGCTGGAATTGAATATGGTGTTGGCCCATCCTTATCCATGGTGACAGGTTTCATTCTCACAAGCATATGTTCAATCAGGTGCTGGAATGTTTCTTGGGGAATGGCAGCCGATTCTTAACAGGTGTTGCACTGAGGAGAGGTATCGATGTCTGTCAGTGAAGCCTGGCACAGTCAGCATTGCAAAACATCCCAGAGGTATTCTAAAGGATTCAGGTCAGGTCTCTGTGCAGGCCAGTCCATTACAGGGATGTTATTGTCGTGTAACCCCTCCGCCATTGCCCGTGCATTATGAACACGTGCTCAATTCTGTTGACAGTTGCAATTGCCATCCCCAAATTGGTCTTCAACAGTGGGAAGCAAGAAGGTGCTTAAAACATAAATGTAGGCATGTGCTGTGATAGCATCACACAACACAACAAAGGGTGCAAACACCCTCCATGAAAAACATTGACACCATAACACCAGAATCACCTCCGAATTTTACTGTTGGCACTACACACACTGGTAGGTGATGTTCACTAGGTATTTGCCATACCCACATCCTGCCATTAGGTCACCACATCATGTACTGTGATTCTTCATTCCACAGAACAATTTTCCACTGTTCAATTGTGCAATGGTTCCACTCCTTACACCAGGCGAGTCATCATTTGGAATTTACCTGCGTCATGTGTGGCTTATGAGCAAGTGCTCGACGGTGAAATATAAGTTTTCTCACCTCCCACCTAACAATCATAATTCCTTCAGTGAATAATGAAGTCTGGAATTCCTGTGTGATGATCTGTATAGATGTCTGCCCGTTACACATTACGGCCCCCTCCAACTGTCAGCAGTTTCTGTAAGTCAAGAAACAAGATCAGCCTGTACTCTTGTGTGCTGTATGTGCCCCTCCACATTCCCACTTCACTACCACATCGGAAACAGTGGACCTAAGTACGCTTAGGAGTGCGGAAATGTGGCATACAGACATATGAAATAAGTGATACCCAATCACCTGACCAAGTTCAAAGTCTGTGGGTTCTGCAGAGTGCCCCATTCTGCTCTCTCATGATGTCTGATGACTACAGAGTTCACTGATATGGAGTACCTGGCAGTAGGTAACAGCACAAGGCACCTCATATGAAAAACCAATGTTTTTAGGGGTGTTTGATCAAAAGTATCCACATTGTGTATGTAAAGAAATTTGGAAGGATGTAGGAATAGGAAAAAAAAATTTAATTTAGACACTATCTCTTAAAAGTTAATGTATGAAATAGTAATCATGATAATAATGTAATCTGGAAACATCTCCCATAATTATCAGTGTGAGGAGATTAGCAGTAGTCATAGGTAACTGATTGTCAGTAGACTTCACAGAAGTAATCTGCAGTAGCAGCTTCTGCTTTTTAATATGCAACGTGTCACATTCTGCAACCCTCTAGACAATATGATTTGTGAAATACAATGTGTAGATCCAAGAATGAGTGAATGAATGAATGAATGAATAACTACCCTTCCCACCCTCTCTCTGACCAGGATACAGGCTACAGTGTGATTTCACACTGAAAGAGAAATTAAATTTGTGAATGAAATAAAAAAATTAAGAAATAAATTCAGCACAAGAAAACAGAGTAAGTTTACCCTATTTAACTGAAAGGGATGTGATAGCTGTGTAACCAGATCGTGTGTAGGTTCCAAAAAGTTTATATCCTGGATACGAATAAAGATACAAATGTAGGATAACTTTATGTTCAGATGTATAGCTATAAAGCTTTTATTTGCAGAAGAACCATTCAGTTTATCACGAGTACATCTTCTATATGCATGCATGTGTAATAGGGTACTTTTCACAATTTGGTTTAAGTTCAGTGTTTTCATTCACTTTTGACAAAAGTTCACTGTTCCTTCAACTGGACACGCAACAAACATTGAGGCAATAGACTTGGCCCATACTTATTGAAACACATTTGGAGTTCTTGTGCTCAAAGTTTTTTTTTTATTTAGTGAACCTTAAGTTACTGCATGGCAAGGCAAATAGATGGAGCCTTCCACAAACCCCGACAAAAGAATGACATACTGTGAGATCAGACAAAATTCAAGGTCGGCAGGTGAATGTGAGATGTGTATGCCCCTTATGGCTGATACATCAATAAGGCAGCTTATTGTTAAGAAGTGCTCTTTCATGCAGGTGCCAGTGTGGTGATGCTCCATCCTGGTGAAAAATGATTTTTTTCTCTGGATAGTTTCCTTTGCATCTATCTTGAAACCTTCTGTTATTTCTATTTGTCAAAATTTCATGTGTTCTGAAGTTCCTTGCTGTACTGATTACATTTCTCATTAATAACATGAAAGTGTTGCTTCATTAAATTACATAATTTGAATAACAAATCATGACCACCACGAAGAAATGGTTTCTCTTTCCAATTCACAATACATTATCCTTGTCTTTGTTATTACTCATTTTCAGTGCAGTTATTTTTTAGATATCAATTAATTGATATTGTTACCTTAATTCATCTTACTGTTAGAGATGACTCGGTCTTTCTTGTTATTGTGAAATAGTTTGTTTAATCTGACACGTTTCTCATTAGGTGATCATCTTCGGGTTTGCTGACTGAATTTCTGGATTATCCTTTATGTTAAAGGTTTTCTGCTAGGCTCCAGTAACAAACTTGTTTGAGTGCTGTTGTAGCTGTCCACATTCTGATTGCTTCTTCATATTTATTCATTGTATACTGGCTGTTTATAACTGGCTACCTGAATTTATCTGCAGTTGTATTAATCCCTCCCCTGCTGTGAAATGTATGAAAGCACATTCTTTCATTTGGAGAGAACACTGTCCTCATGTTGACCATGTTGTTTATTTCCTATTTATGATACTACACAAATCTTTGTCATTTATATGCCTATAAAATAAAACCACTTCATGTAATAATTCCTATAGCTTTCATGTCAAGCTGTACTCCTGAATTTACTCTGTAGATGAAACTGATGGGACATTCAACAACTTTGATGTTCCATGCAGTGAGCTATCTCAAGAGAATGGCATAATATTGAATGCTCCAGTTGTGAAAAAAATACATTTAATAGCAGTTCAGATAGATATTTCTTCAGTTCTTTCCTTTGCCAGTTTCATCAGTAAAAATCGGACGATTTTTTACATTTTTCTCTGGTACTTCGCCTAACTGTATGTGCACGAGAGGTGAAAGGTATTTCAGGCATTTAATTTTGAAGTATCAAGTAGGAAATTTGTTTTCAAATAAGTCAATGTTTCTATAGTTACTTACACAGCTAAAAACAAAGTGCTGAAATGAAGTGTTAATTTTTACCTATAATTTTATTCAATAAGTGCTACATTTATGTAGTGTCTCTTTTTGATAATACTATTTCCAAGTATTCTTTGGAACATTCAGATATTAGTGGGTGTTAATACAATTTTATTTATTTACTGTTTCATCAGTTTTAAATCACCAGTAATTCTTTGTACTATTTCAGGTGGCAGCCTCAATAAGAAATGCATCTGATAATTTAAGGTACGTTTTTATTCTTCACTGCAGAATTTTTTGAGCAGTATAAATTTTTAGTTACTCCATGTGAAAGGAAAACAAACAATAATCCCTAGGGACCAAAATGCCATAAGTTATTTTCAAAAAGTTCTGTTTTTGGAGTTCTATTTTTTCTATATATTAACCATTTGCAGTATATACTGATTACAGCAACATTATGCATATTATCAGAGAAAACACTACTATAGCTACTATTCTGTTATTGCAGAAGATTAAAAAGATGCTTTAAAATATTACAAAATATAGCAGTCCCATTTATAACAGTGGTTTGCAATAACTGCACAAACAGAACAAAAAAGCCATTTATGATTAATTGTCAATCCAAGCTTTCCAATAATGAGAGTAGATACAAGGTGAAGCATTAATTTTATGTTCTTAAAACATATCAGTTTCTCATATTTACTGATCACCCAAGAATGCTGTTTACCGCTGATCCCACGATGCCACATGTCACCTTTTGTTTTGTGGGTTTGACTTGGCAGAAGTTGTAAAGAAATACTAGTTTTGTCCACATTTCTGGCATAAGATACAGCAAACTTTTCTCTCACTTGGTCAAATTCATGCAACCAATGCATGCCCCTTCTTCATCAACTTTATTCATTTCATTGCCTATCACTGAGCATGAAATTAGGCTTCTATTTTGGAACTTACACAGGCAACAAACAAAACAATTGATGTCTGTTTTGAATGCCTAAATTTTCTGCAGTCTCATTTGTTGTTCACTCAATTATATTTCCACTTATTGCCACATTGGAGGTGCACATATAGCTGAAGCACTGTAAAAGTATAAGTTCAGCATCTTCATACATAACACTGTGAAGTCACTTCAGCATGCACCTGGAACACAGAGCAGCAGAATTAAGAACATTACATTTAAGTAGTGTAGATAATGTAGGTTTGCTGAGTCTAAACCTTCTTCCAATTGTGCTGTTTTTCAATACATCATATTCTGCTTCCTGCAGAATTTTTAGTTTCACTTGCTTATCTATGCTTTGTGCTTCCTACAGCATGACAACCCTTTCACTTCTTGGAACTCAGTGTTACTACTACTGGCTCTATTTAAAGAATATAAAAGCACATCTCACCATGGAATTGCACTTGTTGATGGAATCTAGTTTTCCACGCTGTTTGTGTCACAATTGTTTTCCTTGTTGATGGTGATTGTTGAGCAATGTTATGCACAAAGGTCAGCTAGAGGAACATTAGGAAAAAAGAAAAACATTGACAATTCAGGTTTAATGAAAAATGTAATGGTGCTACAGACTAAAACACAGTTAGTAATTCATGCTGACTGAAATTTGTTAACCAGTAAAACATTGTACAATATCATGTACATCACTGCCAGTACTGATATTCTGCTGGTGTTAAGCAAGTGTTCACCTTAAGTGAGTTCATGTTAAGCCTGATGGTTGAAATATACATGATGGTTCATTATTATTGATAAGTAAAAATATTACAAAGCAGTTATGTTAGTAACACATTCTATAAAACAGCTGGTTTGTGTGTCTGTTCTTTAATAAAGGAGTGTACTTATTTTATACAAAAGTGCAGGTGAGGTGTCAGCAGCTGTATAATGCTAACTATTCTAATTGAATATGACATGGAAGTCATACAAATTCAATGTGATGGGTACAGGCTAATGTCCTGCCATGTAGAACAAGTAAGAGGAAAGGATGAGTGGTTATATATCCAAAACCTGGAGTCAAGTTTCAGCCCCTTCAGATTAATGAATGTTTGAGTGAACAACTCTTTGATTACTGTGTCAGCAATGTGGATTGGGAAACAAGCTTGTTGTATTCACAGTTTACAGGCCACCATCATGTTCTTAAATATCATAAAGCAGCTGTAGTCAGCTTTAGTAAGGCCATGAAGACTTAACTGGTGAGTCATCTTTTGTGACTTGTGAGAAGCTACTAACCAAAGACACCTAGAATCCCCTATGTCTGAATATGGGAAATCTAACACAGTACAATTGCCCAAAAGGACTTAGTGCACACATTGCAAATTTGGCTGATATGGGAGCAAAACTGATAGTGATTTATCTGACCATGACAGTAAAATGAATATTGATCAGTTGTGCTCAGAACATTGGAGGAAACTATTGTCATCACAGAATTAGAGGGAAATTACAGGACAAATGTTATCAGTAGGTATACAAGGGGGCACAGTGTGGATGGACAGTTAAACTTTGTGTTAATAATTTTCCTAGTATTCTTATTCTGTAAACCACAACAATACTGACTGGAAGTAAGAGCAAGGGATGAATAACTCATTGGACCTGATTATCTTGTGCAAGGTAGAGAGAGCTCTACCTACTTCAGAAGACAACAAACTGTGATAGTGAAATATTCTGCTACTCTGTCTGTAGTGCACAATCAGATCTTCCTTTGTGCTCAGTAAAGCTCTTTTTTCCTGTCACAAGATGTTCTCATCCCAAATTGTAGCTATGCCTTTTTGGTGTTTGATCTGTAGTAGCCACTTGACCTGTTGTGTAGGAAGGCTGGACTGATGAGGTTGCAAAATCATTTTAGGAAAAACTTCAATTCTGCATTTGCTGTGTATATCCATGGTAAACATTTACCATTTTTCACCTAGTAAATGCTCACAGACGAGTGTGACTGCTGTGTCTAGATGTAAACCTGTTCCTTGCGAAGCACTGTGAAATAAGAGATCAATATCTCTGGTTAGGCCTATATGATAAGCATCACACACCCCTCAGCAATGTTCTGAGGTGAGTCACACAGTTGTTTTGAAAGAATTGGATTTCTGCGGTATCCTAGCAATGGATTCTCTGGTATCGTAGCAATGGACTGAGTGCTGTACCTACAATTGAACCAATGTGATGATTCCATTTGGTATCTCCACATATTGCTACACTCAAGAATATATGAGAGTAGTGATAGGATACTACTTTTCTCCCTTTTGTGAAATACACTATTTTTAGTCAAAATGTTTGAAACTAGCGGGCAATCCTTGCACCACTTCAAAATTTTATCTAGGTAAAGGCTGATACATTCTTTTAAGTTCTTTATAATTGACAGCTAGTAATTAAATGTGCCTGTACATTTGTGGATAGTTTTGCCTTTTATCTGTCTTGGCTATGAAACTGAGTCAACAATACTGTTCATTATAGTTTACCTACATTTCTATATTCATATTTATAATAACTTCTACCGGTGCATTACCCTTCTTTTCTCTGTATTCACCTGACCAGAAATGTTGTTTTTCCTCCCATGCACCACACGAATTCCCACCATATCAAACTTCAATTTATCCATTTCTCATTTCATGTTCTCCGACTCACCGAATCAATCAAGGGACTTCACTTTTTACACTCTGACTTGCAGCGATATTGTTTATTTCACCTGATTATATCCACGAGTGTAGCCCCCTCCCAGAGATCTTATTGGGAGACTATATTGCTTCTGGAATATTTTACCCAATTGGATGTCATGATAATTAAACTATACAGCAGAGCAGCATGTGGTTATAACAGGTGTAGTTCCCCTTGCTTTTAGCTGTTCACAGTACTAACATAGCAAGGTCTTGTTGGCTAATGGTACAAGACCAAATTGTATAATCATCCAAACCATTCTGCATTTACATCTACATAGATACTCTGCAAGCTAGCATATGGTATGGGGGTGGCTGGTACCTTTACTACTAGAAAGACCTGCCATCCATCTTCATTAACCACATGTTAGTGTGTGGACCCTCCCTAGATATCCTTCCATTGCAGTTTTATGTACTTTATGTGTCTGTCTGTTTTGTTAAGGCATGCATGTCACTTCACTTTGCTAAGATAAATGTTTCATATGGTAAGTGGGTGCCACACATCTGAAACATGTGAAATAATTTACGTATTACCAAGAAGTCACAAAATTAGGAAATCATGACATTGTGCCGTGGAGATGCCGATAGACTTTTTAATTGTACACTTAATATCATATATTCTCACTACATACTTTAGTAAGTTATTGGTTATCATAAGTTATTTTTTGGAAGTTACACAGGAATGAGGATTGGCTGGTAGAAATGAGGCAACACATACTTGAGGAAAATTATGAATAACTAAAATGGTAAGCTGCAGTTAAAAGGTATAATATTAAACCCAAGTTCATAAGGGTTAACAGTATGTGTAACTGCTCATGTAATCAGCTTTGAGATGATGCCATAAATCCCAAATAGCACAAGCTTTGTTGTACTGTGTCATTTAAGGGACAAGAACTCCATGAGAAATACCAGAAAGCTGCACATGAATCAGGAACATAAGTGTTGCAACAGTTGTACCAACTTGAACCATGACTGTACAGCAATAGACTAGGATATCTGCGTGTCACTCACTTTTATTATGGGAAGGTGGTTCCAATGAGACATATTGGTATATTCAGTGTTGGAACATTCACTAGCAAAGTCTTAAAGAACACATTTGATGGTGACTTGGGGGTTGTGGCAGCTGATGGGGGTGTTTCTTGATGTTCTACTCTATCCCAACAGAACAAGATAGAAAATACTTGAAACCTAAAGCCACCACCATACTCATTGGAGGAAAAACATAAATGAAATAACAACTGTCAAAATAATGAGACTTGATGCTTCCAGAGCATCAGGTACAAATACCCTATCCCATGAATCACAAGTGGACTCAGCCCCTAGATACAAACATTGATGGTTTTGTGTTGGAACCACCAAGTTCCACAGTGAAAACCCTAAAATTGTCATCTCCCAAATCAATTTTAGTAATGACACAAAAGCTTATCATTGATTTAATTACTTCTATACTGCAATGGAACATTCATAGTTCGATAGCACATGTGAAGTAAATGAAACTTTTTATTTGTAGATGGTCACAGTATTTCACGTGAGTCACTCAGTAAATGTTTCAATACTCCCATGCTGTCAGGGCACAGTATCTGACTGGTTGCCACTGTGGGTAAGGATTGCTGAGTGGACAACCTGTGTTTTTGCTGTGTGTGTGTGGCATAAGTGAGGCTATGTGAGGACTGAGATCAGACACTAGCTGTATGAATTCTTAGGGGAGTTACTCAATGATAACATTAGATTTTGTTTTGATCTGCCAAAATCCTCTTTGCAAGAAGCATTGCTAATATTATCCTAAAATTTTGCCAGCCATTTCATTTGTAGGAAATATTAATGTAAGCAATATGCAGGTGTAATGCCAGCATCTCCTGGTGGGTTGTGAGATGAGCTATGTCTCCCAAATACAAGTGCTAGAATTTACTTCAGCACAGTTATTTGTTTTCTCACAACTAATCTCTAATCCTGCTTAATTATAATTGTAACCTACACACATACGCATGTCAAAAGGAGGTCACTGAGGTGGGTACCACATAGAGCAAACAGAGGATTGTTTTACCATCTGCTGATATTCAAAAATGCTTACATCTTGCCAGGCTATGATTATTGCAAGGTAGATTCACCACACTGTTGGTGCACTTGCCCTGTTGTGGAAGTAAGTGTCAACCCACAGTATTCACCATCTGCAAAGCTTGGTGATAGTTCCAATGTTGTTCATCTACAGTGAATATTTAGCACAGAACAGCTGTCTACATCGTTTCCTTTGTGATCTGGGTAAAAAAAATATGAGTAGCAATGAGGAGGATTTATTATCGTTGTGATAGCCCATGAAACTCCTGTATCAGGCAGGAACAAACCTTAACAGTAGAGGGGAGAAAAGGAGGTAGCTCAGACAATGTTGATGTAATGCCACAAGAAACCTAGAAATGACTTATTATTTTCAAATAGTGCTACATAACAGCTGAACTAGTAGGAAAATCTCAGCTTTATGTGAGAAAGCAATTGTGCTGCTTCTACTGAACCCAGGGGAAAATGATACATTGCACAATAATTACTGTAAGGTGGCCATCACCAACAGTAAGCCAAATGACAAGAAAAATTCTATCAGCATGTGCCACACCTGGTCTGTAGAATCCAAGAAACTGAGGACTCACATCCAGTGTACATTTGAAGGATATTGCTCCATCCTGAGAATGTGAATGGCTGGAATACGCTGCCTTTCCCTAATCAGATAATATGTTGGAACAGTGTGTAATTGTGGCTGTGTCCTCCTTGTATAAGTGTTGATAGGAGTGTTTGGCCAAAGGCAGTGCCTGCCATCTATGTCATCTGTAAGCTTTGAAAGTGGGAGGTGTTTCCAGCCACTTTGATAATGGGCACACCGGGCATCTACTCTTATAATATGGCCTATGTGGAAGCAACTGTGTAAGTAATATACCTACATAGGGCATACTGAAAAGGTGTTTTTTTTTTTTTTTTTTTTTTTTTTAAAAAAAATTCAGCATGCAGTACTGTAGTCAGTGGGATACAATATTCTACATTAACTTAGTGTCTGGAGATTTTAGACAGAAGTTTCTCTTACAGAACGTTTTCTGGTGTATGGCATTATTGACACAGTGTATAACTGTTCTACGCAATGTAGTGATTAACTGCAAAGGTTTTTATTAATCACATAGAAAATAGCTTTTACTGTAGTCTGATTAAAACTACTTGATAGCTTATGTGTGTCACTTGCCACTGCAATATTGCTACATCCACTACCAGCTACATTGCTTGGTTATAGGCAATACACAAACACAGCTGATTTTAAGTGACCTATGACTAAAATGTGGCAGGTGACAGGTGACAGGTTTTGTAGCATTGAAACAAACTCGTGTCCTAACCTTACCACAACTATGTGATCTGCAGTATATCTGAGAAAACAGCAATCAACAATCTGCAGCACAATTGAGATCATGATCATTTTGTTCAGAGCTTTTAAGGCTAACCTGTATGACCGAACTGATGACTGAAATATTTCTTAGTATGTTTCTTTGCACAGACATCTTCTGCAGCAAAGTTACAGTTTTTGATAAAAGCAAACTGTAACTTCTGACTGTCATTGGTTACTTGAAACCATATATCCATCAAAAAGCAAAACAGTCAAAAGCAGCAATTAGGATAGAATAATAACACAGAAGTATGTGCATGCTCCTACCCACCCACAGCCATATCCACACCCAAATGACCTCATTGGGAAGCTCAAAGATGTCCATTTTCATTGTGATGGAAAGGGGTAGCTGCAGAAGGAATGATTGGACCCAGATATCACAAGGATGGACCATTCACCTACTACAATTACTTGTTCTCAGAAGACAATGGTAGGATTCGCTGTACATGATTCATGCTGATGTCACTATTGATACGTTTGTTTGATTCAGTCAAGGATGTTTTGGAACTCCAGGGGACCAGATATTGAGTAGTTGTAAAGATAATTCTGAATGGGAGGCTGTAACTACATTGGCATCCTCCCTGCCAGACAGTATGTCAATTACAAAGGGCTACATGTAAGCTGTGTTGCTAGCAATACATGTGTAATGTTGGAATAATTTGTGTGTGTCATTCACATTTGTTCATCAGTCTGGAAATTTATGTATGTGTTCCTTCATTTATTGACCTGACATTATTTCTTATATATGTATAGGTGTTGTCCACATGGTTGATGGCCATACCACCTAGCCATTAAGAAATGTGATGTTGGTGGTAGTTGGTGATTAATTTGGAGTCAAATAAAATGCCATGCTTTATTGCTTTCAGAAATAGATTGATCATTGGTGGTTTTAAGAATTTCTACCCAAAGTCTAAACTGTCCTCCAAAACAAAGAAAAATCCACATGGAAAGAGTGATTGGTTTTTATTTTAAAATCATAGATTACTCCTATTTTTTGTTTCCCTTTATCTTTTGGTGGATACTTTTATGTCAAAAGCTAGAGGATATTATTTCTAATAAATGTAATAATTTGGTGTAAAAGATTGTAGAACAGTATTTTAAAAATACTGCAAGACTTTTAATAATAGAATCTACTAGAGAATAAAGGAACCTAGTCAGCACTGAATGAGACTGGGCGTTATTCAATTTCCTGTGATCATTTGCTTTATAAAAATGTTTCATATTAGGAAAATTCTATCATTCTGGTAGATTGTCATGACAATTTTAAATCACATTTACCGAATAAGTTATCTGTCAAGGCCATGCATTTTTATCTTTTGGTTTATAAGCCCCAATTTTGTGGATGGTGAAATATTATTTTGTATTGTGTAAATCAACATTTCACACGTCTTTCCTCCTTCCTCAGTTTCATTCAAAGTGCTGGTGACAGCTGTGACATTTCATATCAAGAAACATTACATCAAGGATTAGTCAATGACAAGCTGGAGATATATGCAGAGAAGTCAACAGATTTCAGTGTGTCTCACAACTATACCAAAATACAGACTTCACAAGAAGATGGCTCATGTGGCACAAGATTAAGTTGTAGCATCAGGGAAAAGGAATTCCATAAGTTTAACTGTAGTTTCTGCCTACAGAGCTTCCCTTCAAAATACAGACTCATAATGCATATTTTCATCCACATTGACGGTGTGCAGGCACCTGCATTTGTGTGTAAGTCATGTGGTGAGGTATTGCCCACTGATGACTGCTTGAAAGAACATTTGAGAATGAAGGAGGGTGACCAAGCATTATCTGCTACCAACACTAAGAAACTTGAATGCAGTGATCATGAAAACAATATCTCCTTAGAGTGTGTACAAGAAGGAATTGTGGAACAGACTGAGGAGCCCCCTTCGTGCAAGGTACCCAGGAAAACTTTTAAAAAATCATTTAAAGACATATGTAATACACATACTGTGAAAGAAGCTGAAGAGAAACTCAAAAGATGTAATGACTGTGGAATTTTATGTCAAAGTGACCATGTTCATGTCCACACTGTGCTAAGTGCAAAGAGACATCACAAATGTGATGTTTGTGGTAAAATGTTTACTCAGTTATGCAATCTTAAGAAACAACGATTAATACACACTGGAGAGAGACCCCACGAATGCGATGTTTGTGGAAAATCGTTTACTGAAAGCTGCAATCTGAAGCACCATGAATTAATACACACTGGACAGAGACCACACAAATGCGGTGTCTGTGGAAAATCATTCACTCACCCGGGCAGTCTCAAGACCCATATTTTAAAACACACAGGAAAGAGACCACACAAATGCGATGTGTGTGCAAAATCGTTTACTGTAAGGGGCAGTCTCATGAAACATGAATTAATACACACTGGACAGAGACCCCACAAATGCGATGTCTGTGGAAAATCATTTACTCAGTCGGGCAATCTCAAGCAACACGAATTAATACACACTGGACAGAGACCACACAGTTGCAATGTCTGTGGAAAATCATTTACTCAGTCGGGCAGTCTCAAGACCCATATTTTAAAACACACAGGAAAGAGACCACACAAATGCGATGTGTGTGCAAAATCTTTTACAGAAAGGGGCAGTCTCAAGAAACATGAATTAATACACACTGGACAGAGACCCCACAAATGCGATGTCTGTGGAAAATCGTTTACTCAGTCGGGCAATCTGAAGCAACATGAATTAATACACACTGGACAGAGACCACACAATTGCGATGTCTGTGGAAAATCATTTACTCAGTCGAGCAGTCTCAAGAAACACGAATTAATACACACAGGAAAGAGACCCCACAAATGCGTTGTGTGTGCTAAATCGTTTATTGAAAGGGGCGGTCTCAAGCAACATGAATTAATACACACTGGACAGAGACCACACAAATGCGATGTCTGTGGAAAATCATTTACTCTGTCGGGCAATCTCAAGAAACACGAATTAATACACACTGGACGGAGACCACACAATTGCGATGTCTGTGGAAAATCATTTACTCAGTCTTGCAATCTTAAGACCCATTTATTAATACACACAGGAGAGAGACCCCACAAATGTGATACTTGTGGTAAATCATTTAATGTATTGAGTTATCTCAAGGCCCACAAGTTAATACACAGTGGAAAGAGACCCTACAAATGTAGTATTTGTGGAAAATCTTTTACTCATTGGGGCAGTCACAGGAAACACAAATTAATACACACTACATAGAGACCACTCAAAGTATTGTTGAGGACTGTAGATCTACACATGTTCATAGAACGCCACACGTGTTTTATGAAAATTGTTCACATGTGCTACAGAGGGGTCACAAAAAAATATGACAAATACATTTCCGCAGCTTCACATTCGAAGAAGTTAGATACTAAATACAACATATGATGCGCACAATTGTGATTTTTTTTTGGTTGCAAATGGTCCATGCCTTAATGATTGGGCTACCCGAAATTTGTGCATTGAGAGATATATTTTACTCGTTTGAGTAGAAGTTCTGTGCAGTTATCAGGACCCCATATCCTTCAAGAGAATATACTAGTATGCTGCTAATTATTTGAAAGAAACTGCCATTTCAATCTTCATGAAGCTGTATCCACTACCCAGGCGACAGCAGAAATGTGTTTATTACACATTCATAATGTAGGATATTTATCTCAAGAATGGACAAAGATACAAAAATCTCTTGATTATGCAAACATATTATTGAGGTATGCCTCCTTAATAGTAATGCTATTTGTGTGATCAATTATCTGCATCCATTAGGAAATAACTGATGGTGGCAAGTATGCAGAGATAAGGGAAAAATTATCAACATCTGCCTAGTAGCGTTTTGATTCACCTACAGACCGCAATACAACAGTGAATCTCTGTGGTATGGACTCATTAGTTCTTCGTTAGTTTTTCAGTTGTAAATTGGACTATGTCTACACACATCTCACACCTTTCCCATTAACTGTAGGCTGTTGGTTTGTTGCTGTCTAGTTGGTGTGCAATAGCATCCCCGATTCATTTCATCATGATCTAATGAGGTGAGCTGGGTGGGAAAGACAACAGTGTGAACCATCATGCTGCTCAAACCATTGCAGTGTGTTTCTTACCTTGTAATTTGGACAGTTATCATGCTGTAAGATGTTGTCACTCTCTGTAAATACATCAAGCATTAAGTGATAAGTTTGCAATAATGTTCATGTTCTCCACATCTGTCATGGTGCTTTCAGTTATGACCAGCTGTTTTCTTGCCATCTCATATGAATATCCCCCATAGCATGACACTGCCTCCATCTTCCAGCACCTGTTGTGTGGTGCATGTATGAAACTACTACTCATCTGGATAATGACATATCTGAGCACAACCATTGACCTGGTCTGAAAGAAATGTCATTTATCCCAACATGTGACACTTCCTTATAGGTATGCAGTCCAATCTCGATTATCCTATTTGTATTGCTATTGTAACTGACAACATTGTTAGATCAACATGGGAATACAGAGCTGTTATATAACTTGGGGCCTCATCTTCAACAGTGTCTGCTTAATAGCTTGAAACTCTCGAGCCTGCTCAAGCATTTTCTCCTGTCTCCACAGATTGCCATCTATCCCACTTTACAGAGAAGCTAGGTTCTGATTTGCTTGTTCTAGATAATGCATGGGCATCCTACAACCTTTGTCAACTTGTGGTTTCACCATCTTTCAACAATGTTCCATAGAGGCTTACAATAGAAGCATCTGCACAGCCAACCACATTCGCTGCTTCTGAGATGCACTTACCCAGCACCAGGCAAAACCATCTGCTCTTTGGCAAAGTTATTTATGCCATTTTTGCACATACTGTCACTAGAATGATAACCACTCATTTCTGGTTGTATAGTTTCATTACTACGTGACATAACCACAATGCCACTGGATAGCAAACACTCCTCCTATGGAAGTGGGTATAATGATTTGGATCAACAGTGTATCTTCGCAGAGAAGGGTCTTCTGGTAAATTGTGTAGTAATTCAGTTTTTCTGCTTTGGTAAATTTTATGTGAATACACCATTGCAGTTCAAGTGCTGTATTTCTTGTGAAAAATTTTTGTATTACAAAGCTCTGTACATAATTCTGAGCTAATGAAGATGAATTTAATGCACGAAATCTTTTAATTATTTGTCTGTTTTTAAATGTGATGTAACTACTGTACAAACATCAGATTATAATTCCAATTATTTGTAGAAACACAAGGACAGTTGAAAGAGCTCAGTGTGATTTCTAGGTTATGAATTTAATCCAAATGCATAATTTTTATTGTAATAAGTTAATTTATCAAATGTACTTTCTTTCTAATTGCTTTGTTTTAATTTGATTTTTTAGTTGTCTTTTATGAGCTTTAAACATGATTTCATAGTGTGTATTTTTCATAATTTCCCTGAGTAAATGTAAGGTTTTCAGAAATATTTACTTATTCTTTGTGTTATACTTCATAATGTTTGTTTTTGATCAGTTTTTTCGATTTACTACCAATTTCTTATTGGTGTAAGTAATTTGTTTATTAAGTTTTGTCATACTTTTAATAACTTGAGACAATTCTTTTTAAGTGATAGGCATTTTTGAGTTTTACAACAGTTTAAGCTGTGTGGCTTTTTACCAAAATGAGAATGTATCTGTCATGATGATTCTTGCAACATAATAGTGTGCTGCTATCTGGGCTATAATACTGCAGTGGCTTTTAAATATTTAGGGAATGCTGATATAGTTGCAGTTTGTGGGCACACTTGATGAGATATTTTGGTTCTGACTTGGAATGAAATTGCATGGATTTGAAATTGTGTCAGTATCCTTATAGTAATGTTGTTACACTATTCTGTCCAGCTATTTACTTACATATTTCTACTACAGTTCCTGTTGGTACTGCGCTCTTTGTGGATGGTCTACTTTAATCATAACAGAAAATATTTTGTTCCCTCAGTAACGCTTGCTGAGACAAAAATCATTACTATTTTTATTCAACTAAGAACAGAGCCCTGAATTCACAAACTTACAATACTGCTACTCTCATGAAGCTTAATTCCTGACTCGAAACTGTCCTATTTTAATAGTTTCATCACTGAAAATAAGCTTGTTGATTCTGAAGATTCTGTACAGAAATTAAGTAAAGTAACCCACAGTGATATGTTAAAATCGGATTTCAAATGACAAAGGGAATGAGAGATATTGACAATAGCACTTTATTTTGACAAAGTGCCATTAATTGTTATAATGTGGTATTTATATAATAACACCAAAAGAAATGTCATTATTAGTAACTGGTTATTACTGTCATCATCATATGATGTTCTTGACCACTTTCAGACGTTTTGTACTGAAATATATCTGGTAAATGCCATAAAGGCTGCAAGGACTATCTTCACATTATCACCATTGCTCTGCCCCCGGTACCTGAGTGGTCAGCGCAACAGACTGTCAATCCTAAGGGCCCAAGTTCAGTTCCCTGCTGGGTCAGAGATTTTCCCCGCTCAGGGACTGGGTGTTGTGTTGTCCCAATCATCATCATTTCATACCAATCAACGCGCAATTCGCTGAAGTAACGTCAAATCGAAAGACTTGCACCAGGTGAGCGGTCTACCCGACGGGAGGCCCTTGTCACACGCCATTATATTACCATTCACTTCAAGCTAATATGGGTGGCATTGGCCAACCAAAAAGTTCTAAAGAAAATCAGTTGATACGATAATTGTTACCTTCCACTCCTGTCCAAAATGGTTCTTTTCAAAACCTATACCGTTAGACATCTGTCAAAAAAGACCAACATTAGTGTTCACTTGAGGCCGAACTGAATCATAAATCAAGAAAGTATGACTCTAAATATTGTTATAAGAAGAATTAGAGTACTTTTTGTTTGAAATTACTTGAGTGAATGGAGGTTGTTGGAAGACAATACAGCTTTCATATAACGCTAAAAAAAGCTACTTTTCACTAAAAAAGAAAATTGTGGAAATAGTTTGCAGATTCATGCTACTTATTTGGATTTGTGTGTGTAAGTGTTTGTGCTATTAAAATTTTTTATTGTTTAAGATTAATGTGGCTACGTTTACTAAGGGGAAGTTAACTAGTGTGCCACATGAGACTGCAGGTGTAAGTCTCTCATGCATTTATACCCATAAATTTGTAAAACTTGTAGCTATGCAGTTGCACATCGACATAGTTTCATAGCGTAGGTTACAGTGCATGGCACATGAGATAGATATATGTAATTCATACATCGTCTCTTAAAGAACAGATTGAGATACACCAGTATCCCCCTGTGGTGGTTGCTTTAGTTAACTCTATTCAGTTATACTCAGGTTAGTTGATTTTCAACAAATATTGCCATAAAGCATGTTATGGGACATTTTGTACGTATTTGTATTACTATGAATAATTATGAGTAGACTGATCCTTTCACATCAGAAGTATTAGAGACATTAAGTCAGTGGTCGTTTTTGGGCCAGTGTTGACTATAATATCCATGAATATTGACGGAATACCTCCCTGCAAGCAACAACTCTTGCAAGATGTGCTGCACTAAGCACTGTGATATTTTGTGTGTTCAAGAAATACACACATACACCCAGCAGAGACGTCCTTCAGTTCCTGGAATAAAACTGGTTGCTGAAACACAACATGCACAGTATGGAAGCGCCATCCTAATAAGACCTGACCTTTAAGTCTGTAGTGTTCGTCAGTCAGAGGATAACAATATTGAAATTATTATTGTTAAGTAACAGTAGAATGACATCAGCATATAAACCTCCAGCAACAGATTTTTTCTTCACCCCTACTAAACATTTTATTACAGGGAAAGCTTCAATTGTGGTATGTGATTTCAACATTCACAGCCATGTTTGGGGGGTACACTCAAGAGGATCAAAATGGTGAGGCTGTCTTGTGGGATGAAACTTTCCATCTCTCACTCCTTCATGACAGCGAACTACCTCATTCTTTCTTCAGTGGACGCTGGCTATATCCATATCTGCTTTTTGTTAGTGAAAGTATTTTTCGTACCTGCACTAAATCTGTCTGTAAGCCCATACCGAATACACATTCACGCATTGTGTCAAGTTCTCCCACAAGTAAGCCCTCAAGAAATCACTTTCAGATGAAGGTACAACTTCAAAACGGTTGATTTGCAGAAATTATGGAAGTTATTACAAAAAAAATTGTAACTATAGCTCCTGTGATAGATCAATATAAAAATTTTGTTAACGTCATTAATGCCGCCTCCTGAGCATCAATTCTAAGGGGATGCAGAATGAACTATATCAAGGGTGTAACACCAGAAACGACCACTCTTCTTTAGGAGTACTACAGAAAGTTGGAAGAAGATCCTTTTAGTGCAGCCACATCAATACATGCACAGAATGCCCTCTCTTCAATATCTGAGGCAAATAGAGAAGAATGGATACAATTAATGGCACTGTGACATGAGTAAAAGTAGTCAAGTCCTGGAAGCTATTACATCGCCTGAGTAATGATAACACTCAGGTCAACACATATTTTAATATTAAACCAGACCAAATTGCTCAACAACTCCCCATTAATGGCAGACCAACTAAATCCAGAAATATAGAGAGGAAACAATTATTCAGGCAAACAGACCAAGAGAATAGTATCTTATCTCCTTATTTCTCTGTTGAAGAATTGAATTCAGCCCTGAATAAATGTAAATAGGGAAAAGCAGCAGGACTGGATGACATTAAAGCTGAACAAATCAAGAGTTTTGGTTCTGCTAAAATGCTTTGGTTACTAAAATTTATGGGCAACTGTATTCGAGAGTGCAAGATCGCTAAAGTATGGCGAAAAATCAAGAGTAATTGCCATACCGAAACATGGAAAGGATAGGAAAGATCCCAAAAATTATAGACCAATCTACTGTCACCTCCACAAAATACTGGAGAGGCTCATTCTTCAGAGAATGATTAAAAAGGCGGAGCCTCTTCTAATACCACAGCAAACAGCTTTCAGAGAAGGGAAGAGCTGCACATCTCAGATATTAAACTTAACATATCGAAGATTGATATGAGAAATGGCAAATTACTGGTGCTGTATTTATCCGTCTATCCACAGCTTGTAATGCGATCATCCATCGGCTCCTTCTGAATAAAGTTTATGACATAACTAAAGACTTCACATGCATGTGCAATATTAGAAACCTTCCCCAGAATTCCAGACTTTTTTGTGGAACTTTAGGGTAAGAAAAGTAGGTGGAGAACTCAGAAAAATGGGCTGCCACAAGGCAATGTGCTTGCACTGCTATTATTCATTATCTATACCAACGATCAACCTATCCCGGAAGGAGCTCAAAGCTTTATTTATGCTGATGACTGCACTATCACTACTCAAGCTGACTGTTTTGAGACTGTAGAAGATGCGCCATCAAAATCTTTGGAAGAATTCACTGTTTACTATTATGGGAATTACCTAATCCTGCCAAGACTCATATCTGCGATTTCCACCTCAAGAGTAAACAGGCAAATAGATCCTTAAATATATGCTGGGGAAGTATCGTACTCTAACATAATCCTACTCCCAAATATCTTGTTGTAACACTGGATCACGCGTTAAACATATAAAATGCATTGCCTAAACACCAAAGAGAAAGTGGCAGCCAGAAATAAAACAGTGCGACAATTGACACATACGTCATGTGTGCGCTAATCCATGCACTGTGAGCTCAAGTGCGCCTGCTCTATGTTGTTTCACTGCTGAATATGCATGTTCAGTATGGTACAAGTCCAGTCATGGCAGGAACGCAGATGAGGCTCTAAATGAGTCTTGCCAGATTATCACGGGTTGCTTAAGATCTATTCCTGTGGACAAACTCCATTACCTCGCTGGCAAAGATCCTCCTGAAATGAGACGTCACGTAGCTGCGAGGTATGAGAAAAGTAAGGCCACAACGAAGAACGCCCATCCACTATATGAGGCAGAAATCAAGAAATAGCTTCTTGACAACTACTGAGGCTCTCATCGAGAATCCATATGTGGCAAGGATCTCGCGATGGCGGGAGAAATGTCGGTATTTGGGAGAATGGATCGCTCCAAAGGAAGAACTTCCTCCTGGATATTCGGAGGAGTGGTCAACATGGAGGTCTCTCAATAGATTACGGTCACACACAACGAGATGCAAGACCAATCTGCTGTGTTCCTCATCACCAACCACCTGCACCATGCAAGACCTCATGAGAGATACACCAAATGCGCTTGAAGTGTCCAATATTTTGTCCTCTTTTGTGTAAAATTGTGTCAACACTTATATATATTTTTGACATTTCGGTACTTTTGAAATGACAAGTAAATAAATAAGTAATGTAATAAAAGTAACAGTAAGAAAAAACTGTATCATTTGTTTTTAATGTCCAGAGAAAAGAAGATTATTCATGTTAGTGGAGGAAACATGACAAGACAGCTTTTGGTACAGTGATATTAGCAACGAACTAAACCCAGCACTGCATCCCTTTTATGGTTAACTAGATGGAATGCCACAATCATAGCATTAACTCTCATCATTTTGCAGGCACGAAGATGCACAACCTACTTAATAGAAACACAGTTTGACATTCCTTCTGACAAGAACAGGGAAAGTAAGGATATGGTGAAAAATATTAGTACTCAGTGTAAGAAAATTTAGCTAACACTAAAAGGATGATTGATAGTAGCAGCTAAGAGTTGTGCTTAAACAAAAAGAGAAATGAATGAAATCCTAGCATGAAACTGTATCAGCATCATTTTTTGGGAATATAGGAGCTGCTGCAGTGCAGAACACCAGGTGGATTGTGGGCAAGATAGAGCTGACGGTTGCATGATTGTTTGAGGGCCAATTAAGAGTCATGAATATAGTCAGAGAAGTCTGCAGTTATTGCAGTGCTAGTTTATATTGGGCCCTCCAGGAAAGATGAAGTTGCCAGTCTCGATAGCAACAGGGATGGGTTGCCTGCTCTGTGACAGAGATAAAACACAAGTGAGGCTGTTGTAGATGGCACAAACCATGTCTGATTTAGCACAAGTAAATAAAAAAAAGACTCACAAGCATATTGGACTAAATCAACTCCACTGTACTAGCATATGCACCGAGCTATGAATGAGCACAGAAGGTAGAACTGTAACGAAAAAAGAAAAGACAAAAATTATTAATATCTAGGGATCCTTGTTTGGACTAGCACACCGAGTTGTACATTCTTAACCTTTCACCCTTTTGAATAGGCCAGGGTATAGGTGAAGGGATATTGTTAGGGACATAAAATTACAGAGCAGCAGAGTTTGTTCAGATCTGAGGTTGGTTTATATTACAGTAATGGAATAAAAAAAAACCTCTATCCATAAGAAAAGGTTTGCTGGCCATTAGGTGACCCAGGGTGGTAGTTGTCATATTCCATATCTGGCAGAACTGTTGAAGTAACATGCTCAGAAAAAGAAAATATTGGAAACAATTGGACAATCGTAATGGAAGGAGTCTTCAGAAATACTGTAGTAATAATAACACAAAGAGGCTGTGTTGATACTGAGGATAAATGTGGTAAGGAATAATTATTTTAACTGTGTGAATCAAAATTTATTAGAAATACAAAGTGCCAATACATTTACCATGAGTAGACTGATACTGTGCAAAAATTAGAATATGTTTAAAAATGGTAGAAATTTGAAAATTTATTAGCCAGTTCTTAGTCCACAAGAGAATGAAATGAAAGAAGAAAATACAGTAAAGGGGACAAATTCAGAAACAAATGTGTGCAGTGTTTTAGAAACTAGTATTCCATATTTTGAGAGGCAGTAGTACATACCATAACAAGAAAAACTGCGTAGGAGACATGGGCTCTAAAATACTTACGGTACCTTAGGAGAGATACAATGGAAAATGTAAACATTTATTTAAAACATCATTACAGCCATATTTATTAATGTACAAATCTAAAATCTTGCATGTGTAAAAAAAGGATCTGTGTTTTACTGGAAAAATATTATAAAATATGCAGGAATATTATTTTGCCAGAAATTTGAATGGTTATAATAACGTGAGAAACCTAAAACAGAGAAAATGAGGTTCAAAAATTTTCTGCTCATACTTCTAGATGTAATAAGCTTACCTCAGTTTTAAAATCGTCTATACTGATACATCCTCCAGATTTCTCTTCTCTCTTTACACTTCCCTGGCCCATATTTGCAGGTCAGACATTGATCCATTAGCTCTCTTGACCCAGCTCTCGTCGATGGTGTAAAAAGCTTTTGTTTTAAACACACCAGCTTCATCACTTCAGTTCTGCCATTATTTCCGTTGCTGTAACATCAAACTGCATCATAGACACCTACTTTGAGTACTTCAAGTCCACAGAATGTCTCTGAAGTTTCTGGTTACATCAGGAGATGAGTTTGGAAAGCAGTAGAGGATCCAATTACCATTTCATGTCCACCACTGATACAGAGTCTTGCCCAATCAGTCTCTCATCCAGCTTCAGTTTCTATCTCAATGGATTTCAGTTTTTGTGTACTGTGACAAATACATTGCTTATATTTCCCATTAGCCTATCCTTTCGATGTACACTTAAATTTTCCCCCAAAATCTCATTGCTATCAATTTCAGGTTTCAAATGGCTTTCAGTATTATGGAGGCTTAATTGCTTTTCACGAGTGGTTTGAATTCTGGCACTTTGTTGCGAATGTTTCAGCAGTTAACCACTAGGATTTTAATGCTCTCACCTGTGGGAGGCATTTGTTTCGATCTTACACTGATACTACTTCTGGATTTACTGCAACTCTTGTTCCCAGTATTGCATAGTAGGTCGCCTAGTCTAAAAAAAACTTTTGTTTGCTCCCACATACAATCAGCTACCTGGACATCAGCCTCTGATATGTAGTGCACACCTGACCCATCTAGAGGCACCCTACAGTTCTCAACGAAATGGCGCAAGTCCAGGAAGTAGCAGTCTAGCTTGTCACAGAACTTTTGAAGTCTCTGGTTCAGTGCTTCCACTCAGTGCAGAACCAATGATCCACAGTGAGTTCTGGAGACAATGCTGCAGAATGTGAGGTCTGCTGAAACTGTGCACAAGGCTGGTCTTCTCAGCCTTCTCTATCAGATGCTGGAATGATCCCAGTATGACCTCAGAGCCCAGATAACAGGCTTCATTTATTGCAACATGGTTGCTTGCAGTTGCTTGCACCTCATTCCCTCAATGGCTGTTGGAGTAGCCTCTGCAACATGTTGAATGAGGCCTCCAGATATACACACAGGGTGCACCTCATGCCCTTTCCTGTCCCTTGCTGCCATTTCCCTAAGGGGAACCATCATTCCCTGTACAATTAAACCGCTAACAGTTAATACACCTCTGCCTTTTTGCGTTTACCTTCTACTGACACTGGATAAAACAGGTTTCCCAAAAGCAGGTGAAGTGAGTCCCACTGGCTTAGTTTCAGTTTCAGTTTCAATTTCAGTGAATGTCAGCACCTAGAAATTGATATTTAGGGTATCAGTACAGCACCCTAAGCCTCCATGGTCCCTGTTGACACTGTGGAGAATGCCTGGATCTACCTCTGAAACGCCAGATACAGTCTAGTGCACGAGTAATGAGAGATTCCGTACTCTCTTCAGAGGAGACAGGGTCCACAGGAGTGGACAGTACTTGAGTATTCATTGATACTGGTACCACAGGTACATGACTCTCAGGAACTCTTCACCACACTGATTCGCAGCAGCTGACAGTCCTTTGACAGTAGTGAAGGCGATTTCCAGCTGCCTACAAAAGTCAACCAGCTCATCCCATTTTTGAGAACTGCATTCACTCCAGGGCTCCATTTTGGCTGGCGCAATGTATTGCAGGAAAGTGAACAAATAACTTCAAATTAAGCCTGCTGGTTGTCTTTTATGTCCATTGAGCTAAAAAGCTACTAATTCCCATAAGAACTGAAGCAAATATAGAAAGCGATATTAGTGTTAAGACGAGAGTAAACTTTTTAAGGTTAGTTATAGCTACTTGGAAATTTGAAAATGGAGTTAATTTATGAAAAATGTAGATAAGATGTACTTTCTTTAATGGAAAATTATATGTCTGCTACAGTACCTAAATCACAAACTTTGATTTACAACAAGTTAGATTATGCACAGGACAAGTAGCTTCTGAAAATTCTCAAAAATGCGCATTTATTTGCGTCGATGTACGGTGAAATTTGGGGTGATCTACTCTTTGGCAGTAACTGTGAATAACAAACATTGATTTTCTACGAAATAAGTTATCCAAAAACACTCACACAGGTAACTTGCGAAAATATAGTTTTGTAAGCGACTGAAATTTCTCACAAGTAAAGTATTTCTCAAGTAATTATACAATGCAATTAGAGAAAGATTGTTTTCAAAAGGATAGGCCTACTCTCCTCAAAATTCTTATAAGAGCAAAATTGAGTTTAAGCCTAGAATTACCAATAACAGCAGGCGTTCATTGTGACACTCGCCAATGTTCGAATTTCACAATAGACCAAAATACAAACGGATATTAATACAATTAATAATAGATTATGCTTAACTGACGTGATCAGTAAAATACAGGGTGTTTCAGAAATAACCGGTATATTTGAAACGGCAATAAAAACTAAACGAGCAGCGATAGAAATACACCGTTTGTTGCAATATGCTTGGGACAACAGTACATTTTCAGGCAGGCAAACTTTCGAAATTACAGTAGTTACAATTTTCAACAACAGATGGCGCTGCGGTCTGGGAAACTCTATAGTACGATATTTTCCACATATCCACCATGCGTAGCAATAATATGGCGTAGTCTCTGAATGAAATTACCCGAAACCTTTGACAACGTGTCTGGCGGAATGGCTTCACATGCAGATGAGATGTACTGCTTCAGCTGTTCAATTGTTTCTGGATTCTGGCGGTACACCTGGTCTTTCAAGTGTCCCCACAGAAAGAAGTCACAGGGGTTCATGTCTGGCGAATAGGGAGGCCAATCCACGCCGCCTCCTGTATGTTTCGGATAGCCCAAAGCGATCACACGATCATCGAAATATTCATTCAGGAAATTAAAGACGTCGGCCGTGCGATGTGGCCGGGCACCATCTTGCATAAACCACGAGGTGTTCGCAGTGTCGTCTAAGGCAGTTTGTACCGCCACAAATTCACGAAGAATGTCCAGATAGCGTGAGAGCAGTAATCGTTTCGGATCTGAAAAATGGGCCAATGATTCCTTTGGAAGAAATGACGGCCCAGACCAGTACTTTTTGAGGATGCGGGGACGATGGGACTGCAACATGGGGCTTTTTGGTTCCCCATATGCGCCAGTTCTGTTTATTGACGAAGCCGTCCAGGTAAAAATAAGCTTCGTCAGTAAACCAAATGCTGCCCACATGCAAATCGCCGTCATCAATCCTGTGCACTATATCGTTAGCGAATGTCTCTCGTGCAGTAATGGTAGCGGCGCTGAGGGGTTGCCGCGTTTGAATTTTGTATGGATAGAGGTGTAAACTCTGGCGCATGAGACGATACGTGGACGTTGGCGTCATTTGGACTGCAGCTGCAACACGGCAAACAGAAACCTGAGGCCGCTGTTGGATCACCTGCTGCACTAGCTGCGCGTTGCCCTCTGTGGTTGCTGTACGCGGTCGCCCTACCTTTCCAGCACGTTCATCCGTCACGTTCCCAGTCCGTTGAAATTTTTCAAACAGATCCTTTATTGTATCGCTTTTCGGTCCTTTGGTTACATTAAACCTCCGTTGAAAACTTCGTCTTGTTGCAACAACACTGTGTTCTAGGCGGTGGAATTCCAACACCAGAAAAATCCTCTGTTCTAAGGAATAAACCATGTTGTCTACAGCACACTTGCACGTTGTGAACAGCACACGCTTACAGCAGAAAGACGACGTACAGAATGGCGCACCCACAGACTGCGTTGTCTTCTATATCTTTCACATCACTTGCAGCGCCATCTGTTGTTGAAAATTGTAACTACTGTAATTTCGAAAGTTTGTCCGCCTGAAAATGTACTGTTGTCCCAAGCATATTGCAACAAACGGTGTATTTCTATCGCTGCTCGTTTAGTTTTTATTGCTGTTTCGAATATACCGGTCATTTTCGAAACACCCTGTATGTGAATCTAGAATTTCAACTCGGCACTTCAGTCTCACACAAAGGAAAATTCTGAAGTTTACTTTTACATATAAACAAACATGCTAACTGCACAGGTTTTTAAGTTAGCTGTTTCTGTGCCAACTTCTACCCTAGCGTGCTACAGAAGAACATTAAAGCATGTGCTAATCAGTTTAAATATAGAAAAATGTGCAGCACCAACAAAGCACATCTTCTGCTTATTCCAGCTAGCTAGATGTCTGGAAGTGCAATATGAGTTACGAGTTTCAAGACCAGCACAGAGGAGAAAACCTCTGGTGTGTGTGTGTGTGTGTGTGTGTGTGTGTGTGTGTGTGTGTGTGTGTGTGTGTGTGATTGCACATAAATATGGACAAAAAATCATTTGAAGTTTGACTTCACTGGTCTGTGTGAGGTACCAATGTAAGATATACTTTTATCTTATGATCATAAAATTCATTATACTCTTCTTAACATCTGTAACACAATGCGTTACTTTTTTTTACTATTAAAAACAGTCTTGATTATGATTTATTTATCAAGGTGACCAGTTTCGACCACTACTGTGGTCATCTTCAGACCTACAAGTTGAATACAAAGCTTTAATTAGAGGGCTACATGCATTAAAGAAAATACAGAAAGTTATAAAGCTATAAAACCATGAATTACCATTGAGTAGGAACCTCTTTCTGTTGGAGAATCACTACTGGAGAAACCAATGCACGTATTACTATATATAATGGAGGCATCGTTTTATCTCACACAGATGCATGAAATCTTGAAATGTGCAATTTACATTTAAAAATTAGCAGTCAGTTGCCACCATTAATATTTTCACAGTTACTTAACTTTACAGATGACAAAATTAATGCAGTACGAGAAATTATTCTTAATAAGCATAATACGAAAATTGCAGCCCTTGTTAGTCACCAAAATGTGTGTTCATAAGATGTTTCACTAAATGTACATAACTTATATCCAAGAGTAAGGAATCTAACCAAAATTACTTTTACTCCTGCAGAGACAACACATTTAAACAAAGGCCTAAAATATAATTTAGCTCCAGAATTGAGCAATGCAGATATTAAACTTGTGATTGCTGACATAAAGGTTGCTGCAAAACATGCACAATTTAGTAGGTCTGAAATATGTGACATTGCACATAAAACTAAAAATGTCATTACTAATGAAAAAGATAAAAATAAATATAATAATGAATTAAAACTTGTAAAACAAATCAACCAGAAGTTAATAACTAATAAAGCTATTGCAATCAGGGCAGATAAAGGGAATACTCTTGTCATTGTTAGTGAGGATGATTATGTTTTCAAGACTTTACAGTTTTTTTGACACTAATGGAATAACTGAGTTTAATAAAGACCTGACTTCAAGATTTCAAACAAATATTAAAAAGCTGATTGATGATAGTGTCTCTTTACTTTCACCTAAAGATAAAATAACACTTAAAGTTATGAACCCCACCTTACCTAAGTTGAGATCACAAATCAAATTACACAAACCAAATTTACCAATTCATCCAATTGTTAATAATACCAACAGTTCCTCTTATAACCTGAACAAAAAGCTTAATCAGATCTTAAAATTCTTCTACATTTATGAAGAAAATTATAGTATGAAAAACAGTTTTGAATTAACAAAATTAATTTACGATGTGGATATTCCAAAAAACGCAAGGTTTGCATCGTTGGACATCACAAATCTTTACATGAATATACCTATTCAAGATACTGTATTAACTTAACGTATCACAAAATCATGAGCCCCAAAGAAATAGTAGAATTCATTGAACTGTTAAGAATTACTCTAGATTTTAATTATTTTTCATATAATAATAAAATATACACACAGGAAGATGGACTTGCAATGGGGAATTCACTGGCTAGCACTATAGCAGATATCTTCGCCAATTATGTTGAAATTCAATTTTTCAAAAATAATCCAGAAATAACAAAATTATATACTACAAAAGATGCGTTGATGATACATTGCTATTATATAACCGTTCTAAGGAAGAAATTGATGCTTTCGCTAACAACTTAAATACTTTACACTCAAAACTTGTATTTACAGTAGAATACGAAAGTAACAATAGTATTGATTTACTGGACTTCACTATTACAAACAAGAATGGAAAACATAATATTTCTATTTATAGAAAACCCACATCAACCGAAATAACAATAAATGGTACATCATGCCATCCATTAAGATACAAAATGGCATTTTTAATTATGATACATAGGATACTGAAATTACCTCTTCAACCTGATGCAGTTGAGGAGGAAATTGATACATTAAAACAGATAGCAGTTGCTAACAATTATAATTCACAGCAGGTTGATCTGGTATATCTAAAATTACAAGAAACAAATGATGCTGTTATAAATTCGAAGAAGAGATTAACAAAAATGACATACATGGGACCTATTTCAGATAAAATAAATAAATTATTTAAGAACCAAAGCGTGACAATAGCATTTAAAACTAATAACTCCCTGCGGATGAAACTGAAACACACAATTGGGGACTCAAATATATACCAAAAGTCAGGCATTTACAAAATAATATGTAATGA